>NC_065446.1:199750459-200406959 GCF_917563875.1 Diabrotica virgifera virgifera | reverse complement strand
TGCCAATCTTGTGGTATTTCTGCTCCGTCTAAGATTTGGTTAAACAATGTTGTGAGACAATTAGTGAGTTTATGACCGCCGTATTTTAGCAGTTCGATCGGTATTCCATCAGTACCTGGCGATCGTCTATTCTTTAAGATCTTCATTCTCGCTTCTACTTCAGTTTCTTTAGTGATATTATACCTGTCTTCTGTTTTGTAATCGTGTTCGTCATTGGCGTCTTCACCTTTGTAGAGTTCTCTGAAATATTTTTCCCATGTCTCAGCTGGTATCCCCTTTGTCTGTACAAATTCAGTTACTGGTTTTTTTCTGTTTTTTAGCATTTTCCAAACTTTCCTCTGTGCGCCATGGATGTCGCAATCCATGTCACTTGTGAACTTGATCCAATGCTGTCTTTTGTTGATCTTATTCGCGAATTTATTCTGTTTCTTGTTTCTATAATAATATAGATGGCGCGTTGTTCCTGCGTTCCAGCGTTTTGTAACACATATAGCATTTTCTCTTTTGTTCTGCGAGTTCTTTGACTTGCTGACAAAACCATGGTTTGTTGTTTCTTATTGCACTGGTGTTTGTTTTTTGTTTGCCAATAGACTCTTCCACAGCTTGCTGGATGCTTTTTTTGATTTCATTCCAGCATTCTTTTACTTCACAGTTGAGCATGTTAATGTTTTCCAATTTGCTTGTCAGCCTGCTTTCATACAATCTTTTTGTGCTCTCTGAGGTCATTAATTCTATGTTTTAACTCTCGATTAACACAATTTTTCGATTAAAAGAATTATCTGCCTGTGGGTAAGAAATCAATGTATTTCGGATTTTAAACCGTGGAATCTGTAAATCCCAGAACGCAACGGTAATTTAGTGTGTTTATTAGAATTATACAGCTAAAAATAAAAAGGTTTTACGACAAAATCACAAGAATAACTTTTGTTTTAAAAACCCCATAATTATAAAAAAAAAAATTGTTCCAACAGTAATCTTTTTTAATTTGTTTAAAAATTGTTATTAATAAATAGGTTCCCGTGGTAAACTATTACCCTCATGTACCTTTTTTCGACTAAAACAGAATTCAATTAACAAATGCATAACTAATAGTTTGTTTACGGATTTTTAACCGGATTTTTGCAATATAAAATCAAAATGGAATTGCGCATTTTGGAACTAATTGGAACCTATTGAAAAATGGTCTCGAAAATCGCTAAGCTTGTTTTTTTCGTCATTTTTAATTATTGTTCATTTTAATTTTCGCTCATTGTATTTTACGCGTTATTTTGCAAAATTTGTAGTTTTACGCATTATTCCCAAAAATTACATGTTATCAAAATCACCCAAATGATCAAACAATATTGAAGGAAAAACAGAAACTTTTTATAATTTGTTTAAAAATTATTTTAAATAAAGATTCTCGTGGAAAACTTTCTTTAGCCTTTTAAACATTCATTTTGTCACTCTAATCTATCGATTAAAATAAGTTTCAGCGTGTGGTATGAAATCGACCTTTTTCGACAACCTACCCGCCTACTACAAATTATACCTTAATTTTAGATTACAAACTCCCAATAAACCAAACAAATCAAATCCAATTATGTACAAGAAAAAGGTCTTAACTTGATAAAATATGTTTTATTGGTAGTAAAAGCAAAATGCGAATTATGTTGGGAATTTATAAAATTCTGTGACAAATAGATTAATGCCTTCGTAGGCGCAAAATTTCGTTCCAATGCTTTTTAAATGCATATATTTTTTTTCGAATCCTGAGAAAACTAATGAATATTTTTGAAAAATTTATATACGGCGGAGACAAGACCTGACACATCTAAAACGAGACGACTACTAGAAACAACAGAGATGAAAATACCCCGACGAATATCAGGGAAAAGTCTGTTGGATAGGGAGAGAAGCGAAAACATAAGAAGATCATGCAATTTAGAAGACATAAATGGATGGATGACAAAACGTAAACAGGAATGAAACGAACACATTGGTAGAATGGCAGAGGATAGGATAGTACGAATAGCACGAGATAAGTCACCAAATGGACTAAGAAGTATTAGCAGACCAAGAAAAAGATGGTGCGATAACTTAAAAAATTTGGGAGGCTAATATTGAAGAAGCCGGTCCTAAGCCCGGATAAAGGAGGAAGGTTGGGCAGTGGGCTGACAACCCACTCCCGGAAAAAACACACTGTTACGAAACCTGAACATTTGCCTCGGAATACAGGACGGAACTTTCGGAAACGACTCAAGCTACGAAACATGGACTATGCATTTGGAAACTGGAATGTGAGGACGCTAAATAGACCAGGAGCTCAAACCGCACTTCTGCAAGAACTAAAAAGATATAAGATCATGATTACTGCTCTTCAGGAGACAAGATGGCTGGGGAAAGGTGTCAGGGACACTAAAACGCACACAATTCTATATAGTGGGAAGGAACAAGGAAGCAAAGAATGTGGAGTCGCATTTGTGGTGGATAATGATTTTAAGTCAAAAATCATCGACTTCCAGGCAGTCAGTGAAAGGATATGTAAGTTGAGAATTCGCACCCACTTCTTCAACCTAACAATGATAAACATTCACTGTCCAACAGAAGATCAAGAGCAACATACAAAGGAAAGCTTTTACCAACAGCTGGAGATAGTATATGATAATGCGCCAAAAAATGACATCAAGATTATAATGGGTGATATGAATGCTAAAATAGGCAAGGAACCGCAGTTCTATGGCACAATAGGAAAACACTCTCTGCACAATGAAACAAGCGAGAATGGGGAGTTTTTGATAAATTTTGCCACCAGTAAAAACATGGTTATAAGTTCCACATGCTTCCCACATAAAGGCATACACAAAATGACATGGATTTCACCAGATGGAACCACAACCAATCAAATTGACCATGTGCTGATAGACAAAAGGGCAGCCAGTAGTATCTCCGATGTGAGAACACGACGAGGAGCATGCTGTGGATCTTTTAGTACAAACCAAATTTAGATGCAGATTTAACAGCAAAAGAAACGAAAGACAACAAAGAACAAACAAACTGGACCTGGAAAAACTGAAGATTCAGGAATGTAAAGAGAAGTTCGAACAAGAAGTCGCAAAGGACGCTAGAACTGCACTCCATAGAGGGCAAATGGACTAATATCAAAACAGCAGTACTGACAGCAGCAGCGTCCACCCTGGGAAACAAGAAAAAGGAGAGAAGAGCAGCATGGTTTGATGACGAGTGTAGACAAGCAATCGAGGAAAGAAATGAAGCACACAAAATGTACATAACAAGAAGAACACGGGAAAGACGAACATTATTTGAAGTCGCAAGACGGAAAGCAGACAAGACATGTAGAAATAAAAAGAGAGCCTATGAAAATGGACAAATAGAAAAAATGGAAGAACATTTCAAAAACAACGAAATTAGAGGGGCTTACGGATACCTAAAAAAGATAAAAAGTGGGTATAAACCTCAAACAAGTCTACTTAAAGATGAAAGTGGGCAAATAATCAGTGACCAACAGAAAGTCACAGAAACCTGGAAGCATTATTTTCAGACACTACTTGGAACTCAAGTAGACATGGAAGATGAAATGGGTATGATCTACGTAGAAGAGAATGGAGTAGAAGCTCCAACCATAGAGGAAGTTTTCGAAGCCATTAAGGCCCAGAAAAACAATAAAGCTCCTGGAGTTGATGAAATACCAGCAGAACTATATAAGGTAGGTGGCGACCACCTAGCAAGTCACATCCACGCGCTCATCAGAGACGTATGGCTAGAAGAGAAAATACCCGACGACTGGAAGAAAAGTATAGTATGCCCGATCTATAAAAAAGGAGACAAACTTCAGTGCAAAAACTGCCGTGGAATCTCTCTACTATGTACAGCATATAAAGTCCTCACGTATATTATAAACCAGCGGCTCCAACCACTAGCAGAAAATATTATTGGAGAGTATCAGACGGGCTTCCGACGGGGAAGATCGACACTGGATCAAATATTCACAGTAAAACAGATCTTGAGCAAAGCATGGGAACACGATATTGATGTTCACAACGTGTTTGTAGACTTCAAACAGGCATACGACTCAGTCAAAAGGAACAAACTATACTATACCGGGTGGTGAATCGGAAAACGGGCCATAGGAAACTCAATGTAAAATTCTAAACTGTTGAATTCCTGCTTCCCTAATTATGTTACATCAAAAGTCATGAGAAGTTATTTGTAGAGGATTGAAATCTGTATTAAAAACAGAAGTTACAATTGTTCTACGATTTAAACACATTCCAAAATTTTGAAAAATATAATGTATTTACCGCAGTAGGTATGTGTGGGTATGTTAGGCCACACGTTACTATTTAACTGACAGTGAGCACATTATTGACTGAAGAAAATATCTTTATTATTAATATTTTCTCCTTAACTAAGGGTATCTTATCAACTTTATTGTGTTTTAAACAAAAAATGATAAAATAATTAAAAAAATTGACAGTTCTAATTGTTAATATAATAAATTCATTGTCAACAAATGCAATCTTATACACATTATTGTATTGTGTGTGGCCTAGCTTTGGCGTATTACTCTGAAAATTGTATTATATTTTTACAAAATTTTGAATAATTATTGTTCATAGAACAATATTAACAGTTGTTTTCAATAGAGAATTCAATTCTCTACAAATAGTTTCTGATGACTTTTGATGTAAAATAATTAGGGAAGCAGGAATTTAACAGCTTAGAATTTTACATTGAGTTTCCTATGGCCCGCTTTCCAATTAGGCAATCCAAACCACGTGACTATTTTGACGTTTAAATGGCGGTCGTATGGCATGCAGTCGATTTTGCTGGTTTACTTGCATTGTTGCACTTGTGCTTTTCGTTGTAGAGTTGGTGTTAAAATTGTTTTATTTAGTTACTTGTACCCTTTGAAAAACTGTCTTTTTCAAGACAACATTGCAATATTATTTGTGAGAGTCGGACTTTTGTTTTTATTACAAATATGGCTTTAAAAGAAAGTTCGTATTTGGACCAACTAAGAATAAGCTCTCCTGAAGCCGCAGATAGATATTTGGACAAAATCAAACAACTTAACTGTGATCCATATGCTCTAAGTGAAGTCGATTTTGATTATGGACTTACCTATGTGCCACCAATAGCTTCCATGGACATTCTGACCTATATTGTTTTTACTCACAGCTTTTATACCCATGAACAAATGAGAGCTTATAAAAGTTTAGCAGCTTACAAATATTTCAAGTCTGGCTTTGTAGAAAAAGTGGGTTTTAAAGTTATTAATGATCTGGTGCTTTTAATAGGCAAGGTAAGAGTAGTACCTGTATTTCAATTTTTTTAAGAAAAAATACCTGATTTGTTAATAATCAATATTAAAGAGATTACTTTTTAGTCTTAGGGTTTAATATAATTGATTGCCTTGATAATTGATTTAATTTTTTTGTTTCAGGTGCAGCATTCAATGAGAGCTAGAGAAACCAAATTAAGAGTTTGGATTATCGCTGAAACAGGTGGTAGTATTTGTACTGCGCATTGTATTTGCATGGCAGGTCTTGGGGAAGTATGTAGCCATGTTACAGCAGTTTTGTACGCTGCAGAGCATGCAGCATATTTGAAGCAGCAGAAAAATGAAAAGAATGTAGCGTGTACAGATGTCAAATCAACTTGGCCAGTTCCAACGCAAAGTGGTACACATCCAATAGAAGCTGCTTCACTAGACTGGGGGAAAGTGATAGAAGAAAAAAATTATAAGGAAATTCCTCCAATGGATGATAGCGAAATGTTGGACTTGCTGCAAGAATTGCAAAATTCCAATTGTGACGCTGTTTTGATGAGGCATGTAGAGCCATTTGCGTCACAACTGTCAGATGAAAATAATGAAAAAGTTAGTATACCAGTCCTTTTTAATGTGTACCATAAAAAATATGAAAAAATGCCTCTAGATGATCTCATTCAACTAGGTATGAAATGTAAAATGGAGGTAACCCAGAATATACGAAGAGAAATAGAAGATAAGACACAGGACCAAAGGAAATGTGCAGAGTGGTATAGACAAAGGACTGGTAGAGTAACAGCTTCAATTTTTAAAGATGTCTGTAGAACCAATGTGGAGAAACCATCCCTATCTTTGATCAAATCAATATGTTACCCTCGCAAAATTTCTACAAGGGCAATAAGATGGGGGATAAATCACGAACAGCTGGCAATTGATGCTTATAAAAAAGAAACTAGCAGGAATCATAGAGACTTTATAGTGAATACAATTGGCTTGGTAGTGTGCATGAAATGGCCTCAGTTAGGTGCCTCACCTGATGGATTTGTGTATTGTGACTGTTGTGCTGCGGGTACCTTAGAAGTAAAGTGTCCATTTTCTCTTCGAGAAAATGGAAATTTACAGGAGTATGCAAGTCGAAAGGACTCCTGTCTTGAATGTGATAAAACTGGTACAGTAAAAATGAATAAAAAACATAAGTACTATTACCAGGTGCAAGCACAAATATTTATTTGTAAACTTAATTATTGTGACTTTGTTGTCTGGTGTCCTAATTTTATATTTATCGAAAGAGTTTTACCAGACATAAAATTTTGGGAAGAAATTAAAGATAAAGTCCTAAATTTTCATGCAAAAGTAATTATGCCTGAACTTTTAGGACGTTATTACACTTCCAGAGTACCAGGTGGCAATATAACAAAGTGGTGTTTTTGCAATAATGTCGATGATGGCCAACCTATGGTTCAATGCTCATATGAGAATTGTAATATTTTCTGGTTCCATATTGGGTGTGTAAATTTATTAGAAAAACCCAAAACTAGGTGGACATGTTCAATATGCAACCAGAAACTATTTCATGATTATGCCACATAAAATTTTAATGGTTCATGTTTCCATTATTTTCATAATCATTATTGAGTCCATTCACTCTCTTCTTCCATTTCGCACTTTCTGCACCATGGTTCATTCACCTTACTTGTCACCATTTCAGTGACCGTTTTGATCTCTCGTTTATTGAGGTTCATGAAACTGTTTGAGTTTTTTATTAATATTCTTGATTATTTTTTTTTATTTAGTCTAGACTTGAACTTGAGTGGTTCTCCTTTTCTATTGATGATTCTTTATCAGCCATTTCTGAACCTCATTTTTCGTAGCATCATTAGTGATGCCACAGAAAGGTTCTGGACCTTCAAAAGTTTCCCTCGAGCCATGTTTATTCCATATATACATACAAAAGTACAGTGTACCATAGTATACATATACTTTTAAGAGGAAATTTTGAAACTTTGTTTCCTTAATATTTTTACAATTCATTCTACGGTTGATATAGGTCAGTCTCCGAAACATCAAATAAATACATTCTTTTCAGTTTTCATATGATTTATTTTCATTAAAATTGTCACAAATTTTTTATTAATATCAAAATACAAAAACAACCAATGAGGTGTACATAAATAATATACGCTAGCCACAGTCATTATTGTAAGAATGCTACTTAAAGTTAAAATTAAATCATTTGAATGCAAATTATTGTCTGGAATTGTTGAATTCTGGACATTATTTTCGTTCTAGTTGAACACATTTTTTGCAATTTTTTTATGCAATCATTATGTTACTACATGATCTCTTGCTCTTGTATTGGCTTTTAAATTGTTAACTGTACTTAGTTTTTTACAAACTTAATGTCTGTATTTTACATTTCTCAATGGTTCGTTTCACTAGCTGCTTTACTTACAACTTGCTAGTTGCATTGCTTTTTTTCTATGGATGTTTGTTATTTATCAAACTCATTTGTAGATGAACTGGTAATGTTCACTAATTAGTGAACAAAAATGTCTTCAATAAATAGATGAAGTAGCCGAAGTCTTTGTCTTTTATTCTCCACCTTTTGACCAATAAACCTACCACTTTCGAATGATAATATTATGATTTACTATCTTTTAGTAAAGTCGTCCCAGGAACGCAACTCATCAATATTGGCAATATCATTTTAAAGTCTTCTTCATTAAAATGTATAATCCATGTCTGAATTGCTGATATAAATGAGTCAGATTAAATAAATTATTAGAAGAATTTTTTACTAAGCAATAACATTTTTGTTTAATTTAATATTTTGTATTTTGACGACACCCGACTTGGGCGTCGAAACGTTAATAAAATCATTTTTTTGGTAAAATTGTGGCTTATTTCCCATTGAAAATAGTTGATTATAAAGTACTTTACAACATAAAGCAAAATGTTTATTTATTTATAAATCAAACAGACCAAAATGCCCAATTTTGTTTATATATTATACCGATTTAACAACAATAGATCATCAGAACTGCAAGCTTCCCCACAACAAAGATTTGTAAAATGATGAATTCAATATTTTTAAAATTATTTAAGTATACAAAAGAGTTTTAATTCTTTAAACAATTAGCGGCCAAATCTGTGAGTAGAACTTTTTACTTTAACATATTTAAAAACCAACAAAAAAAGTTTTAGAAAAATATAAGCTTGTTTGATTTTGTCTGAAACAATGCAAGTTTTCTTGCTGTAGCTATTTATAATTCAAAACTAACTGACAACCTCGACAACATGGCATATATATATCCTAGTTTTGGCCAAAGGTGTCATTGATTGTTTTTCGTAGTGACACTTCAGATGTGTACCAAAAATTATTAAAAGAAATACTAAAAAGGCGACAATCTGGTGAAATAGGTTAAATTTAATTAAATTGGAACAATAGGAGGGCATAAATTAATCAAAACACATGCTATAAAAATTATCTTATCAACTATATTTATACCATCAGTAACATGGGTTAACATAGAAATCGGAAGTGGCTCTGAAAAAATATTAAATTTATTTTTAATGGAGCCAATAACTCTTTCTACGTGGATTCTAACCTGTGCAATGTTTCTAGTTTCTTCCAGCTCTAGTGGAAGCAATTGTTTTTTCCCCTTGGTAAAAGCTGGAATTACTAGCTTTGCTTGTAACACATCTAAAAATTCTTTTATTAAAAAACCTCGATCTGCTATCACAATATCTTGGGGTTCTATTTTATCCAAAAAACCAGAGAGCTCTACTATTTGTTTATCTGATGTTCTTCCTCCCCATGCTTTACTGATATATGAAATACAGCCTTGGGGAGTAATTCCAATAAGGAATTTAACTGTGTTATGATGTTTATAGTTTGACCATGTTTGCTGCTGGGTTAAATAACTAGCTGGTTTTTGGATAAACACCTCAAAGCAATCAATGATAATTGTGGTCTTATCATGAAAGACTTCTCTAAAGCAAGAAGGCATGTTTTTTTTAATAATTTCCCGATCTGGCCATTTTATGCTATTTTTAAATCTTTGATACATTATTGAGATGATGGTATTAAAATAGGTGGAACATGTTGATTGAGAAATGCCAAATTGGTAGGCCAAATATTTAAAATCTAGATTAAGTCTCATTTTCATCAATGTCAACAAATATTGTTGAGAGGGATCTAAAACAGTTACTGAGGATGATGGAATAAATGGTTTAATTCTGTCAAATACTGACTTCAAAACAGAAAAATGTAAACCGGTATAATATAAACATTTCGGATTGTCCGTTTCTAGTGACTCGAAACTTAAAATGGTCTTATTAATTCTGCGAGTCAACTCGTCAATTTTTTTATTTGCAAATTTTAATTGTTGAGCCATCTGTTCAATATCATCTGAGGTTAACTCAGTTTGAGTTTCGGTTCCAGTACTGTCTTCATACATTGCTGTAGTGTTACTTTCACTTACTGTATTGTTTTCATTCTGTAACAAACATAATTGATTATAAATTGGGATCCTTATAGTGGAACCATATGCAAGCTTTAACAGAATTAAGCAAAAATACAACAGTTTTAATTTCAAAATATCAAACTTATGACAGTTTCTTATTATAAAATCATATACTTTACATTTATACGAATCTTGAAGGTTAGTTGTGAGTCAAACTGAATACCTAGATCTTTTATAATGTCTTCACAATCCGATACAACATTGGTAACAGAGTAATTAAGGTTTTTACATGTACTGTCGACTATTATACACTGATCTCTATAATTAAAATTCCCTTTAAGAGTGTAAGCGCAAATATTTTACTGCTATCCCTACCTTTTCTGTCTTTACATGACAAATTATGTGTAGTAAAATTCTCACTGGTATGGATATGTAAACATTAGTTGACAATGTCATCATTAACTTTAAAAATATGGCTTTTGAAAGTTCTTGGATAACTGTTACTTGCATAATGGCTTAAATTATTAATTCAGTTAATTAATATGATAATTTTTTCACTAGCTATGTATTCAGTGATTGTAATAATTTATATATTGTACAACAAAAACTAACACCCAATCGAGCAAAAGTGATTTTTTAATAATATATTGTTACTATAGAACGCTTACAATTTTGAACATCTGTAACAACAAAATACTTGGATCACAGAATATATACTGGTGTATTCCCCGCCTGGATCTTCCATAAATAATAAACAATAAATAACTTTTTATTAAGTTCACGTCTTCAATCAATTATTCATCAAATACACTATCAATATTATTTAATCAATAACTCAAAATATTCCTGATGCCATGTCAAATATTTAAAATTGTCACTGTCTTATCACCATATTCTATTCGACTCAGTGCGTTGTATGATAAAGATAACGAATGTTCGATTTGGAAAATATCACCATTTTTAATCCTGAAAAAACAAATAAATATTTTTAAAAAATTTAAACGCAGAATGAAAGACTAAATTGTTATCAAGGGCCGAAAGTCCCTTAGAATAAATAAAAAGTTTTCTTTTGAATGAGATATTTTAAAATAAAAAACACACTACATTTTCTCTTAGTTTTTCACCCCTGTAACTTATTAAAATAAACATAAAAGTTTTCAGGGACTTTCGCCCTCGGTAATAAAGTAATCTTTCATTCTGCATTTAAATTTTTCAAAAATACTTATTAGTTTTCTCAGGTTTTGAAAAGAATGAATCCGATTTAAATAGCATTGTAGCCGAAACTTTGTACGGATCCCCTTAATTCCAAATCAATTTAAAGTTAATGACATTCTCTTTTAATTAGTATACCTCAATAAATGTATCATTGTCCTCTTGTGAAACCTTTGTGGAAGATCTTTTCTTTACTCTTTCCAGTCTTTCAAGGTCCTGCTTTCGTTTTACAGGTCCCCTAGAGTAACCCATATTTTGGGTTGGTATCCAATCAGGATCATTTACATCTTCAAGTTTTGCAGGTTGTCCTAAAACAAAATTATATAACGTAGATACACAGTTAGTAGGCATTCGCATCGGGTAAAATTTTTTGGGAAAATAGCTTAAAACAATGTATATTTTCATATTTTCCAAAAAATTTTACCCGATGCGAATGCCTACTAACTGCCACGACACCTACAATATTTTATTGAAATATATTAAGATTAATATTATTTCTTTATAGAAAATTATTGACAAACCTTGAATAAAATGTTTGGAACACACTTTTTGATATTTTAATTTTGATTCTGTCAGGTCTGCTCTTCGTATGGCCCTTATCCATTTTTTTCTGCGTTTAACAGTTAATTCATTCAAGTGGATAGCACGTTTAAACTTCAGTGGTTTGGGAATAGCAAAAAAAGATACTTTATCCCTTTTCGACCTGCTTCCACAGTTCACTACAATACATGTTAGTGGCATAGCTATTACTAACTAACCTAAAATAATAAAATACATAAGTAAAAAATCTATTTTAGGGATGCTTAATATAATTTATTATTAAACTTTGAAATATAAAATTTGTTAACCTACCTTTCTTCAACCTTCCAAATTACTTAGTTAAATAAAACTTTTTAAGTACTTATTCTAGTTTATTGATGTAAACAATATTTTTTATTATGTCACAGAAGTATGTTAGCAATACTTAGGCGGATATAAATATACGAAAATTACTTTAAATACTTAAAAAACAATATTTATCATATGCTTTCAATGTATTGCATGCCAATCGCCAGACATATTGGAATAGTTTGACAGATCGTTGGATTCCCTAATTCACCACCCGGTATATTGGCTGAATTGGCAATACCACACAAGTTAATAAGACTCATTAAAGCCACAATGGATGAAACTCAGGCATGTGTACGAATACAAAACCACCGGACAGACTTTTTTAACATTTCGCAGGGACTAAAACAGGGAGATGGGCTGGCCCCAACATTGTTTAACCTGGCACTGGAGTATGCGGTTAGGCAAATGCAAACTGGACGAGGAAATCTACTGACCAACCGAACGGTTCAACTGGCCGCTTATGCTGATGATATTAATATTATGAGTAGAACATCAACAGGAGCACAGGAAACATATGCAGAGTTAAAAACACAAACAAAAATGCTAGGTCTGGAAATTAACACAGAAAAACAAAAGTAATGACTCAGACGAGAAGAAATATAGTCCCAGAAAACATTATACATGAAGATGACATTGAAACGGTTGAAAAGTTTACATACCTGGGAGTAGAAATATATGCCGACGGATCAGAAGATGGAGAAATAAGGAAGGGAATAACGCAGGCAAACAGAGCTTATTTTGCCCTCTCCCATATATTTCGTTCAAAAAGTGTCCACCGAAATACAAAGATGAGAATCTATAAAACCTTAATTCGACCAATAACATGCTATGGCAGTGAAGTCTGGGTGCTGAAAGAAACATCCAAAAACAAACTCGACACATTCGAAAGGAAAGTACTTAGGAGAATACTAGGACCTGTGAGGGAAAACGGAATCTTCAGAAGTCGATACAACAACGAGCTTTATCAACTTTATAAGGAAACGACCCTGTCAGACTTCATTAGATTACAAAGATTGCAATGGGCCGGACATGTGATAAGAATGGGAGAGGATAGGCTACCAAAACGAGCACTGAATGCTAGAATGCAAGGAAAGAGACCGGTTGGGAAGCCACGAAAGCGCTGGGAAGACACAGTAAACAGCGACGCACAAGCCCTTTTAGGAGTCCGTGTATGGAGAAGAGCAGCCACAGACAGGCAAGGGTGGAGGCAAAAAATAAAGGAGGCCAAGGCTCAATTTGGGCTGTAGTGCCGTAGAAGAAGAAGAATATTGAAGAAGAAACGGGCTTTAAAGCCTACATACAAGAAGGAAGAAGAAGAAGAAAAATTTATAGGCAGAATGAAAGAATACATTATTACCGAGGGCCGAAAGTCCCTGAAAATTTCTATAATATTTATTTTAATAAGTTTCAGGGATGAAAAAAAAAAGAGAAAACTGAGTGTGATGTTAAATTTCAAATATTTCATTCAAAAGAATCTTTTTTTAAAACGTTTTTATATACTTGGCTTCGCCTTTGTCACTGTCTCCGCAAATTTTGAAATCTATTTTAAAAATAGTTCTAGGTTACCTAGGCACCTGCAATTTTCAGAATAGCTCAGAATTTGCTAACAATGCAATATTTAACTGCTATTATATGGATAAATCTTCTTCTTCTTCTTCTTTGTGCGACTAAAATTTCTCCTGTTTGTCTACCTCTTATTCTGTTTCAGTTGTTGTTGACTGTACATTGTCTTTTCACCTTTTCGGCCACCTTGCAACGGGTCTTCTGCTATACGGCTTGTTGTTTTTACAGATGTTCGCTAATCTATATGTTTTCATTCGGTTTACATGTTCGTTACAGTTTTTCATTATGGATAAATCGATTTTTTTAATTTCGAACTATTTTAAAAATGTGACTAATGCAATGACATTTAGATTCCATTTTAAAGTACGTCAACAAATCGATAATTACAATTTGATAGTGGCTCAGCGGTAGAGCATTAGACTGCAGATCGAGAGGTCCCGAGTTCGAAACCCGGCTGTTATTTCTTTAATTTTAAAATAAATAATTAAAAGTTAATATACTTAAAAATCATATTTTACGTTTTCTTCTACATCTGCTACACCAACCTCAATAAAGCAAAATTAATTTGATACTTTTTATTATAATATACCTACAACTACTAAATAAACCTCTCAAAAGTTAAAAAAAACCTACCTTTTTAGTACCTACAGGAAGTAATTCACACATAAAACAGACGTTTATTATAAAATCGCTTATAAAGACAAAAAAATAACTATAAACAAATTAACCTTTTAAACGTTTATTTACTTTTTATATAGGTATCTCGAAACCTCCTCAAAAATTTATAAAAAAGCTATAATTATAAATATAATGGTTTTTTTTCTTTTAAAATATTTCAAAATATTCTTGTTCTTTCCAATTTAAATCCCCTATTTCGTTGTGAGTGAATAATTGTAAAGACACAACAAAATTAATATATTCCAATGCGACTAGTTTTTAGTCTTGAACTTGAACTTTTTTACGTGGTTTTGTTTACCCTTTATGTTAACACCTGTGTCATTTATGTAATAAATATTCAAATAATTCTATTGAAATGGTGCTAATAACTCCTGATTATACAGGTATTAGTTCAGGCACTAATAGAACTGCTTTTTATATTGTATCCATTTTATGAAATAACGTCGTAAAGAAACCGCAACAACTCATAAAATTGTTATTATAAACGTAGTCTACGGTGTAAGGCCGTTCCCGTATGAAAAAAAATTCTGGCTATAATGAACAAACAATTAACAAAATTTTAAACCAAAAACTCCGTAAGAAAGCCCTGCACTAAGTCTGTCGATCATAGACCAGGGCATTTAGCACAAAATAAATAATTTTTTAAATACAGCACCTAGAGACTTGCAGTTTTTTGCATTATGTTCAGGATGGCGTCAGGAAAAAAGTCTACTCTTCAAAAATGGGTGGAAATGCATAACTGCACTGTAAAGTGCATAAAATGCATCCAAAATTGCATAAATATAAAAATAAAGTGAAAATCAGTATAATAAGGAACAAAATTTATTATTAGGGGGGTTTTTGGCGTCACTGAATACGATTACGCCATCAGAACTGACCTCCGGATCACCTGGTGCCCAAGGTCACGGCAAGAGACGTCATCTTCTGGAGTTTCGATGGTTTTCGGCATTAAATCAATGCAAACGGATTACTCGCGAGTTTTAGGTGTCCCTAAATACGAATACGCCATCAGAATTGACCTCCGCAGTACCTGGTGCCCAGGGTCGTTACTAAGGCACATCATCTTCTGGAGTTTCGACGGAATTCGGCACTAAATTGATGCAACTGGACTATTCGGGGCGTTTTTGAGGTGGTTAAACACGAATACGAATATGCCATCAGAAGAGACTTCTGGATCACCTGGTGCCCAATATCACTGCAAGAGACGTCATCTTTTGGAGTTTCGAGGGATTTCGGTATCAAATTGATGCAAACGGATTACTTACGGGTTTTTGAGGTCGCTGAACACGAATATGCCATCAGATTTGGCCTCCGGGGTACCTGGTGCCCAGGGTCGCTAATAAGTCACGTTATCTTCTGGGGTTTCGAGGGTTTTCGGCATTTAATTGATGCAAATAGATTACTCACGGGTTTTTGGTGTCGCTAAACACGAATATGTCATCAGAATTAACCTTCGTAGTACCTGGTGCCCAGGGTCGCTACACAGGCACGTCATCTTCTAGAGTTTCGAGGGCTTTCGGTATCAAATTGATGTAAACGGATTACTTACGGGATTTTGAGGTCACTAAACACAAATGTGCTATCGAAACCGACTCCCTGTGCACCTGGAGCCCAAGCTCACAGCAAGAGGCGTCCTGTTCTGAAGTTTGAGAAATTTCGGCATTAAATTGATAAAAGTGGATTACTCGGGGTTTTTAAGTCGTTAAACACGAATATGCCATCAGAATAGACCACTGGAGTTTCTAGGGCTTTCGGTATTAAATTGATGCAAACGGATTACGGTGCAAAGGTCTGTCATGATGGCATCTTCGTGTTTAACCACCTCAAAAACCCCCCGAGTAGTCCAGTTACACCAATTTAGTGCCGAAATCCCTCGAAACTCCAGAAGATGACGTGCGTTTGTAGCGACCTTGAGCACCAGGTATTACGAAGGTCAATTATGATGACATATTCGTGTTTAGCGACACCAAAAACCCGTGTTGTGTTGAATTGCGAATTCTGGTTAAAAAATTTTCAAGCAATCAGAAGGGTGCCGCGCGAAATTTTTGGGCATAAATAGTTTAAACAACTTTTTGTTCAAACAAAATCAAACGATCACCTAAACGATAACAAATTCAAAAGATCACCTTTTTTGCTCCGAAGTATTTTAATAATTTTGGGCAATTTTTTAACAAAAAGGTATCTTATTATTTTTTGCAAAAGTTTATATGCGTTAATTAAAGTTTAAACATTAATATTCAAGTTGTTGATGAGTAATTGGAGTATATTTCAGTTTACACCATTGTTTTTTAATGGTTAATTATGCGCGTCCAATAGTCTTTTAAGCCGCCGCGACGAAGCGCGCACCTACACGCGTCGCACTATATTTCGCGTCTTTGTCGCACTTATACATATTAGGTATACGTACTTATGTGAAAAATATCCAACAAATGCCTGGTATTTATTAAAATTTAAAAATTTATTACAAACATAGCTTTTTAAATAATTTATTTATTAAATTAATTATTGCCATTGCGCTAATTAAACAAGCAATTGGACTTTGTAAGTCCCATGTTTTCACCTAACGTGACCGAAAGTAAAATCGAAAGTCAAGTAAAACGATTTAACATTTTGTAGATTATCTTTAAACCCGGATGTACATATTTGGTTTCTTCTTGTCAAGACTGATCAAATATCAATATCATTATGAGGCCATGAGAGCCAGAGTGGCCTAACTGATTTTAACATTACTCTACATAATCAAAGAAAATGATCAGAAGCTAACAATGTCCGATTCTTTTATAGTTTTATGTTGACCAAGAATCATTACATTTGAATGTAATAATTTACATTTGAATGCAAGATACTGTTTTTTGTTAATTTTTGCTCTCTGAATATGATTACGATGCTAAAATGTTCGTAACACGTAAGATTTTTGAGTTGTGATATTAAAAAAAAATGAGTTACGATTTTTGAGTTACATATGTGTATTGTACTATTTTTTTTTAAACAGTCATTTGTAATATATCGCGGCGTGAAGTTACAAATTAACGTATTTTATAAAAATTGTGCATAATTTGGCAACCGTGGAATATCTAATGTCTACTGATAACACATTAACATTTAAATAAAGAATTAACCAAAGGTAATCCTTAATCAGGTAGCCCATTTAAACTTATATATGTAGTTCTAAACCATTTTAACGACTGTTACTTCTGCATGACAAAAGTGTCTGGGTTTTCAAGGAAGAGCAAACAGTAAATTGAATATCCAGACATTACCTTAGCAATAAAACCGGTTTTTCATGGAGAAGATTTACTATTTCCAGGACATCCGGCAAGTTGGGAGAAAGATTTGGAAATGTATGGCGATAAAAGTGAAACCGATGATGTATAAAAAAGAATGTGTGTGTACTTCGTACGCACGTAAGAAGTTATACTTCTATTATATAATTTCAAAGAAATAAATATACTTAACAAGTAATTTGTATTTTATTTAAATATTAAACTAACTTTCTTACCTACCACTTTTAAATGTTTTTTATTCAAACAATACCAGAAATAAAAAAAAGAATATTGAATCGTCCGGGATTTGAACCCGGGACCTCTCGACCTCCGGTCACACGCTCGACCACTGAGCTATATTCCCTTTGCTTTGACAGGTTACAAAATTTCTCATACATACTGACAAATTTAATAGACCAAGAGAAGTATACAAAAATACTTTAAATATACTTACTATTATTATAAAATATCTTATTCCCGAGGAAGACAAATCCAAAGACGCAAAAATTATAATAAATAATACATTTACTAAAAACACTAATATATCCTTTTAATGACTCATTTGGGCTGACAGAGCTGATACATACATATCTTGAAAGATTAGCAACGAACTACATACTGACTGTGTGCGCATGCGCCCGGCATTATAAAATTTCACTCTCGATCGTAAAGAAGTATACCTTCAAAAAGAATGATTCTTATTTTCCCGAAAGCGACGAAAAAGCACCATATTGTATCTAACAAGCCGAATTACATGATTTAGTTCGAGACCTTCACTTGTCCAAAGGACATGCTTAACTCTTTAGTTCTAGATTACAATATTGGATTTTTTTTTAATGGAATTTACTAGCCAGTACAACTTATACCTAATATTTAGGAACCGTAATCCGGAGATATCATCATTTTTTACTATGCAGGATAAAATGTGTACTTGTGTTAAAATAGTGTTACGAGAAAATTGGGATATGCACAAAATTGTGTACAAAAGACTTACTGTAGTTTTTATTTCTTGTTTTGAACTTTGGAAATGAACCTCAACAAAACAAAACTTATAATAATAAATGAAAATGAGAAAAGAGAAAGGAATACTAATATAATAGTAAAGGAAAAAGTAATAGAACATGTATCTACTTTTGAATATTTGGGAAATATAACAGATGATGGGAAAACGGACTTGGCAATAAGTAATAAACTGAAGAAGGCAACTAGCGTGTACTTCTCTTTAAATAACACAATTTTTAGAAAGTCAGAAATAAGCAACAAAACTAAACTCAGAGTATATTCATAGTAAATCCGATAATGACATATGGGGCGGAAACATGGATTGTCCAAAAGAAACATGAATCAATGATAAACGCGACCGAGATGAAATTAATACATGAGAAGAATAGCCGGAGTTACGAAGTTTGACAGATTCAGAAATGAAGATATAAGAAGAGAGCTGGAACAAGAACCGATAATTAGGAAGATCGAAAACAAACAATTAAGCTGGTTTGGACACATACAACAAATGGAGCAAAATAGACTTACAAAGAAGGTACATGAAGCCAAAATGGGAAACAAAAGAAAAAAGGGAAGGCCGAGGAAGACATGGATGGACCAGATCCAAGATATAGGTGAAAGGAGACACATCAGTATGAGGGATATGAAGAACCTGGCCACCAATAGAAGCAATTGGAAGAAGTGGATAAAAGGCGGAACCCGACATCCGACGCCCTGAAGGGCACTAAGACATATGAGAAAGAAGAAGAAGTTTTGAACTTATATAGTATATAAGAATTATTATAATAAACAGCAATATTTGATGCATTCTATAACTAAAATCTAACATTTCACCTGACAAGACAATATACGGTGGACGCCTACGCAGATATGCACGGCACCTTAAGAAGAAGATAACTCAAAATATATACGTGGTGGAAAATTTTAGTGTTTGAATTCGCATTCGAGACGCTTTAAACGCCCCCGTACAGCCATTCTAACATTTGTTGACTAGTGTTATTGGTCAACATACAATTACTAAAATAGTCGGACATTGATAGCTTCTGATCATTTTCTTTGATTATGTAAAAGAATGTTAAAATCAGTTAGGCCACTCTGGCTCTCATGGCTTCATATATCCCAATTTAAGCGATAAATATATGTCGGTTCAACTCCAGAACCGAAAGTCCCAATCGAAATTATTTAACCTTACTTCTCTTTCTTCTTCTTCTATAGCATTACATCCCAAGTTGAGCCTTGACCTCCTAGATTTTTTGCCTCCACACTTGTTTGTTTGTCGCTGCTCTTCTCCATACACGGACTATTAGAAATGCTTGTGCATCGCTGCTTACTGTGTCTTCCCAGCACTTTCTCTTGGCTTTCCAACCGGTCTCTTTCCCTGCATTCTAGCGTTCAATGTTCTTTTTGGTAGCCTATCCTCTCCCATTCTCATCACATGTACGGCCCATTGCAATCTTTGTATTCTAAGGAAGTCTGATAGAGGTATTTCCTTATAAAGTTGATAAAGCTCGTTGTATGGAATTCTGAAGATTCCGTTTTTTCTCATAGGTCCTAGTATTCTCTTCAGTAGTTTATTTTCGAATATGTAGAGTTTGTCTTTGGATGATTCTTTCAGGACCTATGCTTCACTGCCATAGCATGCAATTGGTTGAATTAATGTTTTATAGATTCTCATCTTTGTATTTCGGTGGACACTTTTAGATCGAAATATTTTAGGCCTGGATACCGCATACCAAAAAAGTTGATTAATAGCAAGCTGAAAATTTGTAAATAGGTTAACGGTGTCTAGTCGGAGAAACCTTGATGTACCGGAACACTGGAACAGGGGAAGTTTTAATTGTGGAACAGGTTACAAGTTTCGAACGTCAGATTTACGAAAATGTCTTATGTGTTTTTGTCGGATAGAAGTTTCAATTGATTTGTTACCCTTTCATTAAATTCTCATGCAAAAATCAGACTGCTACTTACCACCAATATAATTCCTGTCATTTTATATGTTCTACGTGTCGGACATTAAAATGCCCAACATATTTGTCGGACAAACATTTTTTCATATAATATACAATATACAGATTGTATAAAGTTTGTTGTTGAATAAACTAAAAACAACTTGCTAGTTTTCACAATCACAAACTTGTCAGGATGACACGTTCCACAATTAAAATGACGTTCCACAATTAAAACTTCCATTGTTCCAGTGTTCCTATACATCAAAGTTTGTCCGATTAGACACCGATAAGCCATTAACAAATTTTCATCTTGCTATTAATAAATTGTTTTTGGCACGCGGGATCGAGGCCTGTATAATATGGGAGAGGGCAAAATAAGCTCTTGTTGCCTTCGTTATTCTCTTCAGTATTTCTCCATCTTCTGATCTGTCGGCATATAAGTATTTTTACTTCCAGGTATGTAAACTTTCTAACCGTTTCAATGTCATCTTCATTATAATGTTTTGTGGGATTATGTTTCTTTTCTCGTCTCGTCATTTTTTTTTTCTGTGTTAATTTCCAGACCTAGCCTTTTCGTTTGCGTTTTTAACTCTGCGTATGTTTCCTGTGCTCCTGTAGATGTTCTATTCATAATACTAATATCATCGGCATAAGCGGCCAGTTGAACCATTCTATTGGTCAGTAGGTTTCGTCGTCCAGTTTGCATTTGCCTAACTGCACACTCCAGTGCCAGGTTAAAGAATATTGTGGCCAGCCCATTTCCCTGCTTCAGTCCCTGCGAGATTTTGAAAAAGTATTATGGCTTTAATGAGTCTATTTAGCTTGCGTGGCATTGCCAGTTCAGCCAATATACAGTATATTCTGTTTCTTTTGACTACTCGTATACCTGTTTAAAGTCTACAAACAGTGAACATCAATGTTGTGTTCCCATGATTTGCTCAAGACCTGCTTGACTATAAATATTTGATCAATTGTCGACCTTCTCGGTCTGAAACCCGTCTGATATTCTCCAATTTTATTTCCTGCTAATGGTTGGAGCCGCTGGTTTATAATATACGTGAGGACTTTATATATGCTGTGCATAGTAGAGAAATTCCAAGGCAGTTTTTGCACTGGAGTTTATCTCCTTTTTTATAGATCGGGCTATGCTTTTTTTCCAGTCGACGGGTATTTTCTCTTCTTGCCATATTATTATGTCTTTGATGAGCGCGTGGATATCACTTGCTATATTTTATATATTTTATACCGTTCTGCTGGAATTTCGTCAACTCCCAGGGCTTTATTGTTTTTCTGGGCCTTAATAGCTTCGAGAACTTCCTCTATGGTTGGAGCTTCTACTTCATTCTCTTCTACGTGGTTTGTACCTATTTCATCTTCCATATCTACTTGTGTTCCAAGTTGCTGTATTTAAGTACTGTTATTTGACACCTTATTTTTTTTTATATTCTATAACAACGAAAGATATGTGATTACGGACACACCGATAGACGGTTGTGGATAATTCAACGTTTTCACCATTTTTTTAATGATGTAGAATGGGTGAAAACAATATGCCAATCATAATATAGTATAGAGATGCAAATTGAAGGAAACCCCGATTACACGTCAGAGTCTTGAAACTGAATGTTTAAACTTTAATTTCGATATGTAGCAGCCTCAGAAATAATAATTTACATATGAGTTTTCAAGCCTCGAAAATGCGTATTTTCGGATTTACAGATTTTAAATCGCATAAATTCGAAAACTATCTAATTTGGAGAAAATTGGCAAGAGACCTTTTTGGTTCTAAATGACCATACCTAAAAAAATATTTTCTGGAGCAAAAGAGGTGATCTTTTGAATTTATTTAAAATCAGTGTTTAAACAATTTCTGCCCAAAAATTTCGCGTGGTACCCTGCTGATTTGTTTAAAAGGGACATTTTTGAATTCGCAAAGAACCTGAATCAGAAATTTTTTCATACGGGAACAACCTCACAACATGGACTATCTGTTTAAATTAAACGTATTAAGCTTAATTTTTTAAATGTTAGAAGTCATTTAAGAATGAGTATCCTGTTCAAGACTAACTACTTACTACGTCTTTATGAATGAACGATAAGGATTAGGAATTATGTGTCTACATTTTTTAATTTATTGATTTCCACATTTGCACAATAGGCATGAGGTTCCTATAAACATCAAAATGTTGAAAAGAACCTGTTTTGAAAAACTATTTTGAAGAGGATCATGTGGCAGGTAATATATCATTTGGAAGCTCTTGTGCCACTAAAATTGTATACACTTCTATCGCCCCGTTTTTACGAGGATTTATTGTGTTTCAGGATTTGGGTTAAAAAAAACTTTTTTTCCCATTCATTCTTTGGGTTTGAGTTATACAGTATCCGCAAAAATAAACAGTACCGAATATAAAAAAAAAATATTTATGAATTAATTTTTATAATAGGTACATATTATGTTCAAAATGTGCACCATGGCGTTGCAAACAAGCTTCATAACGTTTCTGAAGATCATTAAACATATTTAAGAAAACTGGTTGCTACAAATGTTGAAAAGAAGTTATTATTCCGTGCCGTAGTTCTCCAGCAGTTTTCCAGATTTTCCGAGCGAAATATGGAATTCTTCATTATACCTCAAATGTAGGCATCAGATGGTGTTAAATCCGGTGAATGAGATGGATACTCGAAATCTGTGTGACGAGAAATTATTCCAACGTTGACATCTTTCTGACACTTATTTTAAATATGGGCCATAATTCCGTCAAACTTTGTATGAGCGGAAATTTATGTTCTACTACAAAATCTTTTTCTTCGGTAGATAGAACCATAATGATAAAGATTTTAACCATAACGTAATGTCAAGTTGGCAGCTAATGACAAGTATGCCAAATATGATAAATGCAACTTGTGTGCGCAATTTCCCAGTCCTGTTATTGGTACTGTTTATTTTGGCCGATACCGTACTTGATATAACGGATATACATATACTATACACTGACCTGCAAAGTTTGTTGATTGTAAAAATGAACACAACACAGTTGAACTTAATACAGATCCTTAATCCTAGCTAGAGCATCCTTGGAACCCTGTTTCTAGCACCAACTTAGCACCAACTTTTAGCTGTCTACTGATACCTTTTGCATTTTCCTAAATGATGTTTTCGCTTGCCCTATTCTGCATTTGATTTTCTGTAACAAGTCCCATTTTTCATTCACCCAGCAGCCTAAACTCTGTATGCCTGTACTCTCTGCACCATGTTTCCATTTATTCTAATATCTGCCAAGTTATTAGCTATATAATAACTTGGCAGATATTAGAATAGTAATAAAAATAATAATACAAATGATTTCCAAAGTGAAAATCGGATATTCAAGTAAACCTATCTTGAAATATAAAATTACGGTAGAATTACGGCTTATTTCCAGAAAAGTAATAAATTGTGAAGATACCGTAAGCAAATAGTTTCAATACAATATTTTTAAAGAGTTCTAGCTCACTTATTTAGGAAGCATTTTTCAATAAGGTGATTCACACCAAATCGATATAAAATAAATTCAAAATTTTGTAGTTTCCTTTTATGAACAGCGTTTATGGACAATCTGTATATGAAAATGATATGTGTGTAAAGGGATTTCAATATTTACTTCCAGACAAGCAATCTCTTATGTATAGATAGCTTGTGAGTTTCTTCCTGTCAGCCAATACATCTTTGTATACTTTTTAACAAGCTTTTTACGACTTTTTATACATACTTTTCAGCGAAGTCTAACAGAAGTAACATAAAGATTAACTCAGTTATGGAAAAATTCAAAAGTATTTTCATGAAAAAAATTGAAATTACCACAGCGTGAATTCCTTTTGAATTATATTTTATGTATAAAACGTATAGGGTAATAATCACAATTGAAAAATGAAATATATGAGATATAAAGTAAAAAAAAATGTAAAAATTCTTAAGACCATTTTTTTAAATGTGATGATATAAAAGTGACATTAAGTCAACATTATTTAAAAAATTCTTTGAATTTTTTAAAATTCAAGAAATTTTGGCACACGTCTTTTCCCATACCCTTATTTAACGTTTTTTTTGCAAATAACTCAAAAAATTAGCATTTTATAAAAAACATTATTAGCAAAAATATAGCCTATCTCCGAATGGTCGTGAGTTCGAATCTCACCAGGGTCAGGTATTCTTCGTTTATTATAAATTAATAAATGAAAATAGTTTCTGTCCTTTTGGGATCGGTACTCACCGGAGGGACCGCAGCCATTCGGGATACAATTAGCGTCTCTTTGCAAAGACAATGACGTCGACTTTGCAAAGTAACAAGACACTTACTCAACACACACACTACACATGACACTAGGTACCTAAGTGCAAAAATTCACCGTACCTACCATGCCAATGGCCATTAGTTGTCGAGACATTAGCTAAATAAAAAAAAAATAATTTTTTTTACACTGAGATTCCTAGACCAAGTAAAAGAAGAGTTGTAAGTAATGAAAAATAGGTTCATACACGCCACATTCCAAATCGAACATTTCAATGTGAAAAAGCCGAAAAATGAAACACTTTTTGGGAAAAACAAATTTTTTAAAGTGTTCAAAAAAACTTTTTTTTTGTTATTTTAAAAAGTTTCTAGCAATAAAAGTAAAGAAGTAACGCTCAAAATAAAGTTAGTCGCTTTCTTTTTCTGGAAACAAATCGTGAAAATCACGCGCTTGTATAGCATTTTGAATGAAATTAATCGTTACTACATCACAAATCACAAGTTTCTTTACTCGTGTATGTACTGTTTATATGATCTGTAAGTTTCATCCGTTGAAAGTGCTTATTTTTGAAGGAGCTGTAGTTGAAAAGGCTTGAACTAGTCAATAATAATCATGAGTGTATACACATTTTGAACAGCCATATCTTAACCAATTTTTGCCTTACAGAAAAACAAAAAAATCCAAAATATTCAGAATAGCAAAACCTATATTTTTTTGGTATTAGTAACAAATTTGAAGTTATTTTAAAGAAAAGAGCGTTTTTTCAAAATTAAAAGTTAAAAAAATTTTACTTTAAAACCAAATTTTTGAAAAAATAAGCCCTTTGAACCGATAAAACTTACATATCATGTAAATAGTACATAAGTAAAGTAAGTTGTGAAGTGGTAATGATCAATTTTATTTAAGATGCTAATTAAGGGGTGACTTTCCCGAGTTTTTTTTACCAAAAAAAGTGATCAACTTTTTGAGCTTACTTTTAAAAAGTTGTAATGAGTTTTCCCCAAAAAGTGCAAAAATTTTTTGGTTATTTCACGTTGAAATATTCCCTTTTAAATTTGACGTATATAAACCCATTTTTCATTAGCTACAACTTTGCTTCTACTGGGTGTAGACAGTTAATACATACACCGTTTTTTCACTTATTTAGAGACTATACTGTTGCTAACAATATTTTTTTCGATAACATACTTAATTTTTGAGTTATTTGCAAAAAACCGCCTAAAAACTTGTTTTTTTTTGTAGAAAAATGAACATATTTACTCGCCAATAACTCGAAAAGTATTAACCTAGTGAAAAAATTCTATAGAACAAAAGTTGCATAGAATTAGTCAGTTTATCCTCTCCGGATATATTTTGAACGTATATTTTTTCATCTTCGAGAAGGGGTGAAACTCGCCTCCCGGGGCAAAAGCACACATCAGCACAATAATATCACATTTCTTCTTTGACATGATACCTGTGTATGCCAAAGGGTACCCCCCGTTAAGATAGGCAAAATGCCCTCACTCTCAGAATTCAATTTTTTTAATTTTTTTACGTTCTGTGTAATTAAAAAATGAGATAACGCGGACTTTTAGTTCGCCACCCCCCTTACTCCTCCCCCACAGCCAAACACGTAGATTTTTAGATTTAATTTTTTTTTGTTGGGTTGCAATTGATTTAAAAATTTCAAAAAATTCACACGTGTAGCTGAGGCTTTTACAAAACACGTCCATTTTTGTGGACCCTTAGCTCGAGTGCACATAACCTCAATTTTTTTTAACTTTTTAAAACCAATAACTTTTTTTTGGAGGGGGCTGCAGGTCCAATTTTTTTTGTATTTTGTGTATTTTATCAACAGCTATCTCTCTGATTTTTTTCAGATTTTTCCGTTAGGTGCGCCATCTTGAAAAATCCGGAAATCTATTTTTTTAGGGATTTTCTCCATTTTATATACTGCAACATAGATCAACTCAAGGTTTTGTTAATAGATTATGTATAATTTGAAATAAATGAGTATTTAAGGATTATCAAAAATTGGGCAAAACACCTTTAAACCCCCCAAAAACCATGTTTTTTTTAAGTTATGTAAGGGTTTTTGCGGGCTTAATGATATTTTTTGAGATCGATACAGCCAGAATATTTTTTTTTTCATTTTTTTACGTTATATGTCATTAAAAAATAAGACTAATCGCACTTTTAGCCCACCACCCCCTCCCCCTGCCCCCACAAAAACGTCAATTTTTCCATTTTTTTTTTGTTTAAAGTTGCAATTAATTTAAAATTTTTATGGCTTCTACAAAACTTATCTATTTTTCATAGACCCGTGTAGGTCGAGTGTACAATACATATAACCTCAAAATTCCTTTTTTATTTTTATAAAATATATTTTGACTTCCAATCGATATTTTTTTAAAACGTCCAATGAATATTGTACATCTCTCTCTCTCGCGGACGTCCGCTTCAATACATGCTTAGCGCTCATTTTTAATTATTAAAAATAATAGTTAGTAATAAAATAATGACAAAAATTTCTTCAGGCTATTGCAGGAGGGGCTTTAAACTTTGAGTTGGTCACTTTATGACTTTCATAATAATAACCTTTATTCGAGTTATTAAGCCTTGGAAATGGCCATTTTCGCGTTTTTCAAATTTGAAATTGCATGTAACTCGACAACTGTCAATTTGTCAACTTTTCAAAAAAGATACCTTTTTTGCTCAGATTGATCCAGAGAATCTAAAATAAATTTTTCTGAAGTGAAAAAATTGATTTTTTGAATTCGTTTAAAAAAATGTTTATACAATTTTCCGACCGCTGTACTGCCTGGCACCTTGAGCATTTGTTATAAGGACCTGTTTTTGAATAAGTTTGTGCAAAAAAAATAATCGGAATAAATTACCTAACGGGACAAGTATACAGCGTGGACTATTTGCATTATGAGCCAAACGTAGATGGTTTATAAAATACACAAAACACAAAAGAAATTAGCAGCCATCGCCAAAAAAAGTTATACGTACCTATTAAAAAACAAAAAAAAATGAGGTTATATGTACACTTGACCTTTGGGTCCATAAAAATAGATGTTCTGTAAAAGCCTCAGTCGTGCGTGTGAATTTTTTGTAATTTATAATTTCATAATTACTAACTATTCTAAATGGGAAATAAGCCACAATTGAACTAAAAAATGATTTTATTAACGTTTCGACGTCCACCTCGGACGTCGTTGTCAAAATACAAAATATTAATAAATTAAACAAAAATGTTGCTTGAAACTTTCAATAATTTAATTTAATCTGACTTATTTATATAGATCGTCCCAAACCATTTTTTCAGTGCGTCACAGATTATCGAATTCTCTCTATCGCATTACAGATGGAAAATAAAATCTTTTTTAGTTAAATTGTGGCTTATTTCCCATTTAGAATAGTTAATTACAAAAATGCCACAAAGAAATAGCTTCAGAACAACATTTATAATTTAATTGCAAACCAACTTAAAAAAAAATAAAATCGAAAAATTGACATTTTTGGCTGTGGGGGAGGGGGAATAGGGGAAGTGGGCTAAAATTGCGGTGAGTCTAATTTTTTAAAATCATATAGAACGTAAAAAAATAAAAAAAAAATATTCAGGCTGTATCGACCTCAAAAAATATAATTAGACCCGCAAAAATCGTTAAAAAACTTTAAACAAACATGGTCTTTGGGGGTTTAAAAGTGTTTCGCCCAATTTTTGAATATCCTAATATACTCAGATATTTCAAATTATACATATTCTATTAACAAAACCTTGAGTTGATCTATGTTGCAGTCTATAAAATGGAGAGAATCCCCAAAACCCCCCTAAAAAAACAGTTTTCCGCATTTTTCAAGATGGCGCACCTGACGGAAAAATCTGAAAAAAATCAGAGAGATAGCTGTTGATAAAATACACAAAATACAAAAAAAAATTTGACACGCAGCCCCCTCCAAAAAAAAGTTATAGGTTTTAAAAAAGTTAAAAAAAAATTTGAGGTTATGTACACTCGACCTAAGGGTTCATAAAAATGGACGTGTTTTATAAAAGCATCAGCTACACGTGTGATTTTTTTGAAATTTTTAAATCAATTGCAACCCAACTAAAAAAAATTAAATCTAAAAATCTATGTTTTTGGCTGTGGGGGGAGGAGTAAGGGGGTGGCGAGCTAAAAATCCGCGTTATCCCATTTTTTAATTGCACAGAACGTAAAAAAATTAAAAAAATTGAATTCGGAGAGTCAGGGCATTTTTGCCTATCTTAACGGGGGTTACCCTTTTATGTCAATCCAAGCGGTTTTTTAAGATTTGAAGCAAAAACCGTGAGTCAATGTACTAATATTATTAAGATTGCCAGAAGGCTTCACAGGCAGTGGCGGATCCAGAAAATTTTTTTGGAGTGGGAGTCATCGAGCTTGCGGGCAATTTAATTACTTTTCTCTGATGCAAGGTCACTTAGTGTTATATTATTACCACTCCTAGGATAAGTGGGTTTCCAATTTATTTTTGGATGGATCTCAATTTTTTTTGACGGCTCTCGGTTTTTCTTTTTTTTAGGATTATTGAATTAATATTTATTTTCATCTTGGGGGGGCGACCCCCTGTGACAGTCCTCTTGGATCAGCCACTGTATATAGGGCCGACCAGTAAAATATATTTATGGACAAATATATTAAGCTTTTTGTTATTAAACACCAGCAAGAAGCTTAATAACATTATAATGTGTTCAAATAGTATGATCAAAGAGCAATTTATTTCTAACCTAAATTATTACTAAATATTATAAGCTGAATACGTTTAATGCAATTAAAATAGATTGGTGAGTAAATCAAAACAATAACATTCTTAATATTTTATGCAAAGATTCCCTTTAAAAGTAATCTAAAAAAAATGTTGAAAAAAACAATACATTTATTTTTAGTAAATCATGCTTTTTATAGGCATGAAGATGTATTTTTCAGTCAACTTTTTATAACGACACCTGAAAGAGGAAAATTGGAAGGGGAGAAAGAAAGAAAGTAAACGATCTATAGACCGGACTAGTTAGAGTCAAAAATAGGAGTGAAGTTACAATAATTACCATCAAGCTGAAAATTGGCAGGATTGTTCAAAATACCATCGTAAATGAAATCTAAAAAGTCCTCATAAATCCGACCCGAGCTAAAAAATTTACGCTGGGTCAAAGTTCACCAAATATGGTTTTTAGCGATTTTCAGCGAAACAGTAAGTTTTAACATAAAATTAGTTCTAACAAAAAATGTAGACTAGATAATTATCTATAAAAAATTTCTTAATACTTTTTTTCGTAAGAGCCACCGTTTTTGAGATACAGCGATTCAAATAGTTAAAAGAGTTCTAATCGTCATATTTATGTATTAGTACACCACGTATGTAAATCACTGAAGCTGTAATACAAGTAAACATAATAATTTATCGGTCAACTTAACTTATATTACACATAATAATATAAGATATGATAAATATGATAATGTTTCTACTATACAGCTTGCGGTCTACCGAGGGATGCAATGTATAAGCTGTATTATATTACAGTGCCAACAAAAAAATCTTTACAAAGCGAATATAACGCGGAAGTAATAAGAATTATTAGTTCAATTTTACGGCTTATTCCCAACAAAAATAGTAAATTGATATGAAAAAGTATTAACTTATAATAATTCTTCTTACTGATGCATCTTATTCCATTTGTAAAGATAAGTTTTGTCGAAATAAACACGTTCTATAGGTACGTCGGCTAATCGAATCACCCTACCTCTTCTTCTCTCAGAAGGGTTTGAACATAATATTAAAAGCCAACTTTCTAGGCAAAATGTTATTGCTTGTACTATGTACTAATACACATTACCAGAGAACGGTAGTTCTCGCCAGTGGCGCACACCTACACCCCCTACACGCGACACTATATATACACGAAATTTTCAATTTTCTAAATCTGACTGAATTGAAAATTAAGTCAACACTCATGTTAAAGTTCAGGAAAAGACTCACCCATTCATATGTCAACCATCCATTTTGGTCCAGGGGTGTGGATTTTACGGCCCTTCCTATTTAGGGTCTGTTTTTCGTTCTCGTCCCCCAAACTCTCAAAAACTTCCAAAATTTAACTCTGACCTTTGCGGTTTTTGATAGAAGCGATCATTACCTTTCCAACGCATGTCTAATTTTGAAAATCGGTTATACCGTTCAAAAGTTACCGAGCTCAGAAATATGAGTCAATTTTTATTTAAAAAAAGGAAAATGTTTGTGGATATGTATGTGTGTGGAAAAGTTAAACCGATCTGAATTTTTTTTCTGTGTTTGAAGAGGGGGTGAGGGCCGATTCAGAACCGGTGTAGTTTGTGAGTTTTGGCTACCCATAAGCTAGCTCTAGGACTTGGTAAGTACAAAACAGCATATTTTTTGGCGGTATATATCTTCGGTTTAAGAAGAGAAAGAAGAACAGTAAATATACCAAATCAATAGCGCTGAGTTAAGCTTTCTAATAGCGTTTAAGCTATCAGGATCAGACATATACACGGCTCAGTATAGCCGAAAAACTGAAAAACTAAACTTTGAAAATTTTGGTTTTTCGACAATTACTCAAATTTTCAACTTACGAATTATGCCAATAACTGAGCGTTTGCAGAAGGACTCTAGACTAATCTAACGATGCATACCTTATACCCGGAAAAATTCGAATTTTTAAGTTATACGCTTCATAAGTATGATCAAATCTATTTCTTATGGGAAAAACGGTTTTTCAAGCTCAATAATTCCTGTAATAGCTTCAGTTATCATACCTGACCTTAGATGCGTAAGATACTACTTGTAAATACGTTTCAAACCCATGTTTAGTGTACAAAATCGGTTAAGTCGTTTAGAAGTTACTAAGCTAAAAAGTATAACCCAATTAACGATTATTCCCTAAATGGTTTATGTAGTTGTAGTGGTTACGACGCTAATTTGATCTGGCAACGGGCAATCCGAGTTCATTTACCGGTTATCCCAATATTTTTTTCAATCTATTTCAAATAAAAAAAATCTAGTGTATATTCGGTGGACACTAGATCATTTGGGAGATAATGCGACAAAGGCGACCATTTATAAAGCTTAACCTTTAATAACGAAATATTGCATTCAACTTTATACATTTAATTTATAAACAACTTTAAAAAACTCCAGATTCAAGAATAAAAAAACCGCTAAACGCCGTAAAAATGAGTGGCGCATACAATATTCCAGCTACAAAATATCTGATATGAATATTACATGGCGCAATAATGTATTTTCATTTTGATGGAAAATAAAATTCTAGTTTTATTTTAAAATATTTTTTCATAATATTTGCTAAACTTGAAGTAAACGCGCCACAAAAGAGTTTCAAAATTCAAACTGTATCAAAGTTACTCTTTTGTGGCGCGTTTTACTTCAAATTTAGCAAATATTATAAAAAAATATTTTAAAATAAAACTAGAATTTTGTTTTGCATCAAAATGAAAATACATTTTCGCGCCACGTAATATTCATATCAGATCTTTTGTAGCTGGAATATTGTATGCGCCACTCATTTTTACGGCATTTAGTGGTTTTTTTTAATCTTGTTTCAATATACAATAAACTTTATGCAAATTTAGTTTACTATTATGCAAATTACATACACTGTTATATTCCTGGTTGGCGAAATCCTTCAGGTAGACGACACCCTCGAGGTATTAATTAGTCTTAAGTACTACTCCGGAGTGAATATACGTGTTAAACCTAATTTTATTTAAATGTGCTGAAGTTTTTAAAAAACTAATTCAACTCCACAAGAAGTTATTTCCAACGGAATTAGCTTTCTTCTCTGTATGTATGGAGCGCCTAAAAAACTACGTGCTTAGATAAGTTTCGATATGCATGTTTCTTTAAAAATACACGAAATAAAAGACAAGTGCAATTATCTTGTCTTCCTCCAACCTCAGCGGCTGCTCATCAACATCAGCTAGATCCAAAAGACTGGGGATGGAAATTAGTCGACAGTTCATTAGAACCAATTCAAAGTTTACTCCCCCCTGCGCCGGAAAAACTCCTGAACACAATTTTTTGCAACTGTAAAAAGGGACGTAGCGCTAAATGTGGTTGGAAAAAAGTTGGACTGTTTTGTTCTTTAGCGTGCACTAATTGTCAAAACCGGTCGTGCTCCAATGTTGAATCACCAACAATTGACTATTCATTTGATTCTATCGAGGAGCCATGCGATGTGTCATTATTGGGGAAATTTACTTGCACCCAGGAAGAACAAGGAGAATAAGAACAAGAAAAAGAACAACAAGAAGAAGAAGAACTAGAAGGTGAAGAAGAAGATGAAGAACAAGGAGAAGAAGAAGCAGAAGTATTAGAAAATTATGAACCAGTTGGATGAATTTCCCCTTTCTTTTTAATTTATACCGCTTTTATAACTTTTATCATTTTTAACCCTGGCCAATATCAATTATTCAATAGTTTCAAATTAAACAGGATCATAACAGATCCGTGGAATAGGTCTACTGAGGAAACCACGTTAAAAAACGCGCTAAGTGCACTACCTCAAAGGTGGTGCGGAAACGTTTGCGCATATTACGACGATTACAACTTTTTGAATCGTTGTATCTCAAAAACGGTGGCTCTTAGAAGAAAAAATAATAAAACATTTTTTATAGATAATTATCTAATCTACATTTTTTGTTAGAAGAAATTTTATGATAAACCTTTTCGCTGAAAATCGCTAAAAACTATATTTGGTGACTTTTGAACCCGCGTAAATTTTTTAGTTTGGGTCGGATTTATGAGGACTTTTTAGATTTCATTTATGATGGTTATGATGGACAATTATACATGGCAATGGAAACCAACAACCTTAAATACATATCTACTGGCGAACCCATATATTGGCCCACAGACACAAACAAAATTCCAGATTTGGTTGATTTCTGTGTGACGAAAGGAATACCACTTGAATCCCAGACAGCACAATCTTGTTTCGATCTTTCATCCGACCACTCTCCTGTCTTGGTCATGATATCCACGAATATCCTCGAAACAAAACGTCCACCATATCTAAGTAGTAAATATACCAATTTGATTAAATTCCGGGCTATCCTTGATGAGAGATTGGATCTAAACATCCCACTAAAATCGGATGGCGAAATTGACGAAGCAGTAAATCAATTAAGTAAGATAATTCAGGAAGCTGGCTGGCAGTCAACGCCTACATAACCAAGAACAATCATACACAAAGATTTACCCAATGAAATAAAAGAAAAAATCGCAGAAAAAAGAAGACTAATGCCTGGTTGTACCAACAGATCTTAAGCTCAACTTAGCTAAGTTCTACTTATAGATAGGGCCTCCTTGAGTATCACTTACGTTGCACCATAATTTTAGATTCCTACATTATTATCAATTATATCTATTATTATATTATGGTGTTCTTATTATAATACATTATAATTATTTTATATTAATTCTTATGATATTCTCGACTTAAGCTTAAGATCTGTTGGTGCAACCGGGCATAATGCCCGGTTGCACCAACAGATCTTAAGCTTAAGTCGAGAATATCATAAGAATTAATATAATATAATTATAATATATTACAATAAGAACACCATAATATAATAATAGATATAATTGATAATAAGGTAAGAATCTAAAATTATGGTGCAACGTAAGTGATACTCAAGGAGGCCCTATCTATAAGTAGGGCTTAGCTAAGCTGGAGCTTAAGTTCTGTTGGTGCAACCAGGCATAAGAAAAGTATGGCAAAGAACCCGCGCACCCCAGGATAAAAATAGATTTAACCAAGCTACAGCACGACTAAAAACTTTGTTAAACAACAATAAAAACAACGACATAAAACGATATCTACAAAATCTATCTGCCACGGAAACCTCCGAATACTCGCTATGGAAGGCAACACGAAAGATTAACAGACCACAACTCTCTAATCCGCCTATCCGGGCCAGTAACGGACGATGGGCTAAAAGTAACAACGAAAAAGCCACAGTCTTTGCCAAATACCTGGAGGAAATGTTCCAACCACATGCCCAAAGCAACAACTCTGATGCAGAAGATAATATTCAATTGTATTTAGAATATCCATACCAACTAGAAGCACCGTTGGAGAAATTCACAGCCAAACAAGTTTTCAACAAAATCCAAACAGATATGAATCCGAAAAAGTCCCCAGGGTTCGACTTAATCACTGCAAGAATTTTACAAGGACTTCCCAAGAAAGGAGTGCAATATTTGACACAGATTTTTAACGCAATCTTAAGAACTGGTTACTATCCTCTTTTGTGGAAAGTGGCACAAATCATCTTAATACCCAAACCAGGCAAGCCTGTAGAAGAAGTTAAGTCTTATAGACCTATCAGTCTACTTTCAGTGATGTCAAAGGTTTTTGAAAAGCTCTTACTAGAAAGATCACAGCCAATCCTCGTGGAAAAGCAGCTAATACCCAACCACCAGTTTGGATTTAGACAACAACATGCTACCACCGAGCAAATTCATCGAGTCTGCAATTCCATAAACAAAGCCTTAGAAGAGAATCAATACTGCTCTGCAGCCTTTTTGGATGTCTCGCAGGCTTTTGATAAAATCTGGCACACTGGCCTGCTATACAAAATAAGAAAAGTCAACTTCTTTCTAATCCTCAAGTCCTATCCCTCCGACCGCCATTTCCTTGTAAAAGTTAAAGATCAGTGCACTAACTTATATCCAATCAAAGCTGGAGTACCTCAGGGTAGTGTCCTTGGACCAGTTCTCTACCTACTCTACACAGCAGATCTTCCTACATGCCAAAACATCATCACAGCCACATATGCAGATGACCAGAAATATCTGGTTACAAACATGGCGAATTAAACTAAACGAAAGCAAGTCAGTACATATAACGTTCACTAATCGAAAAGATACGTGCCCAACCGTATCATTAAATAATCAAGTACTACAACAAAAGGATGATGTAAAATACCTAGGTATGCACTTGGACCGCAGATTAACGTGGAAGAAACACATATTCACGAAAAGAAAACAGTTGGGTCTGAAACTCAATAAAATGTACTGGCTGATAGGAAAAAGGTCACAACTGAGTTTGTACAATAAAATTTTAGTATACAAGGCAGTGATTAAGCCAATATGGAGCTATGGTATCCAACTGTGGGGATCTGCGTCGAGATCCAATATCGACATCCTGGAGAGATTCCAATCGAAAATCTTGCGCATTATCACAAATGCACCATGGTACATGCCCAATGAACACATCAATCGTGATCTCCAAATGAAGACTGTCAAAGAAGAAATTGCCAGTTACGCCCAAAAATACGACATCCGACTACAAAACCACCCCAACAGGCTAGCGAAGAACCTAATGAGACCCCAAGTAAACAGAAGACTAAAGCGCCACACTACAAGCGATCTACGAACAAGATTTTAAATTTTAAATTTTCAAAAATATTTTATTTATTAGAGTTTCATTTATAGGGTTTTATTTATTAGTCACAAATAATTTTGTTAAGTACTAAAATTATGATTTCATAGGTTATTGTCACTGGACAGTCTCCTGCAAGTCTCTTTTAATTGTTAAACAATTTACTTATTGTAATCATTATTACAGATTGTAAATAAATGGGACGTTAAAAAAAATTTATGATGGTATTTGGAACAATCCTGCCAATTTTCAGCTTGATGGTAATTTTTGTACCCTCGGATGTGTAAGTTGACCGCAGTACTAATGCCAGTTCACATTTTGATTTAGAAAATTTTCAGTTACTTTTCCATTTTATCTTTACAGTTCAACTCTGATCCAAACGTTTAATTGACAAAAATTTATGTGGCATTTTGGATTTAAAATAATTTTTAATAATTATTAGTTATTTAAAATAAATTAAATAATATACACTACCTCAAACACTAATGAAAATCGTCAAAATTGTTTAAAAAACATAAATAAATAATAACGATGGCGAACGAACAGTCAAATTAATTTAAATTTTAAGATTCATTTAAATTTTACATTAATCAATGGTGAGAAGGTAGTGATGTAAATGACAGAAACAATATTTCTTGTTTATTTTTGTTTAATTTAGTATTATTTATGTTGCCTTTCATAAATTTAAAAACACATATATAATGCAGAATATTTTAACTGTTTAAATATCAAATATTTTTCAATAACTCAAAAGTGAAACCGGTTATTGTAGCCTTTTGTTTTGAGAAAAAGTAAAATAAAATTATGAAAATGACTAAAGAAATATTATAAACGTCGATGTTTTATCATTATTCAAAAAAACTTACCTTTTTGAAATTCTGGAAACTGGCTAAAAGAGTTGTATTGTCTAAAATGTATAGTGTGGTAGTATTAATACATAATAAATCCAATATTTGTAAAAAAATTAACTTTTGGTATAGTTCTTCCACTCTAACTTTTCCCATGCATGAAAATATTCTCGAATTACTTTTTATACTAGGTCTCTTTTTTATTCATAAACGCTAGAAACGCAAAACTAAGTCGCTTGTCCATAGCAACCGCAATAAGTTAAACAAGAATCAACAATATGGCATGTCGTTGATACCTTGTTTACTATGAATTTTGACGATATTGATTTTAAGTGACAGTGAAATTAGCGCATTTGTTGGTTAATATTTGAACTTATTGTTCATCTGTTTTTTCAAATTATTGAATTTTTAATCTTTATATACGTTATTTTTATTTTCAAACCATAATTATTGTTAGAACGACTAATTACTACTATCTTCCTTTTTTTTAATTGTTTTGATTTAGCCAATTAGCCGACTATTTGTGTTTTTTATGGTACAATAACAATTTTTAATTTAATTATGCTATCCCACTTATATCCTAAATCTATAGGGTGTTATATTCGTGGATACATTTTTCAATTTTGTGTGACATATTTACCATTTACAGGACGTTACATATTCGTACAGACATTTTAACATCTGCTTATTGTTTGAAAAAATAATTTCATTTAAATTAATCGGTAAAGGACCATTTAGATCAACTAACTTTTCATTCATTATTTTAATATTTGTCTGTACTCTCCACACTCCAATATGAGGTGCGTAGATTACCTTTCTGTTGTCTTTTTTTTTGTTTTGATTCTGGCCTTGGTTCAGAACCTTTAGCCACGTAACTACATATAAAATTATTATTCGTTCATAAGTATAAAATTGCCCAGTATACACTTAAAAATAAAGAATAATAAAAAATAAAGCTTACAAATAACAATGCCTACTTACTCTGTTAATATATACAACTATATTAATTTTTGTTTTTTTTTTGTTTTTGTTTTGTTTTTTTTTTGTTTTTTTTTGTTTTTTTTTTGTTTTTTTTTCACTACGGTAAGAACTAAATCCGATTCATCCTCGCGGAGATTTAGAACCTCTTAGTGATTTATTCATTTATTTTTTTTGAAGATATTCTTCTTTAGCGGCGAATCGATAGAGGGTAAAATTGTACATTTACCGCGCGCCTGCGCACACTGACAGTATGTAGTTCATTGCTAATCTTTCAAGATAGGTATGTATGTATGTATCTGTAACCGTGCAAATAAGTCATTAAAAGAATATATTAGTGGTTTTAGGAAATGTATTATTTATTATAATTCTTGTGTTTTTGGATTAATAAAATATTATGTAAGCATAACATTTTTACACTATATTATGTCGCCGTGTTGTGTAATTATATCCGAAACTTACATATTTGTTCCTAGTGCCTCTATGGAGTAGTTAGAAATGCGTTAGCACTGAGATTGGAAGGTTGCGGGTTCAATTCCCGGGCGATGCATATTTTTTTTTTATTTTTGGTTGTTTTAATAAAAATTTTTTGAAAGTGGTAGATAAGAAAGTTAGTTTGATTTTTAAATAAAATACAAATAACCTTTTAAGTTTATTTACTTCGTTTAAATTACCTATTATATGTATAATAGAAGAATATCTTCTTACGTGCGTACATAGTACACACACATTCTTTTTTATTTTTTTATTTATTTATTTATTTATTTATTTTTTTTAATTTTTTTTATAATATATTTTTTTTATTATTATTTTTTTTTCTTTTTTTTAATATATAATTTTTTTTCGAACATACATAGGTTACAAAATAATATAATTAATTACAGAAAATATCTCATTCATACATTACATAATACAAAGGAAATACCTATTCATTCAAACGATTAGTTTTACATTCACACTTTTAATTTAATTTTTTGAAGAAATGTCATAATTAGTTTAAAAATTTTAATGTTATCCTCACTTAATAGTACATTTAAGTCTAGGGGAGTACTTAAACCTGCTTTCAACAATTCTTGTAGCAGCCACATTCTGTTGTCTTATTAAATCCCTTGTTTATAATGTAAATGACAATGGATATATTTTTACTACTATCTTTGTTAGCAGGTTTATTTTACCTTGAAAAGCGTTTTCGTTGAAGCAGATGTTTTGGTGATCTGATAATTCCCTTTTTTTTGAAGTTATACTTCTTTAGGCACGAGGGTTAATTTTTATTTTGCTGGGCGCATGCGCACACCGACAGTATGGTATGAAACGTTATGAGGGATCAGATTGGGTGTTAAAATCATCTGTCAATAATTGTTCAAATGAAGATTCTGGATAAACAAAATATTGTGTATATTAGTTTTTATTGTTGTGAGGACAGTGACAAAAAGCAAGTTCATAATTGCAGTGACTTTTTAAATAGTTTTTAAAAGCAACAGGTACGTACCTTATTGTAAATGTTTCAGTATTGTAATAAAAAATTACAAATTAGGTAAATACCTATTTGGAAAATGTACCTACCTAGCTAGTAGGTAATGCTTTGATTTACATAATTTGATTACCAACAAAAATCTCCATCTAATGTATTGCTTTTTTAGTCTATATTTTGTCGTATTTTAATTCCACAAGGATCAAACTTATTTGATTAAACTAACAGAATAGGGCTTTTCATTCACAGTCATTTGTTTCGAGCTTCTGTCATGTGTCACATAATATTAATATATCTACGACATACGTTATTGGTATATACAATAATACAAACCAAAGACGTATGACGTAGATATCTTAATATTATGTGACACATGACAGAAGCTCGAAACAAATGACAATCGATGAAAAGCCTTATAAACAACTGTCAAAAATTTTTAAAACGTTTAGTTGCTAGGTATAGCTTTTCACTTCATTCACATGTCTCGGTAGTTAAATTCTGCGTGTGGTGAGTTCAAAATTATCTAAACCTGATAGACGCAGGTTTAATTCCCAATGCAAATTTTTATTTTTTTTATACACTTTATGATTGTAAGTATATTTAATATATTTTTTTTTTCAGAAAATACGTATTTAGTTAAAATTCTCTCAACAATTTATTGTTCAGCAATAATTTCTTTGGTTTCATTTTTCAATGTGTTTGCGTGTGTTTTATTCTTTTATTTTTTTTAATTTTTCGTATTGTTTTAATAAAAATTTTTGGAAAGTAGTAAGTTTAAAATTAGTTTAATATTTAAGTAAAATATAAATAAACTGTTATATTCATTTCGTTGAAATTATATAATAGAAGTATAACTTCTTACGTGCGTACAAAGTACACACACATTCTTTTTCTATTTATGTTATGGTTTGAGTGATTAATTTATGTTAAATATATCTGTTATTATGGGACAGTTTTCTGTAGACTTTGGTTGAATATCGTATATACTTGTTTGTCAGAATATATCCAGAGAAGGTGGTTAGTTACTATTGTTTTTTTCATGGTGAATTTGAATGATTCTTCTTTCTTCTTCAAGTGCCTCATCCTCATCCTTTAATGACATTGGCGATCATCATGGCTCATTTTACTTTGTCTGTGGTGATTCTGAAGAGTTTTAATGTTGTTTTTCAACTACATTGGTTAAAATTTTTCAACCAGGTTGTGACTTGCCTCCCAGATCCCCAAAGAAGCTCATTTTTTTCCTTCAGAGTGTTGAGTATTTCTTTTTATTTTTTCATCTTTCTTAATATTTCCGTCTTTTTTACTTGTTGTGCCTATGATATTTTCCACATTCTTCGATAACACAACTTCTCAAAGAAAGTCTTTTTTCAGTTGCGTCCGTAATTGTCCAGGCTTCAACTCCATTTAAATGGACAGAGAATACGTAGCATCTTAATGCTCTAGTTCTAATTTCTATTCCCAATTCTCCATTGCATATTACTGTCTTCATATTGCTGAAAGCGCTTCTGGCTATCTAAATGCGTCGTTTTATTTCGAGGCTGCGCCTGCGGTCCCATTGTTCACTTAGCTTACATCCCAAATGTTTCTTCTTTACTGTTAATTTTTATCGGACTTTTACTCAGTGCTTTTGGTCCAGGAGTCATTCAATATTGTGATACCTGAGATCATACTCTAATGACAAACTCTTTCTTTTATTTATGCAACATCGTTGCATAAAGTAACAATGACTATAAATATTCGACATTTTACCAGCACCTCAATACATTTCTCACACTAAAGCATTTGCAAAATTACAATCTCATTATAAACTTGATATTATCTTTGACTTAAAAACCCAAAAAGAAAACAACACTTTTGCTTATTAAATGTTAACCGCATCAGCCAAAGTGTTTTATTAATACTCGTAAAATTTATGAATAGTGACAAAAAGATCGCGAAGATAATTCCTCGGTTACCATTCCTTGACGGCCTTGTTGAATGTAACAGTCAACTTTGTTTTAAGTTGCTAAGAAACAGATGTAGTTGTAGATGCGTTTTATCTTGTTTTTATCGGTATAATTGAACGTATATTTTCTTCCGAATAAAATATTGCTCTTGAAGCAAGTACCGACAATTTATGCTAATACGAGTATATTTATTTTTTTTTATATTATAATATATTCTTTAGTAATAAAAAATAAGGCATTTATAAGCAATCAAGAAGTATATTAATAATGAAATTACAAGAAAATACATACACTTATTATTAACCTGTTCTTAGTATCGAGTATATGTTTTGCGTTAGATTTACTATTTCTTTTCTCGGTAGGTTATTTAATATGTTGGCCTTATCAAATCATTTTCAGGGGACTTCTTTTTACTGAGGTCTCTTATTAGAGTTGCCCATGTGGGTGGAAGATTCATATGATTAGGACAATCTAAATATTTATATATGTCGTCATCTTCATTTGCCCTGTTTGTTAGCGGCTGAAATCTGAAATACATTTTCTACGTGTTTTGCGAAAGCGTCTGTTTTTTTCTGATCTGTGTTTATCACTTTTAATTCTTCTGTTTTGATAGGTAGAATTTGCTTTTGTTGCCACTTCAGCTTATCTGTGAGCGATGACCGAAGTTAACTTTAACGTTTGAGTTAAAGTTAAGATAACTCTCAGGAATAACGATGCCCATAACTATTTAGGTAAAATCCGGTGAGATGTATCGATCAGAGTTATGAGATTGTTATTTCATCAACGTTATATTAGAAATAACATTTGAGGAAAAATGGTTGAAATAACAAAGATAACCTTATGTAGAAATAGTACAAGTTGGAATGAGCGCGAGAGATTGATAGTATCTTAAAGTAAAAACCTCCAAATTTGTGATATAAAAAATTTGCTTCAAATAACATTAAACGAGGTTTTTTTAAGTTTTTGTACAAAATGTGTTGGTTTAGTACATTTTGTGTAACTATTTCAGTCATTTCAGTGCATTTACAAAAATTTCTCTGGCAACACCGCATATGTTTAAAAATTTTAACTTATATTCAACAATTATATCTCGAGTTGATTTTTGTATAATTTTTAAAATTGTATTACCGTTCTATAGCTTTACTATTTATTGTTAATTATTATTTTAATCGTATTATTACCTACGGGCCTTTAATTGATATTTGAAGTCAATTTTTTTGATATTCTTAATTTTGTACTACTTTATGTTTGATATTAAATTAATAACATGCCGCACAAAATACTAGGACAACAGGAAGCATCGTTCTTCGCTGAATATTCACTTGATTTCTATCTAAAAACAATAGTTCAGAGAAAAAAGGAAAAAAAATATCGTGTTGGTGACACATCCCCCTCCAGGCTGAAACCAAATTTTTCGAGTAATATGGCCATCTATAATAATAACCTATATGTTTCCTGCAGCCGATTTTGATGATATACATAGTTATAAACAAATGAAGATCAAAAACGGTAAATTTTCGCTTTTTTCGTCTCTTACTAAAAAATTGGGCATTTTAAACAAATTTGAGAGTAATAAACTCATAAACCGTATAAAAAACTTCAATATGGCGTTCGCTGAATATGTCTATCCTTATTGGTTACTTAGAAAATTGCCAAATAAATCATAAATTTTGAGTTTATATAAATATTCATAACTTATGTAAAAATTAACTTAGAACCTTCTTATTACATGGAATGCTGAGACTTATGGTGCTTAAATTACACCCTAAATTGCAAAGCAATTGGTCAAATAGTTTAAAAGTTATTTAATTTGTTTATCCAAAATTAATTTTTTTTGCAACACTGTAAGTCAGAAAATGATGAAGTTACAGTAATATTTTGGATAGTTTATGAAAGAAGAAAATTTACAGTATTAATTTAATTTAAAAAAAATGACAAAAATAATTATAGATATTGCAAAATAATTTTGCAAAAACATGTGAATTAAAAAAATGGGGGGGGGGGGGCTAACTTTGTCCCTAAATGTCCTAGAACAGTTGTTTTTCTTTCTAAATGTGTATAAAAATTCAGTCTTTCTAAATATGAAAAATAATTTTTCTACAGGTAACGGTTAAAAAGTTATTCTAATTGTTTATAAGTAAGCAAAAAATGGACATGTTTTTACAAAATAATTTTACACTGTTTAAAATTATTTTTTGTCATTTATTTTTAATTAAGGTAATAGTATAAATGTTCTTCTTTCATAAACTGTCCGAAGTATTATTGTAACCTCATAATTTTCTGACTTATAGTGTTGCAAAAAAAATGAATTTGGGAAAAATAAATTAAATAACTTTTAAACTATTTGACCAATTGCTTTGAAATTTAAAATATAATTTAAGTACAAGAAGTCTCGGCATTCCGCATAATAAGAAGATTCTAAGTTAATTTTTACCTAAGTTACGAATATTTAAAAAAACTCAATATTTATGATTTATTTTGCAATTTTCTAAGCAACCAATAAGGTTGGACATATTCAGCGAATGCCATATTGAAGTTTTTTATACGATTTATGAGTTTCTTACTCTCAAATTTGTTTAAAGTGCTTAACTTTTTGGTAATAGACGAAAAAAGCGATAATTTACCGTTTTTCGATCTTCATTTGTTTATAACTATGTATATCATCAAAAACGGCTGCAGGAAACATATAGGTTAATAATATAGATGTCCATACTACTCAAAAAATTTGGTTTCGGCCTGGAGGGGGATGTGTCACGAGAAAAACCTTATTTCTCTGGACTACAAGTCAAAAGGTGAACTAACCTTACATATCCTTACATAACTACAGAGTTATCTCATAACTTGAGGTTTAACGTCGCGTTTTAAAGTGACAGTTGATATACCAGATAACTCAAGAACTGCCAAGAAATAACGCAAGTAGTTAAGTTAAATATGATACGTCACACTCACACCAATTCCAGGATTATAACATAACTACAGGATAACTTTACGTTAACGATAACTTCGGTCATCCATCACACGTCTGAATATGTTGTTAGCTGTGTTGGTTTAGTTCTTTTGTTTCTCTACACATTCTGTTCCATTTTGTTTTGTCTCGAGATGAACAAGTTTTAATAATACTCGTAAAATTTATGAATAGTGACAAAAAGATCGCGAAGATAATTCCTTGGTTACCATTCCTTGATGGCCTTGTTGAATATAACAGTCAACTTTGTTTTAAGTTGCTAAGAAACAGATGTAGTTGTAGATCCGTTTTATCTTGTTTTTATCGGTATAATTGAACGTATATTTTCTTCCGAATAAAATATTGCTCTTGAAGTAAGTACCGACAATTTATGCTAATACTAGTATATTTATTTTTTTATATTATAATATATTCTTTAGTAATAAACAATAAGCATTTATAAGCAATCAAGAAGTATATTAATAGTTTTTCTAGTTTTTTTAGCAAATTCCTGACAAATAATTCTTAGCCAAGGAAAGAATCCTTTATTTCAACTTAGCAATTACTGTTATTAGTATAATCAAATAATATTACAATACACGTAAATCAAAGTGTATTCCGGTACAAGTTGGAACAAATTTTATATAAAAGTTTAAGTATTTTTATTTGTTTTAAAATACAATCTCTTACATCATACCAAGCATTATTGTTGAACATAATGTAAGTAAGAGTTTTAGTCCAATGACCATCAACTTCTAGTGGGTTTGTTACTAATAACTAAAACTAATAATAGACAGTTGTTTTCTAAATGGTAAGAGGAGTTCTAATGTTCAATTTACAATTTAGTTATGTGGAGTTGTCCAAATAAACTGCTAATTCGTTGAGATGCTTTTCCAGTCGTTAAAATAATTTTCGCTGCTTTTAACGATCATCTGCTTTACTATTTCAATCTTCAAGTCCCTGTAAATGTCTGCATTTGGGATGAACCAAGGCGCATTAGTGATGGCATGAAGGACCTTAGATTGAAATCGTTCTAGTAATGCTATGTTGCTATTAGCTGCAGTTCCCTACAGTTTAATCCCGTATGTTCAGATGGACCGAATGATTTGGTTGCTTTATTCACTAAATTTTTTTTAGATAAAGATAAGATGGATTTACGACCGAGTAACTAGTAGTAAGGAAGCCGTTTTGCAAGCAAACGAAGGAATCGTAATCAATGGAGAGGTTGTAAATAATATTCGAGACGCGGACGACACTGTACTAGTTGCAAGAACAGTAGAAGAATTACAACAATTACTTACAAACATAAATATATTGCTTGCAACAATTATGCCATAACCATCAATATAAAAAAAACCAAGTATAATATATTGCGTATTTATATCCTCCTATCAGGTGAACATGGCATTGCAAATGCTCTTTTCCTGGAAGGCTGATTGTATCTTTTCTGTTACCCTATGCACTTGTTCAGTTCAGGTATAATCTTGTTGTTCTGTATATCAATAATTAGGCTACTTGCAACAAGGGCGGATCCAGGACCGATTTTCGGGAGGGGCCATGAACTTTTTTTGAGGAGGGGGACCGTAGGTACGGGGGGGGGGGGGGGATTTTTAATTAAAAATTAGGGTTATAATTGTGAGTTTTAAGGCACTTCTAAAACACTTTTACCATGTGTGAAAAGTGCCTTAAAATTCACCATTCCTGCCGTACTATCGATTCCTACACATTTCTTCGGATCCAAGTGCAGTTCTTTCAACAAGTTTAATATTACCCTTTTTCCCAACGCTTCTCCTGTCAGGCCTTGTTCTTCTCTCTTTCTTGATTTTCAGTAATTATTTTTAGGTTCTCATAAGCCTCAATGAACTTGAGACAAAGTCTTCACGAATGTTGTTATTGTATCAAATGTCTGTTGTTGTATATCAAATTCAAGGAAAACTTTTCCATGTGGGATACGGCTGTCGTTTAGTCAAATATGACAGAGTAATAATTTGCACTTTGAACCTCATCCATTATTTCTTCAATTATTTCTTCACCTTAACATTAATTGATTTTGACTGGTGCTACTAATGTACCTATGTTGCTCAGAAAGATGCTGTGAATAGGTGTTATTTAAAAGTCTTATCTCCTAATGCGATTTTAAACCTTAACAATTCCCCTCGTTACTAGGTCCAGCATCTTCGTCCAGAAGCAGAAGGCCATCATCACGATGGTCTCTTAGAGGAATATTTTGTCGATCTATAACACGAACACTATAAACCCTATTTTGGTCATAGTCTTTCTTTATTTTTTTGTATCTGTTTAGACCTCTGAGAGTATATCTGGTTAATGACTGACTTTTGAGAGTTGCGATAACTTTGTAGAAAATCCAGCTCAACCTGAACGCACTCCTTGTGGTATGATGTTTTTTCATGGGTTTTTATGGCTCCGTCTATGCTCATGAGTTTGGCGAAAGATGTTAAAGGTTTAGTGACGAGGCTTTTGGGCTGTCATCCCTTTATTGTGACCATATTTTTCATTAGAAAAAAAACGCAATATTTGTAAAACCATTCCTTTTCACTGTGCGAAATTACCATCCAACTCCTTTGTTCCAAGTGCTAGTGACCCAAGTAATGCTTCATTTCTTTTTTATTCTTTGTGTTTATGGAATATGGAAATTGATACGATTTTGATGGCTGTCAAGGTCGTTCTAAGAATTGGCCCTTTGTAAAATTATCAACATTTTGATTTATAAAACATCCTATGTCATTCTTGAAGCTTCCATTACTGCCTTTGTTCAATTCTAGTCCAGAAAACATATTATTATTTATCCCGTTTTGTACATATAATATATGTGTTTAAAATTAAAAACATTTGAACATAAAATATTTAAATTTATATTTTTTTAAATTCTCGGAGGGGGCCATGGCCCCCATGGCCCCCTCCCTGGATCCGCCCTTTACTTGCAATGACTTTCTCTGCGACTTTGAACATAAACTGGTAATAGGCAGATGGGTCGGTAGGATGTAATATTATGTACAGTATAATAGTGTATATTTTTATATTATACGAATAATCCTCAAGGTCGAGACACTTACACTATTGTAACAATATGATAAGTCTCCTAATAGTAGGCAACCAATTATTCAGCCGAGTTCTATTGGTGAACTACAATATTTTGTTTTTGTAACTTTTAATTTGATAGTAGTTGATAATTATTGTCGATTTTATATAATAATAATATTAAATATAAATATCATTAAATATTGACAATTATTATTTATTTAATTAATTTTAGTTCATTTCACAAATTGCTCAAATATAACAACAAATACATATTTATATAGAAATTTATAAAAATGTACCTATTTATTAATAAGATTTTTGAATAACTTAAAAAATGTCTGGTGTCAGTTACGTCACTTAGACCATGTAATATACAAAATGATAGGTAGTGATTTGTTTATTAATAGTTCTGTTAGTAAAAAAATATTTTAACTTAGTTTCTAATATTTATCAATAAACGAACGATGCATTTTAAAGTATGTAATAGTTATTTATGTATCAAGGGCATTAAATAGATGTTTATACTCGAAGGGCGACAAGCTTATAAACTCGAGGGCCTCTGGCCCGAGAGTTTATATGTAGCCAGAGGGTATAAACATCTAATAATGCACATGTAGCATACAAAACTTGATGTCATACCGGTTCATTGCATCAATTTAAATTTAAATTTTATTTTATATTAATTAGAAGTAATATTGTATCGCAGCAGGTATTTAGTAACGTTACTAGGAAAGTGATGTTGGTTAGCAATTTATTATTAACGTGAACAAAGTTTCTCTATGTGCCATTGCCAACAAAAGTCAGAATGCAAGAGAAATTCGATATTTCTGAAGAAATAGTTCATCATCATCATCCTGGTGCTACAGCCCTTAGAGGGCCTCGACCTTCTCAAGCGTTCTACGCCATTCTGTTCTGTCCCTTGCCTGCACTTTCCAGTTGCCGACTCCGATCTTCTCGGCATCTTGTGTTACCCCGTCCATCCACCTCAACTTTGGTCTACCCCGTCTTCTCATTCCCACGGTTTGAGCTGTTAGAATCCTTTTTATCATGTTCAATTCAGGGGCTCGGGCTACATGTCCTGCCCACTGCAGGCGATTTCGCTTAATTATAGTGATAATATCTTTTCCACCAAACGTTTGCTTGTAGATATTCTGCAGTTCAAAGTTATATCTACGCCTCCATATTCCGTTCTCACAAACCGCTCCGAATATCTTGCGTAGTAGGTACCTTTCTTTCAAAAATTGATAGAGCGGATTCATCTGTTTTAGTTAGCGTCCATGCCTCTGAACCATATGTTAGAACGGGGACTATCAATGTTCCATACAGCCTTATACGAGTTTTTTGAGACAGACGTTTGTTAGATAAGTACTTTGATAGACCATGATAACACCTGTTTGCAATTATTATTCGCCTTTTTATTTCCTCAGATGTGTCATTATTGGGGTTAACCGATGTCCCTAGATATATGAACTCTTTGACCGCTTCGAAGTTTTGGTCATTGATGATTAGATCTGCATCAACATTTCCAGCTCTTGCGGCTGTGTTGGTCGCCATGAATTTTGTTTTATTTTTATTTATATGTAACCCCATTAGTTCTGCTGCTGCTACTAGATCGGTTAGGATTTCCGCAGTTCTCGCCCTGGTTCTTGTTATAATGTCCACGTCATCTGCATATGCAAGAATTTGGACTGATCTATTAAATATTGTTCCTCTGCTCTCTAAATTAGCGTCTCGTACAACTTTTTCTAAGGCTACATTAAAAAGCTGACACTCCAGCGCATCTCCCTGTCTTAACCCCTTATGTATTTCGAATGGGGTTGACGAGTCGTTTTGAATTTTTACTGCTGATAGCATCTTCCCATTGTCACTTTTATCATAGATATGAGTGTTTTTGGAATTCCCAACTCATTCATAGCATTGTAAAGACTTGGTCTTAAGACACTGTCATATGCCGCTTTAAAATCGACAAAATTATGGTACATATCTATGTTAAACACTTGCGCTTTTTCGAGGATCGGTCGTGATGTAAAGATCTGGTTAATGGTTGAACGTCCGCGTCTGAATCCTGCCTGATATTCTCCTAGAAACGTTTCGATATAGGGCTTCAATCTCTCGTGTAAAATGTTTGACAATATCTTGTATGCTGTATTTAGGAGAGTTATTCCGCGGTAATTATTGCATTTCAGTTGGTTTCCCTTTTTGTGTAACGGGCATATTAAGCCTAAACTCCATTCTTCAGGCATTTGCTCCTCAGACCAAATTTTACAAACAATTTCTCGCATCACCCTGGTGATCTGCTCTCCACCGTGCTTAAATAACTCTGCTGGGATGCAATCGCTGCCTGGAGATTTGTGGTTCCTTAGTTTTTCAATAGATATTTTCACTTTTTCTACCGAGGGGGGTTCCACGAGCTACTCATTTCGGTATTCCAGCTCTATGTTTTTAGTAGGTTCCCCTTCCAGCAACTCTTGAAAGTGCCCTACCCATCGTAACAGGATATCACCTTTGTTGGTAAGTAAGTTACCTTCCTTATCATTGCAATAATTGATTCTCGGTTTGAATCCTTTTCTAATAGTATTTATTTGATGGTAGAACTTTCTTGTTTCTCCGTGACTCATATGGCTTTCAAGCCGTTCTAATATGTCATTTTCTGAGTCTCGTTTCTTTTTTCGGTGTATGCGTTTTTCCTCTCTTCTTAAGTTTTTGTATCTATCTATTGTTGTCCTAGTTTTCCGTTGTTGCATGGTCCTAAATGCCTCGTTCTTCTCATCTGTTACTTTTTTGCAGTCTTGGTCGAACCAGTCGTTTCTTTCTTGGGTTCGGGATATTCCCAAGGTGCTTTCGGCTGCTAACTTCAGAGCCTCCTTGCAGTTGTTCCACATTTCTAATTAAGTTCACTTAATAACTTAAAAAATGTCTGGTGTCAGTTACGTCACTTAGACCATGTAATATACAAAATGATAGGTAGTGATTTGTTTATTAATAGTTCTGTTAGTAAAAAAATATTTTAACTTAGTTTCTAATATTTATCAATAAACGAACGATGCATTTTAAAGTATGTAATAGTTATTTATGTATCAAGGGCATTAAATAGATGTTTATACTCGAAGGGCGACAAGCTTATAAACTCGAGGGCCTCTGGCCCGAGAGTTTATATGTAGCCAGAGGGTATAAACATCTAATAATGCACATGTAGCATACAAAACTTGATGTCATACCGGTTCATTGCATCAATTTAAATTTAAATTTTATTTTATATTAATTAGAAGTAATATTGTATCGCAGCAGGTATTTAGTAACGTTACTAGGAAAGTGATGTTGGTTAGCAATTTATTATTAACGTGAACAAAGTTTCTCTATGTGCCATTGCCAACAAAAGTCAGAATGCAAGAGAAATTCGATATTTCTGAAGAAATAGTTCATCATCATCATCCTGGTGCTACAGCCCTTAGAGGGCCTCGACCTTCTCAAGCGTTCTACGCCATTCTGTTCTGTCCCTTGCCTGCACTTTCCAGTTGCCGACTCCGATCTTCTCGGCATCTTGTGTTACCCCGTCCATCCACCTCAACTTTGGTCTACCCCGTCTTCTCATTCCCACGGTTTGAGCTGTTAGAATCCTTTTTATCATGTTCAATTCAGGGGCTCGGGCTACATGTCCTGCCCACTGCAGGCGATTTCGCTTAATTATAGTGATAATATCTTTTCCACCAAACGTTTGCTTGTAGATATTCTGCAGTTCAAAGTTATATCTACGCCTCCATATTCCGTTCTCACAAACCGCTCCGAATATCTTGCGTAGTAGGTACCTTTCTTTCAAAAATTGATAGAGCGGATTCATCTGTTTTAGTTAGCGTCCATGCCTCTGAACCATATGTTAGAACGGGGACTATCAATGTTCCATACAGCCTTATACGAGTTTTTTGAGACAGACGTTTGTTAGATAAGTACTTTGATAGACCATGATAACACCTGTTTGCAATTATTATTCGCCTTTTTATTTCCTCAGATGTGTCATTATTGGGGTTAACCGATGTCCCTAGATATATGAACTCTTTGACCGCTTCGAAGTTTTGGTCATTGATGATTAGATCTGCATCAACATTTCCAGCTCTTGCGGCTGTGTTGGTCGCCATGAATTTTGTTTTATTTTTATTTATATGTAACCCCATTAGTTCTGCTGCTGCTACTAGATCGGTTAGGATTTCCGCAGTTCTCGCCCTGGTTCTTGTTATAATGTCCACGTCATCTGCATATCCAAGAATTTGGACTGATCTATTAAATATTGTTCCTCTGCTCTCTAAATTAGCGTCTCGTACAACTTTTTCTAAGGCTACATTAAAAAGCTGACACTCCAGCGCATCTCCCTGTCTTAACCCCTTATGTATTTCGAATGGGGTTGACGAGTCGTTTTGAATTTTTACTGCTGATAGCATCTTCCCATTGTCACTTTTATCGTAGATATGAGTGTTTTTGGAATTCCCAACTCATTCATAGCATTGTAAAGACTTGGTCTTAAGACACTGTCATATGCCGCTTTAAAATCGACAAAATTATGGTACATATCTATGTTAAACACTTGCGCTTTTTCGAGGATCGGTCGTAATGTAAAGATCTGGTTAATGGTTGAACGTCCGCGCCTGAATCCTGCCTGATATTCTCCTAGAAACGTTTCGATATAGGGCTTCAATCTCTCGTGTAAAATGTTTGACAATATCTTGTATGCTGTATTTAGGAGAGTTATTCCGCGGTAATTATTGCATTTCAGTTGGTTTCCCTTTTTGTGTAACGGGCATATTAAGCCTAAACTCCATTCTTCAGGCATTTGCTCCTCAGACCAAATTTTACAAACAATTTCTCGCATCACCCTGGTGATCTGCTCTCCACCGTGCTTAAATAACTCTGCTGGGATGCCATCGCTGCCTGGAGGTTTGTGGTTCCTTAGTTTTTCAATAGATATTTTCACTTTTTCTACCGAGGGGGGTTCCACGAGCTACTCATTTCGGTATTCCAGCTCTATGTTTTTAGTAGGTTCCCCTTCCAGCAACTCTTGAAAGTGCCCTACCCATCGTAACAGGATATCATCTTTGTTGGTAAGTAAGTTACCTTCCTTATCATTGCAATAATTGATTCTCGGTTTGAATCCTTTTCTAATAGTATTTATTTGATGGTAGAACTTTCTTGTTTCTCCGTGACTCATATGGCTTTCAAGCCGTTCTAATATGTCATTTTCTGAGTCTCGTTTCTTTTTTCGGTGTATGCGTTTTTCCTCTCTTCTTAAGTTTTTGTATCTATCTATTGTTGTCCTAGTTTTCCGTTGTTGCATGGTCCTAAATGCCTCGTTCTTCTCATCTGTTACTTTTTTGCAGTCTTGGTCGAACCAGTCGTTTATTTCTTGGGTTCGGGATATTCCCAAGGTGCTTTCGGCTGCTAACTTCAGAGCCTCCTTGCAGTTGTTCCACATTTCCGTGCTTGACTGGTCGACTGCCCAGGTGTGTTCTAGGATTTCCTTTATATTTGACTGGAACTGTTCCTCTATGTTTTCATTTTTTAGCATATGTAAATTATATTTTACTTGTCTAGTGCCCCTTTCTTTCTTGGCATTGGAAATTCTTTGTCGTAACTTGGCTTCTACCATGAAATGGTCTGAGTCAATATTTGCGCCTCTGTAACTTCTCACGTCCATTAGGTTTGTAAAGTGCCTTCTGTCAATTATAACATTGTCAATTTGATTTGTGGTATTTCCATTTGGTGATATCCAAGTTGCTTTATGGATATTTTTATAAGCTTATAAACTCGAGGGCCTCTGGCCCGAGAGTTTATATGTCGCCAGAGGGTATGAACATCTAATAATGCACATGTAGCATACAAAACTTGATGTCATACCGGTTCATTGCATCAATTTAAATTTTAATTTTATTTTATATTAATTAGAAGTAATATTGTATCGCAGCAGGTATTTAGTAACGTTGCTAGGAAAGTGATGTTGGTTAGCAATTTATTATTAACCTAAACAAAGTTTCTCTATGTGCCATTGCCAACAAAAAGTCAGAATGCAAGAGAGATTCGATATTTCTGAAGAAATAGTTAAAAATGCCAAAAAAGCGACTGAGAATCTGTTACCGAAAAATCCAAAGAAACGTACGACAAGGAATACGCTAAATTTCAACAACGTTGTTTCCTATTGCAATAATTTCTTTATGTCCATGCGGGCATAAATTATAACATTATGCCCGCGCGGGCATAAAGTATACTATTATGTGGTTCGTAACTAAGTAATAAATACACAATATTAAACCGGTATGCCATAAAACAAGTTTGCTACTAATAAAAATCAAGGTCGCAGAAAAAGTATAGTATTCCACTCGCATGTAATGGCTATTACTTACTCTGATGAATTACCACACTCCCCTTTGGCTCGTGTCACAAACTTTATAATCGTGATTAATAACCATTATTACATGCTCGTTGAATAATATACTATTTTTAACTGCTGCGGTAATTCATGTTTTTGTGAAGATTTTTTTTTGTAATAGTAAATCGTAAATTTTGCAGAAACACCTATAGGTTGTAACAACCTCTTCTTCTAAAACAATCTTAAAAAAAATTTCTGTGCATTTTGTACGCACGTAAGAGGTTATACATCTATAATATGATTTCAACGAAATAAATATAATTTAAGCAGTTTATTTGTATTCTATTTAAATAGTAAACTAATTATTTTAATACATTTTTTTTCAAGAAAATTGTATTAAAACAATACCAAAAATTAAAAAGAAGGCAAGGCAACAACAGGTGGTATTTCTAAGCGGTCACCCATCCAAAATTTTACCGTAGTAAACACTGCTTGACTACAGTTATCGGGCGACAACCATGTAAGTCAGTGTGTATGGCCGTAAAATTGATACCAAAATGAATTATTTTGACAGATTGTACAAATAATATTAAGATTGCTTTTTAATCTAATGTTCATTATATTTTAATAATTATGATCCTATTTCCAACGAAGAAAAATCCAAAGAGACAAAAATTATGATAAATATATTTGCTAAACACACCAATATACTTTTTGACAGTTTATTTACACTGATACATAGGTACGTAACTTGAAAGATTTAGCAACTAACTTCATACTGTCTGTGTGAGCATAGTTCATAGTCGTTTTTATAAAAAAATCACTCTCAATAATTTTCCCAATCGCACCTGACGAAGTATAAATTCAAAAATGACGATTTTCACAATGTAAATCGAAACGTAAAACAAACGTAAACGGTAATAATTGTAGTTTAATTCCATATAAATACAATATTTAAAATGACTTCATAGGTTGATTTTCTGGATATGTATTTCCTAATTTCTCTACACCTTTTGTCATTGTTGCACCAATGATTGTGACAATGTTGGCTGTCTGTCTTGTGGAGAAACTTCCTGTATCTCTATTATTTTTGACCATTCCTTTTATAGTAAGCTCTGTGAGACCATTTTTTCAAAAAATATAAATAACTTTGGCAAATTTATTTTTCATCTGTTTTTCTGTTCTTCTGTTCGTTGGACAACACCGAAGATTCTAAGCATTTTCATTCAATAAAAAATTTCAAACCCATATGTCAACCTTTTATCTTTCTTTTTGAGTCCAGCCTACGCAATATACAGAAAACCAAGCGTCTTGTGAGTTTAAAGTGTCGACTTTATTTAGCCATAGCGTTTTTTTGCAATTACTAATATTCACTTTATTTCTTCAGTAACCACTTTAAAATTAATTGACAACAAATCTAAGTATGGACACTGGTTGTTAGGTGTGATTCTTATTTTGTCTCTATTTGCCTATTTCTATTAAGATTCACCATTGTACTGATGGTTTTGATCTTGTAGGTCTGGATCCCGCGTTTGAAAAAAAAAGTTGCTTAATAGCAAGTAGACCAGTGCAGATAGCTCTAAAATGGACCAAAAAAATAAAAAATTAATAGCAGAATGAGACCAATTCCAAATGAAAGTAAACATATTAGATAACATGTGGAACATTTTTCACCAAATCTGGATGAGGGGAACATGGGTTGGGGGAGCGTTTTTAGGGGTGAAAACGGGTAATTACGATTTGCGGAAAAACGGCACATCCTATCGAAAAATGTTAAATTGCAAAGTTGTAGACAATAAAAAGATCTACAACTTTTGTAAATAAACATTTTTCACATAACCTCAAAGTATCCGAGAAAATTGGAAAATTCGATGTTTTTGATTTTATTTTTTTTCTCACTGAAAAAAAAAATTTTTTTTCACCAGATATGGTGGAAACTTACCTCTTTCTGTCCCAAACACGCTGTAATTTTTCTGTATAAAAATATTTTTTAAAACTCTTGTTTTTTATGTTTAAGGGAAAATGTAAGCATTTTTTCAATTGAAAAATCTCCCGAAATTTTTTTAGCTTTTTTAAAGAAGTTGGCATTTTTTTTGTTTATTGAAACCTCTACTTTCTGATGGTGTAAACAAATATATACGTTACTGTGGAAAATTTTGTCACAAAAGGCAAAAATCGGAAATTTATTTTCAACCTCTCACCATTTTCAGATTCTCAGACGTAATATAAGTTGCATAGCGAGCAGGAACCAACGAACCTCTGTTAAAAATTTACTACACTAATACCGTTGTCTGTGATTGTTAATTTTGTGAATAAATTATAGTTAAAAAAAATAAAAAACACGCTTTTAAAGCACTAACAATTTAAAAATAAAATATTACTAGCTTTAATTTTAAAAGTTATTTTTAAATTTTTAGTGCTTTAAAAGCGTGTTTTTTATTTTTTTTAAACTATATTTTTTTAAAGTCGGCCTACTTACCTATGAGCTACATTTTTTTTAAATTCTTTTCTCATGAATCAAATTAAAAGTCGCAACAACTTTTTTAACGAAAAAGTTTATTTAATACCAAGGAAAGTAATTAGTATAATTTTAATGGCCAATTTTTCATCAATTAATTAAGTTTTTGTTTCTTTGATGGCATTTCTTCATCACATTCGATAATGCTTACAGATTCTGCAGTTTCCTCTATGCAGCTTTCCGCAGCTATGCAACTTACATTACGTCTGAGAATCTGAAAATGGTGAGGAGTTGAAAATAAATTTCCGATTTTTGCCTTTTGTGACAAAATTTTCCACAGTAACATATATATTTTTTTACACTATCAGAAAATAGAGGTCTCAATAAACAAAAAAAATGCCAACTTCTTTAAAAAAGCTAAAAAAATTTCGGGAGATTTTTCAATTGAAAAAATGCTTACATTTTCCCTTAAACATAAAAAAAAGAGTTTTAAAAAATATTTTTATACAAAAAAATTACAGCGTGTTTGGGACATAAAGAGGTAAGTTTCCACCATATTTGGTAAAAAAAAAAAAATTTTTTCAGTGAGAAAAAAAAAATAAAATCAAAAACATCGAATTTTCCTATTTTCTCTGATATTTTGAGGTTATGTGAAAAATGCTTATTTACAAAAGTTGTAGATCTTCTTATAGCCTACAACTTTGCAATTTAACTTTTTTCGATAGGATGTGCCGTTTTGCCGCAAATCGTAATTAACCGTTTTCACCCCTAAAAGCGCTCCCCCAACCCATGTTCCCCTCATCCAGATTTGGTGAAAAATGTTCCACATGTTATCTAATATGTGTACTTTCATTTGGAATTGGTCTCATCCTGCTATTAATTTTTTATTGTTTTTTTGCTATTTGCACTGGTCTAAAGCTGAAAATTTGTTAATAGCTTAAGGGTGTCTAGTCGGACAAACTTTGATATATAGGAACACTGGAACATGGGAAGTTTTAATTGTGGAACAGGTTAAAAATTTGGAACGGTCAGACCACGAAAACGTCACATGTATTTTGTCCGACAGAACTTCCAATTGATTTGTTACCCTTTCATTAAACTCTCATGCAAAAATCAGGCTACTATTTATCATTAAATTGTAATTATAATGAGTGGAACACGTAGAATATGTAAAATGACAGAAATTATGACAGGTGATAAATAGCAGTCTGATTTTTGCATGAGAGTTTAATGAAAGTATAAGAAATCAACTGGAAGTTCTGTCGGACAAAATGTGACGTTTTCGTGGTCTGGCCGTTCCCAATTTTTAACCTGTTCCACAATTAAAACTTCCCCTGTTCCAGTGTTCCCATATATTAAAGTTTATCTGACTAGACACCCTTAAGGTATTAATAAATTTTCAGCTTGCTATTAATCAACTTTTTTTTCATACGCGGGATCCAGACCTATTATCTAGTAGTTCAGTTATTTCCATTTCAGAATAGTTTTATCATCGGAATATCTCAAGTTTCACATCTTCTTTTTACAAATAGTGGTACTATCATTACATCCCTTTTTTTGTTTTTTGGCCTTTGTTAACTGCGCCTATTTAGCTAGCAAGCGGCTAATTAGCTAATTAGCCCATTTAGCCAGCAAGCGGCTAATTAGCTAATTAGCCCATTTAGCAGCCTCAGTTGAGGCTGGCTCGCGAGCGTGTTCGCCCAGTGGAGACGCGGCTGGAATCAGATAATGGAACGCCGTTAACTGTTAATCAGAAAAAACACATTATCACGAAATTTCTACATAATCTTCAGCGATTTTGTCGTACCATGAATCAACCACTTAATAAACAATGGTTTCAGCAGAACAGGGTAAACGGTCACACGGCCAGGGAGTCTCTTTGAATGCTTTGCAATCATTTTGGGCATCTTTTTGTTTTGCGTGGCAGTTATTCTTCATACAAATCGCACTCACCAGATCTAACCTGATGCGTACATATGGAGAATGCTGAAGGATGCTGTTTTTCGTACCGACACACTGTCTAAGATTCCGGAATTGCTGACTAAAATTTAAGATTTTTTCGTGCCAATTAACAGAATTAGTTAACAGATATGATTGATAATGTTCGTGAAAGCTACAAAAAAGGCTTGAAACTGAACGGAGGTCACATTGAACATCTGTTTTATCAAGAACGTCCTCATGCATATTGTTTGCAAGGCTATATCATATATACTAAATATATAAATACTAATAAACATTTCAATGTTCATTTCAGTATGTCCTGTTTATTTTGCCGCATACTGTACTATGCTAATAAAAGATTGGTGACATCGAAATTACATATTACACAAAAGAACCAAAATGACTATCTACAGAACATGGATTAGACTTATAGTAACCTATGGTTGTGAAACCTGGCAATGAAAAAAAGATGAAGTCCAACTCAGGACATTCGAGAGAACAATACTGAGAAAAGTATATGGCCGGTGCAAGAGGAAGACGGCACATGAAGAATCAGGAGAAAAGACAATTGAATAATTTTGCGTTATTTTGCCGGTTATTGGCACGCTCGTCACTGTATACAACTGGCATTTAATTGTCATTATAGTGCTCGTCTTACATACGACACTCGCCGCTTCGAGGCTCGTGATCGTATCTGCCATACTCGCACCATAATGACAGTCATTCAATGCTCGTTGCATAATCTATTATTAGATGGTCAATTTTTTAACACGTAATAGGGATTGAACAGAATAACGATCATTTTGAACATTTTATAATTCGTTATATTTCGTACTCTCCCGAAAATAAGGCAGCGCTGTGCAAAGATCACACCGTCGAATTAAACAGCTAACAAATGGCACGAACATAAATCCTTACCTTAGTAGAATTGAAAGAAGTCGACCTGGAAATAAAAGATCGATATTTTATGACTTTAAAACTTACTGTTTGACTGTCGTTTAAATAATTCTTTTACTCATAATAATTAGAACGCGTCCTAAAACGCAAAACTTTCTAACACAAATTAGAAATAGGGTAGAAAATTCCAAAATATTTTATCTCGAATGGACCCATAATGAATTGATTGTTTAGTTAGCTCTCTCTTCTGAAATTCTTGTCGAGTGACCCTCTAACTTTCAATAATAAATGAAGGTACGTGAATAATCTCCAGAGAAGGGAAAACTTTTCCTGAAAAGGCAGTCAATCGAGGGAAATTTTCGAGTGTCTTAAATTTCCCGTACCGACTTCGGTTTTTAGATAGAATATAAGTTTCTCGATTCTATTCAGTGACGTCCAAATTGTTTTAAATTGGGTTATTTATTATACGAAGTTTTAACGACATTTAGAATCAATAATACTATACATAATTTACCTTTTATTTTAGTTTATCTAATTTTGGAGCAACGATACACAAAATGTTTGAAAGAGCACTTAATAGAGAAGACTTATCGGCAGAATGGACTCAAGCATCATTCTGCAATATATATGACATCAAAGGATAATACATCAATATATAAGAAATGAAAGAAAAAACTGCGAAAACTATAGAAGAATCAGCATTACATCGTCTCTGGGAAGACTGCGTGGAAAGACCATAAAGGTCTGCGTAGAAATACATATTTATAAAGCGGGAAAAGCATGCTTAGATCACATTTATACGGTCCAACAACTAATAGAAAAAGAATGGCCAACAATAGATCCGTCCATCTAGCTTTTATAGATCTTGAGAAGGTCTATGATTTATTACTAAGAACAAAGCTATGGGAAGCAATAAAAGACATCGAAGTACTACGAATATTAACAAAAGCAGTAAAAACACTGTACAGAAATAATAAAGTAGCTATCAAAACAGTAAAGGAATACAGTGAAACTGTGGAAATACTTAAAGGTAAGTGAATAATCTCCAGAGAAGGGAAAACTTTTCCTGAAAAGGCAGTCAATCGAGGAAAATTTTCGAGTGTCTTAAAGTTTTTAGATAGAATAAGTTTCTTGATTCTATTCTCTGACGTCCACATTTTTTAAATTGTGTTTTTTATTACATGATTTTTTTTTGACATTTGGATCAATAATACTATACATAATTTATCTTTTTTTAGTTAATCTAATGGTAGTTTTAATAGCTTTAATATTGTCCAGGTGGAATCTGTCGAAAAGCAGATCATAATGGTCATTTTCCATAGGAGTCTATTTTGTTTTCTGGATTCAACTTTGTGCTTATTTTTTTATTTAACAAAACCTGAAAAAATCGAAGATGTTTGGTTTTTGGTCCCATGTTTTCGTTTAAAATTCGTAATATATTGCTCCTAAAAATTATACAAAATAAAAGTTTCGTTTTTGAATTATATATAATATTTGACTAACTAGAAACTCAAGATTTATTGTCAGCAACAAATAGCAATAATTGGGAAAAGTGCAAAAAACGGAGTTTTTACTTTAAATATTTTCAACCCCTTAAACATAAATTGCAGCCATTATATTCCGCATAGAATCGCTTTATACTACAAGTGAAACGTTTGCTTTCCATTAGGATCGATTTAACAGTTTTGTGTAATAATTTTGCAATCCAGGTTACGCAAAAAATGGCAAATTTTCAAAATCATGCTGGACCCGAAATAAGTACCTACTTTAGATAGTCAAATTTTTTTACGTTTAAAGAAAGGCCAAACATTTAAACATACGAAATAACTTAAGGGAGTTGGGGCGAAATTTTGGTCCAGTGCTATTTAAATGCATTCATTTTTTCGAATCCCGAGAGAACTATTAATATTTTTGAAAAATTTATACGCATAATGAGGGACTTTCGACCCTCGGTAATAACGTAATCTTTCATTCTGTGTCTACATTTTTCAAAAATAGTTATTGTTATTAGTTTTCTAAGGATTCGAAAAAAATTAATGCATTTAAATATTATTAGACCAAGATTTTGCGTTTAGCAGTCTAGCCCCTTAAGTAGTTATACACACATCAATTTCAAACTTCGTACAGTTATAAAACTTTAGAACGCGCTTCTTAAAAAAAGAATGCCTTTTCATAATCCACAAATATTAAAGCTAATGGTTCATTATATTTATATAAATAAAAATTAATGTTTGTGTGTGTATGTCCCTTATAGAATCGTAAACTATGCAGTTGATCATATTAATATGATGACTTTAAGCAAAGTTGTTGTGTATGAACCCGGAAAGGTTTCTGATTTGGTACGACCAACTTAAGTGAAAAGAGAACCCTCCGAAATTTTGCTTTTATTTTTTGGACAAACTGTTCTTTCTCAATTCTGTATGACGTGGAAACAAAACACACCTACAACCCTAAATTTTCACTTTTCTATCACCAACAGTTATTTTTTAATAGCCATCTAAATATTTACTTCTTAATGAAAATTAATATTTGTGTATTTGTGTGTGAATGTGAGTCGCAAAAGAAACGTTATAATAATATAGTCCATCTAGAAAGTATCCGAAAAAAATAAAGCAGAATTATAATTGAACGGTATTTATTTCTATTACTTAAAATATAAAATTTCAACAATTAACAAATATAATTCATCCCATTTACTTATTATACAACCTCCATTTAAATCTAAACACTCTAAACTAAACGTCCAGATACACCCGAAACTAGGTCAAGGCCATAATTTTTCGGTAATAGTGTTTTAGGCCTGTAAACCTGACCAAATCAAACCTTCTTTACCTCGTGGAGCTGCTGTTCCACTTCAATCTTCATCAGTCCCCATATGTTTTCAATGAGGCTAAGATCTGGAGATGCTGCTGGCCACGGAATTGTTGCCAATTCGTGTTCTTGCATCCAAGCTTGAGTATAAGCAGAAGTATGGCATCTTGCATTATCTTGCTGAAAACGCCACCCCTCTGGATATAAAACATGAGCCGTTTCAAGAAGAAAACCATTTAGGGTGTCACAATATTTCGCACTATCAACAGTACCATTAAATACACAGAGAGGTGTAGCACCACGCTAAAATATTGCTCCCCAAACCATTATTTTAGTGGGAAATTTGGAAATTTGAACGGTTAGTTTAGATGATTTGCACCAAGCTGGAAACAACTTTCATCAGATATAAAGACATTATTAAAATTATCCTAACGAAAACGTTGACAAAAATCTATTCTTCGTTGCCTTTGCAGATGTGTCATTGTAGAGATATTTTTTTTTGGATTCCTTGATGTAGCCTTGCTTTTTCAGTGACAGGCGGACAGTTTCTAAGCACACTTTTATTCTTCGTTGATTTCCAAATCTGTTTGCTAATTTTCGAAACCCTAGGCGCGGATTTTGTCGTCCTAAATCCACTAAAGCATTTAAATTGTTTCCGTGAATCTTACGCGGTCTACCCGAAACTGGCCTATGTCTCATATCTATGCCATTTTTTATCCTCTTTATTGTCTCAAACACTGCACTTTTTCCGGGTTCAGTCAACTGTACTAATTTTTTAACGATTCGGACACCCTTTCTATACAAATATTCTACCACTTTTCTTTTTTCTACTTGCGACATTATTTCACAAATCTTAAGTCTGTTTACAAACAACAATATTTGACAGATGACGTTGTCATACTATTTTGTCCATAATCTACTATCGGCACAACCTACCTGATGCGTTACTTTTGTCTTAAAATGTTACAAAAAGGAAATCTATTAAAATTAGGAAAAATAAAAAATTCCGGATACTTCCTAGACGGACTATATATCATCAAGGAAAAATACAAAGCAGTGAATGTCTTTTTCCCGCGTAAACTAATAATTCCAAGAGACTTACCATTTGATTTTAAGCGTTTACAATTTCTCGTGCCATTGGCATTTCATCATCATCATCACGTAGCGCTACAACCCTGGGTGGGTTTTGACTGACTGTACAATTTTTTCTATTTTTTCGGTCTTTCATCAACCTAGGGTCAAATATAATGTTCATTTTCCGGAGATCTGCTTGGATGTTATCTCTTCATCTCATTCTGGGACGTCCGAGTGGTCTTTTGCCTGTAGGAATCTCCTCCCATACCAGTCTTACAAGTCTCTCGTTATGAAGTCTGTGCACGTGACCTGTCCATCTTAGTCGCTATGATTTAATTTTTTGGACAATATCGGCGTCATTGTAGAGTGCTTTTAATTTGATATTGGTTCTGATCCTATACTGGTTTTTCGTGACGTGCGTCGTGGTGAAGTAATTTTCGTTTAAAACGTCTGAGCTTTTCTTCGTTTGCTTTGGTCAAGGTCCACGTTTCGCATCCATATGTTAGTACAGGTCTGATGATGGATTTATAGATTTTGATCTTTGAACTTCTTGTAAGATTTTTTGATTTTATAAGCTTATCCAGTGCGAATACACAGCGACTTGCCGATTGGATTCTGTCTTTTATTTCTTCAGAAACATCGGTGTCAGCTGTGATTACCGCTTCCAGATATTTAAAACATTGTAGTCTTTCGAAATTGAAGGTGTTGACCGTCACATTTTATCCTATCCTGACTCTTGGTGTCATTCTATTTATACACATATATTTCGTCTTCTCTTCATTAATCTTATGCCCTACTTTACTTGTTGGCTTTTGCCATTGGCTTTTGTCATGACGACAAAAAAATCGCAAGTTTTGTAGAAGTTTGCGGAATAAATTTTAAGTGTCCATGTTTCGGGCATGGATAATTAATCTCGATTTGGAAAACCGCCATCGTTGTATATTTACACACCGCAAAACAATATTGCTTATCAGACATAATTAAATTCATTCTCTTATAATATACATAATATTAAGTACTTTTTGAATTTATATTTATTGAACTTTGACACATTATTTATTTCCAAGGCGCTACAAAATTTGCCGGGTCAGCTTGTTAAGTAAATTTTTTTATGAGATTTTTTATTATCAATATAGTCCAGGGCGCATCTGTTTTGAGATGGACTTTGAGAAGTGACTCATATTTTTTTGCAGAAATTGCTTGGAATTAACTCATATAATAATAATTGAGTTATCCTCCCGCTCAAAAAGGTCCGGAATATTGTTTAAATAATCAAAATGTCAAAAAATGAAGGAGTAATTCGTTTTTTTTCTTCGTTATTTGATTATAACTTTAAAAGTATTCATTTCCGAGAAAAGTTGTACAAACATAAAAGTTGCGCAATTAAATTTCTTACAGTATAGGATCGGTTAGATATTTTAAAAATTGTCACCTTTGTTGCAAAATAGCAATAATTGCGAAACAACCATAAAAAAAAACAAGTATTAGCATTTTACGTTTTCCAACCATTTCTGCTACCCTTAGGACCTTCATATTTCACCCAGAGAAACTTTATGATATATTAAAACAATACTATAAATTTTGTTAAGATAGGTTCAACAAATTTTGCAAAATAAATTTTGCAATCCAGCTTTCCCAAAAAATGCATTTTTTCAAAATGTTCCAGAACTGAAAATAAAGCACGTAACAAGTTGAAGTTTTTTTGCATATAGAAAATTACCGTACCTTTAACTTTCAATTTGCGAAATTAAAATCGATTAACTACCACGGCGTCAGGATTTTTTTTTAAATAAACACTAATATTGGTTGCTACGTACAGGACCGCGGATACGTTTGATCTGATTGGGCATTCCAATGACCTGTCAAAAATTATCGAATATTGCGACTATCAATGTTTGTCTAATATTATATTATTTTCTTACTCTATATTTTGTTGTATTTTAATATTTTAATTCCACAGAAATCAAACTAACTTGATTATTGTTTCTGAAATATTGTTTAACCAATTGCATATTATGTTTAAAAATAATAAACTTTTATTATAGAATAGAATAGAAATATGCTTTATTGTCATGAAAAATTGTACAATTTTATCGACAAAGCTTATAAAAAGTCAAGACAACAAAACAATAACAATCCAATTTACTAAAAAAATCGCAAGTTTTGTAGAAGTTTGCGGAATAAATTTTAAGTGTCCATGTTTCGGGCATGGATAATTAATCTCGATTTGGAAAACCGCCATCGTTGTATATTTACACACCGCAAAACAATATTGCTTATCAGACATAATTAAATTCATTCTTTTATAATATACATAATATTAAGTACTTTTTGAATTTATATTTATTATATTCTCTAAGTTAAAATATATAAACAAAGTAAGTTTTTGCTAAAAAAGTATTATTTCAAAGGACAGCGAATGTGTTTTTATTTTGCAATAAACAAATTTATTTATTTATATCGAAATGTACTAAAAATTAAAATTTATCAATCATTATCAAAGGTCAATGGAATGCCCAATCAGAGCAAACGTATCCGCTGTCCTGCACGTAGCAACAAAAATTAATGTTAATTTAAAAAAATTCCTGACGCCGCGCGCCGTGGTAGGTAACCGATTTTAATTTTGCAAATTTTAAATGAAAGGTAAAGAATTCTTCTATACAAGAATAAAAAACCGCCAAACGCCTTAAAAATGAGTGGCGCATACAATATTCTAGCTACAAAAGGTCTGATATGAATATTACGTGGCGCGAAAATGTATTTTCATTTTGATGTAAAACAAAATTCAAGTTTTATTTTAAAAGATTTTTCCATAATATTTGCTAAATTTGAAGTAAACGCGCCACAAAAGAGTAACTTTGATACAGTTTGAATTTTGTTTTACATCAAAATGGAAATACATTTTCGCGCCGCGTAATATTCATATCAGATCTTTTGTAGCTGGAATATTGTATGCGCCACTCATTTTTAAGGCGTTTAGCGGTTTTTTATTCTGGTATCAGGAGTTTTTCAAAGTTATTTATAAATTAAATGTATGAAGTTGAATGCAATGTTCCTCTGTTACTCGTTAAGCTTTATAAATGGTCACCTTTGTTGCATTATCCCCCAAATGATCTAGTGTCAATCGAGTGTACACTAGACTTTTTTCTATTCGAAATAGATTGAAAAAAAATTTTGAGATGACCGGTAAATTAAGTCGGATTGCCCGTTGCCAGATCAAATTTAGCGTCGTAATCACTAAAACTACATAAACCATTTTGGGAATAATCGTTAATTGGATTATACTTTTGTAGCTTAATAACTTCTAAAAGGCTTAACTGATTTTGATCAGTAAACATGAGTTTGAAACGTATTTACCAGTAGTATGTGATGGATCTAAGGTGAAGTTTGATAACTGAAGCTATTACAGGAATTATTGAGCTTGAGGAACCGTTTTTCCCGTAGGAAATAGATTTGATCATATTTATGAAGCCTATAATTTAAAAATTAGGATTTTCCCGGATATGACGTATACACCGTTAGATTCGTCTAGAGTCCTTCTACAAACGCTCAATTATTGGCGCAATTCGTAGGTTGAAATTTTTAGTAATTGTCGAAAAACCAAAATTTTCAAAGTATAGTTTTTCAGTTTTTCGGCTATACTGAGCCGTGTATATGTCTGATCCTGACAGCTTAAACAGCATTTGAAAGCTTAACTCAATGCTATTGATTTGGTGTATTTGCGGTTCTCCTGTTCTCTTCTTGATCCGAAAATATATACCCCCAAAAAATATGCCGTTTTTTACTTACCAACTCGTCTAGCTGGCTTATAAGTGGTCAAAAGTCACAAACTACACCGTTCCTGAATCGACACAGACTCCTCTTCAAACACAGAAAAAAAAATTAAATCGGTTTAACTTTCAAACACACATACATATCCACAAACATTTTCCCTTTTTAAATAAAAATTGAGTCATATTTCTGAGCTCGGTAACTTTTGAATGGTATAACCGATTTTCAAATTTAGACATGCGTTGGAAAGGTAATGATCAGTACTATTAGCAGCCGTAAAGGTCGGACTTAAATTTTTAAAGTTTTGGGAGTTTTGGGGACCAGAACGAAAAACAGACCCTTAATAGAAAGGGCCGTAAAATCCACACCCTTAGACCAAAATGGATGGTTGACATATAAATGGGTGAGTCTTCTCCTAAACTTTAAGATGGGACTTGGCCCATCTTTCAAATCAGTCAGATTTATAAAATCGAAAATTTCGTGTATATATAGTGTCGTGTGTAGGGGGGTGTGGTGTGCGCCACTGGCGACAACTGCCGTTCTCTGCTAATGTTAAAAATTTAACTTGCTATCTGATTTATTTTCAGTCCTGTAATATTAAAAAAAATGCATTTTTTTTGCGAAAGCTGGATTTCAAAATTTATTTTGCAAAGTCTGTTAAATCAATCTAAGTGAAATTTATAGTATTGTTTTCTTATATCATAAAGTTTTTTTGGGTAAAATATAAAGGTCCTAATTGTAGCATAAATGGTTGAAAAGCATAAAATGCGAATACTTGTTTTTTTTGTGGTTTTTTTCGCAATTATTGCTACTTTGCAACAAGGGTTACATTTTAAAAAATTTATAACTATAACTAACGCTATATTGTAGGAAATTGAATTACTCAACTTTTATGTTTGTACAACTTTTCTTGAAAATGAATACTTTTAAAGTTATAATCGAAAACCAAGAAAAAAATCGAATTTTTCCTTCATTTCTGATATTTTGATTATTTTAACAATGTTCCGGACCTTTTTGACTGGGAGGATAACTAAATTATTATTACATGAGTTATTTCCAAGCAATTTTTGCAAAAATATATGAGTCACCTCTCAACGTCCAAATGTAAATACTAATATTTTTACAGATGCGCCCCCTGGTCTAATAGATGATCGTTTGTTCCGTAGTCTTTTCTAAAACCCGCTTCTTCTATGAGCTGACAAAATTCCAATCTGTTTTCCAATCGTTTCGTAATGACTATTTTTGTAAATAGTTTATAAATATGGGAAAGGTGACTTATGTTCCTGTATGAAGTTTCTGAGGTCGGTAGTACCGCCATTTTTGATAAATAGTTAAGGATAATTTGAGGCGCTCTGAGCAACAGTGGCCTAACCATATACATAATACAGTAGACCAGACCACGTATGGACCGCTATGTGCATCGAGGTGTAACTCCAATATCAATGGACAATATTCTCACTTTGAGTGGGCTAGCCATGTTTGTCTGTCACATGCGCGGGATCGCTTTGTAAGAAGATATAGACAGACCACCGATCGACTGCCCACGCGCTACGCTTTTTTGCTCAGTATGTCTTGTCTATTGTATGCCTATCCTTAATATGTCTATGGGCCAGTGGCAGCTGGTCTGTAAGTGAAGGGGGAGGTCACATCCGGTGGTTCAAGATTTTTTTGGAAAAACAAGACCTACAAATCCCATTTTAAATAATTTCTTATTCCATCATATGTATTGGTTCCTTATAACTTATTTTGCAATATGTTGTTTAAATTTAAGCGGATCTTTATTTGACAAGTAAATATGAAATAAGTAAAAGGAACAAGTCTTCATTACTAATTGTCAAAAAAATTAGATAAATAGTATGATATAATATGTAATTATAACAGCCAGAATATCAACAAACTACTTAAACTCAAAACCTAAAATAAATAAAAACTTACATTTTTATGCGGATTTAAAAAGTAAATCGATTCTTCTGGCCTTAGATTTTGCGAAATGATCGATCACTTGCTCGTTGAAATTTGTGATCGTTCGAATACCTACCGCTCAACAACGAAAACAATACCTACGGTCTACGGTCAATGACCACGAGTTGGTACCAACTTGCATATAAGTGCATATTTTCGTGAACGTTCGGATTCCCAGTGCTTATTCTCACAGTGAGGTCAAATAAATTTCTTGACCATCGTGAATGTTCGTATTTAGCTGTTGAAGAGTAATATTGCGGTAGTTTCAGTCAAAGATAAATTTGAATTGGAAAAGACTGCAAGACTTGTACACACTTCTAAATAGGTCAAAACGGCAAATAGGTGTATGTTTTCAAAAAACTTTTGATAGTGTGTAAAAAATATTTTATTAAGCAGCTAAGTACTTTCGACACATAACGTGCCATCATCAGAGCTTCGTCCTCTTATAAAACCTTCATAGAAGAGCAATTGCTAAACGATACAATAAAAAACATGGATACTGGGCAAAAGCCACAGATATAGGGTATAATAGCCCTTTAAAGTGAATAAAATCACATCTAAATTCTTTTATTAATTAATAAGACAACATGGCTGACTCAAACCATTTTGAGCCCACGTGAACAGCAGATCAGCTGAGGAAGACTGACTAAAGGGTTATTATACCCTATATCTGTGGCTTTTGCCCAGTATCCATGTTTTTTATTGTGTCGTTTAGCAATTGCTCTTCTATGAAGGTTATATAAGAGGACGAAGCTCTGATGATGGCACGTTATGTGTCGAAAGTACTTAGCTGATAATAAAATATTTTTTACACACTATCAAAATTTTTTGAAAACATACACCTGTTTGCCGTTTTGACCAAAGATAAATTTGGCTTTTCGGTAACGTCAAGCAGCTCGTATTTCATGTTTATTTATCGGTAATCTTTTGGCGGCATCTTTGTCGCTATATTTTACAACAACAAAATGACCGAAAAGTCAATACAATAAAAGCAAAATTTAACTTTGAACGATACTATTGTATTCCGAACATTTTTAATACAGAAAATTTTCTTTTTTTAAGGAAATAATTACATTATAATCGTTTGATTGTACAATTATTACAGGGAGGTCATTGACCAATTGACCTAAAGGGATAACCGCCACTGCTATGGGCCTAACCCACAATCCAAAATTTTACCAAAACGCTTTTATCACAATAAAGTTATCCCTTATTTAAGCATTTTCAAATGCAGAGTGGCTCAAGTAACCAATACCTCATTTCTGCGTTATGTGACTGATTTGGTGTTACTGCTTCCTGCAGACATCTGGTAAATAGTAGATACTCAACCAATCTTATATTGAATCACTATATATTTGAAACCTGCAGCTTTTGGAAGCTATAAGTTTAAATATTTTTTTGTTGAAACGATAAGAAGAAGAGTTACCGTTGCAAGAACTGGAAGTAAATATAAACAAATGCAGCCTGAAATTCCCATTAAAAGATGGTTTCATTCTGTATCAAATCGCAATTTCATAAGAGTTTTAAATAGATTGAGATGTAATCACGCCCCTACCCCCCTTCATCTGTACAGTTTGGGTCTCACAGAGTCACCTAATTGTGAGTGTGGAAAAGAAGGTGATCTACTACATATTCTCCTTGAATGTTCATATCAATCAGTAAATATAAACAAATTTTATGATAATTTTAATATATTTAAAAATTCCACTTCCCGTCTACCTGAAAAATTTGATTTTTTCTGAAGATATTAATACATTAAAAACAATTTACGAACATATCAAAAAGTGTAAATATAAATTGTAGCAATAAACTTTACCCTGTATTTACGTAATTTTGTTAATACAAAGCAAGCATGTTCGTTATATCAAAACAAACATGTTTGTTTTGTTGTTATTTTTTGAACACTGTAGCTTTAAGTAATTACTGTATATTTTAATTAAAAAAAGAAAAGAATAAGAAAAAATAGAAAAAAAAAGGGGAAAAAAGCAAAAAAAAAAGAAGAAAAAAAAGAACAAAAAAAAACTAAGAAGATGTAAACCTCCGAGATGTTGAATCGGGTTTATGTCTTAGTGTAGTAAAAGAAAACAATAAAAAAATAATAATAAAAAAAAGAAATTAAAAATATAATAAAAAAATACAAAAAAATAAATATTTGCAAAAAAATGTTTACAAGCAAAACAGTGTATTATTCAGAAAAAAGAATGTGTGTGTACTTTGTACGCACGTAACAAGTTATACTTCTATTATATGATTTCTTAAAAATAAATATATATTTAACAGTTTGTTTTAATTTTTTTTGAACACCAAACTAATTTTGTGCTTACCGCTTTCAAAAAAATAAAAAAAAGTATAGGATTGCACTGGACTCGAACTCACGACCTCTCGATCTCTGGCCGAATTAGTCGAGGCATTGAAGCACAAAAAAAGGCCTTACTCTCGGTTTTTGGCGCAGTAAGACGGATTTTAATGCAGTTTGGTGCGTTGGATTCGTGAGAATGTCAGGAAATTTTGTGAACTATTGTAATGTGACTGTATTGTGCATAAGAAAAATTCATTTCAAAAGTGCATTTTAAAATAGGCAATTATTATAAATTTGCAACCCGGTAAATAGTTGGGCAACATCCCGATTAATTATTTTAATTATTTTTAATTATTTTTAATCATTTATAAGTCCATATAATAATAGGTCAAAACGGCAAACAGGTGTATGTTTTGAAAAACTTTTGATAGTGTGTAAAAAATATTTTATTATCAGCTAAGTACTTTCAACATATAACGTGCCATCATCAGAGCTTCCTAAAAGGACATATTTAAGATAACATTTTTTTACATAAAAAATGAGTGAAAAACTTACGTCCTCTTATAAAACCATCATAGAAGAGCAATTGCTAAACGACACAATAAAAAACATGGATACTGGGCAAAAGCCAGAGATATAGGGTATAATAACCCTTTAAAGTGAATAAAATCACATCTAAATTCTTTTATTAATTAATAAGACAACATGGCTGAGTCAAACCATTTTTAGCCCACGTGAACAGCAGATCAGCTGAGGAAGACTGTCATTTATTAAAATGATAAAGAAGGAACTACAATCTTATGCGACCTCTATGTTCATAAATATTAATTAAAAATTGAAAATTACTAAAAAGCCATGTATAGGTTAAATGAATTTAAAGTTAAGATACTAAATTTTAAAGTTAAATTTTCAAAAAATTTTTATATTATTACTATTGAAGTGAAATGTTAACGTGTATATTAAAAGTTATCAAAATTGTTCCAAAAACAAAACTGTTATAGTTTGACCAAGTGTAGAAGAAGTTAGATGAAATCATACCTAGGCGAAATATCATTTGACAAGCTCAGAGTTCGAAAGCTGTTTTTGAAAATTAAAAATCTTATTGATTAATTCAGACAAATAACAAATATTTACTTGTTTACAAATATGTAAAAAATGAACGAAAACTCAAGAATACCTAAAAGTAATGTTCAAAAAACTTTCATAAATTGTTGGGTATACTGTATACTAAACCAAAATTACTAAAGAAATTTCTTAAAAATAGGATCAAATTTACAATTTAATTGAATCTGGGTGTTAACACAGTTTTGAGGGTTTCTTTTCATTTCTCTACTTATTTCTAGATCTTCTAGTAGATTCTATTAAGTAATAAAAGAATTTAGATGTGATTTTATTCACGTTAAAGGGTTATTATACTCTATATCTCTGGCTTTTGCCCAGTATCCATGTTTTTTATTGTGTCGTTTAGCAATTGCTCTTCTATGAAGGTTTTATAAGAAGATGTAAGTTTTTCACTCATTTTTTATGGAAAAAAATCTTATCTTAAATATGTCCGTTTAGGAAGCTCTGATGATGGCACGTTATGTGAAAGTACTTAGCTGATAAAATATTTTTTACACACTATCAAAAGTTTTTTGAAAACATACACCTGTTTGCCGTTTTGACCTATTTAGAAGTGTGTACAAGTCTTACAGTCTTTTCCAATTCATATAATAATAGTCTAAGATGTCAATAACCATTAATAATAAACAAAAAAAATTTCCTTATGTGGGAATCGAACCAAGTACTAACGGGTCCGTAGCTAAATACACATACCGCTAATCTACGCAGACACTTGCTAGACAACGGCGATATTAGGTATAAAAGAAACAAATTGGTAAGTAAAAATTGTAAAGAAAATTACTACATATTTAAATGTATTATAAAATTAATATATTCCTAAATTTTAGAAGAAACATTTGTAAATAGGTATTATTAATATCTATTAATGTTACTAAATGAAATATAAATATTTTGAAGTTTCACAATTTGACAATTCACTTTTAACTGCAGTGCCTTAAAATTTTTAAAGCACCGGTGCTTTAAAGTAGCATTTTAACGCTCCTATGGAGTGCTATAAATTGCTTTTTTAACACGTTTGTAGAAAAATATATTTAAAAACACTAATATATTCTTTCCACACCTTTTCTGGACTGATAAATACACAAATTAAAACATTTAGTAACGAACTCCATACTGCCTGTGTGCGCAGATTACTAAAATTTCACCCTCAATGAAATCGCGCCTAAAGAAGTATAACTTCAAAAAGGCAGTATAACTATTAACTAACCTTTGTTGTTTCTCTTCCCACAAATTTTAAAACGCAACAACCATACATTACATAACCAAACCGTCAACCGTCCACACCACAGCCGTGCTACAGCTGCCATATTGGATAATTTTTGACATGTCATTTGAACATACAATCAGAACAAAGTTATAATGCGCATGCGCCCGGATCATAGGTTTTAACATATAAAAATTCACCCTCATATCGCGCATAAAAAAAGTATAACTTCAATAATCATTGTAATATGTTAGTTTGTTATGTATTTAGATTTAGAAATACAGAAGTAATTCCTCTGATTGAAAAACAAAATTTGTTTGTTTTTAAAATAACAAAAGTCTGGCTAATTGGCTCGGCCAAGGCCATCAAATTCACCCAAAAAATACCGAGCCCAAGGACTATATAGCAGCAGGAAGTTATGGGATCCTGAGCTAAGCTGGCAGCACACGATTTATTACGTCAATTGGTGCAACAAAAACTGCAACAGTGCAAAGTCAAAACTGTAACATTGGAAATTCGAAATGTGTGCTATTTTCAAACGAAAGTAGGATGTGTAAAATCAGATGATTAACGAATTCGTGTACTTAGAGGGCGACAAACACAAGCACGAACGGAAACTGCCAGATTTGTTCATAAATATAAATGAGGAAGGGTCATGTTCTGGGGAGTGATTGTGATCGGTAAAAAAATCCTTTAATTTTCATCCAACCAATTTTAAGTCGCAGGTATGCTGATTTGGTTCTATAACCTGTAGTTAGGCTCCTCAGAGATGCGAAGGAAGAAAATTTAATTTAGCATTAAATCGCTTAAGATAATGAAAAATATCAGATGATTCCACATATAAGTTTGGTTGAGTGTACATATAGCTAAAATATAACTCTTTAATATACCCTATTCCACGAACATACGCCTGTTTTTGATTACTTCGACAACCAATATTTTACTGTGCAAAATAAGAAGAACGAAAGTAAATTGCAAATTACATTGTTGTTTATTGGAATAATTATTAGCGCCATTTACTTTCGTACTTCTTATGTTACACAGTAAAATATTCGCATTCGAAATAATCCAAAACAGGCATATGTTCGTGGAATGGCCCATAGGGCTTTTCATTCACAGTCATTTGTTTCGAGCTTCTGTCATGTGTCACATAATATTAATATATCTACGTCATACGTTATTGGTATCTACCAATGATACAAACCAAAGACGTATGACGTAGCTATATTAATATTATGTGACACATGACAGAAGCTCGAAACAAATGACAATCAACGAAAAGCCCTATTCATGCGATGGAGCCGAAAATTGTTTGATCTGATTGCAATTATGGTTATTTTATTTTATCATTTTTTATTTAAAGTCACATTTTGGTTTTCCTCAAAGGTAGGGATATATTTACAAATATGTAATATATAAATTTAACCATAATTTCATTACTTATATGCGTACATGGATAAATATTGACCAAAACACTCAATACAAAATTAGTCAAAATAAATATTAGCAATCCAGTAATAATGAATCGACTAAATACGACCATGATAAATATACTACTCTATACTCTATAGTATATAATATTTGGTTGATATTGTGACTTGAATCTAAAAAATTCTTACATTTTCAAAACACACACGCCATGATTTTATTGCATTTTCTTGACGTAATAACCACATTTTTGTTCCTATCGGGAATACATCTATTTCGGATGCATAAATAATCTATTATACAGGGTGATCAACTTCTGTGACAAAGTCCAATATATCTGTTATTTTACAATATATCAAAAAAATTTGTTAATAAAGGTTATAGACACCTTTAATTAACACATTTTAAAATTAGTGAGAAATATACAGGGTCCTCCATAACACGGTGTCAAACCAAAGTTATGTTTTTTTTTTAAATGGAACACCCTGTATTTTATTCAAAATCTGGTTTTTCTGCAATTTTCTGATTCTAGAGATATAACACTTGTCTAGGGTTATACTGAGTGTTTCAAAGTTACGAGCACTTTTATTAAAAAATCGTACTGACTTGATCGCCCTGCATGTTTCTAACGGTGTAATATAAACTTATTTTTTTAATGCTTTTGACTGTCAATATTAAAGTAGTTTTGTAACAATATACAATTTTTTTATAACTACACAAATTGTATACAGGGTAAGTCAAAATGTAAATACAAGATTTTCTTCATAATTTTAAATGGAACACCCTGTATTTTATATTATTATCGAAAAGTTCTATCACTACACTTACATCTCCTAAATTTTTCCCTTTTAGTCCGTTCTTTAACGGTAAAATATTGCAAAACCTCTAAATTTTAAAGAACCGCTTGGATTGACATGAAATTTGGCATACACATAGCTAACAAGTCAAAGAAAAAAAGTGATATTGTGCCGATATGTGCTTTTGCCCTGGGGGTGGTTTTCACCCCCTTTTGGGGGTGAAAAAATATTCGTCCAAAGAAAGTCCGGAAATGGATAAACTGGATAATTTTAAGTAACTTTGGTTCTATAGAGTTTTTTCACTAAGTCAATACTTTTCGAGTTATTTGGCAGTGAATATGTTCATTTTTTCAACAAAATAACCACGCTTTTAGACGGTTTTTCGCAAATAACTCAAATAGTACGTATTTTGTCGAAAAAACATTCTTAGAAAAAATATAGCCTGTAAAAAATTTAAAAAAAAATGGTGTATACATCACGTCTCTACACCTAGTAGAAGCAGAGTTATAGCTAATGAAAAATAGGTTCATATTCGTCAAATTCCAAATGGAATATTTTAACGTGAAATAACCAAAAATGAAGCACATTTCGGGGAAAACTCATTACAACTTATTTAAAGTGTTTAAAAAAAGCTTCATTTTTGTTTTAAAAAAAAATTTCTAGCATCAAAATTAAACAAGTTACGCTCAAAATAAAGATAGGCCCTTTTGGTTTTGTTAAAAAAATCGAGAAAATCACCCCCTAATTAATATCTTAAATGAACTTAATGGTTACGACTTCACAAGTTTCTTGACTCGTGTATATATTGTTTATATGATCTGTAAGTTTCATTTGTGCAAAGTCCTTATTATTGAAAGGGCTGTAGTTAAAAGGGGTTGAACGAGTCACTGATCACGAATGTATGCACATTTAGAAACACCAAATCTTAATAAATTTTTGTTTAACAGAAAAACAAAAAAATACATGATATTCAGAAAAGCAAATCTGACTTTTTTTTGTTTTTCGAGATTTTTGGTATCTCTAACAATTTTTAAGTTATTTTGAAAAAAAGCATATTTTTCAAAATTTAAATTTTACTTTGAAATCAAATTTTTTTAAAAATAAGCACTTTGAATAGATGAAACTTACAGATCATATAAACACAACATAAGTAAAATAATTTGTGGAGCGGTAACGATTAATTTCATTTAAGTTGCTAATTAGGGGTTGGTCTTCCCGATTTTTGATTGCAAAAGGGACCAACTTTATTTTGAGCGTAACTTGCTTAAATTTAATGCTAAAAGCTTTTTGTAAAAAAAGAAATAAAGATTTTTTAAACACTTTAAAAAGTTGTAATGGGTTTTCCCCAAAAAGTGCTTAATTTTTTGGATATCCCACGTCGAAATATTCTATTTGAAATTTGGTGAATATGAATCTATTTTTCATTGGCTATAACTCTGGTTCTAGGAGATCCAGAGACCTAACGCGTACACCATTTTTTTACTTTTTTATAAGCTATATTTTTGCTAAGAACATTTTTTTCGACAAAATACTTACTTTTTGAGTTATTTGCGAAAATCCGTCTAAAAATGTGGTTATTTTGTTGAAAAATGAACATATTCACTCGCAAATAACTCGAAAAGTGTTGACATGGCGAAAAAGCCCTATAGAACAAAATTTACTTAAAATTAGTCAGTTTACCCATTTCCGGACTTATTTTGGACATATATTTTTTCACAACCAAGAGGTGGTGAAAGTCACCCCCAGGGCAAAAGCACACATCGGCACAATATCACTTTTTTTCTTTGACATGTAAGCTATATGCATGCCAAATTTCATGTCAATCCAAGCGGTTCTTTAAAATTTAGAGCAAAAACCGTGAGAGAATGGACTATAAACCTAAAGTTGTTAGTTTTCGAGATATTTTAGTTTAATTGTTGATCACAACATGTAATACTTAGTTATTAATAACAATAGTTTAATTTATTAAAAAAACTAAATAAACAAAAAAAAAATGTTCAACGTACTTCTTATGTTATAAAAGGTGTTCAAAATGACCTCCCATAACGTCTACACAAGCCTAGAGACGAGTTTCGAAAGACCTACTGATGTTTGTAAGCATTTGTTGTGTGACACTTTGAAAGGCGTTTTGAATCCTTATTTTCATATCGTCAACTATTGTTGGTGGTGCCCTATACACTACGTATTTAATATAACCCCAAAAAAAGAAGTCACCTTCATTCAATTCTGGTGATCTGGGTGGCCAGTGAACTGGCCCATCTCTTTCTATCCATCTTTCAGGAAATAGTTCATCGTGTTCATCGTTGACAAGTGCGTTGTGGTGAGCAGGGGCTCCGTCGTGAAGGTACCACATATGTTGGCGGATGTTTAATGGTACATTTTCAAGTAGAATAGGTAAATGATTCACTAGAAAATTATAGAAATTATAACTTTTTAATCAGAAAAATGTAGAGAAACCAGACTTTGAAGAAAATACAGGGTGTTCCATTTAAAAAAACAAAACTTTGGTTTGGCACCGTGTTATGGAGGACACTGTATATTTCTCACTAATTATAAAACGTGTACATTAAAGGTGTTTATAACTTTTATTAACAACTTTTTTTGATATATTTTATAATAACAGATATATTGGACTTTGTCAGAGAAGTTGATCACCCTGTGTAAGACAATGCGTTATCTTTTCGTTAACGAAATGTGTTATCAAAATAACGCAAAAGATGGAAAACATATTAAGTTGTGAGATAAAAAGTAATGAAACTAGTGGATGTGGGGGATTAAACGATAAAAAACCTATGGTAGGGGAGCCCAAGCGGGGATTTTTGCAGTTACTCGAGCGCGCCAGGTTATCATATGGGGAGAAACCTGGTAACCTGCAGATGTACCTTTACCATATTATTGGCTCTTAACACAGGGGAGTTCGTTAAGGGGACCCGAAAAAAAATCTATCCTGAAAATACTCGAAATTGTCAGATTAAGATAAGGTAAGTTAAGTACATCCAAAAGAGTGTATATTTCAAAAATCTGTCAAAAATTTCCCAAAAAAGCGAATATTTCGCAAAATGAACGTCAAATCGAAAAACTAAAAACTACATGTTAAATATTTTTCAAAAATCTATCGAATGATATCAAACATGACCCCCACGGAGAGGGGTGGGGGTTAACTTTAAAATTTTAAATACAAATGCCACGATATTTCGCAAAATAAACATCAGATTGAAAAACTGAAAAATACACTTATTCTATATTTTTTAAAAATTTATCGAATGGTATCAAACACGACACCCCACGGAGGTGGGGTGGGGGGTTACTTTAAAATCTTAAATAGGAGCCCCAAATTTTTATTACAGATTTGAATTCTCTACGTAAAAATAAGCAACGTTTATTCGAAACATTTTTTCGAATTATGGATAGATGGCGCTATACTCGGAAAAAAACGACTGTTGGAAATGGAAAATTAAATTTAAAAATGGCAAGCCCCACTAAAATTGAAAATTTTACTTCAATTTTTTTGGTTTTAGGACCTAATAATCGCAACCCAATAGGTCCCCACAGCGCTCGAGTGACTGCACATTTAGCATACTTTGCTCCCCTACCACTATAAACTTACATTCTATTTATTTTTTCCTGCCTTTAGACGTATCAGAGAAGTACGTCAACTAAAACTGTCACTGTAACAGTGGTAGTTGTCAAAGTCGTCTAATAAGTCTAAAGGTGGGAAATAATAAGAAGAATGTAAATTTATCGGTTTTTATCGCTAAATTTTTCACCTCCACTAGTTTCATTTCTTTTTATCTTACAACTTAATGTGTTTTCCATCTTTTGCGTTATTCTACCAATTATTATTAGCGCGCTCATCACTGTATAATAAATACGTTATTCTGTTAAAGTGTGTTTATGATTTTCATAGGTATATAATTGATATACAATAGTAAAAAATATTAGTTCGGGCTAAAAGGAGTTAGATTGATAGTCCAATCAACAGCCATTTTCTCGTGGAATTTTGAGAACCAAGGTAGATTTATTTGAAAATTTGGATTTAGGTAGTAATTATAACACTTGTCAAAATTTAGCCTATGTAGAACTGCGCTTTTGCTTTGGGGGAGAAAACAACCCCATCTAGTGGATGAAAATTTTTTAATCAAAATAACTATGGAAATCGATAGAGTGACCAATTCTGACTTTTCTAGTTATTTGCAATTAAAACAATGCATTTTTTATTGAAAAACTCACGTTTTATAACGGTTTTTCATAAATAAATTAAAACAAATTTAATTTTATAGAAAACTCATTAAAAACAAAATTGTAGCTAATGAAAAAATAAAGAGATTCGAGTCTGAAAGACATATTATGTTAACCCAATACCGGCTGAGTTATTGCTCTTTAAAGGATGGTTATTTTCGAAGAACCTTGAAATAGAGAAATTTAATCTCAAATGACTCGAATGTGGTGCAATTTTTTGGGAAAACTTAACAGACATCTTTTAAAGCTAATTAAAAAACCTTTCAGATAAGATCTAAAAAAAAGAATGTGTGTGTACTTTGTACGCACGTAAGAAGATGTTCTTCTATTATATAATAGGTAATTTAAACGAAGTAAATATACTTAAAAGGTTATTTGTACTTATTTTATTTAAAAATCAAACTAACTTTCTTATCTACCACTTTCAAAAAAGAAGAATATCTTCAAAAATTATATAATAATATACTTACAATCATAAAATCTATAAAGAAAAATAAAAAAAAAATAATTTGCTTGGGGCTTGAACCCACTTCACGTCTACCGCGCCGTACGAAAGTTGACGCCATTTCAAACTGCACCAAACTCTCGTATACGTCATGTGGGAATATACACAAACTAAACGTTTACACCATAAATTTATATGAATTTAATAAAATTATTAGTTTGATTTTTGTCGAAATAAAATACAACAAAATATAGAGTAAGAAAACGATATATGAGATGAAGATTTGTAGAAAGTTAGTTCGTAATCAGATTATGTAAATTAAAGCATTGCCTACTAATAGGTAACTACATTATTTTGTTTACATTTTCCAAATAGATAGGTATTAAAACTATTAGGTATTTCCAACTGAAACATTTAGAATTACGTACCTGCGGCTTTTCAAAACTATTTAAAAAGTGACTATAATTATATATTTGATTTTATTTCTGTCCACACATCAATAAAAACTGATATAATACAATATTTTTGTTTACCGATAACCTCCATATTGAACAATTATTGACAGATCATTTCAAAATTTCAACACCCAATCAGAGCCCGTATACCAACTAATACCATACTGTCGGTGTGCGCATGCGCGCGGATCAATCAAATTTTACCGTCAATCGATTCGCCGCTAAAGAAGAATATCTTCAAAAAGTTTTTTGCATAAGAACTGACTGACTTATGGCGAAAATAAAGTCGCTCTCTGCTTTTTTTTTGAAATGTAAAAATCAAACCCTTGTTACAATCCTGATAGAAATGAATAGCGTCTCACTTGAAATTAACTTTACTTATTTATAATTGATACGATTCATGTGATTTAAACGGTGTCGAAGGCTTAGTTAAAAAAAATAGTTGACTAAATCGAAAATGACATTTTTAAAATAAAAAAAAGTGCATTTTTCTTAAATAAATCTAAAAGTATTCATAATATGAACAAATGTTTCAGATATTAATTGTAGAATTTCTTTTACTTAAAATTTTGATTTTTGTTGTTTTTGCATCATGAATACAGTAGGAAAAATGAAAGAATACCCATGAACGAACATATAAAACACGCTGTATTTTCCTGTCACCGTGTCACACAAAAAATTAGCCAGCGCAAGTACATGTAGTAATTATTGTTACATATACTTGCACTGGACAATTTTCTTTGTGACACGGTGACAGGAAAATACAGCGTGTTTTATATGTTCGTTCATGGGTATTTTTTCATTTTTCTGACTGTACTTTTAGGTTTATTGAAGAAAAATACACTTTTTTTTATATTGTAATAATGTCATTTTCGATTTAATCAACTATTTTTTCTGAACTAAGCATTCCACACCGGTCGAATCACATGCATCGTGTCAATTATACCTAAATAAAGTTAATTTCAAGTGGGAAACTATTCATTTCTATTGGGATTGTAACGACGAGGGTTTAATTTTTACATTTTAAAAAGAAAAAAGCAGACAGCGACTTATTTTCGTCATATGTTAGTCAATTCTTATGCAAAAAAGTTTTGTTAGAGCTTATTTGAAATATCTTTTAATGAGCTTTAAAAGATATCTTTTAAGTTTTCCTAAAAATTGCACTGTATTCGAGTTATTTGAGATTGAAAGTTCTCCATTTCGAGGTTCTTCGAAAATAACCATCCTTTAAAGAACAATAACTCAGTCGTTATTTGGTTTACTTAGATCTTTCTGACGCGACCATCTTTGCTTTTTTATTAGCCACAATTTTGTTCTTAATGATTTTTTCTATAAAATTAATTTTTTTAAGTTATTCATGAAAAACGGTTATAAAACGTGAGTTTTTTCAATGAAAAATGCAAAGGTAGTTTCAATCGCAGATAACTTGGAAAGTATCAATTTTGCAAAAAAATTTTATAAAACAAAATTTACTCAGAATTGGTCACTCTATCGATTTCTATAGTTATTTTGATTAAAAAAATTTTATCCTCTAGATGGGGTTGTTTTCACCCCCAGGGCAAAAGCGCAGTTCGGCATATGGTAAATTTTGAAGAAGAGTGTTAACAGAGGTTAAACCCAAATTTTCATTAAAATCGGCGTTGACTCTCAAAATTCCACGGTTCATGAATCTAACTTACCTTAGTACAAATATGCACATAAAAAAAGTTACAACCCTTTGAAGTCACAAAATAAAAATTGAGTTTTTCCAATATATCGAAAACTAATAGAGATTTTTTATTGAAAATGGACATGTGGTATTCTTATGGCAGGATCATCTTAAAAAAATACAGTGAAATTTGTCCACCCATAAAAAATTTATGGGCGTTTTGTTACTTTAAACCCCTCCAAACTTTTGTAAATTCCAATTAAATTATTACTGTGTAATTATTAGTTAAACAAAACGTTTTTAAAACTTTTTTGCCTCTTAGTACTTTTTCAATCAGCCAGTGTTTATCGATCTAGGTTTTCGGAGTAGACGAATTGGGTTAAATTATATCTTAAAATTATTTGAGGAGTCATCGGCCTTCGTTTGTCGGGAGAGTTTCTGGACACCATGTATAATATAAAACTATTAAAAAGTCCACAAGGAAAAGAAAAGTTTTTCTGTAGTTGGCTGTATACCATCAATCACAAAATTGGAAAGAAATCCTTTGTAAAAGGTATAAAATTTTTTTATTAAAAATCCCTTAAAAGGGCTACATCACAACAAAACGTTTTCGATTTTTATAAAAAATCATCATCAGTTTTCGATAAACTGGATGCTAGCTGAGCCACAAAAGAAAAATATCTGGGTAAAAACCCTTTACATAAAATATAGAGGCCTTAAAAGTGCATACTTCAATAAAAAGGCCTGTGATGGTCACATGGCAAACAGGATAATGCCCTAAGGTAAAGTATACAGGTTTCCCCACCACGTGGGATCCAAATTGAGTTGATCACATTTCAATGACTTGCCAGTTGCCATTAAGTCATTGAAATGTGATCAACTCAATTTGGATCCCACGTGTTGGGAAACCTGTATACTTTACCTTAGGGCATTATCCTGTTTGCCATGTGACCATCACAGGCCTTTTTATTGAAGTATGCACTTTTAAGGCATCTATATTTTATGTAAAGGGTTTTTACCCAGATATTTTTCTTTTGTGGCTCAGCTAGCATCCAGTTTATCGAACACTGATGATGATTTTTTATAAAAATTGAAAACGTTTTGTTGTGATGTAGCCCTTTTAAGGGATTTTTAATAAAAAAATTTTATACCTTTTACAAAGGATTTTTTCCAATTTTATTAAAAAGTCTCATTTCCTTATTTCAATAAGAAATAAAAGAGTCGATGTGTGCTACAATGTCGCCAAGAGAACAACGACATAAATGCTAGTAGTCTCTAAAAGTCTCTAAACTTCCGCAGCGAAAGATATATAGCAGGAAATCCCTGTAGGATAAGAAAAAGGTAATTAATCCTATGGATTACCTTTTAATAAATGAAACATATCTACAGAGAGTGTATAAAATCCGTAAATGAATATAAAAGCGCTGATGTATACAGTGCGTCCATAAAGTAAGGCATAAATTCATTATTTCGTAAACCGGTGACTTTAAGGAAAAATCCCGAAACAGGTCGATTTTTATTTTTAAATTACGATTTTTGGCATATACATATCATACTAGTGACGTCATCTATCTGGGCGTGACGACGTAATCGATGATTTTTTAAACGAGAAGAGGGGTCATGTAATAGCTCATTTAAAAGGGTACCTATTTAATTATCTATCCAGGGATGGCCAAACTGTGGCTCGCGAGCCACATGTGGCTCTTTAAATGATAATTTGTGGCTCTCAATAAATGTACCTGAATTACTTTTAATTTTTTGTTTCAAAATTACTTAAATTACAGACAATAAATATAAAAGACTAAGTGTAACATCAAGTCTTAGAAAGGGAAACCCCTTATCACCGTTGTTATTCAATTTGGCCTTAGAATATGTAATAAGTAAAATATCATCTGAGCTGAGAGATCTAACAGATTTGCAGATCGAGGATCAAAATTATTATTGGCCTTTGCTGATGATCTATGTGCAGTCGCTCATTCTACAAGAGACATGAGTGACTTGTTTTTACAACTCAAGGAAGAAACAGTTAGTCTGGGCCTTCTTATAAATTAAGAGAAGACGAAATATATGCTAGTAACCAAAAATATAAGACCAAGAGTTAGGTAGAACATAACCATTAATGACCACAACTTCGAAGTAGTAAAAAAGTTTAAATATATAGGAGCGGTAATCACAGATGACAATCACATAGAAAAAGAGGTCTCAGCAAGGATAGCTGCGTGGAATCCCTATTATTATCAATATTGATCTGCTAAAAAGATCATCTAGATTAAGACTGTACATGCCAATTATTCACCCAACTGTTACACATGGAAGTGAAACTTGGCCTCTACATCAGCGGGAAATAAATACGCTGCTGGTTTTGGAAAGGAAAGTTCTCAGAGTTTGTAGAAGAATTGACAGAAGAGTGGAGCAGGCGCCACAAAGCTGAATTAATGACTGTGTATGGTACTGACAACTGACAAAACATCGCCAGATATATAAAAGCTAAGATAAGATGGGCAGGTCATGTGGTAAGATCAGAGGAAGACAGAGTGTTAAACAGACCGTGTTTTTTGAGAGACGGTAGAAGATCAGTAGGCCTTTCCAGAAAAAGATGGAAGGATGATGAAGAATCGAAGTATCCTGAAAGAGTAAGGGCTGCTTGTAGAATTATTTGCAAATTTGAAACAACGATGTGAACCATTTTATTTCACTTTAAAATTCGTGAGATCCATACACTAGAAGAAAAAATTTAATACCTTTTTACACTTTTTAGATGATTGTTTAAGTGCGGCTTGCGAAAAATTTCAAATTTTAAAAATGGCTCGGACTATCAAGGAGCTGGGCCTGGCCGCCTCTGATCTATTCAATAATATAAAGATTAACATAATTATTTATACAGGGTGTCCAAAAAATTATTTTTTAAATTAAATTAATTGATACAATAAGATGAATGTATGTAATTTGTTTAATTGTTAATACATTTTACTGCTGTCAGAAACCAGAAAAATGTTTTATTTGAAACATAAACATTGATTTTTGCTTAAACGAAATGTTCAAACTGTCAAGAGTCAGCTGTGTGGCAGTTTAACATTGAATTTAAGCGAAAAGCAATATTTATTTGTCAAATTAATATTTTTATCCTGTTTTCTGACGACAGTAGAACGTATTTCGAATTAAATAAATTATATACATTCTTCTTTTTGTCTCAATTAATTTAGTTAAAATTTTTTTTGAACACCCTGTATAAATAATTATGTTAATGTTTATATAAGTCAATATAGAATTGAATGACTTTTCAAATGAACTATCACATGACCCCTATTCTCATTTAAAAAAAATCATCGATTACGTCATCACGCCCAGATGGATGACGTCACTAGTATGATATTAAAGCCAAAAAATCATAATTTAAAAATAAAAATCGACCTGTTTCGGGATTTTTTCTTAAAGTCGCCGGTTTACGCAATAATGAATTTATGCTTTATTTTATGGACGTACTGTATTCTTACACATCGAAAACACGAGTTCACATCCAATAATTGAAAATGGCAGTAGAGAAGAAGTAAAATATATCAGATAGCTGTTGGATGTCACATTTTGTACCTTCAATATTTTCAGGTGGGTTCTCAATCGATAATACACTATAAGTATTTCTGTTAAAGAATGTAGTCTTTTTTAAACGAATGCAATATTGAAATGCAGTATTAAAATCTTCCATTGTTATGTAATGTGAAAACAATTTATGTTAATAACATTATTTCGTTCCTTATTTTAAAATATCATAAAAATGCTGGGACCCTTCAACTTTCAAAAAAATATATAAACGTGTGCCTTCTAAACCATAATCCATAATATAGAGTCTATTTATGAATAATACAGCGACATTTTTATATCACCCCGTCTGGAAACCACTTATCCATTAAACATTTTTATATCCTTGTTTTAGAAAATTAAAAAGAAAATTTTTTGCTCTATTAGAAATCCAATGAAATCAATTAATTTGTGGTCATCTGATTGAATACAACCAATAAAACCAACATTATACTGAAAACAGATCCCATGGGCTGTTTTCACTCAATCATGTAGCTACGGATACCTACATTTCGTTTCATTTCGATTTTGACATTTCAAATATTCAATATTTCAAAATGTCACGATTTGGTTGTAATACTGATGAGAATATTAATGAAATTATCGAATCAAATATACCAAAGAATACTGTTTACAGTAAAAAATTTTCTATCCGAATAACCCTCGAACATTGATAAATGCTCAAAAATTTTTTAACAACTTTCTCAAGCTTGTTGCTTACAGGCAACAGACCTCCGCCTACGGCGTCGGTCTGTTTCCAAGCAACAAGCTTTCGAAATCTGTTATAAAATTTTTTCGAACAATTATCAATGTCCTTGGGTTATTACTACTGAAAATTTTTTGCTCAATTAGAAATCCAATGAAATCAATTAATTTGTGGTCATCTGATTGAATACAACCAATAAAACCAACATTATACTGAAAACAGATCCCATGGGCTGTTTTCACTCAATCATGTAGCTATGGATACCTACATTTCGTTTCATTTCGATTTTGACATTTCAAATATTCAATATTTCAAAATGTCACGATTTGGTTGTAATACTGATGAGAATATTAATGAAATTATCGAATCAAATATACCAAAGAATACTGTTTACAGTAAAAAATTTGTATGGAAAGCGTTTATGGACTTTTGCAATGATAGAAAATATGAATTAGATGGAAATCGGACGGTGGAAGAATTGTTAATTGCACATTTAAATAAATTGTTTCTGCTCTGTATTTATTTTTCATAACCAGCAAAAAATTTTCTATCCGAATAACCCTCGAACATTGATAAATGCTCAAAAATTTTTTAACAACTTTCTCAAGCTTGTTACTTACAGGCAACAGACCTCCGCCTACGGCGTCGGTCTGTTTCCAAGCAACAAGCTTTCGAAATCTGTTATAAAATTTTTTCGAACAATTGTCAATGTCCTTCGGTTATTACTACTGAAAATAAACTTTGGGAACCGTCCACTTTTTAAATTCAAATGTTCGCTCCTTATGGCGTGTCTGCATTGGTAACTTTTTCGTGCGTATTAAGCTAATGGTTCCTCGCAAGAATTTGCGTCGAAATAATTTGCGTCACAAATTTTTAACAGTGAGGACGCGGTGCTAAGAACATTTGATCTTCGCTTGAAAACGATAACCGATGGAGCGTGTGCGTTGTGTGCGTCGAAAATTCTTGCGTCCGATTTATGCGACGAACACGTCCACACTAGCACATTTTACTTTGAGCACGCAAATAATTGCGATGAATAGCTGGTACGCACGAAAAATTTACCGATGCGGACGCGCCATTAAATATAAATTTGAATGTACAGGGTGGCCGGAAAGTCCCTTTACATTATAGTCTAGGGCGCATCTGTTTTGAGATGGACGTTGAGAGGTGACTCAAATTTTTTTGCAGTAATTGCTTGAAAATAACTCAAACAATAATATTTCAGTTATCCTCCCTCTCAAAAAGGTCCGGAACATTGTTTAAATAATTAAAATGTCAAAAAATGAAGGAAAAATTCGATTTTTTTCTTCGTTTTTTTATTATAACTTTAAAAGTATTCATTTCCGAGAAAAGTTGAACTGACATAAAAGTTGCGTAATTAAATTTCCTATAATATAGAATTGGTTGTAAATTTTAAAAATAGTCACCCTTGTTGCAAAATAGCAATAATTGCGAAAAAACCATTCAAAAACAAGTATTCGCATTTTACGTTTTTCAACCATTTGTGCTGCACTAAGGGCCTTATATTTTACCCAGAATAACTTTATAATATAGTAAAACAACACAGTAAATTTCATTAAGATCGGTTTAATAGATTTTGCAAAATAAATTTTGCAATCCAGCTTTCGCAAAAAAAATTCATTTTTTAAAATGTTGTAGGACTTAAAATAAAGCAGATAGCAAGTTGAATTTTTTTTGCTTATAGAAGTGTACTGTACCTTTTATTTGCAATTTGCAAAATTAAAATCGATTAATTACCACGGCGTCAGGAAATTTTTTAAATAAACATTAATTTTTGGTGCTGCGCGCAGGACAGCGGTGTTCGATTCACACAAGTTGATTTCCACCAAAATTTCTTCTAATCTTTATCTAATATATTATTTTCTTACTCTATATTTTGTTGCATTTTAATATTTTAATTCCACAAAAATCAAACTAATTTTATTATTGTTTGTGAAATATTGTTTAAACAATTGCATATGTTTAAAAATAATAAACTTTTATTCACTAAGTTAAAATATATGAACAAAGAAAGTTTTTGCTAAAAAAGTGTTATTTCAAAAGATAGAGTAAGTATTTTTATTTTGCAATAAACAAATTTATTTATTTATATCGAAATGTAATAAAAATTAAAATGTGTCAATCATTATCAAAGGTCATTGGAATGCCCAATCAGACCAAACTATCCGCTGTCCTGCGCGTAGCACCAATAATTAATGTTTATTTAAAAAAAATCCTGACGCCGTGGTAGTCAATCAATTTTAATTTTGCAAATTGCAAATGAAAGTTACAGTACACTTCTATATGCAAAAACATTTTTAACTTCCTATCTGCTTTATTTTTAGTCCTGTAACATTTTGAAAAAATGAATTTTTTTTGCGAAACCTGGATTGCAAAATGAATACTTTTAAAGTTATAATCAAAAAACGAGGAAAAAAATCTAATTTTTCCTTCATTTTTTGACATTTTAATTATTTAAACAATGTTCCGGACCTTTGTGAGCGGGAGAATAAATCAAATATTATTATTTGAGTTATTTTCAAGCAATTTCTGCAAAAAAATTTAAGTCACCTCTCAACGACCAAATGTACTAATATTTTCACAGATGCGCCCTGGTCTATTAATGAATTGCTGTTGTTGTACTACAGCGGAAAAAATAATAAGACAATTTTGTTTGTAAGTTATTTACTACCTATTTATTCATCTAAAACATCCGTGTGTACCTTCATTGTCGCAACACATCTTGATACAACGCCATGTTCGTATGCTCATCTATCTCAGCATGTCCGGAGTTACTGACGTAAAAGCTTTGCGAACTCCGTTTCGAAAGTCCTCATTTGAAACATATCTGCATTTTCTAATCTCGTCTTTAATGAGACCTCACAGTATATTGTCCGTCGTCGTCAGATCTGGACTATTTAGATGCCAAGGAATTGGAGAACCTCGTCCAATCCATTGGTCCGGTAAAATTTCATTCAGGCGTTTGCGAAGGGCGAGAGCAAAATTAGCTGGGCCGCCATCTTGTTGAAAATAAACTAGACCTTCACTTCTAAATCCTTTCACATGTGATCTTACATTGTGACAGTGCAATACCAGACTCTGCAGAACGTTTCCGCGTCGACTGCATCGGTGAACGTTCAATGAAATCCTCAATGCCACCGCACATGTTTTCTTCAACTCTTTGTGCGGCGAGAACGGTTCCCAATGAAAAAGCCTTCTCTTCCCACGACAGCAAAGTTGGTCTGGATTCTGGATGGTGATAGTATTTCAAAATGAATAACGAAATCATTCATAATGTCGGCCATTGCTTTAGTGTTATGACGACGTTCGTCTATCTACACTACAGCGACCAAACGCTCTTCAATTGTATACTCACTTGTGTTCGCCATTATATTTCAATCACACCTATTATTGTCTGTTGGCGTGACCAGACAGGTGCCCTTCAGGATACTCATGTGCAGGAACGCCAGCAAATATTAGCGCGGCGTTGAAACATTATTATTTTTAATGTAAATGGACTTTCCGGTCACCATATGCATGATTATTCACATAACTATCGAGCAATAAATATTTTAAGAATACTGAAATTGACAACAACAATAATAGCCACAAAAATAAACGAACGAATAACTCTAGAAGAGGAACAGCAAGGATTTCGGACAAGAAGATCATGAACGGATGCAGTTTTTGTAATAAGTTAAATAAAAGAAAAGTCGCTGGAATACCAAAAAACCAGCACATATATGTGCCTGATTGATTTAATGAAAGCGTTTGATAAAGTAAGACTTCGGTACGCGATACATTTATTATATAAAAAGGGAATATCGCTAGATTTACTAAAAATCATTGAGAGTATAAATAAAGATAACATAGCTATGGTAAGATGTAAAGGACAACTATCGCAACCTGTCAAGTATGAAACTATCATTAGACAGGGTGATTCGCTGAGCCCCATTAATATTTAATCTGATAATGGATGAAATCACAAAGAAAGTTAAAAAAGCAGAGGATATAGAATGGGAGAAAAGGAAATATATATAATATGGCTACGTCAACTTAGCCATATAAGTCGTCAATATAAGTCGGCTACGCCGACGACGCCATAATAACAGCCGAAAATGAAGAAGGCCTACCATGGTTAATTAAAGAATTTGAAGACACGGCGCTCATATACAACATGATGATCTCAACACAGAAAACAAAATCGATAGTGATATCAGCGGAACCGAAACGATGTAAACTGGTCGTAAATAACAAAATAACACTAGTCAACATATAAACAAAAATAATTTGCGACTGATGTTAAAATGGCTGTACGGGGGAATTTAAAGCGTCCTGAATGCGAATTCAAACACTAAAATTTTCCACCACGTATATATTTTGAGTTATCTTTTTCTTAAAGTGCCGTGCATTTTTTGCGTAGGCGTCCACTATACCTACATTGTCTTGTTTGGTGAAATGTTAGATTTTGAGTTATAGAATGCATCAAATATTGCTGTATATTATCAAAATTCTTATATATTATATACACAAGTTCAGAACTAGAAACAAAAACTATAGTAAGTCTTTTGTACACAATTTTGTGCATATCCCAATTTTCCCATAACACTATTTGGATCCACAAACACATATTATTTTACCCGAATAGTAAAAAACTAGGATATCTTTTGGTTACGGTTCCTAAATATTACAAGTTGTACTGACTAGTAAATTCCATTTAAAAAAATTCATGATTGTATTCTCGAACCTAGAGTTAAGCATGTCCTTTGGACAAGTGAAGGTCTCGAACTGAATCATGTAATTCGGCTTGTTGGATGTAATAAGGTGCTTTTTCGTCGCTTTCGGGAAAATAAGAATCATTATTTTCTGAGACATCATCGGGTTCACTTTTATCGCCTTACATTTCCAAACCTTCCTCCCAATTTGCCGGGGTTCCTGGAACTGGTAAATCTTCTCCATAGAAACCGGTTTTATTGCTGAGATAATATCTGGATATTCCATTTTATGCTTGGTCTTCCTTGAAAACCCAGTCACTTTTGTCATGCAGAAGTAACAGTCGTTAAAACGGTTTAGAACTATGTAAGTTTAAAAGGGTAGGTTTACTGATTAAGACTTACCTTTGGTTGATTCTTTATTTAAATGTTAATGTGTTATTCGTAGACATTAGATATCCCAGTGTTGCCAAGTTATGCACAATTTTTAGGAAAAACGTTAATTTGATAACATTATGCCCCGATATATTATAAATCACTGTTTTAAAATTTTTTTAGTAAAATACTCATAACTCAAAATTTTTTTACCATTATAATCATATTCAGAGAGCAAAAATTAACAAAAGATAGCGTCTTGAATTGGAGTCGCAAATTGGTTGTAAACTAGTGTAATAGAAACAGTGCAGTGTTGGAAACGGAATATGTACTTGGAAATAAAATTGTCAAGCTACGGAAAAGTGGAAGAAGTACAAAAAAAAGTGAATATGGTGAACAGAGCAGCAAGATATCTCAAAAATACAATATGGAGAAACAAATACCTCACAACCGAAACGAAAACCAGGATATATAAATCAGCAATAAGACCGATAATGTACACAGCGGAAACAAGAGCAGATACGGCGAAAACAAAAAGTGAGGAAATACGAGCGAGATGTGGTATAGAGGAAATCAACATGTGGACCAAAAGAAGAAGAATAGAATGGAATCAACACATAGAAAAAAATGACAGCTAAAAGAATAGTACGAATAGCGAGATAAATCGCCAAATGGAAGAAGATCATTGGAACCGAGGAAAAGATGGTCAGACAACATCAATTGAGGCTAAAACCGAAGTAAAATAGGCATGAGCCTATTTATAAAGTAAGAAGAAGAAGAAGAAGATTATTCACGCAAATCTAGCATTGCCCATCATATTTATTTGGAATGAAATACCTTGTACATCTATTTTTTGTATTTTTAAAAGCTCCTTAACAATCTGATGTCAATGCATTACTATCATGAATAATACAAGGTGAAATATTGCGAACTTTTTTTCAAGAATAAAAACTTAATATATTGTTACTGAGTTTAGAAAATTGCAGCTGTTTGTAATTTTTTTAAACTGTTACATAATTCCAGATTTTTTGCGGATGTCTCAAATTTTTCCATATTTAATAATAAAATATAACTTTTTAACCGAAATGTTTTCCTGTGATTACTCAACGTAGAGATAAAAATTTTGCGCAAAACACCAAACCTCGTACTTTATGTATTTTATGTGACAATGGTGACTGCAAATTTGCATTTTAAAATAGTTTCTATTCAAATTCTCACAGCTGGCAAGTTATTTCGTTATAATTCAATTTATATGTTTGGAAATCGAAATTGTTCGCCAGAATAATAATGAGCTGTTGAGCATGACTGGATTTAATCCAGGATCTTGTTGATGGTGTGTTAATAATAAGACTGGTATTTGTATTGTTTACTATTATGAAAGTCTGTAAATGTACGTCATTAGACAGACAGTTAAATTATATAATGTTACCGATTTACAATTTTTGCATAAGAGAATTTTAACCGTCAGCAGGTTAGTTACATGTCCATGTTTCCTGTAATTTCTGTTTTATATTTTAAAGCATTAATAGGCTAGTACAGAAAACACCAAAAATTTTTAAGTTTTTTGTTATTTGTGCTTATGTACGTTATAATCCATACGAAATAGAAAGTACAATTCAAGCCATGAGAGCCAGAGTGGCCTAACTGTTAAGAACATTACATAAATAAAGAAAATCATCAGAAGCTAATAATGTCCGATTGTTTTAGTAACTGTATGTTGACCAAGAATCATTATTGGTCAACATACAATTACTAAAGTAAACTTCACTACCTCTGCCAATCCAACGATGAGGACATTACTGATCTAGATAGTTCCGTGCTATCCGATCTGTGCCGCTTCATTTATAACTTCAAATATCTCGAAAAATGATGAGTATCATTACGAATGTAGAGTTTATTTACATAGAACGTATTGGTGAATCAAAAAAATTTCGCTAAAATACCAATTACGCCTTTGGCGGAATTTGGGTCAACCATTCACAGTATCCCTCGTACTGCTCGTACCATACTATCGATCGCCAGATGCAATATTTTAAATGCGAGCGTTCACCAACATGAAGAGTAGGATACTAAGCTCTAGGCTAGGATACGATGCGATGGTCTCCGTAATGAACGCTCCCTAAGAAGCATAAAGAATAACAAGAGTGCGGGTATCAACGATATCCCTGGAGAAATGATTAAACATGGAGGTAAAATATTACAAAGAGAATATGTAGCCTACTAAACATGATATGGGATCAGGAAGAAATGCCGAAACAATGAAGTCAGGCTGTAATATGCTCGATATTTAAAAAGGGAGATAAATTTCAATGTGAAGGTTACAGGGGTATCGCTTTGCCTGATGTAATTTATAAAGTCCTTGCCAAGGTTATAAGAGATATAAATTAGACAGATATGTTAGTGTGCAGGTAGGAGAATATCAAGGTGGTTTTAAAAAGGGAAGATCTACCATCGATCAGATTTTCGTACTAAAGATGTTAAATAAGATGTTACGAACAACAGCTAAATATGATGCTCCTGTTTATAGACTTCAAGCAGGCATATGATACAGTCGTAAGGAAACGTCTTTATTATGCACTTCGGTTAATTGGGATCCCGGAGAAGTTGGTCAAACTAGTGAAAATGACACTGGAGAGAACAGAAAATCGAGTAGCACTGGAGGGTAGCCTCTCAGAAAAGTTTAAAGTACGAAGGGGTTTGAAGCAGGGAGACCCTCTATCAACTCTCCTTTTCAATTGTGTATTAGAGGCAATATTCAGGGAGAGCGGGATCAGAACGCAAGGTACGATCCATGATAGAAGGACTCAGGTACTTGCATATGCAGACGACATAGTATTGATAACAAGAACAAAAAGAGAACTGCTAAGAATATTTAACCTTTTTGAAAGAAAAGCTAAGCAGTACGGTCTGACAATTAACGAACACAAAACAAAATTTATGGAAATGGGAGATAAACTAAATGAAGAACAGGTTTTGAAAATTAGAATTGATAACGATGGAAAAGAATATTGTTTTGAGAAAGTAAAATAATTTTATTACCTAGGGGTGACTGTAACAGAGAAAGGAGATGAAGTTCCAGAAATTGAAAAAAGAATTGCGAAGGGAAGACGAGCAGCTGGAGCATTGAGCAAACTTTTATAAAGTAGTCTTATCTCAAGAGCAGCAAAATTGCGGTTATATAGGTGTACGTGCTAGTACGGTAGTACGGTGCTAGTACGGTATAGGTGCTAGTACGGTGATACAACCTACAGTACTGTATAGTGGTGAATGTTGGGTTCTGAATAAGAGAGAAGAAAATGCATTGGAAAGATGGGAACGGAGTGTGCTAAGGAAGATTTTCGGTGGTGTGAAAGTGAGAGAGAATGAATGGAGAAAACGGACGAATACGGAGCATTCAAGGACTGTTTGGGAAGCCAGTAATCAGCCATATGGTAAAAACTAGAAGACCTCGCTAGCTGAAACATGTGTAAAGGATGTCAGGGGACCGATGGGCGAAGAGTATATTGTTAAGAGGTGAGGGAAGGAGAATGAGGTGTCGACCGCGGAAAAAGTGGCTATAAGCAGCCAAAGAGGATCTACAAAGAGCAGGCGTTGTAAACTGGAAGACAGCTACCCTGGACAGAGTAAACTGGAGAAAGACAGTTGAAAAATTTCAAACCATGGGCCCCTGAGGCCTGCAGTGCTGTTTTATATATTCGCTTTCCCCTATCGTACGCCTCTGGTAGTAGCCAGGAACATTTATTTAACATAATTTAGTAGAATGTATAGTACCAGTGTACTAAGAATCAAGTTCCTAAAATATTATGTGTATCCTGTATTACTATATGGATGTGAAACCTGGATCATGAAGGTTAATATGACGAACAAATTAGAAGCCTTTGAGATGTGGTCGTATCGTAGAATGCTCAGAATATCTTGGGATCAACGCATTTCAAACAGAGAAGTCTTAAAGAGAGTAGGTCAAGGCGAAGGTGATTTAACCAAGATGATAAAAAGAGCAAACTTGAATATCTGGTGCATATAATGAGAGGTAGCAGATACAGGATGCTGCAGTTAATACTCAATGGAAAGATCGACGGAAAAAGAGGAATTGGTCGGAAGAAATATTCATGGCTCCGAAACCTTCGTCAATGGACTGGCTTATCAGCAGATCAATTGTTACATGCCGCACAAGATCGAGAACGATATCGGCAAATTGTTATGAAAGCTACCCACGCCTAAAAATTTGGGCACGGTACTTAAAGAAGAAGACAGTACCTTCTTTTTTTGCCAAATATGATAACGAAATGTCAACTAGTTTTAATCTACTGGATACAAATAATTTTTAAAATTTTAAATAAAACACCCTGTAACACCTTAATATTTTGAGCCCAGGAATCTACAGTTAAAATATTTCCAATTACTAATGAAACACCTTGATTGTCTTCCAATATAAGTAATTCTTATCTTCACTTCTCAACAGATGACCCGAGTATCGATCCAAGTGTCGCTAGTATTAGGGCCTATGGCCGAATACTTGCCAATATGTTTGGCATCCCCAGTCCATATTAAACAGTGAATTCGCCAAATAGTGCTGACGCCAGGGGGGCACAACGACCTCCTTTATTTAGATGGACTTATCCAAGTTTTTTTATGTATATATTTTGAACCGTAGAACACGAATTTTTAGGGTAACAGGTGGTCCGGATGTCGATAAGATTGTTATAAACAAAAAACTTCCAAAATTACAAAAAAGCAATTTTCTCAAAACAAAACATTTTTTTGTATTTTTTGGGGCATTCTAAGCAAAAACTGTTTTTCCACGTTTTTTCGTAGGATGCATAGTTTTTGAGATAAAGGCGGTTGAACTTTCAAAAATCAAAAATGTAATTTTTTAACCAAATAGTAACTTTTGATTAAAAGATAAAATAGCAATTCTGCTTGCAGACTTTGAAAGTTCAAGTCAAATTATACCGGTTTTGATAATTTGCATTGCTAAAAATAAATTTTTGTTATTGTTAAACAAAGCTATAAACGAATAGTGTTTGAGCGTTTTGACGCGAGCCGCTATGCATGCTACGAAGAAATTACCTGTTTGCAGGTGCTTGCACTTTTACTCTACGCGGTCGCGCACCGTTTGATTTTAAATGAGAGATGCATTTTTAATGCATCTCTCAATTTAGTCATATGCTTTGGTGGTTTTCATCTGATCAAAGTTATATTGGCTTGCATTGGTAAATACTTGAGAAATAGCGGTGTTAAAAATGTTTTCATCGAGACTAATTTGTTTGGAGCTCATGTCACTGAAAAATTGCTTGATGAAACTAACTATGGTGTGCAGTTAATCTCGGAGAAATTCTTTTTTGCCAACCAGAGCTAAATAAGTATACGAGGAATTCTTAAGTGGTAGATTTGCCGTTAAAAATTAGATGGTCCTTATACATCTGTTGCCACGGAAGAAGCCTTGTAGCAGTTAATTAATCGGACTGCCAAAGCACCTGGTGATGTAATGGGTACTACGCGTAAAAAGTAATCTGTTGTTTTGTGGAATTTAACTGACCACAAATTTGAAACTTTCTTGCAGTATTCTGAAATAATTTATAGTATTATTATATTTTAAATATTTTTCTTTGGTAAAAAATTCTTTTAATTGCAATCTTCTTAGAGCTTCAGCTAAATATGTGAATGCTTTAACAGCTTGACTTCCATTAATTAATTTTTAGGTGACATACGCTCTAAACAAATTAGTCGCGATGAAAACCTTTTCAACACCGCTATTTTTCAAATATTTGCCAATGCGTGTCAATACAACTTTGATCAAATGAAAACCATCAAGACATATTATGACTAAACTCTAGAATTATTTTTCATTTTTCAACTTAAGTTTACTGCATGTATTTTCAATGTAAACGAAGAGTAGAACTGCAAGCGCGTGCAAAAGGCAATTTATGATGCATAGGCGCACGCGTCAAAATGCGCAAACACTATTGGTTTATAACTTTATTTAACAATAAAAAAATAATTTTGAGCAATGCAAATAATCAAAACCGACATAATTTGACTTGAACTTTCAAATGCTGCAAGCAGAATTGCTATTATATTTTTTAATCAAAAGTTATTCGGGTTCAAAAATTGCAATTTTTAGATTTTTTGAAAATTCAACCTCGTTTATCCCGAAAACTATGCATCCTACGAAAAAACTTGTAGTAACATTTTTTACTTAGAATGACCCAAAAATTATTTTGTTTTGCGAAAAACCGCTTTTTTGTAATTTTGCAAGTTTTTTGTTTATAACAATCTTATCGATATCCGGATCAACTGTTACCCAAAAAATTCGTGTTCAACGGGTCAAAATACATAAAACAACTTGGGTAAGTCCATCTAAATAAAGAAGGCCCCCCTGGTGACAGCACTAAAATGGTTTTGACCCAACAATAAGTAGTAATACTAGTACAAATTGATCTATAAAATCTGAATTAATGAGTTAATTTACAGCCTAACTAATTTTAATTCTAATTCTGATTGTAGAATCAAGACTATTGAAATGAATAATGATAATAACGAAATAATGAGTTATTATTTACATTAAAAAAATAATTATTTACAAATCCAGTACTTTCTGGTGTAAGTGACAATAATATAACGTAAATATCAAGGTACTTTTCATATCTCATATGAATCAAGATCCTGGACTATTATTTTCATTGAAAATTTATTGACATTTTTCATCATCCTAAACAGTTTGTTATAACAATTTAGAGACAATATTGCAGAAAAATGGATTTTATAATGCAGGACATTTTCTTTGAAGCTTCGAATTGACAAATAAATTTGGCATACCAGTTCTTTAAAATGGCTAGAAGCTAAATATAAAAACTGCTAGAAGCTAAAATAGCCTATTTTTATATTCTTATTTTTATTTTTAATACGCAAAATTTTCTACCCAAGCTCACGGTTATTAGACTTTATTACGGTTGCCTTGACCGACGCGGCGGTGGTGGGGAGACTTATATTTTTGACTTTACGTCACAAGAGTACACATTCCCATATTTTTAAATGATTTTCGATCATTGGATGTGTGTTATTGTGTATATATGTGTATTATTTGTGTTATTATGAAATTATAAGACAAATAGTACACATTTTATCTTATACCGGGTGGTGAATCGTAAAAGGGACCATAGGAAACTAAATCTAAAATTCTAAATTGTTGAATTCCTCCTTCCCTAATTATTTTACATTAAAAGTCATGAGAAAATACTTGTAGAGAATTAAAATCAGTATTAAAATCAAAAGTTAAATTTGTTCTACGATTTAAATGCATTCCAAAATTTTGAAAAATATGATACATTTGCCACAATAAGTATGCGTGTAGAAGTTACTATTTAACTGACAGTGCTCACACCATTGACTGAATAAAAAATCTTTATTATTAATACTTTCTCCGCAACTGAGGGTATCTTATCAACTGTATTGTTTTTAAACGATAGTGCTTTTCATTCACAGTCATTTGTTTCGAGCTTCTGTCAAATGTCGTATAATCCGTGTATATTAATATTATACACAGACTATACAACATATGACAGAAGGTCTAAACAAATGACAATCGATGAAAAGCCCTATAGATGATAAAATAAAAATATTGACAGTTCAAAAATGTGAACATTATTGCATTTTGTGTGGCCTAAGTTTGGGCTGAAAACTAAATTGTATTACATTTTTACAAAATTTTGGAATATGTTTAATTACGTAGACCAATATTTTAACAGTTGTTTTCAATATAGATCTAAGTAATCCTCTACAAATAGTTTCTAATGTCTTTTGATGTAAAATAATTAGGGAAGCTGGAATTCAACAGTTTAGAATTTTACATTGAGTTAATGCAAAATTTTGACGCATGTCAAAATTCTCAATGTGTTTCAATTGTATTCATTTTTTTCGAATCCTGACAAAACTAATAAATATTTTTGAAAAATTTAAACTCAGAATGAAAGACTACATTATTACCGAGGGTCGAAAGTCCCTGAAAACTTCTATAATGTTTATTTTAATAAGTTACAGGGCTGAAAATAAAAGAGAATTGTGATATTTAATTTCAAATATTTCATTCAATAGAAACTGCTTGTTTATTCTAAGGGGTTTTCCGCCCTCGGTAATAATGTAATCTTTCATCCTGCGTTTAAATTTTTCTAAAATACTTGGTTTTCTCAGGATTCGAAAAAAATCATATTACGATTCAAATGACAATACACTCTCGTGACGTAATCGCACCCTTAATGTTCATTGGTTAGTCGATCTAGACAACCGTAGTAATGTCTAAGAACCGTGACCCAAGCTCAGACAAAATACACCAATCACAAAAAGTATCGCATAATTTTTGAAACAGGAAAAAATTTTAAAAATAATTTTTAATTTTTAGCAGAATGTTATAATAATCGTCTATCGTCTTCTTTAGATGTCTACAAACTTTAGATGTCTACAAACTTTAGATGTATACATTTCAAGTTTAAGCGTATTTTTGTCGAAAATAAAAAACAGTTAACAAAACGTTATTAATGTTGTTCCGAAGCTATTTTCTTTGATAACTAGTTTTGATGGGAAATGAGCCACAATTTTACTAAAAAAATAATTTTATTAACGTTTCGACGCCAAAATCGGGTATCTTTGTCAAAATACAAAAAATATTAATGAATTAAACAAAAATGTTGTTGCGTATTAAAAAAATTCTTCTAATAATTTATTTAATCTGTCTCATTTATATCGGCAATTCAGACATATACAGTCGAACCCGCTTATTGGAATAGCCTTTGTGCAAGGCAAAAATATTCTTATAACCGGGATATTCTAATAACCGATCATTGGTGGCTAGTCGAAATAAGTGTTACCGAATATACGTAATAATATTATTTACATACTGTGCCAATGTGTAGTTTTACATACTATACCAATATGTAGTTTTATTACATACTATGCCAATATGTATATCATATTATATGTACCTACATATTCAGTGTATGTAAATGGTTTTAGGTCTTTTTACGTCAATAATACAGTAGTGTAACTAGTACTTATCTATGTATGTGTTAAATACCAAATTACATTACATGTATGTGAATGAATACATTATATAATTAATATGAAATGTATGCAATATGTAGATATGTAAATATTTTCTTATTAAAATGCATACCTATATAACAAAATTACTTTTTTTTTTCTTGAGAAATTATTGGTAATTATAGCTTTTTCGTTGTTAATCCGTGTGGTCATCCTTAATCCATTGGTTGAATAGAAGTTTTATTGGCGTCAAGAAATGGATTGTTACATTCTTGTTCTTTTCTCTTCTTTTCGAATTTAACAAAGCCATAATTCCATCTTGCAAACAAGTAGGTACTCTCTGAGTGAATTCTAACTAAACTGCTTCTAACAATTTTATAACAGGCAACAGTGCCTTTGTGTAGACAAATAAAAATTATTTTATGACCCATGCATTTGTCGGCTATGCTAAAGATCGAATTGGTATTCCTAACAAAGTATATATATATAATGTTCTTGAACTCCTAAGTGGAGCATAGAGCTTCAGTGAAAACGCGCCATCGGGTTCTATTTTGCGCTAGGGCCTTCACCTCATTCCAAGACTTTCCTTGACTTCTTATCTCGTCCATGATGGATCTTCTCCAAGTTTGTGCTGGGCGACCTCTTTTTCTCTTTCCTTGGGGATTCCACTCTAGGGCATTTTTTGCAATACTGGAACTATCTTTTCGGAGTGTGTGACCTATCCACCCCCACTTTCTGTATTTTATTTCATTTTCTACCCTCTTTTGTTGGGTCAGGTGTAGCAGATCTTCGTTTCTGATGGTGTTTGGCCAGAAAATACGAACAATTCTTCGTAGACATTTGTTAACAAAGACCTGCAACTTGTCTGTAAGGTATCTTGTCACTTTCCAGGTTTCACATCCATAGAGTAGAACAGACATAACATTTGACTGGAATATTCGGATCTTTGTCCTTGTAGTATATTCTCCAGACCTCCAAACAGGGTTAAGAATGCTGAAAGCTTGTTGAGCTTTTCGTATCCTCATACGAATATCGTCTTCTGTACCTCCGCTTTCTGTTATGACACTTCCAAGGTACGTGAAGTTCTCCACATTTTCAATCTGCTTGTTGTCGATATTAAATAGCGTGTTGTTCCTTGCATTTATTCTCATCGACTTGGTTTTACCAATATTGATTTTTAAACCTATTTTATTGGCCTCAGTGGATAGTGTTTCCAATTGGTCGGCCACATCCTGGAACCTTTGTCCTAACAGGCAGATATCGTCGGCGTATTCCAGATCACTTAGGCGTGTGGTTAACGTCCATTGTATCCCTTTTGTGTCGAAGTCTAGTTTGGAGAGAACATAGTCCAGAGCTATGTTAAACAGAAACGGAGAAAGCACACATCCCTGTCTGACTCCAGTAAGTACGTCAAATTCGTCACTGTTGACCCCATTGTGTGTCACGCTGCACGTCGCCTCAGTGTACAGTGACTTTATAATGGAAATTATTTTATGAGGAATGTTTCTTAGCTCTAAAATTTTCCATATAGCAGCATGAGACAGGCTGTCAAAGGCACGTTCGAAATCGACAAAGACCATGTATAGAGGTGTGTTCCATTCAACCGATTGTTCCATTATTACCCTCACTGTATTAATGTGATCTATGCAGGAAGATTCTGGTCTAAAACCTGCTTGATTCGCTCGAAATTCAACCTTGTTTGTTAATCTTTTTTGTATGATGATCGTAAAAATTTTATTTATGACGGTAAGCAAGGTTATTCCTCTCCAATTTTTGCACAGTGTGAGGTTGCCCTTTTTTGGAAGCTTAATAATATTACCTTTTTTCCAGCCCGCTGGAATGCGGTTTGTTTCCCACACCTCTCGGATTATGGGGAGCAAAAGTTCAGCGGTTAGATGCGGGTCAGTTTTAAGTAGTTCGGCAGCAATGTTATCGATTCCCGGGGACCTGTTATTTCTCAGAGATTTGATAGCTGTTATTATCTCCATTTTGGAAGGGGACTCGCAAGATATATGCAAGTCTACATTCTGCGGGTTTTCGACAATTTCATCCGCGTTATCCCTGGGCGTGCCTAGCATCTCCTGAAAGTGCTCTTTCCATCTCTCTACTTGATCATCCGTTGTAGTAAGTAATTCACCTGTCTTGAATCTTACAATGTTCGAACAGTTGGGCCCATTTTTTGTTAATCGTCTGGTAATTTGGTACAGCTCTCTAGTCCTGTTGTGTTGTGCAGCTGTTTCTGCTTGTTTTGCCAGTTCTTCAGCCCACCTTCTTTTGTCTCTTCTTGCATTCCTTTTAACTGCTTTATTTAGTGTTTCATATTCTTGTTGTCGGTTCGTTCTTCCTTCTACAGTTCTTGCTTGCAAGATATCTTTTTTTCGTTGTTTTCTTTCTTCGATAAGATTCCAAGTTTCATCTGATATCCATTCCTTTCTATCTTTCTCTTTTTTACCCAGTTTGTCTTCAGCTATTTCTGTCAGAACATTTGCCAAATCTTCCCAGCTATTTACTTCACGTTCTCTTGTTTTTACTTGAAGCTCCTCCCTAAACATGTGTTTTCCTGGAAGAGTTTTTAATTTGTTCAGGTTATATGTGGGTCTGTTGGTGTTTCTTGTGATTTTGTTTTTGTTTTTTGCCATCTTGATTTTAATGGTACCAATTAACAGATGGTGGTCACTTGCGATGTCTGCTCCTCTTTTATTTCGTACATCAAGAAGAGATGATCTCCATCTTTTTGATATGGCGATGTGATCTATTTGGTTTTCTCTGGTATGACCAGGGGCAGTCCATGTTACCTTGTGAATATTTTTATGTGGGAAGATGGTTCCACCAATAACTAAACGGTGATTGGAGCAAAAATTTGTAAAGCGCTCTCCATTTTCATTCATCATTCCCAGGCCATGTTTGCCCATTACGGTTTCTAAATTAATATTATCTTCTCCAACTTTGGCGTTCATATCGCCCATCACTATTAGGATATCGCCTTTGTTTACTTGTTGGGTTGTTTGTTCTAGTTGTTCGTAGAAAATGTCTTTATCTTCGAGGAGAGATGTGTTCGTAGGAGCATAGCACTGAATAACTGTTATCTTACGGTATCTGGTATAAAATCTGACAGTCATAATTCTGTCATTAATGGGTTTCCATGAAATGAGGCTTTTTTTGGCTTGTTTACTGAGTAGAAGACCCACTCCGCTCTCGTGACTTCCATTTTCTTTACCACTATATAATAGAAGTTCTCCTGTTTGGGTATGGTGTTCACCATTGCCCAACCATCTTACTTCCGATAGACCAACAAAGCTTAATTTATATCTGTTTAATTCTTTTACTGCTTGAGCCAGTTTAGAAATCTCATACAGTGTTTTTACATTCCAGCAACCAAATCGTGTCCGTGTTTTCGGTGATGCCAAAGTCGTCAACATTTGATCCGTCCGGTTTGTTTCTACCAAAGTTTCAGTAATAATATAAAATTTAAGATGGGTAGGTTATTGGCCTTCCGCACCCGAGTCTGGTGCCGGGGCTGCCGACTGTAGCTTCCAGACAAGCCTCAGGGGGTAGTGGTCCTGGAGGTGGCAACGACATTTCCTTCGTGCGAGTGCGTGTTTATTATAGGAGTGCGTGTCTGGTTTGGACGTTCTGAACGCAGTTTGATAGGTTGCGCGACATATACATGCCCCGCTTCCCCCACGTCCAGACGGCCCTTGCCATTCACCCACGGGCAAAAGGACTCCAATCTCACGCGGGGTGAGTTGGAGGTGGGTATCGGGGTTTGGTCGTTGAGGGTTAGGTGTCGACAGGATTTCAAGGAAGAGGACAGCGGAATGCTGCTCCTATTAGTCGCCTTCTACGATCAAGTCAGGAGATACTGTGGGTGAATTCTACTTGGGCGGCCCGCATCCCACACGGGGATTTCCTAACAAAGTAATAAATATTTATTACCCTAATAATATCTAATCCAGCACTACCGGCCGTTGACGACAAACCATAATACCAAACATAATTTAAATTTTTAGTAAATTGTAAAAAAATATATTCTTTGACCTGCAAAATATGCTAATAAGCGGTATTATCTAGTTAGATCCTATTCCAATAAACAGATAAATTTATTAAGGAGTAAATGGAAGTGTTTCGGGAACTTGAATTTATATTCCATAAACCGGGATATTCCTATAACAGGGATTCTAATAAGCGGGTTCGACTGTATTAAACATTTTTAAGTAGAAGACTTTAAAATAATATTGCCAATATTTATGAGTTGCGTTCCTGGGACGACTGTACTGAAAGATAGTTAATTTGATTACATTAAATCAACCCAACTCAAGAATATCCGTCACAAAAAAATCATAACATGTGATCTGTCTTTAAAAAGACAACCACATGCAATGGTGACAGTAAAATTCTCGCGCTAGAGATTCCATAGGAAATCACGAGGGAAAACCAGGAAAAAACCTCGTAATAATATCCCGACATCGTAAACATTAAGTCTCACTTTAGTTTTCTCTCAAAACTAATACCAAATTCTGACCATAATATGTACAATATGTTAATTAAAATTATAAAAAATATTAATAATACATAGATATATAAACAATACTAAAATATAAAATATGTACTAACTCGATATGTTATTGACTTACTAATCCTGGTATTTTTTTTCTATTGACTTCCTTTTTTAGTACATCAAATATGCCAACACGCATGGGATAATGAACATAGAGTTCAGTGGAGAGATTCAAGTATAGTCCTGAAAGAAACAGATAGTAAAAAGAGAACAATCAAATAAGCGGTTTTAATTATGCTAAATGAAACCAATTGTGTCGCAAATTCCTCGGTAGAATGCAGTAGGATGTGGTTACCCATACTAAAAGAGGTTGTCAATAGAAAGAAAATACCAGGATTAGTAAGTCCATAACATATCAAGGTAGTACATATTTTATATTTTAGTATTGTTTATATATCTACGTATTATTAATAATATTTATAATTTAAAATAACATATTGTACATATTATGGTCAGAATTTAATATTAGTTTTGAGAGTAAACTAAAGAGAGACTTAATACTTACGATGTCGGGATATTAGCACGAGGTTTTTCCTGGTTTTCCCTCGTGATTTACTATGGAATCTTTAGCGCGAGAATTTTACTGTCACCATTGCATGTCTTTTTAAAGACAGATCACACGTTATGATTTTTTGTGACGGATATTCTTGAGTTGGGGTTGATTTCATGTAATCGAATCTTTCAGTAAAGTCGTCCCAGGAACGCAACTCATAAATATTGGCAATATCATTTTAAAGTCTTCTACTTTAAAATGTATAATATATGTCTTAATTGCCGATATAAATGAGCCAGATTAAATAAATTATTATTTAATTAACTTTAATTTAAATACATTAATATTTTTTGTATTTTGACAACGACACCCGATTTGGGCGTCGAAACGTTAATAAAATCATTTTTTTTAGTAAAATTGTGGCTTATGTCCCATCAAAACTAGTTAAAAACGTTATTAAAAGAGAATATTTATTTTGGACATTTGGGCTCGAGAATTTGATCTGTGCACCATGTCTTGAGTTTCTAATGAGGAGGTGCGTTCTTACAAAAAATGAGTAATATAATGTCAGACCAAGCAGCCCAAATTGTAGGTTTAATTGGAGATGGACGATCGCAGCAATATATTGCTTATGCTATGGGAATCCACCAATCCAGCGTTTCAAGAGCTTTAAGAAGGTGTAGGGAAAGTGCGAGATACACAAAAAGACCTGTTCCAAGACATCCCAGGCGCACAAGCACCACAGATGAACGTTATATACATCTGCAGACTTTGTGTACACATCATGTTAGAGCTAGACAACTGCGAAATGATCTGTCCACAGTCCGTGGCCCGTAATGTTCCGTTCGTAAAGTGCCAATTCGGTTAGAAACAGATTAACCCTGTAACCGTCACATCTTAAATTCATAGAAATAAAATTCTAAAGTGTGTGAGTGTTTTTTTTTTAAGCCAATATGAACGCATCAGTGGGGTTGGTATATTAGTCCGTTCTTTAACGGTAAAATATTACAAAATCTCTAAATTTTAAAGAACAGCTTGGATTGACATGAAATTTGGCATACACATAGCTAACAAGTCAAAGAAAAAAAGTGATATTGTGCCGATATGTGCTTTTGCCCTGGGGGTGGTTTTCACCCCATCTTGGGGGTGAAAAAATATTCGTCCAAAGAAAGTCAGGAAATGGATAAACTGGCTAATTTTAAGTAACTTTTGTTCTATAGAGTTTTTTCACTAAGTCAATACTTTTCGGGTTATTTGGCAGTGAATATGTTCATTTTTTCAACAAAATAAACACGCTTTTAGACAGTTTTTCGCAAATAACTCAAATAGTAAGTATTTTGTCGAAAAAACATTTTTAGCAAAAATATAGCCTGTAAAATTTTTTAAAAAATGGTGTATATATCACGTCTCTACACCTAGTAGAAGCAGAGTTATAGCTAATGAAAAATGGGTTCATATTCGTTAAATTCCGAATGGAATACTTTACCGTGAAATAAACAAAAATGAAGCACATTTCGGGGAAAACTCATTACAACTTATTTAAAGTGTTTAAAAAAAGTTTCACTTTTGTTTAATAAAAAAAAAATTCTTGCATCAAAATTAAACAAGTTACGCTCAGAATAAAGTTAGTCCCTTTTGGTTTTGGTAAAAAAATCGAGAAAATCACCCCCTAATTAGTATCTTAAATCAACTTAATCGTTACGACTTCACAAGTTTCTTGACTCATGTATATATTGTTTATATGATCTGTAAGCTTCATCGGTTTAAAGTCCTTATTATTGAAAGGGCTGTAGTTAAAATGGGTTGAACAAGTCACTGATCAAGAATGTATGCAAATTTAGAAACACCAAATCGTAATTAATTTTTGTCTAACAGAAAAACAAAAACATACATGATATTCAGAAAAGCAAATTTTACTTTTTTTTGTTTTTCGAGATTTTTGGTGTCTCTAACAATTTTTAAGTTATTTTGAAAAAAATCACATTTTTCAAAATTAAAATTTTTAAAAATTTTACTTTGAAACCAAATTTTTTCAAAAATAAGCACTTTGAATCGATGAAACCTACAGATCATATAAACACAACATAAGTAAAATAATTTGTGAAGCGGTAACGATTAATTTCATTTAAGTTGCTAATTAGGGGGTGGTCTTCCCGATTTTTTTTTGCAAAAACAAAAGGGACCAACTTTATTTTGAGCGTTACTTGCTTAAATTTAATGCTAGAAACTTTTTGTAAAAACAGAAATAAATCTTTTTTAGACACATTAAAAAAGTTATAATGGATTTTCCCCAAAAAGTGCTTAATTTTTTGGATATTTTACGTCGAAATATTCTATTTGAAATTTGGTTAATATGAATCTATTTTTTATTGGCTATTTTTTACTTTTTTATAATCTATATTTCTGCTAAGAACGTTTTTTTCGAAAAAATACTTACTTTTTGAGTTATTTGCGAAAAACCGTCTAAAAATGTGGTTATTTTGTTGAAAAATGAACATATTCACTCACAAATAACTCGAAAAGTGTTGACTTGGCGAAAAAGCTCTTGGCGAACAAAAGTTACTTAAAATTAGTCAGTTTACCCATTTCCGGACTTATTTTGGACATATATTTTTTCACCCTCAAGCGGGGGTGAGGGCAAAAGCACACAGCGGCACAATATCACTTTATTTCTTTGACATGTAAGCTATACGTATGCCAAATTTCTTGTCAATCCAAGCGGTTCTTTAAAATTTAGAGCAAAAACCGTGAAAGAATGGACTATATGCGATTTTTGTATAAAAAGTGGAGTTTGAAAATGTTGCCCTCAAGTAAGATTGTATATTAGTGGTATAATGAGAACGTTGCTCCAAAGCAACGTTGCTCCAAGAGTTTGAGGTTAAAATTTTTGTATCGTGCAAACGAGGGATCACCACTAAAAAAAGTAATTTTTTAGGGCATACAATATGTAAGAAAAACTACAGAAATAAGCAAACTTATACTTTAATACTTACAAAGTTACAAGGAAAAACAGAGATACAAATTTATGAAGTTATAAAAATTAAAAAAAAAATTCCTAGCCGAGGTATTCATAGTCTCATGTCACATTTTTGACAGAATTGTCGTTTAGACATTCTTGTAAAGGCAACATCTTCCTTTTGGTCCATAGATAAGCCAGTATCCTACGTTGTCTTTCCTAGTGCTGTCATGTAGTCGACTTTTCGTACGAGTTAGTTACCCCTTTTCAATGAAGGCTGCTCTTCTTTTTAATTTTACCTGTTTGGTAAAAATATTTAGCTATATCCATTTAAACAGTTTTTAACGTATTAGTATAATATTTATAAGGTATTTTAATTTTATTGGGATGTGGCTCTTCCAAAGCTATTTCTTCCTGCTCAATATGAGATTTTTCTATTACCAACTACATATATTTAGTTCTACCTATTTGGATTTCATAATATTCATCTCTCGAATCTGCAACTAAACACTTATCTAAATGTTTTCTTTCGATGTCCTCATCATCGGATATACTTTCTGTATCTGATACATCTGCCCTAACAGGAACTACGCAGCTCGTTTTCTTTTCACGACACGTAAAAGAAGGAATATCCATATTTCTGAAAAGAAAATTTATGTTTTTACCATTACCACTTAGCCTCAACATTGATTATAAAGAACATACTTTTTGCTAAAGTTTTTGCTAAAATTTCTCAAAATAGAAAGTAACTGTATCTTTTAGATAATAAATACACCTTTCCTAAATGTATTCTAAAAATATTACAGCAAAATACATGTTTTTACTTACCGATTTGTTTATATTTAACTATCAACGTCGGCACTACAATACTGGTGTTGAAATCTCACACTCTAAATGATGTTTACTAAGTTAAAATATTTTAATACAGGTGGTCCTACTGTGGTAAAATTCGACGTAAATGGAAATTTAACAGTTTGAAGTCAACGTTGCTTGATAGCAACAAGCGCGCTGTAAGCGCATCAAGGGTTAAGGGAATATGGAATATTCATTGTTAACGAGTTCACACTGTATAGCACGTTTAAGTTTTGCACCATATCGATTGGGATATTAACGACTGGAGTAATATTCTTTTTACTGATAAGTCAAGATTTGCACTTTGTGGATCCGATAGACACTTTACACAGTTCATAGGGGACATGTCACCTGGTGATTTGCCCACATTCCTGGAAATAGCAGTATGGAAAATAAGCTGAGGACGACAACCCTTTGGGAGGATGCACAATGGCCTCAATTGTGGCCTAAGTGCTGTGTGACTTGATTCGCCCTCCTTACTCTACAGGTACAAAGGGAAGTATTAGCAAAAAATTTTCAGAATAATAACGTGAATGTTTCTGAATTAAAAAATGTACAGGGTGTCTCATAAAAAAGCTATAAAGTTATAAGCAACTTCCGGTATAACCGAAAGTAGCAAATAGACAAAAACATTTTCATTACAGTGCACTCTTCAAAACCCCTTCATTCCAATTTTCATGATTCAATTACTTTTAGTTCTAATTGGTCGTTTATCTGCCGCATCCCGTACATAGTATTCATTAAGAGGTATAGTAATCAATGCTAAGTATAAAATGATTGCTAATGTCGAGTTGTAATGAATATTCAGCTACTCCTATAACTAATGTTTAACATTCAAATATCACTATGTAGATTAAACTACACATATCGAATATTTATCGATAGCTTAGGGATATTTTTGTAAATAGATATTTTGTTTTGTAGTTTACTTAAGCTGATAATAATAAATCAAGGCGTTGAATATACAATGACATTAGTTTAAATTAAAACAGGTTTAGAATATTCATGAGTTGGTTTTTTCTTCTTAAGTTCAGATGCTTAGTTAACAAAAATATTTCAGCATTGAAAAGAATACGTTTATTAGGTTCAAAATAGACGGACCAGTCTGTAGCGCTACTTGAGCTGCTTCCGATGATTAGCCGTAAATTCTTAAGGTGGGTCTATATGCGCGCCGAGCGTTTGTGGCGTGGTTAATGTTTGCTGAAATTTATTTTTCATTTTGACGAATATTCGCGATCCAGAGGAAACTTACACACATTCAGTAATTGTAGATAAGCATGTCTTTGTCTTGTATCTCTTCCACATCTTATTTGGGTATTGCTGTGAAGGTATTTTCTTGTGGCATCTATGGAATTTACTATTTTATGTGGGAATGAGGCACGATTTGTGTGTGAGTCAATTTGACGTTTCAAATAAACATAAAATATCTCTAAAATATTTCAAACGCATGGTGTTGATTTTGAAAGTAAACTAAATAAGACCAAATGTTTACCATGTCGGTATGGTATCATACAGTTTTTGAAGTAATAAGTTCTTATCACTTGGTATGGAATTTTTACAGACTAAAATCGTATTTGACGTTATAATACGTTCTTTAAACCTTCAAAATCTCTAAATTTTAAAGAACCGCTTAGATTGACATGAAATTTGGCATTCACATAGCTAACAAGTCAAAGAAAAAAATTATATTGTGCCGATGTGTGCTTTTTCCTGGGGTGACTTTCACCCTTTCTCGTGGGTGAAAAAATATACGTTCAAAATAAGTCCGGAATTCGATAAACTGACTAATTCTAAGTAACTTTTATTCCATAGAGTTTTTTCACTAAGTCGATACTTTTCGCGTTATTTGTGAGTGAAAATTTTCATTTTTTAACAAAATAACCACGTTTTTAGACGGTTTTTCGCAAATAATTCAAAAAGTAAGTATTTTGCCGAAAAAAATATTTTTGACAAAAATATAGCACCTGAAAAACTGAAAAAAACTGGTGTATGTATTAGATATCTAGACCTAGGAGAAACAGAGTGATAGCTAATTAAAAATATGTTCATATTCGTTAAATTCCAATTATAAAATTTTAACGTGATATAACTAAAAAATGAAGCAATTCTTGGGGAAAGCTTGTTACAACCTTGTTAAAGTATCTAAAAAAGACATTATTTTTGTGCTATAAAAAAATTTCTAGCATCAAAACTAAACAAGTTACGATCAAAATAAGGTTGGTTCTTTTTTTTGTTAAAAAAATCGAAAAAATCACCCCCTAATTAGCATCTCAAATGAACTTATTCGTTACCATTTCACGAGTCGTTTTAGTCCTATATGTATTGTATATATTATGATCTTTAAGTTTCATCGGTTCAAAGTTCTTATTATTGAAAGGGCTGCAGTTAAAAGGGCTTGAATGAGTCACTTATCACAAATGTATGCAAATTTATAAACACCAAATATTAACCAATCTTTGTCTTAAAGAAAAACAAAAAAATACAAAATGTTCAGAAAAGCAAAGCCGCCTTTCCTATTGTTTGAGATTTTTGATACCTCTAATAATTTTTAAATTATTTTGAAAAAAAGCATTTTTTTTTTAAATTTAAAATTTTTAAAAATTTTACTATAAAACTATTTTTTTAAATAAGCACGTCGAATCGCTGAAATTTACAGATCATATAAAAACAACAAAAATAAACAACTTAGAAGCGGTAACGATTAACTTCATTTATCTACGACTGATACATAATATATGTATTATACTTGTGGTGTTTGCAATATAATGCCATATAATAATCCCTTAGGGATTAATAATGCGGGATTAATAGCTATTAATCCCTCTGGCACAACAATCACAAAATTCACCACGGAAACAAAATAATCAACCTCAAAAAGTGTCACTGTCAAACGAATAGTATATTTGACAGTTTGTGTTGAGATGGACGAAAATGAAGAATCTTTTAATTGTACACCACCAGAAATTGTAGAACTAGCTACAGCAACAGCATCTACCTTAATACCTGAAACATCGAATTCCATTTATAATAAAACGTACGCAACCTTCAACGAACGGCGTGTTCGAAACAACGCGAAATCATTTTCCGAAAATGTTCTGCTGGCCTATTTCGCTGAATTAAGTGCAAAATATAAACCGTCTTCATTATGGTCATTCTATTCAATGATTAAATCTATGTTGAGAATAAACCATGACGTTGATCTGGACTACAGCAGATACTATCGCTAAAGAGATAAACAGTAATGTACCATCTTCTTGTTCTACAGCAATCGAGATCCCAAATATTTGTATTAAAAACTCTACTAAAGTTAATGATGATTCTCAACCAATTCAGTTTATTAATTGTACTATTACTAATTAAAGGGCCGGTTGTTCGAACGCTAATCAACATTGATCACTATCAAATATTTAATTACTGTCACAACTGTCAATGTCAACTTTGGTTGGGTTGCTGAAAACATGGTTAATTATAATTATGAGATTAGTAAGTCAATTAACATAACAATTATTACCATAATTGATTAACTAATTTCATAATTGTCATCAATAATTATTATGTTTTCGGCAACCCAACCAAAGTTGACATTGACAGTTGTGAGAGTAATTAAGTATTTGATAGTGATCAATGTTGATTAGCGTTCGAACAACCGGCCCTTAATGTTTTTAACAAATAAAGTTGTTCATTAAAAATCTTAAATTAATTAATTTGTCGTAGATAAAGTAGACTCTACTACTCGCAATAATGGCTCTCATTCCCTCGGAATGTTACTCCCTCGCCGCTAACGCGGCTCGGTTCGTAAATATTCCTCGGGAATAATAGCCATCATTATTGACTCGTGGTATAATCTACTATTAAGTTGCTAATTAGGGAGTGATTTTCCCGATTTTTTTTTGCCAAAATAAAAGGCACCAACTGTATTTTGAGCATAACTCGCTTACTTTTAATGCTAGAATCGTTTTTTTATAAAAACAAGAATAAATCATTTGAAACTCTTTAAAAAAGTTGTAATGAGTTTTCTCCAAAAATTGCTTAATTTTTTAGTTATTTCAGGTTTAAGTATTCAATTTGGAATTTGGCGAATATGAACCTATTTTTCTTTAGCTATAACTCTGCTTCTACTAGGTCTAGAGACTTTGTGCATACATACACCATTTTTCTCACTTTTTTGACGGCTCTATTTTTGCTGAAAACTTTTTTTCAATAATATACTTACTTTTTGAATTATTTGCGAAAAACCGTCTGAAAACGTGTTTATTTTGTTAAAAAATGAACATATTCACTCGCAAATAACTCGCAAAGTATTGACTTAGTGAAAAAACTGTAAAAATAAAAGTTGCTTAGAATTAGTCAGTTTATCGAATTCCAGAATATTATTTTGAACTTATGCTTTTCACCCCCGAGAAGGGGTGAAACTTACCCCCAGGGCAAAAGCACACATCGGCGCAATATCACTTTTTTTATTTGACATGTTAGCTATGCTTATGCCAAATTTCATGTCAATCTAAGCGGTTCTTTAAAATTTACAGCAAAAACCGTCAAATAATGTACTATTACTCAAACATCGTGACGCGAGTGACCTTGCTGTAGACCGTAATATTACATATCTATACACTTATGTTTTTAATATTCCGGAATGTCTCAGAATTATCAACATCACGTCATTCATTTTAAAGAATGCAACCGAGGTGCGGCAGTAAAATAAAAATATCGTCGGCGAGAAATCTTACTATACGGTACGGTCACGTAGGCAACACTGATAGCACTGTCTGATCCTGTGCCGGGCGTTTGCGAATTGGCCGCTTATTTTCCCAATAGAATATCTTTACGTCGCCGATGGAATCATGTACCATTTATGTCACGGTTCACGTCCCGTTCACATCACGGACAAGTTACGGTTACGTCACGGATACATCACGGAACGTCACGGTCATATCTCGGACACGTTACGGTCACGTCACGGTTAAGTAATGGTCACGTAACGGGTGACTGTGAATCGACCTTAAGAGATCTAGCCATTATTTTGGTTTCCCTGAAACGTGTGCTTGACTTTGTTTTTTTTTTTCTTTTCATTTGGATGACTGAAGTTTGATTTTCAGACGAAGAGAAATTTTTTTTAAATCCAATTTAAGAAAAAAATTAAGATTAAAAAGGGTTCAAGGCAGGTTTTGTTTATATTCGATTCAGAGTTGGACTACCATCTCCATATAGCAACTATTTCAGCATCCTTATGCATCATCAGTGAAGTTTATGCAGTCACAACTCTGAAGGGAATACAAACATTCTGCCTCTTTTAAGGCAAACCATCGCGATGTAATGAACCCACCTTTTGAGACGCAATCCAGCGACATCTCTCGTATTACGAGGAAAACAACGAAAAGCCCCAGATACAAAGTTTACTACTTTTTAAACAATTAGAATAATTGAAATAAAAATATAATAAACAATATTTTAAATTAAAAAAATTAAGGTTTGTTGGATTTTATAGAACTAAAATGTATGGTTTTATCATAGGCCATGTATGGAGGCTAAAGAAACCTACTTCTATGAAGAATGTAAAGAAATAGAAGAACTGCAAAACATATATGACAACTTCAACCTTAAAAATTCAAAGAACTAGCCGAAATACGAAATAGAAGAACCTCAAATATATTCACTAAAAAGGGTAGTTCCCTAGGTTGGCTGTATACCATATAGTTAAAAAACTCAAACATGAAGTAAAAACCACTTCTATGTAATTGGTATATTTATTAATTTTAAATATACCAATTACATAGAAGTGGTTTTTACTTCATGTTTGAGTTTTTTAAATATATTGCTCGACAAAAATGGAAGTATTATAATGGAGACAGAACAAAAACTCCGGCGATGGAAATAGTGGAGTCAATGAAGGTGGATATGAGTTATTACCTCAGATTTCGTTGAACCTCCATCGATTTTCATAAAAATTGGTGAGTGGTTAAAGGATACCTCAAGGAACAAAGGTGACATAGTGCCAACTTGCGCTTTTTGCATTTTAGGGGTGAAATACACCACTTTTTTAAAAATTATTTTTTAGATTTCTGAAAGTGCAGTCACTGTAAGTTTTCACTTCCTATTTTGTTGAACCTTCATCGATTTTCATGAAAATCGGTAAGTAGTTAGAGGATACCTCAAGCAATAAAAGATATATAGCATCAACTTGCGCTTTTGCATTTTAGGGGTGTAATGCACCCCTACTTTTTAAATTGTAAAAAATGCAGATTTCCGCATTATGGCGCAAGTAATCTCGTTTAATTAAGAAAAATAAATATTTTTTTTTATATTTATTTGCATAAACTACATTTTTTTTTAATTTTTCAAATCTTATAGCAACCAAAAATCTGAAAATTAACAAGTCGAAAATCACGAAAACCTTTATTCTTCTATATTTCTGAAAGTGTAGTCACTGAATGTTTTCACCCACGATTTCTTTGAACCTTCATCCATTTTCATGAAAATTGTTGATTAGTTAGAGGATACTTCAAAAAACAAAAGTGATATGGCACCAAGTTGCGCTTTCTGCATTTTAGGGGTGAAATCCACCTTTTTTTTTAATGATAAAAATGCAGATTTCAGCATTCTGGCTCAAGCAATCTCGTTTAATTAACTAAAATAAATATTTTTTTACATTTATGTGCATGATTTATAATTTTTATTAATTTTTTAAACCTTATAGCAACCAAAAATCAGAAAATTAGCAATTCGACAATCACGAAAAAAATTAATCTTTTATATTTCCAAAAAGGCAGTCACTGAAGGTTTTCACCCCTGATTTCGTTGAACCTCCATCAATTTTCATGAAAATTGGTAAGTAGTTAGAGGATACCTCAAGAAACAAAAATGATGTGGTACAAACTTGCGCTTTTATCCTGGGGGTGGATGTTACCCCTTCTCATGGGTGAACACTATTTTATTAAAAATAACCCCATAATTAGATAGAGGAGTAAATTCTAAGCAAACTTTCTTTTATCAAGTTTATAAATTTTTTATTTAAATAATATTTCATAATTTAATAAAATATTATTGGTACAGTAAAACCTGACAATAACGGCCACTAAAAATAGAAAACAATTGGCCGTTATAGAAATGTGGCCGCTAATGCTAGGTTTCCTTTTCCACAAATACATAAAATATAGGGATTCGGTCGCTGACCAGCGAATAGAACACACGTGTTTAGCTCGTATCTTAACTCGATTCTCGGGCAGATATAGCAATAAAACAATTGTGTTATACAAAAGTGCAGTGTAACTATAAACCAATATATGTAGGTACATAAATAAACAACCTAATTAGTTAACTAATTATACAGTGAAAAAATCGGAAAAAAGTAATTCCAACGATAAGGAATTAAATTCTTGTGTAAAGTGATAAAAACTTGTGTGATATCGAATATAAACAAAGCAGGTTTTGCAGTAGGTGGAAACAAAACAATATTGTGAATGGTGTATTTCTACAGGAAAATAAAGCATATTAATAAACAGAATCAGCTGTAAGTAGAAAACTTTATTATAATATAATTAATTTTATTATAAACAGATAACCAGGGCCGGATTTTGATTTTGATTTTACCTAGGAATAAAAGTGCTGGAAAATTAGTAACGGCTAGCGCGGGTGCGGGTGGGAATTTGAACTGTGAGTAGAGTTCTCCACGAAACTTCACCCGTGACGCATTGACTAATAACTCTAGCACGAAAAATAACTAGGAATTAAGAACAATGAGTTCAGATAGCGAATTAGATGATGAAATGAAAAGGAGAAGGGAAGAGGAGGAACATCCCAGCAAAAAATCAAAAATAACAGCTAGAACATCACAAAAAACAGATGAAGATAACATAAGTGGAATGGAACAAATGATGAAAATGATGAGGGAATTAGCAATGGATATAAAAGACATAAAAAAAGAACAATATAGATCTGGAGACGAAATCACACAACTAAAGAATGAAATTAAAGAACTGAAAGATCAACAAAGCGGCTACAAAGATGAAATAAAAAAGCTGCGAGAAACAAACGAAAAAGCTATAAATCAAATAGGTCAATTAGAAAAAGAAATTAGTATAGCAAATGAAAAAATAGAGAAATTGGAAAGAGAAAGAAAGAGAAAAAATGTAATAATACAAGGAATAAAAATTGATACAAATGATCAGAAAGTTTTACGAGGGGCTATGGAGAATTTTATGGAAAAAGAGCTACAAGTTTCAGTAGATGTAAATGGAGCAAGGAAAATAGGAGAAAATACTGTCATAGTGGAACTCAACAGCGTGAAAAACAAAATAGAAGTAATGAAAAATAAAAGTAAATTAAAAACCAAAAAGGACGAAAGAATCTATATTAATGATGATATGTCAAAAGAAGAAAGAATTATTCAGAAAGAAATTAGAAGCAAGGCTATGGTAGAGAGGCATAATGGAAAAAATGTAAAAATAGGATACCAGAAGCTAATCATTAATGGTGAAATATGGACATGGAATAACAGCCAACAACAACTCATAAAAGAGAAAAATATACAACCAAAAAACTAGCAATACAACGAAAGCAGACTGAAATAACGGAGACGACATGGCAAAGTACAGGTACACGAAATAGACAAAATGTACAGATTATTAATGAAAAGCAGCCCATAAAAGAACATATATTAGTAGGAACATGGAATGTAAGAGGAACATACGAAGAAGGAAAACTGAAACACCTAGTAGATGAATGTAAAAAATATAAATTCGAAATAGTAGCACTACAAGAAACGAAACAACTAGGCCAAAACTCAATGGAAATAAATGACTATTTATTTTTCAATAGCGGAGGCGAAAATAGAATGTTAGGCACAGGATTTGTAGTAAACAAAAAGCTGAAAGATCTAATCGTTGACTTTAAACCAATTTCAGAGAGAATATGCATACTAAGAATAAGAGGAAAATACCAAAAAATAACATTTATAAACATACATGCACCGACTGAAGAGAAAAACATAGAGATAAAGGAAGACTTCTACAGTCAAATAGATACAGTATTCGAAAATATTCCCAAATACGATATAAAAATAGTACTAGGTGATGCTAATGCCAAAATAGGAAAAGAAGAAATATACACACCCACCATAGGAAAATATAGTCTGCATGAAACAACGAATGAAAATGGTCACCTCTTAATAGATTTTGCAAAAGAAAAAAACATGATCGTTATGAGCACGTACTTTCAACACAAAAGAATATATCAAGGAACATGGAGATCACCAGATGGAAAAACCATAAATCAAATAGATCATGTGCTCATCGAAAAAGACATGGAAAAATGTATAAAGAACATAAGAACATATAGAGGACCGGATGCAGACACAGATCACTTTATAGTCGGAATACAACTTAAACAGGTTATACCAGTTCTTAGAAATCAACAGAAAAAAAGGTACAAAGTAACTAAACCTATTAGACTACTGTCAGAAGAAGAACAAAGTAAATATGAAAGACTAGTCACTAGAGAACTGGAAAATATTGCAAAAAATGAAAACATCGAACAAAAATGGACGCAAATAAAAGTATGTATGACCAAAGCAGCGCAAGTCAGTAATAGAAATATAAAAGATGGATTCAAAGAATGGTTTGATGAAGAATGTAAAATAGAACTGGATGAAAGAAATAAGTTAAGACTCAAAATGATGCAAGTGAAAACACCAGAGATGGAGATACAATACAACGAACAAAGAAAACGAACTAAAAGAATCATAAGAGCAAAGAAAAGAAAGTACAACGAAGATAAATTGAAATGCATAGAAGAAAACTATAAAAATGGAGAAGTCAGGAACTTATATCAAGGAGTAAAAAATGAGAAAAAGGGGTTCCAAAGAAAACCTGTACACTACAAAAGCAAAAATGGAAGGAATTTAGTAAGCGACGAAGAAATACTGAGCAGATGGAGAGAATACTTCGAAGAGCTTCTAAATGAAATTCCCACAACAGAATATGCAGAAGAAGAAGAAGAAGGACCGAATGAAAATATTGATCAAGAAGAAATACAGGAAAGACCGCCTAATGAAAAAGAAATAAAAGAAATAATAGAAAAACTAAAGAAAAACAAGAGCCCAGGTAAGGATGAAATAACAGCTGAAATGTTTAAATATGGAGGACCAGTACTAATTAAGCATTTGGAAAAGCTGATAAAAGAAATTTGGGAACAAGAACACATACCAAAAGAATGGACTGAAGCCACACTGTGTCCAATTCACAAAAAAGGCGACAAAAGTTTATGCCATAATTACAGGGGAGTAGCCCTACTAAACGTTGCATATAAAATACTTGCAGTACATATAAAAGACAAGATAACACAAAAGATAGATAATGACATAGGAGAATATCAATGTGGATTCAGAAGAGGACGCAGCACGGTGGATCAAATTTTCCTGCTGCGTGAGATACAAGCGGAAAGCTACGAATACGGAAAATCTACAATGGCCCTATTCATTGACTTTAAACAAGCTTTTGACAGAGTTAAACGAAAAGAAATATACAAAGCACTATGTGAAATTGGAATTAGTAAAAAATTAATAAAGATGGTAAAAGTTACACTCAGAGAAACAGAGAACAGGGTTAAAATAAATGGAAAGGAAACAGATAAGTTTAGGGTCGGTGAAGGGGTACGACAAGGAGACCCACTGTCATCACTGTTGTTTAGTATCCTTCTTGAAATAGTCATCAGAGAAGCCGAAATTAACAGGACAGGACTTGTATACCAACGAAAACACCAATGCTTGGCATTCGCTGATGACATAGTAATGATAGCCAGAAGCAAACAAGAATTAAAAGAAATACTAAAAAGACTAGAGGCGATAGGAAGAAAGAAAGGGATATACATAAACGAAGAAAAGACTAAATATATGGAATGGACAGAACGAGAATACACACAAGGACAATACCTGACAATAAACACAGAGGCAAAAATATATAAATTCGAGGAAGTAGAGAGATTCCAATATCTAGGAGCGACATTCACTAGGAGACCAAATATAAAAGAAGAAATCCAAGCGAGAATTATGGCTGGCAATCGTTGTATCTTTGCTCTAAACAACTTATTGAGAAATAAGAACATATCTAGAGGGGCTAAGATAAGAATATACAAGACAGTGATAAGACCTATAGTCTTGTATGCCAGTGAAACATGGACGATGAACAAATCCGAACAAGTCATGCTTAAAGTATGGGAAAGAAAAGTCCTAAGAAAAATATTTGGCGGAAAGATATGGAATGGAATGTGGATAAGAAGACCAAATGTGGAATTGGAGAGGATGTATGGTGAACCAAACATAGTAGGGATCGTAAAATCACAAAGACTGAGATGGTTGGGACATATCCAAAGGATGCCAAACACGAGACTTCCCAAAAAAATACTAACGGGAGGAATAGGAGGAAAGAAGAAGAAAGGTAGACCGAAAACCAGATGGAAGAAAGATGTTGAAAAAGACATAGAAGAACTGAAAATCACAAATTGGAAAAATAAAGCAGCAAATAGGAGAGATTGGAAAGGAATAGTAAACCAAGCCATGGGCCTTCTAGGCCTGGAGAGCTAAACTATATATATATATACATAAAATATAATTGAAAATTTATTTATTTTAGTAATTAAAGCAAATCTAATTAAATATAATTCTACAAACAAACGGAACATACTAAAACTAAATTCAATTTACTACAATATAAAACAATATCTATACGAAAAAACAACTACAAGAAAAACAGAATTTTTGTTTGTTTTACATTTTTTTAGATAAACGAAACATACTAAAACTAATTTAATATAGGTAATACATAATATAAAACAACATACTATAGCTACTACGAAAAATACGCTTATCACTAAAGTATCGTCATGCTTCCATGCTATATTCAACAAAACCAACTTGGTAGGGCCTTTAATTAGATATCGCAAATCACTTTGGCTGATTTTGTCTGCATAGATATTATGTTTGAGGAATCCCTTTTTTTGTGAGACTGGATATAGGACATTTCTCAAGTATGAATTCACATTCATGGTATATCGTTGCTATACAGGGATAATAATCTGTGCAATGTTATGGTACAGGTTACGTTAAATATGAAGTAAATGTGGAAGATATACACTGGTTATTCATTTCAATTTAATTTGATTGTTTTTTAATCGTTTACAATATTTAAAATAATTAAAGACATAAAGTTAGGGATTTCAAAAATAAATTCAGTTCTCACTGGCAAGGTGGGAAATAATAAAGTGCCATACAATAGCATTTCATTACGATCCTCATTACAGGCATTACAGGCTGCTCCGTTTGAGAAAACTCATACTCTCAAACTTTGAGAAAACACTCATTCAGTTTCGACCAACCCTGTATTAGCTAAAATTAAACGTTTTGCTAGATTAATTATTTTTAACAATAATAGATTATATTAAAAATCACTTGAACATAAATTGATTTTCTGATGTCAAATCACTACAATTACACAGGGGGTGAATATTGCTATGAAATTTGAAAATAAAAACGTAATTATCTTTTAAACTACTTCGTATAACATCACAAAACCTGATATTTTAAGAAATAAAACATAGAGGAGAATCCAAAAATGTAAAAATATACAGGGTGTTCCATTAACCAAAAGATAATTTTGTTTCACCCTGTCAATATGTGTGGCCCTGTATATTTGGAAATGTATTTAAATTCTGATATTATCTATGCCCCAATCTCACCTAAATAAACTTTTTTCGTATCTCCTACAACAAACGACTAATTGTACTTTCCACAACCTGTATACATACAAAATCTCCGCTATAAAATTTTTTCAAAGAAAATGTTATTGTTTTTTTTTAAAATAACTCCGTTAAATTTTGAAATATGACATTTATCCAAAAACCATTACAAAGCTAAGTAAAAGTTCTATAACACTGTATTAAACATAATTTTCTAAATCCTTTATTTTTTTTAAATACAAGGTGAAATTGCCCCGGTTACATGGTTCTCGCAGTAAAATTTAGGTTTTAAATGTTTCTATCTCGGTTATTTTTTGTCGTAAAAAAATTTAAAAAAAAGAAAAAGCTTAAATAAAGTTAAAACTAAAATTTTGTTCTCTACCATTTTTTAAGTATATCGAGTATTTTTGGAGTTATTATCCAAAGAAAATGAAATTCACGAAAATTTGAAAAATTCTATTTTTTTTTAATCGTATTTTTTTTTCAAAAATATGCATTCTAAACCGGTCAAAATTGTTGAAGTTATTACTCATGTTAAAATAAATAAAGTTTTAAATGGGTTACTATAAATTTTAATTTTTGTGGAAATGACGTATGTTTCATTTTTCATTCTTCCCTAAAAAATCTGAAAGGGTCCTTTTATTTCCATCATAACTTGCTTAATTTTGATGCTATCGACTTCTCATACAGCTTTTTGATAGTTACCTTTAGATACTTTATTAAAATGTTTAATATATATATATAACAAAGTGCATCGTTTTCCTGTTATTTAAGCTTGAATACTAAGATTTGAGTACTCGCGGAAAAAAATATACATTCAATTGCATATAACTCACTTTGTATATGTAATAAAGGATTTTTCGAATAAGGAGCTTATTTATTTTCATATTGTCTTCGATTTTGGTAATAACAACTTTTTTGAAGAAACTTATGGTTTTTGAATTATTTATGAAAAACTGCTTTAAAACATGGATTTTTTTCAGGAAAAATCAAAACTTTTGATCTTTAATAACTCAAAAATTATTGATTTATTGAAATAACTTTATATAAAAAATTTTACTTATAATTTGTCCCTCTATCGATTAGTGGTATTATTTTTAATAAAATAATTTCCACTCCCGAGAAGGGGTGGCATCCCCCCCCCCCAGGGTAAAAGCGCAAGTTGGCACCATGTCACCTTTGTTTCTTGAGGTATCCTCTACATACTTACCAATTTTCATGAAAATCGATGGAGGTTCAACGAAATCGGAGGTGAAAACCTTCATTGACTCCACTAAAAGAGTACATCTATAGTCCAGGGCGGATCTGTTTTGAGATGGACGTTGAGAGGTGACTCAAATTTTTTTGCAGAAATTGCTTGAAAATAAATCAAATAATAATATTTGAGTTATCCTCCCTCTCAAAAAGGTCCGGAACATTGTTTAAATAATTAAAATGTCAAGAATTGAAGGAAAAATTCGATTTTTTTCTTGGTTTTTTGATTATAACTTTAAAACTATTCATTTCCGAGAAAAGTTGTACTAATATAAAAGTTGCGTAATTCAATTTACTATGATATAGAATGGGTGAAAAATTTAAAAAATAGTCACCCTAGTTGCAAAATAGCAATAATTGCGAAAAAAACCATACAAAAACAAGTATTCGCATTTTACGTTTTTCAACCATTTATGCTACACTTAGGACCTTCATATTTCACCCAGAAAAACTTTATGATACAATAAAACAATACTGTAAATTTCATTAAGATCGGTTTAATAGATTTTGCAAAATAAATTTTGCAATACAGCTTTCGCAAAAAAAATTCATTTTTTCAAAATGTTACAGGACTGAAAATAAAGCAGATAGCAAGTTGAATTTTTTTTTGCTTATAGAAGTCTACTGTACCTTTCATTTGCAATTTTCAAAATTAAAATCGATTAATTACCACGGCGTCAGAAAATTTTTGAAATAAACAATAATTTTTGATGCTACGCGCAGGACAGCGGTGTTCGATTCACACAGGTTGATTTCCACCAAAATTTCTTCCAATCTTTATCTAATATATTATTTTCTTACTCTATATTTTGTTGTATTTTAATTTTTTAATTCCACAAAAATCAAACTAATTTTATTATTGTTTGTGAAATATTGTTTAAACAATTGCATATGTTTAAAAATAATAAACTTTTATTATTTAAGTTAAAATATCTGAACAAAGAAAGTTTTTGCTAATAAAAGTGTTATTTCAAAGGATAGAGTATGTGTTTTGATTTTGCAATAAACAAATTTATTTATTTATATCGAAATGTCATAAAAATTAAAATGTATCAATCATTATCAAAGGTCATTGGAATGCCCAATCAGAGCAACCTATCCGCTGTCCTGCGCGTAGCACCAATAATTAATGTTTATTTAAAAAAATTCCTGACGCCGTGGTGTTAAGCGATTTTAATTTTGCAAAATTGCAAATGAAAGGTACAGTACACTTCTATATGCAAAAAATTTTCAACTTGCGATCTGTTTTATTTTCAGTCCTGTAACATTTTGAAAAAATGAATTTTTTTTACGAAAGCTGGATTGCAAAATTTATTTTGCAAAATCTATTGAACCGATCTTAATGAAATTTACAGTATTGTTTTACTGTATCAAAAAATTTTTCAGGGTGAAATATGAAGGTTCTAAGTGTAGCATAAATGGTTGAAAAACGTAAAATGCGAATACTTGTTTTTGTATGTTTTTTTTACAATTATTGCTATTTTGCAACAAGGGTGACTATTTCTTAAATTTTTAATCAATTCTATATTGTAGGAAATTTAACTACGCAACTTTTATGTCAGTACAACTTTTCTCGGAAATGAATACTTTTAAAGTTATAATCAAAAAACCAAGAAAAAAATCGAATTTTTCCTTAATTTTTTGACATTTTGATTATTTAAACAATGTTCCGGACCTTTTTTAGAGGGAGGATAACTCAAATATTATTATTTGATTTATTTTCAAGCAATTTCTGCAAAAAAATTTGAGTCACCTCTCAACGTCCAAATGTACTAATATTTTTACAGATGCGCCCTGGTCTACTAGGAACTACACTGGGGTGCAAAATTAACCAGACACCTTCAAAATGGGTCATTTTTGATGTCTCGAATTTCCTAAACCTGTTGTCCGATTTAAGTGATTTTTTAATATGTTTAGCCTTATTCTTTAACAATATCACTGTAAGAGCATTGTTGCTAAAGAGTTAAATTTTCATTGTATACCGGGTGTACCAATGAAACTGTGTTTCTTTCTCAAATTTTCTATCACCCGGTGGAATATTCTACAATGTATAAAATACTCAAATTAATGTTATGTTAATGGTTACCAACCATAGCCTCATGTTTTTTCAACATTGTGTTGTTTGATATATTCGCTTAGGTTGGACCATAAAAAGGTTAGGTACTTTAACAATTAGCCATGTTTTCATCAATACAGGGTGTTTCTAAATAAGTATGGCAAACTTCAAGGGGTAATTCTAAATGAAAAAATAATGATAGTTTGCTTTATAAACCTATGTCCGCAAATGCTTCGTTTCTGAGATATAGGGTGTTGAAATTTTTCTTACAAATTGACGATTTATTTATTGCTTTAAAACCGGTTAAGATATGCAAATGAAATTTGGTGGGTTTTAAGACGTAGTTATTGTACATTTTTTAACATACAAGTAAGAATTTAATATTCACCATTGGCGCGCATGCGGGTAATATGAGCCGTCATACTACCCGTATGCGCGCCAATGGTGAATATTAAATTCTTAATTGTATGTCAAGAAATGTGCAATAACTACGTCTTAAAACCCATCAAATATCACTTGCATATCTCAGCCGGTTTTAAAGCAATAAATAAATCTTCAGTTTGTAAGAAAAATTTCAACACCTCCTATCTCAGAAACGAAGCATTTGCGGACATACCGTGTATAAAGCAAACTGTCATTATTTTTCATGCAGTATTACCCCTTAAAGTTTGCCATACTTATTGAAAAAAACCCCGTATTGATGAAAATCATGGCTAGTTGTTAAAGTACCTAACTTTTTTACGGTCTAATGTAAGCGAATGAATCAAAAACCAAAATGTTGAGAAAACATGAGCCTATAGTTTAATTTTAATTTCAGTATTTTATAATTGCTAGAATATTCCACAGGGTGATGCGAACTTTGAGAAAAACACAGTTTGATTGGTACACCCGGTATACAATTAAAATTTAACTCTTTAGCAAAAATGCTATTACAGAGATATTGCTAAAGAATAAGGCTATAACATATTAAAAGATCACTTAAATCGGACAACAGGTTTAGGAAATTCGAGATATCAAAAACGACCCATCTTTAAGGTGTCCGGTTAATTCTGCACCCCAGTGTATTTCATGACCAGAGAAAAGCTAGTACATCCGTAGATAGAAAAACTGGAGATGTGGGCCCAGAGATAACCAAATCAGAGGTTAGTCAGGCAATAGACTCTATGAAAACCAATAAATCTGCTGGTCCAGATGAATTACCAACCGATCTAATAAAGTTGGTCAACGAGAAAAACCTGGACATAATAGTAGGATTGTTCAACGCTATCTATACTACGGTAATCATCTCTAGAGAAATGTTGACATCAGCATTTGTGTGTTTGCCAAAGAAAGTGAATGCCAAAGAATGCAGTGACTACCGAATCATAAGCTTAATGCCACATACCTTGAAAATTCTGCTGAAAATTATCCACTCCAGAACACAATCTAAACTGGAGCTGGATATTAGTGACACTCAATATGGTTTCCGCAATGGTATGGGTACCAGAGAGGTATTATTCTCCTTCAACGTGCTGACACAGAGATGCTTGGATGTTAACCGTCCCCTTTACGTCTGTTTTAGATACTACAATAAAGCGTTTGATAAAGTAAAACATGATCGACTCATGGAAATTCTGAAAACTAAAAACCTAGATGAAAGAGATTTATGACTAATAACACACCTCTATTACAATCAGCGAGCAATAGTAACAATGGAATAAGAAGCATCTAAAGAAATGGAAATAAAGAGAGGAGTCCGGCAAGGCTGCATACTATCACCTCTATTATTTAACGCTTATTCTGAAGGGGTAATGCGAGAAACTCTCTAAGATGAAACAGTCGGCATAAGAGTAAATGGAGTCTTAGTTAACAACATCAGATATACAGATGATACAGTTATAATAGCCGATAGTTTACAAGACCTGCAAAGACTCATGAGTAAAATAGTCAGGTGTAGTAGGGAGTACGGACTCTCTCTCAATATCAAAAAGACGAAGTTTATGAAAATTAGTAAAAACAGACATAATACTAACAAAATCTTGATAGTACAGTGCCAGCAGATCGAAAGAGTAAAGTACACTTACCTAGGAACACTTATAACAGAAAATAATGACTACCCTGCAGAAATCAAAGTCAGAATCGAAAAGCACATTTTAATTTTATGAAAATGAAAAAGGTCCTATGTAGCAATGATTTAACATTAGCTAAAGTACATCTAACAAAATGTTACGTATACAGTGTACTATACTATGGAGTGGAATCATGGACGTTAAATGTAGAGAAAATGAGACGACTTAACGCCTTTGAAATGTGGACCTATAGAAAAATTATGAGGGTTTCCTAAGTAGATAGAGTTATGAACAACGAAGTACTAAGAAGAATAGTTAAAGAGAAGGAAGTTGAACTTACAATTAAAGAAAGAAAACTACAGTATCTCGGACATGTGATGCGGGGCGAGAAGTATGGCATCCTGCGACTCATAATGCAAGGAAAAATATATGGCAGAAGAAGCATCGGAAGAAGACGAATTTCATGGCTGAGGAACCTGCGAGAATGGTTTGGATGCAGCTTAAAACAACTATTTAGAACTACTGCCTCAAAAATTAAAATAGCTGTGATGATTGCCAACCTCCGTAGCGGAGATAGTACCTGAAGAAGAAGATCGTAAAAGAATATTAACAATTCAGTAATGAGCAGACTGAAAATGGAACTGGGTGGGACACGTAGCACGGCAAAACAACGACAGGTGGACGAGAAACATTGTACATTAGAGACCAAAACAGAGAAGAGTGTAGAGCTCATGGGGAAGCCTTTGTCCAGGACTGGATGCAAACAGGCTAAAGAACAAGAATAAGCAGACATACCATTTTATTAACCCACATAGTAACGGTCTTTAAAAACTATTTACTTCTATCCGCACTCTTCAAGTGCCACTTTTAGCTCTTTTCTTTTTTTCTTGGTTATTTACTATGGGATCACTATGGCAACTTCACTGTAATAATTGCATATGGTCTTTAACTATAACCATTCAGACCTCGGCTTTAAGCTGTTATTTAAAATAGTCCTTATTTTGAGATCCCACATTAAGGTTTTCCCACGGTAAGCATCAATTTGTTTGAATAAGTTTGATTATATATTTATATTGCCTTCCTACCACTCCATTACTAACAAATTTGCAACTCAAGCGCGCCAAAACCAACAAATCTTTCGCAAACCCGTCCAAATACATATTGCGAACTATCGAAAGATTCGTAGAAAAACCGACAAAATTTGGATCGTGGTGCGCCGTGTGCGCGTCGTTTGTGCGCTACTTGAAAACACGTACTAATCTAACAAACACGCTGCTCGCAAGCGGCTCGCACATCGAGTGGCGCGCATATGTACACATACCTTTATGTAAATTAGACGTGCCATTCCACACGAGCTATAATGGCTGGCGACAGTGGCTGGCCATGTTTGCCGATCCTCGCCACTGTGGCGTCCATTACAAAATCATTCTGACTACAAAAATCGCCTCTTTCAGCCACTTTGTGGATCCACAGAATAGCGCTGCAGAATGGTCCGTCTGATTTCAACCTTATATAAAGCCGGCCACTCACGATACTGCGGCGTCGTTTAATTTTGTCGAATTCGACTAATTGGCAAAAGTTTTGATCGTGTGTGCAAATCCTACAACTTGACCAGAGAGAGACTTGCCTGTCTGCTGCAGTATTGCAGAATAGATATCATCGACGATCTTGTCGAAATTCACCGGAGTATCGTGAGTCATCATCATAATCAGTAGCTCGACAACTCTTTTTTCGGTCCTGGCTTGTTCTAGGATTTTCCGTCATTCTGTTCTGTTCCTTGCTTTGTTTTCCAGTTGGTAATCTTAAGCGTTTTCAGATCTTGTTCCACCTGTTCCATGTATCTAAATTTGGGTCTTCCCTTTGACCTTCTCCCTACTCATTGTCTGTCTCATTATATGTTTTGGTGTTTCAGTCTTCAACATCCGTTCAACATGGCCCATTCAGCGAAGACGTCCGGTCTTTATGGATGTTATGACGACGAGTTGGTTGTGTGCTGCGTATAGTTCAAAATTATATCTTCTGCGCCATACGTCATTTTCTTTCACCACCTTATATACAGGGTGGGGCATTAGTGTGACAAAGTCCAATTACTCATTTGTTGTAAAAGATATTAAAAAAAGTTATTTAGGTAAAAGTTGGGGCAGAGACAGGATCATAATTTAAAAATATTTTCATATACACAGGGTCACCTTTATTGACAGGGTGACACAAAGTTATGTTTTTTTAAATGGAACACCCTGTATATTTTTATATTTTTGGATTCTCCTCGATGTTTTCTTTCTCAAAATATAGGGTTTTGTAATATTATACGAGGTAGATTAAAAATTAAAAGGTAATTATATTTATTGTTAATTTCCTAGCAATATTCACACCCTGTAGAATTGTAGTGATTTGACATCAAAGTTTCTACTTATGGTCAAACGATTTTTAATATAGTCTACTATTTTTAACCATTAATAATATAGCGAAAAGTTTAATATTAATATACAGGGTTGGTCAAAACTCGGAATGAGTCTTTTCTGAGTTTTCTTAAATGGAACACCTTGTATTTTAGTATTCTAGTGAAATGATATTTTATAGTACTTTTTTATTTCTTAAGCATTCCCTATAACTAAGTGCTTTAATTTTTGAGTTATTCGTGATTGTTTAATCCAAACATTAATTGCAACAAAAATTACGTGAAATTTTATTAAGTGGCTGTGAAAATATTCAGTCAAAAATAATTTTTCAGAAAAAAGTTGATATTAATCTAGACTGATCCCTAATTTATTAATATTTGATGAGATATCCAAATACCTACGTAAAGTTAAGATTGTTGGTGCGTAAAATAGGAATAAAAACATAAAAGATTCTACCTAGTTGGCTATGACAATAAATTTGCTAGAACATTTGACATTATACTATTTTTATAGTTCCATTTGCTTTGTTACCATTACTAATATTAATTTTTTTAATAAGTAACTAATGAGTAACTGATTAAAATGGTTTTTGTGCCAGAAGAGTATACCAAAAATGTGATACTAGCAATAAGAATCTTTCATCAGCAATTTCCTGATAAACGAAAACCAAAAAGAGAGACTTTTGAAACTATGCTAAAACGGTTTCAACGGACTGGATACTTAAATTACGAGAAACCTGATCGAATAAAAACTATTTTAAATGAATAAAATTAATTAAATGTAATCCTTAGTGTAACTGAGGATCTGCATATTAGAAAGAACGTTATTATAATCTAACTATCTAGACCTAGACTGTTGAAATCGTTCTAGTGTACTTTCACAAGTTTCTCTTCTTGGTTTTCGTCTATCAGGTGATTGCTAATGAAAAATCCTTATTGCTAGTAGTAGATTTTTGTTATATTCTCCTAGCACAAAAAACATTTTGATCAGTTACTCATAAGTTACTCATTAGAAAAATTCATATTAGTAATGGTAACAAAGCAACTGGAACTATAAAAATAGTATAATGTCAAATGTTTTAGCAAATTTATTGTCATAGCCAACTAGGTAGAATCTTGTATGTTTTTATTAATATTTGACGTACCAACAATCTTAACTACGTAGGTATTTGGATATCTCATTCAATATTAATAAATTAAGGATCAGTCTAGATTAATATCTACTTTTTTTCAAAAAAATATTTTTGATTGAATATTTGCACAGCCGCCTAATAAAATTTCACGTAATTTTTGTTGCAATTATTGTTTGGATTAAAGAATCACCAATAACTCAAACATTAAAGCACTTAGGTATAGGGAATGCTTAAGAAATAAAATAGTACCATAAAATATCATTTCATTAGAATACAAAAATACAGGGTGTTCCATTTAAAAAAACTCAGAAAATACTCATTCCGGATTTTGACCAACGCTGATTATTAATATTAAAGTTTTCGCTACATTATTAATGTTTAAAAATAGTAGATTATATTAAACATCGTTTTCCCGTAAATAGACACTTTGATGTCAAGTCATTACAATTCTACAAGGTGTGAATGTTGCTACGAAATTAACAAAAAAACGTAATTATCTTTTAAACTACCTCGTATAATATTACAAAACCCTATATTTTGAGAAAGAAGACACCGGGGAAAATCCTAAAATGTAAAAATATAGAGGGTGTTCTATTTAAAAAAACAAAATTTTGTGTCACCCTGTCAATACGAGTGACCCTGTATATCTGAAAATATTTTTAGATTATGGTCCTATCCGTGCCCCATCTTTTATGTAAATAACTTTCTTTTGTATCTCTTACGACAAACGAGTAATTGGACTTTGTCACACTAATGCCCCACCCTGTATGTGTCTAAGTATTTTTCGTTTAAACGTACCTAATAGGTTCTCATCGCTTTTCGACAGTGTCCATGTCTCTGATCCATATATAAGGACCGGTTTTATCAGGGTTTTGTATATTTTGCATTTGGTTTTTCTTGTGATCATCTTAGATGTTTAATTAATCCATTGTATGTTTTATTAGCAATATGTACTCTTCTCTTAACTTCTTCACTGACATTGTTATCTGCGGTAACTAGTGAACCTAGATATGTAAAATTTTTCACACTTTCGATGTTATTGTCTCCTATTGACAGATTCTGTAGGTTTCTTTGGCCTGCCGATTTGCTGGCCTTCATGTATTTGGTTTTTGTTTCATTAATGTTTAGGCCACTGTTTTGTGCCGCTCTTTCTATCGCATTAAATGCTTCTATCATATCTCTTTCGCTTCTAGCTACGATATGAACATCATGTGCAAATTCCAATATTTGTAAATTTTTTGTTATCCTTGTTCCTCTGGTGTTTACTTTTGACTCTCTAATTATTTTCTCTAATGTGAAGTTAAATAGAATACAGGATAGGGCATCTCCCTGTCGTAGAGCCGTTCTAACATGGATTGTATCTGTTGTGCATTATCGTGAGTGGCCGGCTTACTATGTGCTCCACGTCAGTTTAATAATTCGTCTCATGTTTTCAATGGTATCTACAATTATTGGCGACATTCACAAAGTAATTTAAACATTTTTTATATACGTGAAACTTGAAGATGAACATTATTATACATGAGGTGGAAAATTCGCCAAGTTGGACCAGAAAATGGACTAACGATAGGTTAAAGAATATTACCAAGTAATAAGATATTAGGAAGCAATTTGAAAAACCAAAACTCGTGCAAACTCTCCTTGTTTATAAATGACAATGGGTGTCCATTTTTTTTCAAAACCTTTGCTATTTTAGCAGCTTTTTTCCCTTTTGAAATCCATTTTCATTAGAGCAAGTCATTTGAGCTCTATCATAAAATGACTTGATGATCCCTTTTTTGGTATTTACGTTGTGGTTTAAGTGATAAATTAAGTATCTCTTGGCATGGGTAAACTTTAGTTGTATATTTTATATCCATTTAAGTGAATAACCCATTTAGATTCTTAATTTATTTTTCCATGATAAATTTGATACATTGGTCTTTGTTGTTGATCTATCAGCAATTTATTTATCGTTTCTGGTCCGTACTGTCAAATCGAGAACATATTATCTACACTACATGTTATCTACTCTGGGTTGTTTATCTTGTTAAGTTTTGAAAACGATTTCTCGAGTGGAAATCGAAATTTCAAACCGCAGTTAATTCAAAATGCAATTTTTATTACAATACAGTAGTACCTCGATATAACGGACTTATTGGGGGACGGGTCGGTCCATTAAAGCCAAAATTCCGTTATATAAATATAGATTTAAAATAAATTCAAGAACTTAACGCACGCTGTATTTAGATATAAATAGAAGAAGCAAAACCCAAATAAAATTGTATTTATTTACCTTCTTCGTGAAAAGTGACGTTGCTGTTTGATATCGACGCGCTTGATTTTGGGAATCTAGCCTTTGAAAAAGGTATCAAGTTTTGTCTTCTCTTTTAAAGATTGCTGTTTTTTTTTAATAATCAGCTCTCTAAAATTACGAAAATGCGTATAATACATACAGTTTATCTTCACATTCTTTCATCTTCATTTTTTAAGATCATAACTTCATCTGCTATTTTAATTTCGGTCATGTTGTATCCAGGGCCACCTTCATCTACTTCTATCCATTGTGAAAAATCTTTTTAGCTACTTCCTCTCCGGTATTATGTTTCTTCTAAATCTATGTCTGCGTCTTGGTCATCAAACAAATTCTTCCAAACATTGTTTAATGTTGACTCTTTTACTTCTTTCCATGCTGCAGCAAAAAAATAAAAAATGGTTTATTTTAAATTGTAAACTTTAAGTTTTCCAAGGTAAACTGCCCTCTTGTATCTTCTGCGTTATCTTCATCATGCAATACAACCATTACTTCATCTAAAAACGTTCTGCGATATATTCGTTTGAATTAAAATTATTCCCTGTTAAATAAGCGATGTTATATTTTTTGGCAACAACATAGAACTCAACTAAACTTGCCATCTTCTGAACGTTGAATATTTTCAAAGGGATGAACAGGAGCGTTGTTTAAACTGATCAAACATTTCACCTCTTCCGGTGGTATTCCCAGTTTATTCTCTTGAAATTTTCTCACTACAGGTGCAAATCCTTTAAAAAATCAATTTTTGAAAATATCTTAGGTAAATCATGCCTTATCAGCTATATTATGAAATAGACAGATAATGACTATATCTTTTAAAACTCTAGGTTTACGAGATCTGCAACAATGATAATTACAGGAGTCAATCTATGCGATCCATCGGCGTTAGAACAATGCAGTGCTGAGATCCCGTCCTTATAGTCTGGGCAGATTATATGGGAGAATAGACCATTTTTGAGAAAAGTTATTTTTACCAGCAATTTTATTGCTGGAATCGAATCTTATGATTGTATGTACTAATACTATAGGTAGGCAAAGTTCGCAGGTAGTGAGCTACTTTTTTTATAAACAAAATGGCGCCTGAAAATCGTGTTTTTTTCAATTTTTGCTCTGTAACTCCAAAGATTTTAACTTTACACCAAAAACATTCAAATAAAATTCACCGTAATTAAATTCTGCATAGCTGCTGCGTGTTTTTCCCGATTTACTTCTACGAAAATTTTCCCCGGAAAATGCGGGTTTTTCCAACAAACTCTTTAATTTTCGACTAATATTTTAGATAAGTAATTGTTTATCAATAATTAAATAACTTGGGAATATAAAAGATCGTTTCGTATAGATTATAATTCTAGAAGCCAATGGAGATTGAATAAACAGTTTAGCAACAATTAAATTGTTAATTAAAAATTTATGGTCGCTAAAATAACCACAATAATTATGATACGTAAGAATAACTATAATTTTTGTATAAAAAGACACTGTACCTATCTAATGTACTTTACAGAATTGAGATTGGACTATTTAAGCGACCTCAGAAATATTTTAAAATTATAAACAATTTTTTGGCTTGCAAACAAATATAATATCTCGGGAAATATTAAATTAAATTAAATCATAAAAACGGTTTTCGAAAAAAAGCGGCAGGACACTTCTTCTCAAAGAAAAAACGTTTAATCGTAATAAGTGGTTCCTGAAGTACAACCGGTTAAAGTTGTCCATCATTTACAGCAAAGATATAAACAACAGGATCATAATGCTCAAACCTTCAGCTTTCTGCTTTTGGCCTCTTTCTCCACTCCAATTTTCATATCTTTAAAATACTCATAACATATATTATTATAATAAAAACCATCGATATTACGAGTGAAAATTGCCAAGAATATCAAAATTCCAATCAAAAATTATGTTGGAGAAAATGTAATCTCAAAGTTCAAAATCGGTATACGTTAAAAAAATGCATTTTCTCGGCGTCCCATGGAGTAATTTTCTTCATTCTTTTTTGTTCCCAATAACTCGAGTAGAGCCATCTAACTAACGCATTATTAGATGCCAAACTTGCTTCGGTTTTGTTATAATAAATTAATTTATTTATTATAACAAAAATTTTAATTTGTTAAAATAAAGATTGTTTAAATAATTATACAGCTTTTAAATAAAAATATTTGTGTTTTTAACGTTAAAACGTATACTTGTAGTAAGTTTATCCAAAAGAAGTATACAACTATAAAAATATGTAGTTTTCTTTCCTTATAAATAAATTAATCTGTCACAAGAAAACAAAAGCAAGTTTGACATTTAATAATGATCCTATTGGTTATATCTTTGCCGTAAATGCCGGTCAATTTTGACCGGTTGTATCTCAGGAACCACTTATTACAATTAAACGTTTTTTCTTTTAAAGAAGCGTCCTGCCGCTTTTTTTCGAATACCGTTTTTATGATTTAATTTAATTTAATATTTCCCGAGATATTCTCTTTATTTATAAGCCAAAATTTTTTTATAATTTTAAAATATACTTGAGGTCTCTTAAATATTCCAATTTCAATTCTGTTAAGTACATTAGATAGGTACAGTGTCTCTTTATACAAAAATCATAGTTATTCTTATGTATCATAATTATTGTGTTTATTTTAGCGACCGTAAATTTTTAATTAACAATTCATTTTTTGCTAAACTGTTCATTCAATTTTGATTGGCTTCTGGAATTATAATCTATATGAAAAAATTTTTTATATTACCGAGTTATTTAGTTATTAATAAACAATTACCTATCTAAAATTTGAGTTGAAAATTAAAGATCTTGTTGGAAAAACCCGCATTTTCCGGGGAAAATTTTCGTCGAACTAAATCGGGAAAATTCGTCTTTATGCAAAATTTAGTTACGGTGAATTCTTATTTAGGTGTTTTTGGTGTAAAGTTAAAATTTTTGGAGTTATTGAGCAAAAATTGAAAAAACACGATTTTCGAGCGCCATTTTGTTTATAAAAAAGTAGCACACTATCTGCGGACTTTGCATACCTATATTACCAATAAATACAATTATAAGATTCGATTCCAGCAATAAAATTGCTGGTAAATAAGTTTTCCTTGTATTTTGCTAATTAGCCTAGAGTATTACCTACTAATTTTTAAAAAATTACCAAGTTTCTTGTAAAAGGTATATATTAAAATACCCTAAATAAGGGTCACAATACAAAACGTTTTCGGATTAAGGAATCCATCATCAGTGTTTAAAAGCCCTAAAATTAAGTATAACCTAATTAAATGAGATAAAAGTTAAAATTGACAGAGGTTTTCAAGAACAAGAGGTCATACTTACAAAATTTGCATGCCTGAGCCACCAAAATGTATCGGGTAAAAACCCTTTAAATGTAAATAATAAGGATGTTTTACATATTTATATAAAATTCATTGGATGGTATAGATAAACCTGGATGTTACCCAGGGCAACACAGGACTCTCCCCACGTGGTTGGAACTTTTTTTGGAGAAAACCTCACATATTGGATTTCAATGGCCAACTGACAAGTGAATTCAAGAGCAACCCAAAATGACATCAAGAACTGTCAATGTAACCTAGTTGTAATATTACTTCAGCCACAACATTAAAGATTAATTTAAATGTTTTAAGATAAAAAACAGTATCAAATTTACAAATAGTAAAAATAAAAGATGTTCACAAAATATGAAAGATTTTATTCTAAAAATAATGCATTAATTAAGTATTCAAAATAGGGAAATGAAATGTTTACGTTACAGGAAGTTATGCAGTCAACAATACCACAGTATATAGGTTTATACAACAAGCAGTATAGTCACTTGCCGTGAAGTACGTTATGAAAAAATGTTCCATTTTTCCCACTGCGCATCGAGACCTTGCAGCCGGACGCAAGCGCATAACAGCGTATGTTATACTGCTCAACATTATTTTTGATACACTGCTCGAAAATAAATACGACAAATTTGAAATAGATTTTTCGAAATAAGGAATACTTTTCTACAATTAACGTTTACGAAGCTCTTGACAATTTATCGATAGTTTCATAAATAATTATTACTGTTGTTCTGAAGACTAAATGTATCAGCTTTAATGGATTCATTGAGATTATGTACCACTATTTTCAACTAAATAATTTTTTCTATATAAACAAAATTTTGGTCTAACAATGGGCTCTACTTTATCTTCATTGGTATTCTTCTTCTAATACCTACTCCACTAATGAAGGTTGGCTATAACCACTGCAAATTAGTTTTATTATTAGCGAATATATTTATGGATTTCTAAAGAAATATTGTTTTCACTCAAGTTTTGAAAAAAATGTGAAAGCGTTGAATTATATACGTCCGTCTGTCCGTAAACACAACTCCTCAGCCATTAAACCAGATAGAATGACAAATGAGGTGTAGGATGAAAGGAGATATAATCCAAGGATGGTACTAAAGGTGAGATATTTGGCAAAGGACTTCCAGTTTTAAAAATGCAATCGGAAATACGGTTTTAAATTCTCCGGGATAGTACAAGCGATATATTATTCGACGCGCCGTAGCAAGAGGAGTCTTCCTTCTTGTAGGTAGGCTTTAAAGACTGTTTCTTCTTCAATATTAGCCTCCTAAATTGTTTAAATTATCGCACCATCTTTTTCTTAGTCTGCAAATACTTCTTCATCCATTTGGTGACTTATCTCGTGCTATTCGTACTATCCTATTCTCTGCCATTCTACTAATGTGTTCGGTCCACTCCAGTTTCCGTTTTGTCACTCATCCATTTATGTCTTCTACATTGCATGATCTTCTTATGTTTTCGCATCTCTCTCTATCCAACAGACTTTTCCCTGATATTCGTCTAAGTATTTTCATCTCGGTTGTTTCTAGTAGTCGTCTCGTTTTAGATGTGTCAGGTCTTGTCCCTGCCGTGTATGTCAATATAGGTCTAATTGCTGCTTTATAGATTCTTGCTTTTGTGTCTTGTCTTAGGTGTTCGTTCTTCCAGATTGTGTCATTAAGAGATCCCAGCGCTTTACTTGCTTTTAAGCTTTGTTGTCGTACTTCCTCTTCAAAATCTCCATAACTGGGTATATCTATTCCCAGATATCTAAACCTTGCTTCCTGCTTTAATATTTTCCCATCAATTTCGATTTTACCTCGTAGTGGGTATTTAGATGTCATACATGTGTTTATCCTGCTGATATTATCATATATTGATATTGTATTTCTTGGCTGTTGTATTGAAGATGTGTGTTAATCTTTGGAGATTGTCTTCTGTCTTGGCGATTAATGCGGCGTCGTTTGCATAACCTAATATTTGGAGTTTTTTGTTCCCCATTCTGTAACCATGATCTTTACATACTGCTTGTATTATTTCGTCCATTATTAGATACATTAAAGAGCAGTGAAAACCGTGAACCGCAACGTGAAGACTGTATTACTATATGGAGCAGAAACTTGGAAAGTGTCAAGAAAATGTATTGGACAGATGCAGGTATTCATAAATAAATGCATAAGGAAGATTCTTAACATTTACTGGCCAAACCGTATATCAAACCAAGAGCTATGGACAAGAACTAACCAGAAACATATGTATATCTAAGATAATATGCAAAAGGAAATGGAGTTGGATGGAGCACACACTAAGGAGACCTGACACAGACATAGCGAGGCAAGCCCTAGAATATACACCTCATGGAAAGAGAAGACCAGGTAGACCCGTAGAAATGTGGAAAAGAAGTGTTGAAAAGAAATTAATGCTATAGGGCTTTTCATTGATTGTCATTTGCTTCGAGCTGCTGTCATATGTTGTATAATCTGTGTATAATACTAATATACACAGAGATATGTTAACAATAGATCAGGCTAGTCATATGCCACTCAATGCATCGGGGTGTAACGCTGATATCAAGTACGGTGGTCTAGCTATCTTTGTCGTGCGAGTGTGAGCGTATCTACCAAGAGGTGGGAGTAATGGAATGACAGTTACACAGAGGCGGCAGCCATCATATGCTAGAGAGAGAAAGCTGAGCGCCAGTAGAGAGAGAAAGATAGACCACCAACCCGAACTGTTCTGGGTTACTCTATTTTTCGAACTGGCCTAATCTATTCTGTTATATCTATGAATATACACGGATTATACGACATATGACAGAAGCTCGAAACAAATGACTGTAAATGAAAAGCCCTATTGGGAAAACCTGGACAGAAATATAGATCAGTGCAAAGGATAAGACAGAATGGAGGCAGACAGTTGACGCCCTATGCTCCGCATGGAGTGAAGAGGAATAAGTAATTAAGTAAGTATTGGCGTCTACGCAGGATCTTCCGGATCTGAATCCTTGTGAGAAATCTAAAAAACGAAGTACTGATGTCTTGTCAAGAGCTAATGAGAAAACTAATAAGAGGACTTTTCTATAGAGGAAAAAAATAATAATACATTCGAATTATAAATTATATTTTGAGAATTTCAATTTTACAATACCAATTTTATTTTTTACAGATATATTCCCTACAAGCATTTCAAATTCATCCTTAAAATAAAGTTTAATAGGTACATAAAATGAACTTATAAATTTCTGTTTTGAAAGGATTGTAGATACCTACTATATACCTACTCAGATCTATACCTACTCAGCATCATATTGAGAAATCACAGAATCGTAAATATACAGTAATGAGCACTCACACTAATAACCGGCAAAATAACGCAAAAGATGGAAAACATATTAACTTGTAAGATAAAAAGAGATGAAACTGGTAGAAGTGGAACTTATCGTTATAAACGAATAAATTAACATAACCTTGGATAAGAGTTTTAACCTGCTAACTCCATTTTTCACTTTGAGTGATATTGGGCTAGTTTCTGGGTCCGTGTATTTTCATACACCACCCCACAAACCCGCCGACACCAATGTAGTTTAGAAATAGCTATCTCTAAACTACAGTGGAACCAGCGGGCTTGTGGGACTTGGTATGAAGGTACACAGACCTAGAAACTACCCCAATATCACTCACAGTGAAAAATGGAGTTAGCAGGTTAACACTCTTAGCCGACGATAACATTACATAGTTTCCCACCTTTAGATCTCTGTGACAGGAGTATTTTATAAAATTCTCCTGGCACAGTGACAGTTCTCATACTCATCTGATATGTCTAAAGGTGGGAAACTATGTAATGTAATGTTAATTTATATGTTTATATCGATAATTTCTCTCAGTTTCATCTCTTTTTACTTCAGAATGCATCCCGTGTTTCCCATCTTTGGCGTTATATCCCATATTTTGTCAGTTATTAGCATGCTCATCACTGCATATTGGACTTTTTACACATAGTATCTTAGAATCCCTTGGAAGTAAATAATAAATCATGTACCTAGTTTTATTTTCATCAATAAATTCATGAAAGTATGACTGATGTTGAAAATTCATTTGACATACTGGCAAATAATTGTAATTCCTTCAGAGGAGATGTCCCTAGAAAGAATAACATGTTTTATATTAAAATATATTAAAATCATATTGATTAGCAGAATAAATAGAGTTTTTAGGTTTAATTCTCCTCATTCACATAATTTAATACCAGATAATATCACCCTACTTCCATATGCTAATGACCTAGTTTTTTATATAACAGCCTAAACCCCATTTTGGACTCCATTCACATTAACCAATATTATCAGATATTCATGAATAGTGTCACCACAATCCTCTTTAACAACATACTATTCTTTCATAGATCTGGTCGTTATCACAATATAATCCCATATATACCAAAAATTCATGCTCGAGTGAGAAATTGGAAAGCCAAGCAAAGGATAGGAAAGAGTGGAAGCTGATTCTGGAACAGGCCAAGACCCACCATTGGCTGTAGAGCCAATGCTGATACCTAAAAATGAACTCAAATATTTAGTGGTCTTTTTGTCCCGCAATCTTAACTAGAATAAGCATATTGAAAATATAATTGGAAAAGCTATTAAAGGCATGGCTGTGCTGCCTAGTAAGACCCATATAGATTTTTGAAGCATCTTTATGAAACCAGCACGTAAACAATTATTATAGATTTAAAAATTAGACTCACTATGGATAGGGTAGTAAGATGATACAATGAATGCAGAGTTAACCATCTATATTTGTTATCAATGGTTTCTAGGAACATGGTTTTTCAAAACAGATGTCAATGATTTTTAGAGTTTAGATAAAGACTTATGTACCAAATTCATGAAAAAAATTTACACTTTCTCAGAATCATCCAACAATTAATATGAAACATATACTCATACCTTCAATTATATATGTCATAGATTCCCTGAAGGCACTTTGCCACTGGTTGTAACTTCTCAATAGATGTGCCTACAGAATTACAAAATTATCATTCCAGTTTAAGAAAGAACACACCTTCAACTTGAATCTTTAATCTCAAGACATATTTCGTTTATTTTATTTTGCGTTGTTTTGCAACCCGCTTTTCAGTATTTCTGCAAAGGCCTGCTCCTCAAGATGTAAAGTGCATATTTAAAAGTTAATGTAACAATATTGAGGACTGTTCATAGAAAGTTTATCACATTGAACAATTTCTTTTCATTCTGCAAACCTAAAACGACAGCACGTCAAAAATGATGTCAATGATATTAAATAGAATTTACGTTCTTACCGATTTTCATCCATGGTCAACAGGAAGAAACTCAAATTTTTATGGTGCCTGGAATTTTGCCACATAAATAAACACACATTGCCTTTGGGTTAAATTCATCATAACCCCAATTCAAAATCACCAACCTTCTTAGAAAACTGGAGAAATACCACAGTAATGCATATTAAATTCGAAGTAAACCAACTTAACAATTGCAAAATATCAGAAAACAATAATAAATAACTCTAAATAAACAACTGTTTGTTTATAAGGTTATGTTTGGAATAAACATACATAAATAAACCAGATCTACTCACTGTTGCCAAATGTCACCAATTTAGATAGTTACTTGTGATTAATTGTTTGAATACATTCAATCAATAATTAGAAAATATTATTTTTCAAATTTTATACAAGTGTGTACGTAAAGGATTTTACCATTTATGAATTTAATTTTCAGCTTTTTGAAAAAAAATCGATAATCATAATTATTTTATTATAATTTTGGAATATTTTTTATCGGAATATTTTAAATCTTGCAACAGCAACATTTTCCTCCTAGTCTACTGCGCAGTCTGCTAGGAGTTTCTGCAAGCGCAGGAACCGCATAAAAACTAGAGTGAACTAACTGATTCGTAAAAGCAAAAAAACTGTGACAATACCAATAGGTGTTGTATTGGTGGTATAAAATTGTCAATACGATTAGACAAATAATGGTAAAAGCCTTATACTAGGAACACAAAATAGTATGTAATGTGTACATATGTGTACGATTTTAAGAGTATTGATGAAATGATAATTGTTTAATGACTGACAACTTTCTTGGTAGTCGACCCCACATAAATTGTATAATGATAGAAAAAGTGATATGATAATTGTAAAAATACTGTTTTGTTTTTATCTGATTTTTATCTGAAAATGAGACTAAAGTAACTAGATGAAACTGAGTCCTCCAGAGACCTGACATCAAATTGGTTAAAAATGAAATGGTTGTAAAATATGGGGGGGAGTAGGACGGTATGAGAAGTCTGACAGAGTATGTTGTGATATTAGACCATGGAAGATGTGTAGTGTGTTGTTATGAAATAATAGTTATCTAATCTATAAGCTATGAGATGAGGCTAAGAAGACAGGTGGCTGGAATGAGACTCAATTCTGATGGATGTGGTTGTATATGTGATGTAGGAGCTAAATTTTGGAAAATTAAAGCTGGTGTGAAATAATGAGGATGTAAGAGGATGAGGTACAAATGAATATTAAAGAGTTAAAGTAAGATGTTGCTTATCGACAATTGGGAGTGAAATAGATGTATGTGGTCGTCATGAATGGTGTAGCAGAGAAGAGGAAATTGTATCTGATGTGGTTTATGAAAAAAGTTGACGGTGTAGGGGTTGAAAATCTCGGTTAAATGACACATGGCGATTGACACAATTAGGACTTCTCTGCTTCTCTTTAACTATTTCTAAGTCTTCATACAGGTCCAATTTTAGGAAGTTTTTTTGTGAAATATTATGTAATAACGAGACATCTTCTGGGATATTAAGGGTATGTTTGTTTTTTACAAGATGTTGAGAGAAAGTAGAAGTGTTTTCTCTTTTGGTGTGCTCTAAGGAGCGTGAAGATAAGGATCTACATACACATCCTCTTACATCCTCATTATTTCACACCAGCTTTAATTTTCCAAAATTTAGCTCCTACATCACATATACAACCACATCCATCAGAATTGAGTCTCATTCCAGCCACCTGTCTTCTTAGCCTCATCTCATAGCTTATATATTAGATAACTATTATTTCATAACAACACACTACACATCTTCCATGGTCCAATATCACAACATACTCTGTCAGACTTCTCATACCGTCCTACTCCCCCCCATATTTTACAACCATTTCATTTTTAACCAATTTGATGTCAGGTCTCTGGAGGACTCAGTTTCATCAAGTTACTTTAGTCTCATTTTCAGATAAAAATCAGATAAAAACAAAACAGTATTTTTACAATTATCATATCACTTTTTCTATCATTATACAATTTATGTGGGGTCGACTACCAAGAAAGTTATCAGTCATTAAACAATTATCATTTCATCAATACTCTTAAAATCGTACACATATGTACACATTACATACTATTTTGTGTTCCTAGTATAAGGCCTTTACCATTATTTGTCTAATCGTATTGACAATTTTATACCACCAATACAACACCTATTGGTATTGTTGACTGCATAACTTCCTGTAACGTAAACATTTCATTTCCCTATTTTGAATACTTAATTAATGCATTATTTTTAGAATAAAATCTTTCATATTTTGTGAACATCTTTTATTTTTACTATTTGTAAATTTGATACTGTTTTTTATCTTAAAACATTTAAATTAATCTTGTTGTGGCTGAAGTAATATTACAACTAGGTTACATTGACAGTTCTTGATGTCATTTTGGGTTGCTCTTGAATTCACTTGTCAGTTGGCCATTGAAATCCAATATGTGAGGTTTTCTCCAAAAAAAGTTCAAACCACGTGGGGAGAGTCCTGTGTTGCCCTGGGTAACATCCAGTTTTATCTATACCATCCAATGAATTTTATATAAATATGTAAAACATCCTTATTATTTACATTTAAAGGGTTTTTACCCGATACATTTTGGTGGCTCAGGCATGCAAATTTTGTAAGTATGACCTCTTGTTCTTGAAAACCTCTGTCAATTTTAACTTTTATCTCATTTAATTAGGTTATACTTAATTTTAGGGCTTTTAAACACTGATGATGGATTCCTTAATCCGAAAACGTTTTGTATTGTGACCCTTATTTAGGGTATTTTAATATATACCTTTTACAAAAAACTTGGTATTTTTGTGATTTATGGTATACAGCCAGCTACAGGAAGTTTATTTTCCTCCTGGATTTTCTACTAATTTTTCTTCCAGATTTTGATTTATCATATTGTTTATATTTGATCGGATTTTTTGTCCGTTACATCCGTTAAATAAAGGGCCGTTCTATCGAGGTCTTACTGTATTTAACTTAGGCATGTCAAAAGGCAACGATTTCATATCTGTAATTCACTTCTGATCATCCTTGGTAGAGTATAACCAATTTCGCTGTATATTTTTTAAAATATACGATTATTTAATTCAACAGGTTTTCAAATAAAGAAACTTGATTTATTTTTTAAATTAACCGTATTCTCTGTTTGATGATTTAAGTCATAAATTTAATAGCACAATTATGATTTATTGGATCATTAGGAACTATAACAGTTCAAATCGCGGCCATAAATCAGCGGTTTTTGCGTTACCGCCGTTATAAAACTCATTTTTATGTGAGGAATAATCGTCGTCATAGAAAAGGCAATATATCTTTATATACTCACAAGACGACTTAATAATCGTTTAAAATGGAAACATAAATATTTCGGAAGGAGTTGATAATAATATCTGATGGATTTAGTGGTTCAGCAATATGGTGAATTCTACAATAGACCAGGCCGCATCTGTAAAAATATTAGTACATTTGGATGTTGAGAGGTGATCCCTATTTTTTTGCAGAAATTACTTGGAATCAACTCATATAATAATAATTGAGTTATCCTCCCACTCAAAAAGGTCCTGAACATTGTTTAAATAATCAAAATGTCAAAAAATGGAGGAAAAATTCGATTTTTTTCTTCGTTTTTTGATTTTAAATTTAAAAGTATTTACTTCAGAGAAAAGTTGCACTGACATAAAAGTTGCATAATTAAATTTCCTACAATAGTTAGTTAAAAATTTTAAAAGTTGTCACCCTTGTTGCAAAATAGAAATAATTGCGAAAAAAAACATAAAAAAACAAGTTTTGTCTTTCTACTTTTTTCAACCATTCATGCTACACTTGTAAATGTATATAAATTTTATTAAGATCTGTTTAACACATTTTGCAAAATCAATTTTGCATTCCAGCTTTCGCAAAAAATTATTTTTTCAAAATGTTGCAGGACTGAAACAGACAGCAAGTTTAATTTTTTTACATATAGAATAATATCGTACCTTTCATTTACAATTTTAAAAATTAAAATAGGTTACCCACTACAGCGTCAGGAATTTTTTTAAATAAACATTAATTTTTGGTGCTACGCGCAAGGACAGCGGATACGTTTGCTCTGATTGGTCATTCCAATGGCCTTAAATGGTTGGATAAATTTTAATTTTTAGTACATTTCGATAAAAAAGGAATTTGTTTATTGCAAAATAAAAATACATACTTTGTCCTTTGAAAGTACACTTTTTTTAGCAAAAACTTTCTTTCTTCATTTATTTTAACTTAGAGAATAAAAGTTTATTATTTTTAAACATATGCAATTGTTTAAACAATATTTCACAAACAATAATCAAATTAGTTTCATTTTTGTTGAATTAAAATATTAAAATACAACAAAATATAGAGTTAGAAAATAATATATTATATAAGGATTTAAAGAAATTTTGGTGGAAATCAACTTGTATGAATCGAACACCGCTGTCCTGCGCGTAGCACCAAAAAATAATGTTTATTTTAAAAAATTTCTGACGCCGTGGTAGTTCACCGATTTTAATTTTACAAATTGAAAATGAAAGGTACAGTATTCTTCTACATGTAAAAAAATTAGCTTGCTATCTGTTTTATTTTCAGTCTTGCAACATTTTGAAAAAAATATTTTTTTTGCGAAACCTGGATTTCAAAATTTATTTTGCAAAATTTATTGAACCGATCTTAATCAAATTTACAGTATTATTTTATTGTCATAAAGTTTTTTTGGGTAAACTATGAAGGTCCTAAGTGTAGGATAAATGATTGAAAAGCCTAAAATGGAAATACTTGTTTTTTTATGTTTTTTTTTCGCAATTATTGCTAGTTTGCAATAAGGGTGACAACTTTTAAAAGTTTTAACCAATCCTATATTGTAGAAAATTTAACTATGCAACTTTTATGTCAGTTCAACTTTTCTCTAAAGTGAATACTTTTAAAGTTTTAATAAAAAAACTATGAAAAAAATCGGTTTTTCCTTCATTTTTTTAAATTTTGATTATTTAAACAATGTTCCGGACCTTTTTGAGTGTGAGGATAACTCAATTATTATTATATGAGTTAACTCCAAGCAATTTCTGCAAAAAAATATGGGTCACCTCTCAACGTCCATCTCAAAACAGATCCGCCCTGGACTACAATGTTTGAACTAAATACTACATTTATCTGTTATTAATTTTTTGAAAGAAAAAACGTAAGACTAAGTTAATAAGGGTACCTTGTCGTATTTTAAAACTTTAAAAGAAATAAATGCTATGCATTTTAGAGAAGAACTTTCGTTTGTATTTAAATTGATTCAAATGATTGTTTAACTAGATAATTTTAGATTCAACTAGACAATCAAATCTTATAAAAGACTAATTAGACCGGCAGTATCGTCGCCCCCGCTAGCGAAATTATTCCGATTCGATTTTTTTGCACAAACTTACTCAAAAAGAGGTCCTTATAACATATCCACAGGGTGCCTGGCGGTGCCGTGGTCGAGAAATTGTTTAAACAATTTTTTTTAAACAAATTCACAAAAATAATTTTTTCATTTCGAACAAATTTTTTTAGATAAATTGGCTTATTTTGAGCAAAAAAGGTCTCTTGTAATTTTTTTCTAAAATTGATTGTTGTCGAGTTATATGCGATTAAAAATTTGAAAAATGCGAAAATGGCCATTTTCAAGGCTTAACTCGATTAAACATTATTATTATGAAATTCAAAAAGTCATCAAATCAAGTTTCAAATCCGTTCTTCAAGGTCCTGAAGAGATTTTTGTCATTATTTTGTTAGAAAGCTGTTATTTTTAATTATTAACAATTAGCGCTATAGTGCAGGATTTATCGTCGCCCTCGTTAGTGAAATTATTCCGATTCCATTTTTTTGCAGAAATTTACTAAAAACGAGGTCCTTATAACATATCCACAGGGTGCCGGGCGGTGACGTGGTCGAAAAATTGTTTAAACAATTTTTTTTAAACAAATTCACAAAAATAATTTTTTAACTTCGAACAAATTTTTTTTAGATAATTTGGGACATTTCGAGCAAAAAATGTCTCTTGTGATTTTTTCTTAAAATTGATTGTTTCCGAACTATACGCGATTTATAATTTGAAAAATGCGAAAATGGCCATATAACTCGACAACAATCAATTTTTAGTCCGTTCATTAACGGTAAAATATTGCAAAACCTCTAAATTTTAAAGAACCGCTTGGATTGACATGAAATTTGGCATACACATAGCTAACAAGTCAAAGAAAAAAAGTGATATTTTGCCGATATGTGCTTTTGCCCTGGGGGTGGTTTTCACCCCTTTTGGGGGTGAAAAAATATTCGTCCAAAGAAAGCCAGGAAATGGATAAACTGGCTAATTTTAAGTAACTTTTGTTCTATAGAGTTTTTTCATTGAGTCAATACTTTTCGAGTTATTTGGCAGTGAATATGTTCATTTTTTCAACCAAATAACCACGCTTTTAGACGGTTTTTCGCAAATAACTCAAATAGTAATAACTTTGTCGAAAAAACATTCTTAGCAAAAATATAGCCTGTAAAAAATTTAAAAAATGGTGTACATATCACGTCTCTACACCTAGTAGAAGCAGAGTTATAGCTAATGAAAAATAGGTTCATATTCGTCAAATTCTAAATGGAATACTATAACCTGAAATAACCAAAAATGAAGCACATTTCGGGGAAAACTCATTACAACTTATTTAGTGTTTAAAAAAAGCTTCATTTTTGTTTTATAAAAAAAATTTCTAGCATCAAAATTAAACAAGTTACGCTCAAAATAAAGTTAGTCCCTTTTGGTTTTGGTAAAAAAATCGAGAAAATCACCCCCTAATTAGTATTTGAAATGAACTTAATCGTTACGACTTTACAAGTTTCTTGACTCATGAATATATTGTTTATATGATGTGTAAGTTTCATCCGTTCAAAGTCCTTATTATTGAAAGGGCTGTAGTTAAAAGGGGTTGAACGAGTCACTTATCACGAATGTATGCAAATTTAGAAACACCAAATCTTAATCAATTTTTGTCTAACAGAAAAACAAAAAAATACATGATATTCAGAAAAGCAAATCTGACTTTTTTTGTTTTACGAGATTTTTGGTATCTCTAATAATTTTTAAGATATTTTGAAAAAAAGCATATTTTTCAAAATTTAAATTTTTAAACATTTTATTTTGAAACCAAATTTTTTCAAAAATAATCGATAATGAATCGATGAAACTTACAGATCATATAAACACAACATAAGTAAAATAATTTGTGGAGCGGTAACGATTAATTTCATTTAAGTTGCTAATTAGGGGGTGGTCTTCCCGATTTTTTTTGCAAAAACAAAAGGGACCAACTTTATTTTGAGCGTAACTTGCTTAAATTTGGTACTAGAGACTTTTTGTTAAAACAGAAATAAAGATTTTTTTAAACACTTTAAAAAAGTTAAAATGGGTTTTCCCCAAAAAGTGCTTAATTTTTTGGATATTTCACGTCGAAATATTCTATTTGAAATTTGGTGAGTATGAATCTATTTTTCATTGGCTATAACTCTGGTTCTAGAAGATCCAGAGACCTAACGCGTACACAATTTTTTTTACTTTTTTATAGGCTATATTTTTGGTAAGAACGTTTTTTCGGCAAAATACTTACTTTTTGAGTTATTTGCAAAAAACCGTCTAAAAATGTGGTTATTTTGTTGAAAAATTAACATATTCACTCGCAAATAACTCGAAAAGTGTTGACTTGGCGAAAAAGCTCTATAGAACAAAAGTTACTTAAAATTAGTCAGTTTACCCATTTCCGGACTTATTTTGGACATATATTTTTTCACCCCCAAGAGGGGGTGAAAGTCACCCCCAGGGCAAAAGCACACATCGGCACAATATCACTTTTTTTCTTTGACATGTAACCTATACGTATGCCAAATTTCATGTCAATCCAAGCGGTTCTTTAAAATTTAGAGCAAAAACCGTGAAAGAATGGACTATTTAGAGAAAAATCACAAGAGAGCTTTTTGCTCAGAATAACCCAAATTTTCTAAAAAAAAATCGTTCTCAGTAAAAAAAATATTTTTGTGAATTTGTTTAAAAAAATTGTTTAAACAATTTTTCGACCACGGCACCGCCCGGCACCCTGTGGATATGTTATAAGGACCTCGTTTTGTGTAAGTTCCTGCAAAAAAATGGAATCGGAATAATTTCACTAACGGGGGCGACGATGTATCCTGGACTATAGCGCTAATTGTTAATAATTAAAAATAATAGCTTTATAATAAAATATTGACAAAAATCTCTTCAGGACCTTGAAGAGGCGATTTAAAAATTGATTGGTGACTTTTTGAATTTCATAATAATAATGTTTAATCGAGTTATTAACCTTCGGAGTACGAAGACTGGGTCAAGCGTGACCCGAAATTCAGTTATTTCTTAATATTTTATGAAATAATTTTTTTACAAATCCGATTGATCGTAAGTTCTCCTTATTTGGTTCAATCTATTTTTTCGTATATAATTCGTGAACATGCAAATTACAGTTTTTCCTCTACGTAACATCTATGATGCCGGGTCAGTCCTGACCCGGTCTTCGGATTTCGAAGAATATTTTCAATATGTTTGTAGGTACACGTAAATCGCAGTCGTCTCTGTTTACGGGTATACGTACAGTGGAACCCCGATAAGTCGGCCTCCGATAACCGGAAGTCCGGCTAACCCGAACCGATTTTCATCAGACAAAACAAACATTTTTTCACTTTGACCAAGTTTTTTACCAAGAAATAAACAATACTGTATACAACTGTACTTAATTTAGATATTGTGCATATTTTATGTACTTCATGTTTGTGCAATTATAATGGGGTTTATCTGTAAGTATACCGTGTTTTATTAATTTTTACTATATTCTCCGATTAACTCGGATTTTCGATAACTCGGATCGGCCGCAGTCTCGATTAATCCGACTTATCGAGGTTCCACTGTATTCAAATATATGGCCGGAGCAAATTTACCTATGCAGGTTTTCTGTAAGGTATTAAAATCTGGCTGCCGGGGCAATTTAGTATATGCCCATGAGTAACCATCTTAAAAAATTTAAATACAATAATTTAGGATTTTTTTTGTTTTTTGTTGAATTAAAGATACTGTTTAATAATACTGACTATTTAAAACATCCTTATAAATAAAATGAGAATGGGTCACGCTTGACCCATCTTCGTAATCTAAGTAAGTCAAATAATCTCCGTACTCCGAAGGTTAAGCCTTGAAAATGGCATTATTAATGGCATTTATTTTCGCATTTTTCAAATTTTTAATCGCATAAAACTCGACAACAATCAACTTTAGAAAAAAATGACAAGAGACCTTTTTTGCTCGGAATAAGCCAATTTATCTAAAAAAAAATTGGATATGGTAATTGAGTCAATACTCGCAATCTATAGTTTGTATTTTTTATTAGTTGTTATGTAATCATGGGGCAACCGGTTTCGAGTCTTACAATATATGACTCATCATCAGGCCCAGTACAAAAAGTCTTCTCTATACAAACTACAAGCTAAAAAACACAAAACGAGAGACATGTACACATATATATAAAACATGAAAAACAACTTTGTCTTGGTTTCAATCACATACAATAAAGCCAAGCAACTGTTTAGTATTGAACTCAACAGTCCATATCATGTAAAATGAGACATTATATCATTGGGAGCGACCAATCTGATGAAAAGTGCTTGGTATATAATTTGATATATATGCTACCATCAATCCTTAACTAGTCAAGGGTCGATGGAGCCCTGGTAAAATAGTATGCGATCAAAAGACATAATACAAATTTTCTTTAGTAAACGGTATCTACTTACATAACAGCCATAGAAAATGTTCCACAGCTAAAGATGTACCTGGAAGTCACCAGCCCCATAAGAAAAGTTGACCAATCAAACAGCCCTTAGTCTCTTATTGTTAGTTAGTTAAGTGCAATTTGGAACCGTTCAAGAAATTATTTTATACGTGTATAAAATAATTTCTTGAACGGTTCCAAATTGCACTTAACTAACTAACAATAAGAGACTAAGGGCTGTTTGATTGGTCAACTTTTCTTATGGGGCTGGTGACTTCCAGGTACATCTTTAGCTGTGGAACAGTTTCTATGGCTGTTATGTAAGTAGATACCGTTTACTAAAGAAAATTTGTATTATGTCTTTTGATCGCATATTATTTTACCAAGGCTCCATCGACCCTTGACTAGTTAAGGATTGATGGTAGCATATATATCAAATTATATACCAAGCACTTTTCATCAGATTGGTCGCTCCCAATGATATAATGTCTCATTTTACATGATATGGACTGTTGAGTTCAATACTAAACAGTTGCTTGGCTTTATTGTATGTGATTGAAACCAAGACAAAGTTGTTTTTCATGTTTTATATATATGTGTACATGTCTCTCGTTTTGTGTTTTTTAGCTTGTAGTTTGTATAGAGAAGACTTTTTGTACTGGGCCTGATGATGAGTCATATATTGTAAGACTCGAAACCGGTTGCCCCATGATTACATAACAACTAATAAAAAATACAAACTATAGATTGCGAGTATTGACTCAATTACCATATCCAATTGTATAATGGACTCGCATTGGCAACCCTTTCATCATTTAAAAAAAAATTGTTCAAAATGAAAAAACAATTTTTGTGAATTTGTTTTAAAAAAAATTGTTTAAACAATTTTTCGACCACGGCACCGCCCGGCAGCCTATGGATATTAGTTCTTAGGCCCCCATATAAAATTATTATTTATGACCACACCGTTGAAACTTTTTGTACTTGTTATTTGGGTGGAGTCGGACAAATTTCGAGCTTAGCGCATCATGGCAGTGGGGCGTTTGTCTGTCAAGCGGTCACGAAGTTGTCAATTTTATGCAAGAAAAAAATTTATAACCACATTGGTCATTTTATTTTAATCAATGGTTTTTATCATATAAACAGCGAAAATAATTTTGTCGGACAAAAATATTGGGGCATATCACGCGTCGGACACGCTAAAGATGTCAAATTTATGAAAAAAATAAATTTATTACCACATGGATAATTTTAACGGTATCTACCATAAAACCTTTTTACAATAATGTGGTAACCTTGTCGGACAATTTTCACGGGGCATATGCGCAGTCGGACGCGCCGAAGATGTCAATTTCCTGAAATTTTTTTATTTACAACCATTTTTCCGACAACATTAGTAGGTTATAAGTAATTAAATTCTTAATCAAAAAATCAAAGTGTCGGACAAAAATATTGGGGCAAATCGACAGTCGGACAAAAAACTTAATTTTTATTAGTAAACTATACTTTCAAACAATGCTGCGTTCGTGCATCCCTTATCTTTACAACCATTTTTCCGACAAAAGTAGTAGGTTACAAGTTATTATACTCTTAAACAAAAACTGTAATTGTCTGACAAAAATGTTGGGGCAAACGAAAAGAAAACTTAATTCTTTTAGGCTATCGACGAGGAGGTATTATCAAAAAAAAATTTCAAACAGTGTTTCTCGGTTACCTTTGAATCGATTTAGCTGATAATTGGTACACACACTAAGTAAAACATTTAAAAGGGTATGACGTAGATCTGAACCCAAAATTTTCCCAAAAAATTTTCCGACAGGAGGGAAAATTTTAGAAAAATTGTGATCTGATGTTTGCGTACATACTCCTTGAAAAACGACAAACATCGTTCTGTAGTTTTTTTTCTCCAATTAAAAAAAATTTCCGACACAAGTATCAGGTTATAAGTAGTCATATTCTAAATTAAAAAATCTAAGTGTCCGACAAAAATATTGGGTCAAATCCAAAGTCGGACAAAAAATTTAATTTTTATTAATAAACTATACTTTTAAATTATGCTGGAATCGCGCACCCCTTATCTTTAAAACCATTTTTCCGACAAAGGCAGTAAGTTACAAGTAATTATATTCTTAAACAAAAAATCTAATTGTCTAACAAAAATGTTGGGGCAAACGAACAGAAAACTTAATTCTTTTAGGCTATCGACGAGAGGGTATTACCAAAAAAATTTTTAAAACAGTTTTTCTCGGTTATTTTTAAATCGATTTAGCTGAAAATTGGTACACACACTAAGTAAAACATTTAAAGGGGTATGACGTAGAGTTGTACCCAAAGTTTTCTTAAAAAATTTTCCGACAAGAGGGAAAAGTTTAGAAAAATTGTGATCTGATATTTGCCTACATACTGCTTGAACAACGACAAACATCGTTCTGTAGTTTTTGTTCTACAATAAAAATAAAAATTTCCGACACATGTATCAGGTTATAAGTAGTTATATTCAAAATTAAAAAATCTTAGTGTCCGACAAAAATATTGGGGCAAATCCAAAGTCGGACAAAAAATTTAATTTTTATTGATAAACTATACTTTTAAACTATGCTGGGTTCGTCTATCCCTTATCTTTACAACCATTTTTCCGTCAAAGTTAGTAAGTTACAAGTAATTATATTCTTAAACAAAAAATGTAATTGTCTGACAAAAATCTTGGGGCAAACGAACAGAAAACTTAATTCTTTTAGGCCATCGACGAGGAGGTATTATCAAAAAAATTTTTAAAACAGTTTTCTCGGTTATTTTTGAATCGATTTAGCTGAAAATTGGTACACAAACTAAGTAAAACATTTAAAAGGGTATGACGTAGAGCTGTACCCAAAATTTTTCCAAAAAATTTTCCGACAAGAGGGAAAATTTTAGAAAACTTGTGATCTGATAATTTGTGTACATATTCCTTGAATAACGACAAACATCGTTCTGTAGTTTTTTTTTCTCAAATTAAAAAAAATTTTCCGGCACATGTATCTGGTTATTAGTAGTTATATTCCAAATCAAAAAATCTAAGTGTCCGACATAAATAGTGGGGCAAATCCACAGTCGGACAAAAAATTTAATTTTTATTAATAAACTATACTTTTAAACTATGCGGGGTTCGTGCATTCCTTATCTTTAAAACCATTTTTCCGACAAAGGCAGTAAGTTACAAGTAATTATATTCTTAAACAAAAAATCTAATTGTCTGACAAAAATGTTGGGGCAAACGAACAGAAAACTTAATTCTTTTAGGCTATCGACGAGGAGGTATTATCAAAAAAAATTTTAAAACAGTTTTTCTAGGTTATTTTTAAATCGATTTAGCTGAAAATTGGTACACACATTAAGTAAAAGATTTAAAAGAGTATGACTTGGCTGTACCCAAATTTTTTTTAAAAATTTTCCGACAAGAGGGAAAATTATAGAAAAATTGTGATCTGATAATTTGTGTACATACTCCTTGAACAACGACAAACATCGTTCTGTAGTTTTTTTTCTCGAATTAAAAAAATTTTTCCGACACATGTATCAGGTTATAAGAAGTTATATTCCAAATCAAAAAATCTAAGGGCCCGACAAAAATATTGGGGCAAATCCAAAGTCGGACAAAAAATTTAATTTTTATTGATAAACTATACTTTTAAACTATGCTGGGTTCGTGTATCCCTTATCTTTACAACCATTTTTCTGACAAAGGTAGTAAATTACAAGTAATTATATTCTTAAACAAAAAATGTAATTGTCTGACAAAAATGTTGGGGCAAACGAACAGAAAACTTAATTCTTTTAGGCTATCGACGAGGAGGTATTATCAAAAAAAAAAAATTTAAAACAGTTTTTCTCGGTTATTTTTAAATCGATATAGCTGAAAATTGGTACACACTCTAAGTAAAACAGTTAAAAGGGTATGACGTAGAGCTGTACCCAAAATTTACTTAAAAAATTTTCCGACAATGGGGGATAATTTTAGAAAAATTGTGATCTGATATTTGAATACATACTCTTTGAACAACGACAAACATCGTTCTGTAGTTTTTTTTCTTCAATTAAAAAAAAATTTCCGACGAAAGTATCAGGTTATAAGTAATTATATTCTAAATCAAAAAATTTAAGTGTCCGACAAAAATATTGGGTCAAATCCAAAGTCGGACTAAAAATTTAATTTTTATTAATAAATTATACTTTTAAACTCTGCTGGGTTCGCGCATCCCTCATCTTTAAAAGCATTTTTCCGACAAAGGCAGTAAGTTACAAGTAATTATATTCTTAAACAAAAAATCTAATTGTCTAACAAAAATGTTGGGGCAAACGAACAGAAAGCTTAAGTCTTTTAGGCTATCGAGGAGGAGGTGTTACCAAAAAAAAATTTAAAACAGTGTTTCTCGGTTTCTTTTGAATCGATTTAGCTATAAATTGGTACTTACGCTATGTACAACACTTAACAGGGCATGACGGTGAGTTGTACCCAAAATTTTCCAAAAAGATTTTCCGATAAGAGGGCAAATTTTGGAAATTTTTTTTAAAATTTTGCAATGTTCTCTACGTTACGTCCTTATAAACATTATAAGGAGTATTTCTACAAATTTTCAGTTTGATCTATGTAGATCTAACCGAGAAAAATTGTTTATAGTTCGCTTTGGTCTCCTTGATGCTTATTATTTTTTTTATATCCCAGAGAACGGCTGTTCCCTTACATGCGACACTACATTATACAAGAAATTTTCGATTTTTTAAATGTGACTGAATTGAAAGTATTGGGCCAAATCCAATCTTAAAATATAGGAAAAGAGGAATATGTCAACCATCCGTTTTGGTACAAGGGTGTGGATGTTACGGCCATTCCCATTTAGGGTCTGTTTTTCGTTCTCGTCCCCAAAACTCCCAAAAATTTCGAAAATTTAAGTCCGATTTTACGGCTTCTTATGTAATGAACATTACCTTTCCAACGCATGTTTAATTTTGAAACATCTTCTCTTCTTCTTCTTTTTATATAGACATTACTCTGTCTGTTTTTCAATGTGCCTCCAGTAAGTTGTCATTCCATGTTTTTCGTGGTCTTCCCACTGATCGTCTTCCTATTGGGGAACCGTCTCTGTCCGTTCTTACTACTCTATTTTTTGTCATTCGGCTTATGTGGTCGTTCCATTCTACTCTTCTGCTTTTCATCCAGTTATTAATGTTGTCCACCTTGCATCCCCTTCATATATCTACACTTCTAGCTCTATCCCACAGCGTCTTACCATTGATTTTCCGCAATGTTTTTATCTCTGCTGTTTCTATAGCTTTTTTTGTCCTTTCTGTATCAGGTTGTGTTTCTGCCGCGTATGTCATTATTGGTCTGATGACTCTTTTGTAAATTCTGCCTTTCACTTCTTTTCTGATGTTTTTATTTCTAAATATTGTTTCATTCAGGCAACCTGCGGCTCTGTTTGCTCTATTCACCTGATCTTCCACTTTTGTTTCGAGCTTTCCGTAGTTGCATAGTGTGATGCCTAGATATTTAAACTCCATGATTTGTTCTATTATTTGACCCTCCAGCTCTAATTTACACCTTATTAGATCTACTGTTGTAACCATGCATTTAGTCTTTTTTGGGGAAATTAAAATGTTAAATTTTCTAGCGGTTATATTAAATTCGTGCAGCATACGTTGTAAATCATCTTTACTTTGAGAGATTAGTATTGCGTCGGCTGCATAGCAGATTATTTTAAGTCGTTTTTCTTACATTTGGTATCCTTTTTTTGTTCTTACTTTTTTTATTATTTTGTCCATGATCAGGTTGACCAACAGATGACTCAGGGAGTCTCCCTCTCTTATCCCATTGCCATTTTGAAAATTGTATATACCATTCAAAAGTTACCGATCTCAGAAATTTTATTCAATTTCTATTTAAAAAGGGGAAAATGTTTTCTATGTTTGTGTGTATGTTTGTGGAAAAGTTATACCGTTCTGAATTTCTTTTCTATGTTTTAAGAGGGGGTCAGGGCCGATTCAGAACCGGTATAGCTTGTGACTTTCGACCACCCATAAGCCAGCTATAGGACTTGGTAGGTACAAAACGGCATATTTTTTGGGGGTATATATCTTAGGTTCAATGGGAGACAGAAAAACCGAAAGTACACCAGATTAATAGCGTTGAGTTAAGCTTTCAAATAGTGCTTAAGTGGTTAGCATCAGAGATACACACGGCTCAGTACAGCTGAAAAACCGAAAAACTAAACTGAAAATTTTGGTTTTTAGACAATTACTCAAAATTTCAACCTACAAATTGCGCCAACAACTAAGGAGGACTCCAGATGCGTATATCGGTGTTTACCTCTATTTGGGAAAATTCGAATTTTTAAGTTATAGCCTTCATAAGTGTGATCAAATCTATTTCCTATAGAAAAACCGGTTTTTCAAGCTCAATAGTCCTATAATACCTTCAGTTATCCTACTTGACCTTGGATGCATCAGATACTACTTCTCAATACGTTTCAAACTCATATTTAGTGATCAAAATCGGTTAATACCGATTAGAAGGTATCTAGTTCCAAAAGTATAATCAATTTGACCATTATCGCCGAAATGGTTTATGTAGTTGTAGTGGTTGCGACGCTAAATTTAGATAGATTTATTTAAAAATAGAGCAATACGAGTTCATTTACCGGCCATTAAATAATTTTTTTATTCTATTTCGAATAGAAAAAAAACTCTAGTGTACATTCTATGGACACTAGATCATTTGAGAGATAATCATAGAAAGGCGACCATATATATTGTTATATTTCTATTTGATCTGAAAATTAAATTTTGATAATTATAAGCAGAATTCAATTTAATATAAAATATTTTCAATTTTCTCAACCACGGGCATATAAATTTAGAACAACCTGTATACAACAAATTGTTATATTTAATTTTAAGAAGTGATTAGAAAAAACTTACGGAACTCGGGACAATGCGCTTAGAAAAAACAAAGTGAATGGCGCGTACCATTATCGTTGTTCGCGGAAGGTTCGATCATTAGCCTATGCTAAATAAAACTCAAGTGAAATCGATAATAGGTCATTATCGTTGTTCGCGGAAGGTTCGATCATTAGCCGATGCTAAATAAGACTTAGTGGAAATAGAGAATAGGTCATTAAATTTTGTAAATAGTAGAAAGTAATTTTAGAATGGGAATTAACTATTTTCTTTGAAATCCATTAAGCATATTTAGAAAGATTAAAAATTGGTTTTGAGGAAGACTGCGAATGAGAGTTGGTGGTGGAAGGTTGATTTGTGAATCTGGAAGGGATATTTAGAAAGTAGGGGAATGAATGACAAATAGAGATCAGAATGTTTTGAGCTGTCGAGAAGTGAAGTCCAGTAGTAGACGGTAGTGTACGGAGAGTGAGAAAGCCGGTGTAGTTCCGTGAGTGTGGAGATCTATCGTGGAACGAGAGGTAGGCCAGGTTGAGAGTAAAGAACCTCCTTGAGCCAAGAGTGTCCCGGTAGCTGATTGCAGTTTCGAAAAAGGTAGAATACAGCATCACGACAGAAGCAGGAGCGAGAGCTATACGAGCTAGTTTTCAAAGGAGAACATTACTGAAAGCCAGGACGAGGTTTTGATCGCAGCCAAGGATAGCAGGAAACGGGTCTTGTGTGAAGACATTCTCAGTTCACCAGAAAAAGGTCAGTCTCATTTGTTTGGACATGAATGTATGGGTTTTTCGTATTAAATACCACATTTAAAATTGAAGAACATAATCAATAATATCAGAAAAGCTTCATCAAACTTAAATAGAATTGTTGCTAATAAATCATAATAGTTAAATGTTAATAAAAACTTTCAATTGGAAACCAAAAGGAAATAAGATTCCCATGTGTAAATGTTATGTTTAAGAATAATAAGATATAGCAAATATTAAGCAGTGATTGCCATTTAAATAAAATAAACAATATTTTGATTATAATTGTAACCCATATGTGTGTATTATTTTACTCTTTTCTTTCCTATCCCGATTAGGAACCATTGAGAAATACTTAGAAGCCACGTAAGTAAATAATTAATTTTATAATTCGCCCTGAGATTGAAAACATATTGATATGTGATCTGGTAAATTAATTAGATTAGTAATAATGCATTGATTAAATTAAATGACATATAAGAATATTTTCTCATATCAATAATCAAGATCACATCAATATCTTAACGTGGAATCGAGAAACAATACATTCAATTTCAGTTAATTTATATACAGGTAAAATTTGGTAAATAATGGGCCATAGCTTAACGTCAGGTTCCTGAGGTAAAAATAGACCGATTTAAGCTTAGTTAGTTAGCTTAGATTTAAACTTATCTTAGTACAAAGTTTATAATAACCGAGATACAGGATGTCAAAGTTAAACTTTTTTTTATTTATTATCGAATATTTCCTGACAGGTATGAGATAACAACATGAAATTTGGTATGTGGGAGTTTTTGGATCGAGAAAACTAAATTCCCTACCAAAAATTATGTATTGCCCAGAGGGCGCCACATACGCCTTTCAGCACTCATTTATTACGTTCAATTTTTTTTATACCTCACTCTGTATAATTTTGAAATTAAAATTTTTATTTTCCTATTATTTTTACTTAAAAAAGGTATACTTCTTTGGTCTCCCTAAACTCAACCGTTTTCGAGATAAACGCATTTTAAATCTGCGATACACCATCATTTTTAGCATAATATCATTGTAGTTACACCCGAAAAATAATTTAATACCATAATAATTGTGCCAGTTCTTAAATGTATGTCATTGCATCGCAAATTCCATTTGAAGAAATTTGCGATACATTTTTGGATAATTTTATGGTTTTAAGTTATTTTACGGGTGTAACTACAATGATATTATGCTAAAAATGATGGTGTATCGCAGATTTAAAATGCGTTTATCTCGAAAACGGTTGAGTTTAGGGAGATGAAAGAAGTATACCTTTTTTAAGTAAAACTAATAGGAAAATAAAAATTTTAATATCAAAATTATACAGAGTGAGGAATAAAAAAATTGAACGTAATAAATAAGTGCTGAAAGGCGTATGTGGCGCCCTCTGGGCAATGCATAATTTTTGGTAGGGAATTTAGTTTCCTCGACCCAAAAAACCTCCACGTACCAAATTTCATGTTGTTATCTCATACCTGTCAGGAAATATTCAATAATAAATAAAAAAAAAAGTTTAACTTTGACACCCTGTATCTCCAAAACGCCCCATTATTTTTGTCCGACAAGTGATCCAATATGCATTACACATGTAAAAGAACAGCACAAAATAAAAATGACATCTGTGGTAATAAATAAAAAATTTTCAGGAAATTGACATCTTCGGCGCGTCCGACTGCGCATATGCCCCGTGAAAATTGTCCGACAAGGTTACCACATTATTGTAAAAATGTTTTATGGTATATTCTGATAAAATTAGCAATGTGGTAATAAATTTATTATTTTCATAAATTTCACATATTTAGCGTGTCTGACGCGTCGTATGCCCCAATATTTTTGTCCGACAAAATTATTTTCGCTGTTTATATGATAAAAACCATTGACTAAAATAAAATGACCAATGTGGTTATAAATTTTTTTCTTGCATAAAATTGACAACTTCGTGACCGCTTGACAGACAAACGCCCCACTGCCATGATGCGCTAAGCTCGAAATTTGTCCGACTCCACCCAAATAACAAGTACAAAAAGTTTCAACGGTGTGGTCATAAATAATAATTTTATATGGGGGCCTAAGAACTATATGTTATAAGGACCTCGTTTTGAGTAAGTTTGTGCAAAAAAATCGAATCGGAATAATTTCGCTAGCGGGGGTGACGATACTGCTAGGTCTAAATGCGACAAGTCGTGCAGTCTGTCCAGAACATTTGTCATCATGTAAACATTAAATAAAACATGACGAAGATACGATAAAATAAGAGGAAGTAAAAAAATTGAGTGCGGGCAATAATTGATTGTATCCTCTGTTGCATGGCGACGCGACGGGTAAAATCATTAGTTCATTAAATTTGCATTTAAAATGTTGCAGATCAATTTTTCATCTACAATTCCACATCTTAAACAAAAAAGTGCAAATAAATCGAAAATTATTAACTTTATACCTATAAACCTTGCACATACTTAACATACATAGTTCAATTAAAAAACACAACTTTAGTTCATTCCGCCGTTGACTGACCCTGCATAATCAATTTTAATTTAATAGATACCTTTGATATACCAGGTGTCCACTTATATTTTCCCCCATTTTAACTGCCTATAACTTCTAAACGGCTCAAGATAGAAATATGCAGTTTTCGCTGAAATGTTTTATTTTAGTAAAAGTTTTGTTTGAATGGATTGAATTTTTTTATATCGCTTTCAATTACAAAAAAAATGGCGGATTTAAAAAAACATTGTTGAATTTTTTTGAATGGAACAACCAGTATATTTTTTTGTAAATTGAAAGAACAGCCATTCATCTAGCCATCGATATAAAGCTTTTTAAAATCGGTTGTCAGATTACTGAGTCATAATTAATTTTTAAAATGAGAGACGCAACGTGGAAATTTCATAACTACGAGTAAATAACATAAAGATTAAAATAAATAAGCAAATTGATATTCTATTATGTGTGGAGGGACGCCGGTGTTCAACATTCCTCCATGGAGAGTTTGGAGTAGTTCCAATGTCTCTTTCCAGCGTTTTGCACTTGCAGTAAGTTCAATGTGTCGCTAAGCCTTCGATAGCTAAGAGGAGAACTTTTAATGAACCGTAAGATGCTGTAATTCTGGCCTGTTGAATTGTTAATGTAAATAAAACACTTTCTATTTTGCTATGACTGTAATGAAGTTGAAAAGGGCAAGAAATAGAATTTTACATGTGAACAATTGAGTTAACAACTTATCCGTGAAAGACGCCACTACACATATATTTACACTTTGTACCGGCTTTTTGCTAATTGCGGCGTGAAGAATTCTCTTCGAAAAAGCGTAAATGAAAAGAGGTTTTTGCGTACGTTCTTAATGAGTGTTGATAGTTGACTGACTGTTGCACCCCGCTCTTTCATCCCGTTAACAAATATTTCCGTTGGGTGCTTTGGGTAAAAGAGAGGGCGGAGATTAACATTCTTGGAAGTTTTCTTCAGGCACTGCGTAATGAAATTATTTATGGTTGTTACAGAGGCGGCGCGGAAATTTGTTGTTGGTGAAATAGAATTTATTTTGGGTGGAGAATACAGTTCTCCAACATTCCCCCCGGCGTTAGAGCCTTGTGGTCTAACCTACTCTTCTTTACCTTGATTAGGGAGAACCGAAATTTTAGAGATTGCCCTTGTGAATTGACCATCGATGGTCTTCAACTTGACCACTCTGACTTTGCCATCTTGCCCGGGCATTGTATCAACTACCCGTGCTAAAGGCCATTTTAGAGGAGGTACATTATCCTCTCTCAGAAGAACTAAGTCATTGACTTTTACGTTTTCCCTTGGTCGGGACCATTTTGGAGAATTTTGTAACCGGTTCAAGTAATCAACAGACCACTTTTTCCAGAAACTTTGTTGTATTTTTGCAATTTGCTGAAACATGGATAGTTTATTTTCCGGAATTTTTTGTAAGTTTTGCTCAGGATGCGCTGACAGGCTAGAGCCAATTATAAAATGCCCAGGACTGAGAAAGGTGTAATCTGAAGGGTCGCTGGACATGGAACAGATAGGCCTTGAATTCATCACAGCTTCAATTTGAACCATGACAGTGTAAAACTGTTCGAAAGTGAAAGAAGAACAGCCTATTAGCCTACGCATATGATATTTTGCGCTTTTTACTGAAGCTTCCCAGAGCCCAGCCCAATGAGGAGATCTAGGGGGATAAACTTCCATGAGGTTTGATTTTCAGAAAGGTATTCCATAATGGTTTGAGAATTAGACTTATTTTGAAAAAATTTGTATAAGTCATAGAGTTGGTTTTTTGCACCAGAAAAACATGTGGCATTGTTACTGTAAATGACGGTTGGGTTACCACGTCGGGAAATGAATCTCTTAAGTGTTAATAGAAAGGAAGAAGTTGTTAGATCAGAAACAACCTCAATGTGCACAGCTTTGGTCACCATGCACACGAAAATGGCTATGTATGCCTTGATTTTTGGCGCTTTTCGGAGTGAAGAAGATTTTAACAGAAAGGGTCCACCATAATCTACACCCACTTTTTGAAAGGGTCTTGTTGTAATGGACAACCTATCTTCAGGTAAATTACCCATAAGCTGTTGTGCAGGAGCACACGAAAATCGGAAACATATGGTGCAGTTGCGAATGATTCGTTTTGCTTCCTTTAGACCATTGAGAGCCCAGAATTTCAAACGAAGATTTGAGAGAACTGTTTGCGCACCAGCATGTCCCAATCTGAGATGTTCATTTTTGATGATAAGATTGACGATAGGATTATTGGAGGGGAGCAGTATCGGATGTTTTTGCAAATAGTCTATGTCGGGACAGTTCGTAAGTCTGCCTCCAACTCTGAGAAAATTAGAAGAATCTAAAAATGGTTTTAGTGACATGAAGTTTTTATTCGAAATAAATTTGTTATTTCTAAGCGTCGAAATTTCTTTTGAAAATGCATCACCCTGTATTTTCTTGATGATGAAATCCATTGCATAATTTAACTCCGCAACAGAAAGAGGTTCAGAAATTTTTTGTTTTTTACAATTAGAAATAAAACGAAATACGTACGCTACTGTACGTTTTACGCGTGAAATATTTGAGAAACGTGAGAAAATTTTTATCCAGAAATTTTCCACATTAGAATTTACCACGAGGCTTATTTTTCTTTCCTCGGGTAGGTTTTCGAGAACTTTGTCATTTACTAGATTGGAAACATTGAAATTTTTATCTCGCAAGCATTTGGGACCTTGCCAGAAGTCGCTATTGAGAATTTCAGAACCAGACATTCCTCGAGAAAGAAGGTCTGCGGCATTTTGCGCAGACTTTATGTGAAGCCATGTAAAGTTTTGAGTCAACTCTTGGACAAGAGCTACCCGGTGAGCCACGAAAACCGACCACCGACTTGGATGACTTTTACACCACGACAGAGCTACTTGGGAGTCTGACCAGAGGCTGACTGAATGAAATTTTATAGATTGATTTTCAAAGATAGAAATTATTTTTGCAACAAGTTTTGAAAGAAGAACCATTGCGCACAGCTCAAGCCTAGGAGGTGTTACCGTCTTTAACGGAGTTATCCTTGATTTGGAAGAAACTAATGCACAAGAGATGGTCTCATCCGAATAGAAAGTTCTTAGGTATGCGCATGCGCCATAAGCTGCCATGCTGCTGTCTGCAAATCCATGAAGCTCAACCTTCAGAATTATTTTTTCAGAAAAATAGAAACGAGGAATTTTTAATTGTTTTAATTGTGACAAGTCCTGTAGAAAGTTGTTCCAATCGTTTAGAATAGTTTTGTCCGAAATTTCTGTGTCCCAGTGAATTTTTTGCAGATAGAGTTTCTGCATAAGCATTTTGCCTTTAACAATAAACGGATTGATGAGTCCCAGAGGGTCGAAACATTGCGCTAAAGCAGATAGGATTTTTCTTTTTGTTATTGGTGGGCAGAAATTATTTTCGGGGACGGAAATTGTTATTTGGTCTTCCGCATGGTCCCATTTTAGGCCTAGAACCTTACTGGAAGTGGAATCGAAATTTAGGTCATATTCCTGAGTAGTATTTTTTGAATGTTCTGGGTTGATTTGTTGTAGGAATATGGATGAATTTGAATGGAATTTATGTAAAGTAAACCCATGGCGGTTTAGAACAGAATTTAATTGCTGAAGTATTTCGAGCAATTCTTGAATATTATTTGACCCACATAAACCATCATCTACGTAGAATTGGTTTTCGAGAAAATGCGAGGCCAATGGGAATTGAAGTTTATTTTTATTTGAAATTTCTTGCAAGACTCTCGTCGCAAGGAACGGGGCGCTATTCGTCCCGTATGTGATAGTATTTAATTGAATACATTTTATAGAATCGTGGGTATCGTCCCTCCATAGAATATTTTGTAGAAAGCGTTGATCTTTGTTGATCCACGTCTGTCGAAACATTTTTTGAATGTCACAGGAAAATATGAATTTGTATTGCCTGAAACGAACCAGAATGTCGAATAAATCGGGTTGAACCTGATACCCTTTTAATGAAATGTCGTTCAGACTTTTTCCTGTAGAGCTTTTACAACTAGCGTCCATGACGACACGCAAAGTTGTACTTTTATTTTGTTCGTTGATGACACATAAATGTGGAATAAAATATTTTTTGTCCGAATTTTCATTTACGAACGAAAGAGGTACATATTCAGCATGCCCTAAAGAAATATATGTGTCAATGAAATTTTTGTACTCGAAAAATAATTTTTTATCTTTTTGGAATTTATTTTCGAGTGAAAGAAAACGCCGTTTGGCTATAGAAAATGAATCACCCAGTAATTGGTGTTCTTGTGCACTTTTTAATGGAATATCTACTTCAAAGCGTCCATTTTCAAGGATCTTTGTTGTAGTTTGAAATATTTGTTCGGCCAGCTCGTCAGCTTCCGACAGAATAGGTTTTTGAGAAAGTTCTTCCATGTTCCAGAATTTCGTGAGCAGCTCGTCCGTGCTACACGTAGAAAGTAGAGCAACATCTCCAGAAGCATTGTTTGCTACTGTAGGTGCCGTCAAGTGAGGAGCAATCACGCCGGCTATTAGGTACCCCAGATGAGAAGCCTGCAAAACTGGAAGCCTAGGGCCCAGAGGAATTATGTCAGGAAGAATTAAGTCGTAGTACAAATCAGCCCCAACCAAGATGTCTACCTGACTAGGTTTGTGATAGGAATCGTCGGCGAGAAAAACGTCCCTTGGAATTGGTAATTTTTTTGTAAGAATGCGGAACTGTGGAAGATTGCAAGTAATATTTTCTAAGATGGCACATGAAATTTTGAAAGACTTCTTATTATAGTTAGAATGCATTTTTATGTTGACCATCTTTTTTGAAACAGAATTACTTTGGCCTATGCCAGAAATGTTTAGAGATATGTCATATGGCTTGTAGCCCAGCCTATCAGCGAGACACTGGGTACAAAAGCTATTTTGACTTCCCGTATCGAGTAACAATCGGGCCGTTAAAGGTTTCCCGTTTTTGTCGAAAATGGTTACTTTGGCCTTAGCTAGAAGTATGTTTAAATTTTTTACGGACAAAGCAGAAAAGGAATTTGTAAACGGTTCTTGCCCTTGAACGAAGGACCTTGAAAGTTTGAATTTGACGAATGTTCGCGTTCGTAATTGTTTGAATTTGTAGAAGTGGACGGACTTTCATTTTTATGGGTCGTAGAAAAAGTATTATGTTTACCCGAATTATTATTTGGTGCCACAATGTGCAAATTTGTATTATGGCGCCTTTTACAAACGGTACATACATGTTTTGATGAACAATCTTTAGAATTATGCCTACCTAGGCAGTTTACGCAGAGACCTTTTGAATTCACGAATTTTATTTTGTCATCATGCTGAATGTTTTTGAAAAAGTGACATTTGTAAATTTTATGACCTTGCTTTTTGCAGAAAATGCAATAAAAGTCAGAAACTAAATTATTTGACGTATTCTTTTTATCTGAATCCTCTGATGTGTTATTACTGGATGCATGATGTGAAACTTTTACGTTTTTGGCTTGCCTAGGATTTGTATTTTCCAGGCTTTCCAGAACAATGCACCTTTTTTCAAGAAATTTAAGAAAAACATCTAATTTTGGTACATCTGAATGATTTCGCTCAGTTTCAAAAAGTCTCCTTGTTGAAAAATCTAATTTGCTTTCTAGCAGGAAAACTAAAATTATATCAATGAGCTCTGTACTTGAAAATTGCAAATTTTTTAGCAATTGCATATTTTTTGTTACGGTACTTAGAAAATTTCTGAGGGCTTGCGGTGAGCTGTTTCTCAGTGTAGGAATGTCTATAATTTCTGTTAAGTAAGAATTTATGATTGTGACCTTATTCTGATAGCGGTTCTTTAGAATATATAAAGCAATCGAAAAATTTTCATTTGTGACTTTCAAAGAATCCACCAACTTAAGAGAATCACCCTGTAGGTAACTTTTCAAATAAAGAAACCTTTGGATGTCAGAAAGGGACTGATTTTGTATTATCAGTGTGTCGAAGAGCTCAAAAAAACTTTCGAAGTCCCCTATTTGCCCGGAATATTTGCATATGCTTATTTCCGGGAGCTTTACGGCCACTTGCTTAGCGGCAGCGACGCTCCCTGTATTGGTAATATCCAATGCTCTAATCGAACTTTGTATTTTTGACAGAACCGCAAAATAATTTTCTTCAAATATGGCACGATCACATTTTTGAGAATCGTCCAGGAATTCAATTTCATCCTGTACGTTATTGTAATCAGAGAACAGGTCTTGTAATCGACCTTCTCTTGTTTTGAATGAGAAAACATCTTTTTCCGAGTCATGGTTTGCTTCTAGCCACGTTTGAATTCTATTAACAGAATCTAGAATGGAATGCTTTTTGTTTAATAATTTACTTAAACCTTTTTTGCTCATTGTAATAACTTTAATTTGTTTATTTTTGAATAAAATTATTATTTATTTTTGAATTTTAACAAGCATGCAATATTAAACCAAAAATTCAACCCTGAATAGTTCTTTAAATAGTGTTTAACTTTATTAGAGTATCATTTCGCAAGAGATCTTTGAAAATTAACTTTTTGAATATACAATATATAGAAAAGTTTATTTTGTACGTCACCCCTGGGCTCTTGGTACTTGAATGTGGGCTGCTTTTCCTGGAATCAGCTAGTCCTTGAACACCACTTCTTGAAGTAAACTATTATCACCGTTTTTGTTCACAGAATGTTTATTTGTCCGTAGAATAAATAACGCAATCACTTTGTCTCTTGGAATTATTGTCTATTCGACGAGAATATCCGAAAAACGCGACACTTATAATGTCTTTTAGAAAGAGTTGGCATTAGCCAGAAATGTTTTTTAACAAAATAATAGAATTAGATAGAAACTTGAAATGAGTGTTTTTAGGCCAGAAAAGTTCGGTCCATTGATCAAATGTGGCTCTAAGGGCCAAATTCGGCTCTAAGAAATAAAATCCGGTCTCGGAGGAACAAAATGGAGGGACGCCGGTGTTCAACATTCCTCCATGGAGAGTTTGGAGTAGTTCCAATGTCTCTTTCCAGCGTTTTGCACTTGCAGTAAGTTCAATGTGTCGCTAAGCCTTCGATAGCTAAGAGGAGAACTTTTAATGAACCGTAAGATGCTGTAATTCTGGCCTGTTGAATTGTTAATGTAAATAAAACACTTTCTATTTTGCTATGACTGTAATGAAGTTGAAAAGGGCAAGAAATAGAATTTTACATGTGAACAATTGAGTTAACAACTTATCCGTGAAAGACGCCACTACACATATATTTACACTTTGTACCGGCTTTTTGCTAATTGCGGCGTGAAGAATTCTCTTCGAAAAAGCGTAAATGAAAAGAGGTTTTTGCGTACGTTCTTAATGAGTGTTGATAGTTGACTGACTGTTGCACCCCGCTCTTTCATCCCGTTAACAAATATTTCCGTTGGGTGCTTTGGGTAAAAGAGAGGGCGGAGATTAACATTCTTGGAAGTTTTCTTCAGGCACTGCGTAATGAAATTATTTATGGTTGTTACAGAGGCGGCGCGGAAATTTGTTGTTGGTGAAATAGAATTTATTTTGGGTGGAGAATACAGTTCTCCAACAATGTGATTTCCCCATTGTATCTCTCATTTTAAAAATTAATTACTCAGTCATTTGACAACCGATTTTAAAAAACTTTATATCTTTGGAAAGGTGAATGACCGTTTTTTCAATTTCCAAAAAATATGGTGAGTGTTTCATTAAAAAAAGTCAATTGTTTTTTTTTCAAAAATCCGCCATTTTTTTTAAACGCGATATAAAAAATTAAATCCATTCACACAAAACTTTTACCAAAAAAAACATTTCAGGGAAAACCGCATATTTTTCTCTTAAGCCGTTTAGAAATTATAGGCAGTTAAAATGGGTAAAATATAAGTGAGCACCCGGTATAGTAGATCCCAAACCCTTTTTTCGTGCGTTATTAATTTTGACGTCATATAGAATTTTAAGAATGTCGCAAATCATTACATGGTATTTTAGTTAAATCTGACAGCTGTCAGAATATTTATATTTATATAAACATCAATATTTATACAAATATTTGCCAGGGTATTAATATTTAATAGTTATTTATGATATAAGTGTTTAAAGTACACGTTTAAGGCACGAATGTGATAGTTTGCAAAATGAGCGAAGCGAGTTCTGCAATTCACATGAGTGCCTTAAAAATGTATTTTTAACACGCATATCATACAATATTTTTTCTACAAACGTAATTACAGGACAATATCTACAAAAACTTTTACTTGAACTTGACTGACATTCCATTTTTATATTTTTTTGACATTACCTCAAAATTGCCTATACGGTCAATACGAACTACAGTTCCATAAACATTTTAAAGCACTAGTGCCTTAAAGTAGTAGCCCGGGTATAGTGTCAAATTTGATCGGAGCATTTTAGCATGGCTGGTTTCTTTTTATTAAGGCAGGTGTTCCAAAGCTTATTAACAAATGATGTGTCAGCTGGCCCAAAACCGGGGATTTTAGACAAGAAAAGGTAAAATATGAAAGTTGATGGACAAACGCTACAACTTATATGTCAAATATTTATAGACGTTATTCAGAACATTTGATAGCCTTGCTTACTTGGCTCCTACCTATAACTCAGGAGATCCAGGTTCAAATCCTGGCGCGGAAAATCCTTTTTGTTTTTTAAATTGACATTTTATTTTGAAAAATAATTATTTTTATAATACCACGTTTTTATTATTTATACGAGACAATAATCTAAAAAATCTGTTTGTCTTTTATATAATCGCAAACTATGCATTTTTTTTTCATAATATTACGATTGATCTTAATAAGCAAATTTGTTGTACATGAACATCTGAAGGTTCCTGAGTTGGTAAGACCAACAATCTAAGTGGAAAGGGAGACATTATTTGTTATTTTTTTGGACAAACTGTTTTTTCTTAATTTTATATGTTGTAGAACCGAAAGATACAACCCTAAATTTTCACTTTTCTGTCACCAACCCCCATTTTTTAATAGCAATCTAAATATTTCCCTATTCTCTATAATACATAAAAATGAATGTTTGTCTGTATCTATGTCCCTTATAGAATCGTAAACTATGCATTTGGTAGAAAAAAGTATAGGTACACAATATTTTTTATTATTTTTTTGGCTTTCTGGTAATTTTTAGGTATTAAACTTTCAAACATTATTTAGTTTAAGGCGGTACGAAGTTTGCCGGGTCAGCTAGTTAATAATAAAAAAATATTATTGGACTAGTGTGGCAAAGATTAAAAAGTATAAATCAATAATTTATGAATTTTAGATTGTAATAAAAAAGCGTCAGCTGCATCATGTACGTGGCAAAAAATGTTAGCTGGCCAAGTGGACATGCCGTGGTATTATAAAAATAACTATTTTTCAAAATAAAATGTCAATTTAAAAAACAAAAAGAATTTTTCGCGCCAGGATTTGAACCCGGATCTCCTGAGTGAAAGGTAGGAGCCAAGTAAGCAAGTCTATCAAATGTTCTGAGTAACGTATATAAATATTTGACATTTAAGTTGTAGCGTTTGTCCATCAACTTTCATATTTTACCTTTTCTTGTCTGAAATCCCCGGTTTTGGGCCAGCTTACACATCATTTGTTAATAAGCTTTGGAACACCTACCTAAATAAAAAGAAACCAGCCGTGCTAAAATGCTCCGGTCAAATTTGATACTACCTCCCTGGCTAAAGCATTTTTAACGCTCGTATGGGGTGCTAAAATAGTTATTTATGAAACAGTTCGTGAAGTATGCTTTTTGCGACCGCACGCGATTTTTAGAGCACGAGCGACAACGGAACGAGTGCTATACATCGCGTAAGTTCGCAAAAAGCATACTTCATGCACAGTTTCATACAATATTTTATCTACTCTACGATAAACAATTAAAAAAAACTGTAACTCTTCGTCACTGGAATTTATTTCTATTCCACCATTTTTAGAACTTTGACATTTAAAAATCCTAACTACTTTCAAACCACAAAAACTATCAAAAATCTTGTTGTAAGTCATTGCTCATATTGTCATCACCATGGCAACGCGAAAGAAAGGATATTTGATTATATGAAAGTGTGCCAAAAAACCCATTGAAGGTGTGCGGAAAAGTAAATCCCATTTAAAATACATTTTTACTTCACGCACACTTTAAACCCTTCATGCACTGCTATCTATAATGACAGTTTTCGCAAACTAAAAACTTATACATAATATGATATAGAGTAGATAAATTGCATCTTTAACACGGTTGTAGAAAAAATAGTTTAATGTAAAATTAAATAAATTTAATATCAAATTTCACTATACAATGCCCGAACATACCAATGATATAAAATATTAATGTTTACGTCGTTGGCACATGTATAACCGAGAAATTACAATAATATTGTCATTTTACCATATGATCGACTATGTTTGGATCAAATTATCGTTACTCGCCTCATTGGCTGGTTATCTATTTAGAGTATTGTAATCGCCAACCAATTATACATCTATAAGTAGAAATCCGTTTTAATATGCAAATACCCTTCAAGGAATACATAAACTTCTAAATTCAATGTATAATAATCACAGAGACGTTGTTTTCTGTCACATCCAACTGTAATGCATTAGAGATAATTCGATAATCTGTGACACATTGAAAAAAGGGTTTAGGACGGGCTATACATCAGTTTTCTAGAAACCCATTTTATATACTCCATAGTTTACCCATAACAAATAAAACCAGAGGTTTGGCGCACCCTATATATTTATGATAATCGCTTAATTGTCTTATACGTAGTAGTTTCCCAGATGTTCCAACATTAGACGAATATACAATAAAATAGCACTTAGTGTAATTCTACCAATTCACACTTCATACCCACATGACGTATGACTTGCCAGATTTGGAGATCAAAACAAAAATATTTCTTTTGTATAATATTTGTAATAAACAAATAAATCAAAATAGGTGGATATTAATTATTGCTTAATTGGAAACACAATTATAAAAAACACTTTTACCGTCATTTACAGTAGAAGAAACTTCGTCATAAAATTTCATAAAACCATTTATGGTATCGTTTTGCATGTACAGTCAAAGTCTATAGATAATTAATAATAATAATTAGAGTGTCGAGCCTAGTAGGCCTATGGCTTGATTGACCATTCTCCTCCATCCGTTCTTGTCCATTGCCTTCATCCTCCAATTTTTGACGTTGAGTCTTTTTAGATCCACTTCTACGTCCATTTTCCACCTTGTTCTGGGTCGACCTCTTATCTGATTCTGATGTCCTCCAATTGTACTTGAAATCATAATTTTCGGTAATCTAATCTCTGTCATCTTTTGTATGTGTCCTAGCCATCTTAGTCGTTTGGTTATTATTACCCCTAGTATGTTCGGCTCCCCCTATAACTCGCACAGATCTTTATTTGTTCTTCTGATCCAAATGCCGTTCTCCAATTTCCCTCTAAACATTTTCCTTAGTACTTTTCGTTCCCATATGTGTACCATTTCTTGTTGCTTCTTATTTAATGTACATGTCTCTTATTCATGGTACTAATAATCGTTCTATATATTTAGTCTTAATTTAACACGTCATGATATGGATTTTACTAATAATCGTTCTATATATTTAGTCTTAATTTAACACGTCATGATATGGATTTATGTCACAATACCTTCGTTAATGAAAAAGCACACTTGTTCGCTTTCATTAGTCTATTTTGTATTTTTTCTTCTGTATTTGGTTTTCGTGTTATAATAATTATACAATTATTGTTCCTATCTGTGTTATTTTCGTGCCACGTAATATTCATATCAGATCTTTTGTAGCTGAAATATTGTATGCGCCACTCATTTTTACGGCATTTAGGGGCTTTTTATTCTTGTAATAATTATACAATTATTGTTCCTATTTGTGTTATATTTTTTGTTCTTCTGTATTTGGTTTTCGTGTTATTCGTGTTATTTCGTGTTACAATTATTGTTCCTATTAGTGTTATATTTGTTTGCACTGTTAAATACTTTCCTCTTATATATTCTTGGTCTATGCATTCCATGTATTTCGTTTTTATGTCATTAATATAATTATGTATAGAGCTTTTTTATGACTTTTTCTTATAATTCTTTAGTTATCCCTTATCACTTCTTGCTACTATTGCCATATCCTCAGAGAACGCCAGGCATTGATGTTTTTTGTGATATATAATTCCTTTTCTATTTATATTGATTTCCCGCAGCACGTTTTCACAGGAGGAGACTAGATGAAGAGAATAGATGAAAGTAGGTCACCTTGCTTTACTCCTTCGTTTTCTAGGAAACTGTTTGATATTTCAATATTTACTTTTACTTTATTTTTAGCTCTTTTTAGTGTTAGTTGTATTTTGCTAATAACTTTTTTGCTGATTCCTGGTTCTTTAAGTGATTCATAAAGTTCCTTCCTTTTTACTTTATCAAGTGCTTTTTTAAATTCTATAAATAATATCATAGTCGGTTTTTGGTATTGATAGCTTTCTAGTATATCTTTCAGCAACAAAATCTGTCCTATTGTGCTTCTTCCATGTCTAAACCTCACCTAGTATTCGCCAATTTTAGCTTCTATTCTTTTTTTAATATATTTTTTATATGCATTGCCAATATTTGGTATGCGACGTTTAGCAATGCTATGCCCCTGTAATTTTTGCATTCGCTCTTATATACTTTTTGGTAAATGGGACATATTATTGCTTCCGATCATTCTTTTGGTAATTGTTCTTCATTCCATATTTCTTCGATTAATATCTGCATTTATTTATGCAAGCAATTTTATCCGCATTTGAACATCTCAGATGTTATTCGGTCGTTTCCTGGACTTTTGTTATTTTTCCGGATCTCTATAATATTTTTAACTTCTTCTCTAGTGGGAGGTATCTCGTCGATATTTTTTGGATTTGTCTTGGTTTTTGGATATTTAGGATAGATTTTTTGGTCCATTCAGCAAGTGTTCGAAATATTCCTTCCATCTGTTTAAATTGTATTTTCCATTTATTAGAGATTTTTCATTTTAGTCTCTCATAAATAGAGGTTTAACAAAATATCTTTTCTTTTCATTTTTAGTCCAACGATATAGATTATTTTTATCTTTATTTTTGTAATTTTCCTCAATTTCTTTCAATAGTTTTTCTTTCCTCTTAATATTTTTTTAGTTCATTTTTGTTGTTCGGTGTACTTACTTGCAGCATCTTCTGATTCTAAATTTAGGATTCAGGTAGTTGTACTTTACTTCGCTCCTCTAATTCTTTTCTACATTCGTCATCGAACCACGTTTCCTTAATTTTTTAAATTTCTTTACTCTTTCTGGCTAATTTACCATACCTCTGCTAATTCTGCCCCATATTTATTCTGTATTTTGTTCTTCTTTTTTGGGTTTGTTCATCTCCTCGTTAAATTCTTGTAAGTAATTCCCTTTTTCATGTTATGTCATTAAGCTTTTCTTTCTTTCTTCTTTCTTTCTCCCCTTCCTTGTACCCTATCAGGGTGTCGGATTTGGGATCGCTATTTTAATTTACATTCACTTATCTCTTTCATTCTTTTCTGTTTTATGCCATTATTTTTAATTCCTCGAGTGATTTTCCTTTAACTTTTCCCGCCTCTACTATTTGCTGTATCCATTTTTTTCTTGGTCTGCCTCTTTTCCTTTTAACAATGTTCCTTGCTTCGTGGACTCTTCTCGTAATTCTGTTGGGTTGCATCCTCATTAAATGCCCATACCAATTCATTTATCTCTTTTTAGTTTATTAATTGTTGGTTCTTGGTTGGCCATTCTCCTATAGTCTCGTTGCTCAATCTATCCCATTTTGTCTTTCCAACTATTCTTCTAAAATGTCTCATCTTCATTGCATTTATTCTGCTCTTATGTTTTTCCAGAATTGTCCAGTTTTCATTTGCATAGAGCTCAGTCAGTATCACTATTGTGTTATATATGTTTATTTTTGTCTCTCTTGTAAATTCCCTTTTCCCCAGTATTGGGCTAAGGCATAGTATAACTTGTTTGATTTCTTTGCTCTATTTGTTATTTCCCAGTCTATTTTTACGTCGTTAGTAATGATACTTCCCAGGTATTCGTAAGTTGTAACTATTTCCAGTTCTGAGTTTTTGCATTTTATCTTTATTTCATTATCTCCTTTGTCGTGGATTATCATTATCTTACTTTTTTCCTCGTTTATTTCCATTTTTAGCTCTTCTATTTCCTCTACCCATATATCCATTAGTTTCTGCATTTTGTTCTCGGAATCTGCTATTAGTACTATGTCGTCCGCATACATTAAGGACTCTATTGTTACAGGTTGTAATCTATGGTATCCTATTATTGTCTGTAGTTGGTTGGTTTTTGCTCTAGTTTTTTTATTAATTCGTTCATTATGATTATGAATAGCAAAAGGCTGAGACTATCTCCTTGTTTATTACATCTATTCCAATTAAATTCTTCTGATCGTTCCCCTGCTATTTGTACTCTTCTTTTTACTTCTTTGTAAGTACTTTAATAATTTTTATCAATCTATTTGGTACATTTATTTTCCTCAAGCTATTCCCCTATAATTTGTCTTTCTATCGTGTCAAATGCTGCTCTTAGGTCTATGAATGCTAATACCAGTTTCCCCCCGTGTCTAGGCATCTTTCGATTAGGTTCCTGATGGTATATATGTTGTCATTTGTTTGTCTTCCTGGTCTAAAGGCCGCTTGTTCATCTCCCAATTTCATTTCTATTTCTTGCCTTAGTCTTTTCACTATTATTTTCGTATACATTTTAAAGCATACCGATGCCAGACATATAGCTCTGTAGTTTTCGCAGTTTATATGTTCTCCTTTTTTGTATATTGGAACAATTATGTTATTCTGCCAGTCTCTAGGGATTGCTTGTTTTTCCCACGCCTCTTTATATATTGTCCATAGCCCGTTTATTCCCTCTTCTCCCATGTATTTTACCATTTCCGGTTCAATTTCATCATCTCCTCCTGCCTTTTCTATTTTTATGTTTGATATTCCTTCTATTTCTTCTTCTCTACTTGTTTGGTCTATCTCTGTGTTTTCTTGGCCTTCATTTATTACATTGTCAACCTGTGTTACTTCGGTATCAAATTTTTCCTCATAATATTCTTTCCATACCCTAGCTATTTGTTCTGAGTTTATTTGAATTTGCATTGATCTGTCTCTTGCTGCATTTATCTCCTTTCGTTTTCCCCCTTCATGTGTCGTATTGTCGTCCAAATTTTCTATTATTTGTTATATATCCTTCTTGTAGGTTTTCTCCAAATTCTTTCCATGATTTTGCTTTTGCTTGTGTGACTGTATTTTTTACCAATCGTCTCTGCTTGTAATATTCTTCTTTATCTTCTTCTAATTCCGTTTCCATATATTTTTGCCATGTCATATTTTCATATTTTAAAAAAATATTTAATAGTTATTTATGATATAAGTGTTAAAAGTACACGTTTAAGGCACGCATGTGAAAGTTTACAGAATGAGCGAAGCAAGTTCTGCAATTCACATGAGCGCCTTAAAAATATACTTTTTAACACGCATATCATACAATATTTTTTCTACAAATGTAATTACAGGACAATATCTACAAAAACTTTTACTTGAACTTGACTGACATTCTATTTTTATATTTTTTTGACATTACATCAAAATTGCCTGTACGGTCAATACGAACTGCAGTGCCATAAAAATTTTAAAGCACTAGTGCCTTAAAGTATTATTTTTAGCGCTCGTATTAAGCGTTAAAAATTGCATTTTTAACACGGTTGTAGAAAAAAGTGGTCTAATATAATATCATTCAAAAGAAAACCAGAGGTTTGGCGCATCCCGTATATTTACAATAATGGCTTAATTGTACGTACGCAGTAGTTCCCCATATTTCCAGCATTAGACAAATATACAATAAAATAACACTTAGTGTAATTCTACAAATTCACACCTCACACCCACATGACGTATGTCATATCAGAGATAGAGATCAAAACAAAAACATTTCTTTTGTAAAATATTTGTAATAAACACATAAATCAAAATAGGTGGTTATTAATAATTATAGTTTACTTGGAAACATAATAATTCTAAAAAACATTTTTAGCATCATTTACAGTCGAAGAAACTTCGTCATTATATCATTTATGGTATCAATCGTTTTGCATGTACATTTTTTATAGCTAATTACTATTCCTGCAATAAAAAGAAAATTGTTCAGTTTTTTATTAGTAATCTATAAGGCAACATGCGATTAAAATACCCATTTTTTATACTAGTTGAATCTGTTTTTGTAATTTGAATAAAAATGCATCGCCAGAATTATTGCCCACTTAGCATTTCATATTATCATATAATTAGTCCAGGGCGCATCTGTTTTGAGATGGACGTTGAGAGGTGACTCAAATTTTTTTGCGGAAATTGCTTGAAATTAACTCAAACAATAATATTTAAGTTTTCCTCTCACTCAAAATGGTCCGGAACATTGTTTAAATAATCAAAATGTCAAAATATGAAGGAAAAATTCGATTTTTTTTATTTATTTTTTGATTATAACTTTAAAATTATTCATTTCTGAGAAAAGTTGTACTGACATACAAGTTGCGTAGTTAAATTTCCTACAATACACAATTGGTTAGAAATTTAAAAAACGGTTACTCTTGTTGCAAAATACCAATAATTGCGAAAAAAAACCTTACAAAAACCAGTATTCGCATTTTACGTTTTTCAACCATTTACTCTAAACTTAGACCTTCATATTTTACCCAGAAAAACTTTATGATTTAGTAAAACCACACTGTAAATTTCATTAAGATTGGTTTAAAAGATTTTGCAAAATAAATTTTTCAATCTAGCTTTCGCAAAAAAAATTCATTTTTTTTTAATGTTGCAGGACTGAAAATAAAGCAGAGAGCAAGTTGAATTTTTTTCTTATAGAAGTGTACTTTACCTTTCATTTGCAATTTGCAAAACTAAAATCGATTATTTACCACGGCGTCAGGAAATTTTTTAAATAAACCTTAATTTTTGATGCTACGCGCAGGACAGCAGTGTTCGATTCACACAAGTTGATTTCCACCAAAATTTCTTCCAATTTTTATCTAATATACTATTTTCTTACTTTATATTTTGTTGTATTTTAATATTTTAATTCCACAAAAATCAAACTAATTTTATTATTGTTTGTGAAATATTGTTTAAACCATTGCATATGTTTAAAAATAAAAAACTTTTATTCTCTAAGTTAAAATATATGAACAAAGAAAGTTTTTGCTAAAAAAAAGTGTTATTTCAAAAGATACAGTGTGTGTTTTTATTTTGCAATAAACACATTTATTTATTTATATCGAAATGTAATAAAAATTAAAAAGTATCAATCATTATTAAAGGTAATTGGAAGGTCCAATCAGAGCAAACTATCCCCTGTCCTGCGCGTGGCACCAATAATTAATGTTCACTTAAAAAAATTCCTGACGCCGTGGTAGTTTATAGATTTTAATTTTGCAAATTGAAAATGAAAGCTACAGTACACTTCTATAGGTAAAAAAATTTTAAACTTGCTATCTGCTTTATTTTCAGTCCTGTAACATTTTGAAAAAATGAATTTTTTTTGCGAAAGCTGGATTTCAAAATTTATTTTGCAAAATCTATTAAACCGATCTTAATGAAATTTACAGTGCTATTTAACTGTATCATAGAGTTTTTCTGGGTGAAACATGAAGGTCCGAAGTGTAGCATAAATGGCTGAAAAACGTAAAACGCGAATACTTGTTTTTGTATGGTTTCTTCGCAATTATTGCTATTTTGCGACAAGAGTGACTATTTTTTAAATTTGTAACCAATTCTATATTGTAGGAAATTTAATTACGCAACTTTTATGTCAGTACAACTTTTCTCGAAAATTAATACTTTTAAAGTTATAATCAAAAAACCAAGAGAAAAAAATGACATTTTGATTATTTAAACAATGTTCCGGAACTTTTTGAGAGGGAGGATAACTCAAAAATTATTATTTGAGTAATTCTCAAGCAATTTCTGCAAAAAAAATTTAGTCACCTCTCAACGTCCAAATGTACTAATATTTTTACCGATGCGCCCTGGTCTAATTTGGAACATTTTACTACATTGTAAAGGTGTTTGATTTGATGCAGGACAAGAGCTTGATAGAAAGATTGAACGACATCGGAGTTGGCAAAAGAGATTCTAAAATTATGGAAGGCTATTTATTAGAATCAGACAGCAATCATAATGACCAATGGTATCACGTCACGGCCAAATGAAATACAACGAGGTATCAGACAGAGCTATGTGCTATCATTAGTACTATTTAATGTCTACTCCGAGGTAATATTTGCGAACGCTTTATCGTAAACTTCAGAAGGTATCAGGATAAACGGGCAAAGAGTAAGTAACATCTGCTATGCAGAATAAATAACTTTTTATTAATTTCACGTCTTAAATCTATTATTCATCAAATTCACTATCAATATTATTAAATAAACAACTCAAAATATTCCTGACTCCATGTCAAATATTTAGTAGCCTTGTTTGTCACTGTCTTGTCACCACATTCTGTTCGACTGAGTGCGTTGGTGACAAAGATAAAGAATGTTCGATTTATAAATTTGTGTTCATTTTTTAGAATCCTGAAAAACTAATAAATATTTTTGAAAAATTTACAAGCGGAATGAAAGACTACATTATTACCGAGGGCTGAAAGGCCCTTAGAATAACCAAAAAGTTTCAACGTTAGAGTCAGATATTTTAGAATAAAAATCACAATAATTTTTATTTCACCAGTGAAACTTATTAAAATAAACATTATAGAAGTTTTCAGGGGCACTCGGCCCTCGGCAATAACTTAGGCCGTCCGCACATGAGTCGATCGAAGACACGTCTCGAAGTTCGCGCGTCTTGCTCGTCTTGTACGAACCCTGCGCCAAAAGCGATTATTCTCCGCACACTAGTTGATTCAGTTTGCTCACATCTTTTAACCAGGAAGAACCCATTTTTTATTTATCAACCCAAACGACCATTTAGATCTGTAAAAAGTACGGTCTTGTTACACTTTTAGTATCATTTGTATACAATGAGCATTATACAATTGAGGGTTCTATTTCCCCAACGAATTTTATAATAAATACCTAGAAACAGAAGTTCAATATTTTCAGAATTTTATATTACAAACAATATTCCACAAAGTTAGTAGGTACTACTACAATCAACGAACATAACATCCACCGATCTTTAAATGAAAGTAAAATTTCATTCAGCGCAAAAACAACCAAAAACGTAGGAAACAAAAAAAAAAAAACTAACTATATGACTGGAAACTTGCGTCTCACTCGAACTTTCTGGTGCACTACGGATCGCAAGCGACGAGAGTCGTACAAGACGAGGAGATTTGCAATCCTAAACGCTCCGTGTACGGACCTCAATTCCACAACGAACGAACTTGACTAGCGGGGAGAGACCTACGCGACTGGAATCGAGTCGATTAGTTCGAGCGTCGCCTCATGTACGGACGGTCTAAGGCCGTCCACACATGGGTCGATCGAAGACACGTCTCGAAGTTCGCGCGTCTTGCTCGTCTTGTAGGAACCCTGCGACACAAGCGATTGCCCTCCGTACACTAGTCGATTCTGTTTTTATAAATTAACGCATTTTTTATATAGTAACCAAAACGAATATTTCGATCTGTGAAAAGTACGGTATTATTACATTTTTATACAGTTGCATTATACAGTTGAGGGTATTTTTCTACTTCCTCAACGAATTTTATAATAAACACCTAGAAACAGAATTTCAATGTTTTTAGAATTTTAAATTACAAACAATATATTTCCACAAAGCTAACAGTACTACAATCAACGAACATAATATTCACCGATCTTTAAAAAGACTAAAATTTAATTTAGGGCAAAAATCAACAAAAACGAAGCAAACAAATAAATAATGACTGTAAACGTGCGTCTCACTCGAACTTTCTCGTGTGCTTCAGATCGCACGGAACGAGAGTCGTACAAGGCGAGGAGATTTGCAATCCTAAACGCTCCGTGTACGGAACTCAATGCCACAACGAAGGAACTTAAGTGACGGGGAGAGATCTACGCGATTGGAATCGAGTCGATTACTTCGAGCGTCGCTCCATGTGCGGACGGCCTAAGACCGTCCGCACATGGGTCGATCGAAGACACGTCTCGAAGTCCGCGCGTCTTGCTCGTCTTGTAGGAACCCTGCGACACAAGCGATTGCCCTCCGCACACTAGTCGATTCTCTTCTTATAAATTAACGCATTTTTTATATAGTAACCAAAACGACTATTTCGATCTGTGAAGAGTACGGTATTATTACATTTTTATACAGTTGCATTATACAGTTAAGGATATTTTTCTACTTCCTTAACGAATTTTATAATAAACATCTACAAACAGAAGTTCCACAAAGCTAATGGTACTACGATCAACGAACATAACATTCACCGATCTCTAAAAAGACTAAAATTTAATTTAGGGCAAAAATCAACAAAAACGAAGCAAACAAATAAAATAATGACTGTAAACGTGCATCTCACTCGAACTTTCTCGTTTGCTTCAGATCGCACGGAACGAGAATCGTACAAGACGAGGAGATTTGCAATCCTAAACGCTCCGTGTACGGAACTCAATGCCACAACGAAGGAACTTACGAGACGGGGAGAGATCTACGCGATTGGAATCGAGTCGATTACTTCGAGCGTCGCTCCATGTGCGGACGGCCTAAATCTTTCATTCTGCGTTAAAAATTTTAAAAAATACCTATTAGTTTTCACAGGATTCGAAATAGAATGAATGCATTTAAACAGAATTGGAACCGAAATTTTGCACCTATTCCCTTAATTTTTCTTTTTGAGTCTGTTATTTAGTAAATATTTTCTGTTTATGTACATCTAACAATAAGCAGAAACTCCATTAATAATAAATAGAGTTGTCTTTTCTATCTTTATACATTTGTAATTTGTATATTTTGGCAGGTTTTTTGTAGAGCCGTTGTATTTAAGATGCAAAAGATTGGTGAGGGGGATTGTGGGTGTGAAGCGGCAGACTGACATGGTAGTGTGCACGTGGGCATTGAAAAGGAATAACATATTTTATGTGCCGCGAGGTCTAAAAATGTCTTCCAAAAAGTGTAAAAATGAAGTGGATTCCTTTTGCTATTCTTCTTCTTTAAGTTCCATCTTCTATCAAAGAAAATCATCATGGTAATGCGGTCCCTGTTGACTGCCGCTTTAAATAGCTCTGCACTACTGCACTCGAATCATTTCCGTAAGTTCTTCGTCTTCCCACATTTCGCTTTCCTCGGATTTTACCTTGCAAAATAAGTTGTAGTAATGAGTATTTTTGCCATCTCATCACATGTCCCGAGTAGTCAAGTTTTCGTTTTTTGATAGTTTGTATTATTTCAGGTTGATCTCCTATCCTTCTAGTTACTTCCACGTTTGACATTCATTAATTCCATGATATTCATAGGATTCTTCTGTAACACCAAAATTGTTTCAATGCCCACGCTTCCAAGCCATAAAGAAGGGTAGAGAACACGTAACATTGAAGCATCCTTAGGCGTAGTTCTAAGCTTATATCCCGACAACAAAGAAACTTTTTAAGTTTAATGAATGATGCAGATGCTACTTCAAAATGTGTCTTAATTTCTTTGGTTTGGTCTACATTTGATGTTACCCATGTCCCTAAGTATTTGTAGTTATCCACACACTCAATTACAGTATCTTCAATAGTTAATTGGATGTTTGCGTGTGCTGATTTAATCATGATCATGCATTTAGTTTTCTTTAAATTGAGTGCATGCATTGAATGAATCAAATATGTAGTACCTTTTTTATAGATGTAGGTATTTAAAAATGCAACTGAAAAGTTATTATTATAAAGAGTGATCTGTAGGTACCTATACCTGTGGCTATGCTTGACTAAATAAAACAATTAGATATAAAAAATCACAAATTTTAGTAAATTTGAGAAAGTATCATAAATACAAATACCGATGTTGAAACGTATTTAAATACCAAGTATTTAAATACTAAAAATATACCCGAGCTTTTGGATAAATTTTTATTTTAATCATTCACGCTTTTGTTGTTCTGAAGCTTGAATTGAATTTCCTTGTGGCATTTTTATGATTAACTATTTGTATTAACTATTAACTATTTCATTCACGCTTTTTGTACATTTCATATTTTTAACTTGGTATCGGAGCTAGTGGGCCGTATTTCAAAATTTAAACACTTATTTGTAGGTATTTAAATACTTTAGACCAGCGGTTCTCAATCTTTTTGAGTCATGTACCATCTAAAGTTTCTTTTATTATATTTCTATATTTTTAGATTGTATAATCAAGTCTTACTATGTACTACTATTTTAAGTTTTTGTGTGTTTTGTGTATCACCGCAAATAATGTTATGTACCACCAGTGGTACATGTACCACAGATTGAGAACCGCTGCTTTAGACTTTAGAGCATTTAAATATCAAGTACTTATTTATAATTATAGAGTATTTAAATACTTGGCATTTAAATGCTTTTACTCTAAAGTCCAAAGTTTTAAATACATACTTACAAAAAGTATTTAAGTTTTGAAATACTGCCCATCAGCTCTGATACCAAGTTAAAAATATAAAATGTACAAAAAGGGTGGATGATTAAGAAAAAAATTACCCAGCAACTTTCCCAAATTTAATAAAATTTGTGATTTTTTTTTTATATCTAATCGTTTTATTTTATTCAAGTCACAGTATAAGTACCTACATATCACTCTTTATAGCAATAACTTTTCAGTTTCATTTTTAAATACATCTACAAAAAGGTACTACATATTTGATTCATTCATGCCTTACAATGTGAATTTTTAAAGGGGCTAATACAGCAAAACTTTATTATTTATATGCCCATTTCGCCGATCCAAGTTCATATAGGCAACCCAAATTACATGGCACAAAGTAGTGGGTCAGGATTTAGACAGATTTAACTAAATATCGGTTTTATCTTTGCTTATGGGACAGTAGCCGATGCACTTCACTAGAAGCAGCACTAATGGTCTCATCTGAGCGAGTTTCAAGTGTGGGGCCCTAGCGCCCTAGCATGCTTTAATGCCTCTATTGCACATAAAATTAAGTCTCATAAAAGGCTCGTAAAGGCTCTTCGTCAAGATACTGAAGCCTTTCAATATTTAAAATATCTTTCCCGAAACTGCCAGAGCCCGAAAATTAAAAAGAGCTTATTTCTAATATTATGATTAACAGCTTCAAAGTTATGGGTTGCAGGATATCTCTTTAAAGTACCCATGCTACACGCTCACTACATAACACGGGTCCAGTTAAAGACAACTCGGATGCATATTCAGAAGAGCAAGGGGGACGCTTTCAACAAGATTTAATGAACTTCGAACAACGGTATCCAGGACAATATAATGAGAAATGACGGGTAACTACATTTGGGGACTCATGCAAGACTTGTTTACACATTTAAAGTTTTTTTGTATCCTTTTAGTATTTTTGGGTTTTATATATGGCGTCTCTTATAATTACAGTTAATAAAATATATACAGAGAGAGTCTGTAATTTGGGATAAATTCAATATCGCAAATACTAATTGTTTTTTTGAAAAATGCTTAGACCCGTCGATTAGTATTTTAAATTGTCCCTTTTGACATACAATAATAATGTATACAGGGTGTCCCAATTTCGAGATATGATGTCATTGTTGATTTTCTTAAATGGCAACACTGTCATTTTGATAGTTATTTTGATAGGGTGTGAAAAGTTATACACAACTGCGAAATATCAAATTTTTATTCTCTACCATTTACAAGATAATAGAAAATAACAAAGTTATATCTGTAATTTGGAATAAATTCAATAATTAAAATACTAATTGTTTTTTTGAAAAATGCTCAGACCCGTCGATTATTATTTCAAATTGTCATTCTTCACATACAATAATAATATATACAGGGTCTCCCAATTTAGCGATATGACGCCATCGTTGATTTTTTAAACGGCAACATTGTCATTTTGATAGCTATTTTGATAGGGTATGTAACGATATACACAACTCCAAAATTTCAAATTTTTATTCCCTACCATTTACAAGATAATAAAAAATAACAAAGTTATGAAAAACAAGTATTCAAATAATAATTGAATTTAATTATTTCAATTAAGCAAATACTCATAATGTTGCCCTCAATTATTGTCAAATTGTCAATGGGCAACGTTATGAGCATTTGCTCATTCGAAATAATTAAATTCAATTATTATTTTTGATTACTTGTTTTTCATAACTTTGTTATTTTTTATTATCTTGTAAATGCTAGGGAATAAAAATTTGAAATTTTGCAGTTGTGTATAACTTTACACACCCTATCAAAATAGCTATCAAAATGACAGTATTGCCATTTATGAAAATCAACGATGACGTCATATCTCTAAATTAGGGACACCCTGCATACATTATTATTGTACGTCAAAAATGACAATTTGAAATACTAATCGACGGATCTAAGCATTTTTCAAAAAAAAAAACAAATAGTATTATAATTATTGAATTTATTCCAAACTACAGACATAACTTTGTTATTTTCTATTATCTTTTAAATGGTAGAGAATAAAAGTTTTATATTTTGCAGTTGTGCATAACTTTACACACCCTATCAAAATAGCTATCAAAATGACAGTGTTGGCATTTAAGAACATCAACGATGACGTCATATCTCTAAATTGGGACAACCTATATACATTATTATTTTATGCCAAAAAAGACAATTTGAAATACTTATCGAAGGGCCTGAGCATTTTTCAAAAAAACAATTAGTATTTGAGATATTGAATTTATTCCAAATTACAGACTCTCTCTGTATAATTCAAAATGTGTTTATTTTTAAATATATGTAATTTAAATTAAAAGATAGCGCTTTTTCATAAAATTTGAAATTTCGTTCTGGTAAGTACAAAAGCAAACTATATTAGAAAATTTTTTTTTCCTTCTTTAGTTAGGTATAAGTAATCAAAATCAGAGGTATAAGACCCAGACTCAAAATTCACGTTGACCTGTGTAATCATTTGCGTTAAATAGACGTTCTCATGGGTTATTTGGAAAATAAGAATTACGGCTGTGTTTGTTTCCAAGTTTGTAATAATTGGTAGCTGGCGATAATCAAAGTTCGCGTAATAATAGCCTCGATACTGCTTCGATCTTTAATTTAAGTTAAACGGTTAAACAAACAGTTTGTTGACTCCAGGACATTGAAGTATCGTAAAGACTAGACAAATATTAACTTTTCTAAACAATAAATTACTTTTGTCTCGTAGAAAACATTTTATTGTTAGTAAAATCGTAAAAACACTCTGAAATCAGGTAACACTTACTTATTTTCGCACTATTCTTAAACAAATTTTTGCATAATAATATATCAAAAATATCACAGCTACTTTCAAATGATTTTCATAAACATCCGTAAAAGGTAATGTAATATGCAATTATATTATAATATGCAGGATATACAGGGTGTCCAGAAAAGATTGGTCATAAATTATACAACAGATTCTGGGATCAAAAATATGTTGATTGAACTTCACTTACCTATATACAATAGTGCACAAAAAAAAAGTTACAGCCCTTTGAAGTTACAAAATGAAAATGGTTTTTTTTCATATATCGAAAACTCAGAAAGATTTTTTTGAAAATGGACATGTGGAATTCTTATGGCAGCCACATCTTAAAAAAAAATTAAAGTAAAATTTGTGCACCCCATAAAAATTTTATGGGGGTTTTGTATTTTAAACCCCCCCAAACTTTTGTGTACGTTCCAATTAAATTATTATTGTGGCACCATTAGTTAAACACAATGTTTTTAAAACTTTTTTGCCCCTTAGCACTTTTTCGAAAAGGCAGTGTTTATCGACATATTTTGAATATTTGTCGAATCCACCACATATTTGTATATGGTTAAGTATGATTATAGAGACCTGTTAATAATCTGAAAATTTATTTATAATTTACATTTTTAGGTATATTTTGAAAAAGAACCCACATCTCGATAAAAGGTGACTTGTCAAAAAGAGACTAAGAGGCAAAAAAGTTTTAAAAACACTGTGTTTAACTAATGATACCACAATAATAGTTTAATTGGAACGTACACAAACATTAGGGGGGTTTAAAGGAACAAAACCCCCACAAAATTTTTATGTATATACAGGGTGTCACAAAAGTAGTGGAACGGTCGAATATTTCGCGAACTAAACATGATAAAAACTGAAAAATACGTGTTCAATCATTTTCAAAAATCTGTCCAATGACACCAAACACCAACCCCCACTACACCCCCTGGAGGTGGGGTGAGGGTAACTTTAAAATCTCAAATGGAAACCCCCAGTTTTTCTTGTAGATTTTAATTTGTTACATAAAAGTAAGCAACTTTTATTCAAGACATTTTTTCGAACTGTTAATAGATAGCGCTATAATTGGGAAAAACGGTTTATCCTGATACCATAAGTAAATTATAGAAACGGTTTAATATCTCACGAAATACACTTCCAAATGAGAAACTAAAAAACAGATTTTTAATCTTTTTCGAAAACCTATCGAATAATACCAAACATGACCCTCCAACCCACCCCCTGAATGTGGGGTGGGGGTAACTTTAAAATCTTAAATAGCAACCTCCACTTTTTATTACAGATTCGGATAGGCCATGAAAAATTAAGTAACATTTATTCAAAACATTTTTAAGAATTGTTAATAGATGGCGCCTTAATTGGAAAAATTCGATTTATTAGCGCCATCTATCAGAAATTTTAAAAAAATTTTCGAATAAATGTTGCTTCATTTTTTATGATGAATCCGAATCTGCAATAAAAAGTGGGGGTTGCTATTTAAGATTTTAAAGTTACCCCCACCCCACATCCAGGGGGTCGGTTGGAGGGTCATGTTTGGTGTTATTCGATAGGTTTTCAAAAAAGTTTAAAAATCTCTTTTTTGGTTTCTTATTCGGAAGTGTATTTCGTGAGATTATAGACCGTTTCTATAATTTACCTATGGTATCAGGATAAATGGTTTTTCCCAATTATAGCGCCATCTATCCACAGTTCGAAAAAACGTCTTGAATAAAAGTTGCCTACTTTTACGTAACGAATCCAAATTTACAAGAAAAACTGGGGGCTTTCATTTAAGATTTTAAAGTTACCCCCCACCCCACCTCCAGGGGGTGTAGTGGGGATTGGTGTTTAGTGTCATTGGATCGATTTTTGAAAATGATTGAACACGTATATTTCAGTTTTTTGATCCGATGTTTAGTTCGCGAAATATTCGACCGTTCCACTAATTTTGGGACACTATATATTAAAAAAGAAGCCGCATCCCGATAAAAACTGGCGCTTAACGAAAAAATACTAAGAGGCAAAAAAGTTTAACTAATGGTACCACAATAATGAATTAATTATAAGGTATACAAAAGTATGGGGGGGGGGGAAGTTTAAGGAAACAAACTCCCATAATGGGGTGGACAAATTTCACTATAATTTTGTTTTAAGATGTTCCTGCCATAAGAATGATACATGTTCATTTTCAATAAAAAATCTCTAATAGTTTTCGATATATTGGAAAAAATCGATTTTCATTTTGTTACTTCAAATGTAACTTTTTTTATGAGCATATTTGTACTAAGGTAAGTTAGGTTCAATCGAACTATTTTTGACCCCAGAATGTGTGGTATAATTTATGACCAATCTTTTCGGGACACCCTGTATAAATCGGGTTATATATACAGGGTGCGCCAAACCTCTGGTTTTCTTTGATTGCGGCTAAACTATGAGATATACAAAAAAAATGTTTATAACAAAACTAATGTGTTTCAAAGAGGTTTATAATTTAAAATTATTTTCAATTCTACAGGGTGAGTCAGAACGACGGTATGAACAAAAGTTTTATTTTTTTTAAATGGAACACCCTGTATATTAAATCATTTTTGAATATATTATTTAAAAATATGAAAAATTTGTATAAGGTCTTATAGGCCTGAAGTTAATAATTTTCGAAATATTTACATTTTTATTGAGAAAAATGGTAATATTTATAGGATTGTGGATTATGTTTCCAAGGAAATAAAAATTTAGGTGATAGGTCAAAGTTTTTAAAATATAGTGGTATTTTTAAATAATTTAATATTTTTTACTTTTAGCTATAAAATATACAGTGTGATCACTATTTGCAAATACAAAATTTTCTCATTTTTTTAAATGGGACACCCTGTATATTAGTTTTGCGTTTTGTAGTAAATATTACAACCTTTCTTTTGGTATATGGTTGTATGTACCTAGCATATTTCGTTTTTTAGATATTTTAAAAAAACTATAGATTTTAGGTTTTTGCGGATTTTTTATTTAAAAATTTTTTTACAAAAAAAATAATTATAATCTGGTTTTAGAAAGATACACTAAAATATAAAATATGAAAATAAAAACGCAATTAAAGATTAAAATAAATCGTATGTTAGTACAATTCAATTGAATTTAATAACTTTAAATCATTTTACAAAAAATATTTTACCATATTAATGAATGCATAAATTAGTTACTAAATTAAATAAACAACCAAATTTTAAGTCAACCGTAGTAATTCTTCTACCGCAGCAACTTTCCTGTACCAAATTAATTGTTAGTTATATTGTATTTACGAGTAAGATCAGTTAATAACTTTTTAATTTACCTACATCTTGAGAACGTATAAAGTATGCTTTGAAACAAATGAACGTTACGGAAGTATATTAAGAAGTAAATAGTATCTATGTACCTACTCGTGTCACAAAAGCTGGTAATAATTTCTAATGGTTTCGCTCAAAACAAATGTCATATCCAAAAATTTTTCGGTTTAAAAATTAAAAAATAAAAAATTATTACAAAAATTTCAACTACAAAAGTAGTACCAGCTTTTGTGACACCAGTAAATACTATTTATATTAATAAATAATTTGGCTGATACATTTAACATTCATTTGTTTCAAAGCATACTTTATAATAATTTTTATATTCTCAAGATGTATGTAAGTAAATTTAAAAGGTAAATTAAAAGTTTAATTAAATACAATTTAACTAACAATTAATTTGGTACAGGAAAGTTGCTGTAGTAGAAAAATTACTACGGTTGATTTAAAATTTGATTGTTTATTTAATTTAGTAACTAATTTATGCAATCATTAATATGGTAAAATATTTTTTGTAAAATAATTTAAAGATATTAAATTCAATTGAATTGTACTAGCATACGATTTATTTTAATCTTTAATTACGTTTTTATTTTCATATTTTATATCTTAGTGTATGTTTCTAAAGCCAGATTATTTTTATTTTTTTTGCAAAAAAATTTTTAAATAAAAAATCCGCAAAAACGTAAAATCTATAGTTTTTTTAAAATATCTACAAAATGAAACATGCTAGGTACATACAACCTTATACCAAAAGAAAGGTTGTAATATTTACTACAAAATGAAAAACTAATATACAGGATGTCCTATTTAAAAAAATGAGAAAATTTTGTATTTGCAAATAGTGATCACACTGTATATTTTATGGCTAAAAGTAAAAAATATTAAATTATTTAAAAATAACACTATATTCTAAAAATTTTGACCTATCACTTAAATTTTTATTTCCTTGGAAACATAATCCACAGCCCTATAAATATTACCATTTTTTTTCAATAAAAATGTAAATAATTCGAAAATTATTAACTCTAGGCCTATAAGACCTTAAACAAATTTTTCATATTTTTAAATAATATATTCAAAAATGATTTAATATACAGGGTGTTCCATTTAAAAAAATAAAACTTTAGTTCATACCGTCGTTCTGACTCACCCATTATAATCAAAAATAATTTTAGAATATAGACCTCTTTGATACACATTAGTTTTGTTATAAACATTTTTTTGTATATCTCATAGTTTAGCCGTAATCAAAGAAAACCAGAGGTTTGGCGCACCCTGTAGATGTTAATGTTCTACTGAATTTAGAAACAATAATTTTAATTATACAATATCTGAGATACAATGACTATTTAAAGTATTACAGAAATTGATGCACATGGGTTCAATCATATAGTAAAACATTGGCATGCTTTTAAAATCAATGGATTTAATTCTCAGCTTATGAGAAATACGGTGACAGGTAAGGTAAATCTTAACCCTTAACTGGATAGAAATTATTTAATGCATAAAGAAAGGCATCCCCTATGACAGACTATATTAGAATGATAGTTTTTTGATTGTAGTTAATAATGTTCTAAAATATAATAATATTTTTAAATAAACATAGTGAGGAAACTCAGAATATTATCAAAAAATCAAAAATAATAGCTATCAATTTGTAATATCTCACTTACAACGCGTGACAGTTAGAAAAAAAATTAAATCATTTCAATTTAGAAGGGACAATAGACCAGTAAGGATCTGTTTTTAGGTGGATGTGAGAGGTGGCATTCAGATTTTTGCAGATAAAGTTAGGTGATAACTTCGTTAATAATAATTGATTTATGCTCCTTCTCAAATATGCCCGGAACATTAATAAAAAAAAAATATATATTTAAAAATTTCAAAAAAAATCGTTTTTTTCTTCTTTTTTGCTTATAACTTAAAAACTATTCAGTTTAGAACAAAGTCCTATAGGAATAAAACAAAGATAATTAAATTTTCTGTCAGATGCGATTGGTTAAAAATGTCTTAATTTATCACCCTTGCTTCAAAATAGCAATAAATATAAAATAATTGGGCAAAACAAGCCTGTCTTTATTCAATGATTTTCCATCACTTAGGTTACACTTGGAACCTTCCTAATTCGCTTAGAAAATTTTTGTAATGTGCTAAAATCATAAAACCGTGCCAAATTTTCATTAAAATTGACTTACTAGATTTTGCATAATAATTTTGCAATCTAAACTTTTTTTAAAAAATTAAAATTTTTTAAAATCTTGCACAACAAAAACTAGAATATACAAAGATTTGTCAATTTTTTTACTTATAAAGAAGTACTCCACCTATCTAATGCACTTTACAGAATTGAAATCGGATTATTTAAGCAGCCTCAGCAATGTTTTAAAATTATAAACAATTTTTTGGCTTATAAACAAATTAGTGCTGTGGCCAGGAGGGGGTGCTACGGGCTCCTTTATTTAGATGGACTTACCCAAGTTTTCTTTACGTATTTTGACCCGTAGAACACGAATTTTTTGTGTAACAGTTGATCCGGATGTCGATAAGGTTGTTATAAACAAAGAACTTGAGGAATTACATAAAATCGCAAAATTTTCATTCAAGCAGTTTCGCAAAATAAAACATTTTTTTGTATTTCTTAAGTAATTCTAAGCAAAAAATCTTACAAGTTTTTTCGTAGGATGCATAGTTTTCGAGATAAACGCGGTGGAACTTTCAAAAAATCGAGAAATTGCAATTTTTGAACGCGAATAACGTTTGATTAAAAAATAAAATAGTAATTCTCCTGACAGCATTTGAAAGTTTAAGTCAAATTATACCGGTTTTTATTATTTGCATTGCTAAAAATTAATTTTTTTATTATTAAACAAAGATATTTGTTTATAAACCAAAAAATTGTTTATAAATTTAAAACATTGCTGGGGCCCCTTAAATAATCCGATTTTAATTCTGTAAAGTCTATTAGATAGGTAGAGCACCTCTTTATATGTAAAAAAATTAGCCAACTTCTAAATGGTCTACTTTTTGTTCAGAAAGATTTTAAAAATTTGAACTTTTTGAAAAACATTTAGATTGCAAATTTATTATGCAAAATTTATTAGGTCGATTTTAATGAAATTTGGTACACGATTTAAGTATGTTACAAATAATTTCCTAAGCGAATTACTAAGGTTCTAAGTGCCACCAAAGTGGTCAAAAAATATTGAATAACAACAGACTTATTTTGCCCCCTTATTTTGTATTTATTGCTATATTGCAGAAAAGGTAACACCTTAAGACATTTTTTACCAGTCATATATAATACAAAATTCAATAATCTTTATTTTATTTCTGTACGACTTTGTTCCAAAACGAATCGTTTTAAAGTTATAAGCAAAGAAAACAGAAAAAAAATCGACGTTTTTCAAAATTTTTAAATATTTGAATTTTTTTATTAATGTTCCGGGCATATTTGAGAAGGAGCATAAGTCAATTATTATTACTGAAGGTGTCACCTAACTTTATCTGCAAAAATCCGAATGCCACCTCTCACATCCAAAAATAGACGTTTTTTCGCAGGTCCTTACTGGTCTATAACATAAAAAAATTATACTCGCTCCGTGCATGACTGACGCGACACCTAGCGTAGTAGTGATGTTGATTATAGTTACTTTCGAGTATTCGTTACAAATCGTTTCTTTTGTATAAAATAATCATTTAAAGTATTCGTTACTTTGATTACTTTCGTATTTGAGTACCGATAATCACATCGAGAATCGCATTTCTCAGTACACATTTTGTATTAGTATTAGTAGGATACTTTAATTACTATGATTACTCTTGTATTTGAGTACCGGTAATCATACCGAGAATCGCATTTCTCAGTATTTCGTATAAGTATAAGATCCGATATAACGACCTTCACCGATCTATTTAATGGATAGAAATTAAATGATATGTAATTGTTCTATCATTGCTGCTCCACAATATTAGCAATCTCGAGTAATCTGTTTGTATCAATTAAGTGCCAAAAACAAACCCACGAAACTCTAGATAACGTACCTTAGCAGTAACCCTGGGCACCCAGGTGCTGCGGAGGTCGGTTCTGAGAGAAAATTCGTGTTCAGTAACCCCAAATACCCCTAAATAAGAAAATCTGGCCCCTAATATACTAATTTTAACATGTTTATGCATTTTTCGATGCGTTTTATACACTTAAAAAAAATGTAATAATGCATTTCCACCTATTTTTTAATTGTAGACTTTTTTCCAGACGTCATCCTAATTCTAAATACAATGAAAAAGTTGCAAGTCTCTATGTACAGCTGGTTCCTAAAAAAACTGATACAACTCTTAGTAAGATTTGATCATTTTGAGCAGTGTATGATTGGTCTGACATTATATTATATTTATTATGACAGACAAATAATAAAATAAACAAACAAACAGCCATTTTTTGAGCTTGAAGTTATTTGACAAATTTTAAGATTTGGCAGTGACAGTGACAGTAAGATAAGTATTTATCCGTCAAAATATAATAAATTAAATATAATTAAAGTCATAGTCATTATACCACACCTCATCAAAAGCTTTTTACAAGAACATAGTCAGCGATTTTGACATGGCTTAGAGTTAGACTACATCAAGTTCCCCTAAAAATCGTGCTGGTAATTGCCTTACAGCGAGACCAAAAACAAAAAGAAGAAGAAAAAGAAAGTACACTGCTCAATTTTCTACAAAATACGCTTTAAGAGTCGTATCAGTTTATTTTGGAACCAGCTGTACCTACTATATTTAAAAATAGATTTATTCCTGTGTTTTTAGTGTTAAATGCCCTGGTCTAATAAAAACAATGCCATACCTACATACAAGTAAAATTAAAGTTGATGATCATAGTGTAGAAATATTATCATTTCTACATATTTTCCGGTCAATCTAAGCTATTTTTTCTAGGCCTGATAAGAGTAGTGTTTATTTATTTTTAAAATCTAATGTGTTGCATTTTTATTTTCAAAAGAACTAACATCTGTGAAATTCTGTGAATTATCTACCTCGACACATCTGTTTCTGGGTGCATGCTTTGTTAAATGATATACATCCCTCTGTTTCAGCTACTTCTCAGCGCCCTGTAATCCTGTAAAACTCTTCATAGCCTTCGCCCTTCATAGATAAAATTATAGTTAACTGTACTGATACCGAACACTCGTGGAATACCGGTCCGACTTCGATATCAACGATATCAACCGAGTAGATACAATACTCAAAATTAAAATAGGTAAAATAGGTAAAATAGGTAAACGAAGTAATCAGAGTAATCAAAGTAATCAAAGTAATCAAAGTAACGATTTACCTCTCTGTATAGTAATCGTTACTTTCGGTATTCGTTAGTAACGAGTACTTTGTAACGAATAGTTACTTTTTCAACATCACTATAGCGTAGTCGCCTGAAATTTTTGGCGAACACAATTTGACGTTAAACATACGATACGCATAATAACAGACAGAGAGGATCTAAATTATGGAATAAATTAATTTTCTCTAAAATGGACGACTTTGGAGAAAAATCCTGAAACAAGTCGATTTTTATTTTTAAATTACAATTGTTTGGCATATATTTCATACTAGTGACGTCATCCATCTGAGCGTGATGACATAATCAATGATTTTTTTTAAATAGGAGTAGGGGTCGTGTGGCACCCCATTTGAAGGGGTGTTTAATTTTCTATTCAGTAATATAAACGATAATATCATTATTTATACAGGGTGACCAAAAAAATAATTTTTGAATTAAATTAATTGACGCAAAAAGAAGAATGTATGTAATTTATTTGACTCAAAATACATTGTACGGCTGTCAGTAAATAGAAAAAAATGTTTATTTCACAAATAAACATCTCTTTTCGCTTAAATTAAATCACAAACAGCCTCCCACCTACCTCTTGGCAGTTTGAACATTTAACTTAAGCGAAAAGCAATGTTTATTTGCCAAATAAACATTTTTTTCTCTATTTTCTGACAGCGATAGAATGTATTTTGAGTTAAATAAATTGCATACATTCTTCTTTTTTCGTCAATTAATTTAATTCAAAAATTATTATTTTGGCCACCCTGTATAAATAATGATATTATTGTTTATATTACTGTATAGATAATTAAACACCCTTTCAAATGAGGTGCCACACGACCCCTATTACCATTTAAAAAAAATCATCGATTACGTCACCACGCTCAGATGGATAACGTCACTAGTATGAAATGTACGCCAAAAAATTGTAATTTAAAAATAAAATTCGACCTGTTTCGGGATTTTCTTCTAAAGTCGTCCGTTTTAGAGAAAATGAATTTATTCCATAATTTAGATCCTCTCTGTATATGTGACGTTAATGTAATATTTATTTAACATTTTTGATAAAATTTATTATACAAGCAATAAGTTCGAGTGTCAAATAAACGTCAAATTTAAAAGCGGGTATTTGGAAGTTCTCTGAAGAAAATATCAATTTTAAGGGTTTTTCTTCACTTTTTCGTTATAGTTTAGTTGTCGGTGTTAACGTTCATTAAGTGTACATCGAAAGCAAATAGGCAGTTTGAATTATTAATACCAGATTTTAAAATTAGCTGGGTCTATTGAACTATTAATTTTTTGGTGTTTGTGTAACACAAAATGGAAATAGATGACGATAGGAATATACCACCAGATCGGGGAAGGAAAGAAAGTCAGTATGAAAATATAGCGATACGCTTTAATTACTATTTATGCTAATTTTAATTTTTATTTTTAATAACTTTTTCAAAATGAAATAATAAGTTCCATTTAAAATTCACATGCGTAGAATGGCCTGTTAGTTTTAAGAAATGAAATATATCAGTTCTCAGCTTTAAAAAAAAACCAGATGTTATACGCCCTTGTATGGGAAATTACCTTATCAGACCCCAGGCCCATAAATTAGTTTAACACGTTCTCGGACACCTAGTTTTTATAGGGGGTCGCAAAAAACACACTTGTAAAAATCTTAAAATTTGTTATTTTTCTGTCATAAAAAAGTAATTTCATAATATTTTAGAATGTTAAGGTTGTTTTTTTATAAAAAAAAACAAGGTGCGGTAAATGCCGCTATGTCCATAAATGTAACAAAAGTTGTGCAACTGGACAAAGCGGTACATGCCGCTCTCGGTTAGTAAATGCAACTAAATCTTTATTTCTTTAAAAAATAATAAAGAAATAATATCCTTATAACGAAAATATAATACAGAGATACGGTTATATTAAGAAATTTAATTTTTGTGGTACAGTTCAAAACACGGTACAATGCAAAGTGCTGGTTTATCGACACACGTTTTACACAAGTATCTGGTTTCCTTGCGTTTTTGTTTCGTAAACACCACTTGCACCTCACATGGTGAGTTTAGCGGGGGTCTGTAGGGTGTGGAATTATATCTGGAAAGTGTTGTTCATTGTTAGGGTTGACAACTATATTCACTTCCATTCGAGGTCGTTTTCCACCGTGCAAATCATCAGTTTCTCCCATCATTCATATCTTCTGGAATGCTCAATAATTCTCTTACCAAATTTTCTCTGTATTCCAAAAGGGTCAGTTTTACATTTTTGTGCTTCTCCATTGCATAGTAGGAATTCCATATAGCTACATCCAGTAAGTGAAACATCACTTTTTTGTACCACCTGATAGTTTTCCGTGGAGAAGAATAATAACTCACCATTTGATCGCTCCTATCTATTCCTGACATGTACTCATTGTACCTGGCAACTTCTTCAGGTTTTATTACTGTCTTTCCAAACCTGTTCTGTACATTTATAAGTTTTGGGTGATATTTGGTTGTTATGCAGAGTACTTCCCTTTTATCCTTCCACTTTGAAATATAGATGCTACCGTCTCTTCGCCATTTGTGTTCTCCTTTCTTTAGATTGGTGTCTACAAGAGCTTTTGGATTTCCTTTTCTGTTTCGTCTAAGAGTTCTTGTAGAATGAGTTTTTCTTTCCAAAAGGGATTTTGACAGCAAAATGCTGTTGTAGAAGTTATCAAGGAATAAATGATGGCCTTTATCCAAATAAGGTTCCATAAGTTGCAGTACTAACCACTCAATTTTAGATAATCCTTCTACATCTTCGGATTTTCCTTTATAAATTTTTATATTCAATACGTATCCGTCTGCTGTACATAGCTCGTAGAAAACTTAATGCCATATTTCGCTTTTTTCCTTTGATATACACCCGAAAACTCAGACGACCACGAAAGAGAAGCAATGATTCATCTAGTGACATTTCTTCTGCAGGGTAATAAGCTTTTTGAAAATTGAGTAATAGTTTATCGAGCACAGGATTGACTTTTTTCAGTGGATCAGTTCCTGTTGTTTCCTCTTTACAAGCACAGCTAAAAAACCGCAGCATTTCTTCAAATCTTCTACCAGATACGGTGTAATGAAAAACTGGTGCATAATAAAGTGGATTCATTGAAAACAACTTCCTTACAGAGGGGTATTTTATTTGACCCTGTAATATGCATATAGCTAAAAATGATTGAAGTTCCTCCATAGTAAATGGCCTAATGGATGCTTGTCTGCTGTATTTTTGTTTGGGCCTATTTACATTAGTCAATATTTCAATGTATTTGTTCATTCAATCAAGAATTAGCTGCATCATTTCTTGATCCCAAAATTTAAAAAAATAGTCTGTAGCTTTAGGAGTATCTGTGTCAAAATTAAGATGAAGGCCACTTTGGGAATCGTCAAACAAAAAAATCTGGAATATCTGCGGCAATATCATCCCACTCGTTATCAGTTCCAATATCGCCCACCTCTAGCAAATTTTGTATATCATTACCCGTTTCGTCATTTTCTGGCTCAACTCTGTCTTCGTGATTTTCGTTTGAAAACAGATTCCCGTTTGCCAACGAATCTTCACCACTACTGGGTTGATATGATGGATCTTGTAAATCATCATCAGAGCTATAAGGTTCTGATTCAGAACTTTCAAATTCATATGTGCTCACTTCATCCATAAGTCCAAGAAGCCTTGCTTCTTCTCTAGAATCCATTTTCTGTAAAAATAAAAAATAGTATATTTACCGAAAATATAACCTCAACATTTTATTACTGTCTCTACTACTGATAAGCAACATACAAATTACTAAATAACACAATCGTAATAAAACAATTACTTACTTTTATTATTCTCCAACAAATCTAGTCAAAATAAACAAAACACCAACAAAAAACAACAAAAATGAAGTGATATAGTACCACGTGCTCGCCGCCTAACACGCGTCTAATATTTCAAAGCTAAATTGACCGACACGGACAGTTCACAATATTTTATGTTATTTGCTGGGACACCTAAGGTGCTTCAATAGTATTTCATGTACAAGAATGTGCGTGGTAAGCCGCTTTGCATTTTGGCCGTTCTCAACATTAGACGGGATATCGCGCTTTGTCCCAGAAGGAGCGGCATATGCCGCTTTGTCCGCGAACGTGTTAAAAACCACAAACTAATGTTTTTAGTTCAGCGGAGTCGTTTTCACCAGTCTCAGTCGATTTCGCATCCCGGCAAGTGGTCTGACACTCTTACGAGATCTATAAGCAAAACACCTTTTTTACCAAAATAAATAAGTATATTATTATTGACAGTTGTTTGCGTTTTAATTAATATTTATTTTATATAATTAATTCCGTCAACACACACCAAAAAAATATAAATAAAAATAATACAAATCAAAACGGCAATAAACATTATTATTGAATCATTATTCGCCAAAATTTTCATATTTCGCAGTTACGGGCGCTGGCGTAGTTTCGTGTATCCCCACCATAGTCACGCACGAAGCGTCACTTACTGTTCATTTTTTCCCCTTACATGGCACTTTTCTTCCAACACTTTTCTCATAACGTGATCTCCGTATATATTAAATAGTTGTGGAGAGTATACATCCCCTAACACATTGATTTGGTGGAATTCATTTGAACGTGTACCAAGCCCTTCATATTGATCCAGTGGTATGATTGTATAGCTCAGTTATAAATAGTCCAGAAAACCACTGCGCATCCGCTAGGAAAAATATTCCGATTCGGATTTTTTGCACAATCTTACTCAAAAAGGACCCCTTTTAACAAATTTGCATGTTGCCAGGACCAAAAGTGGGTCAAAAATTTTTTAAACGTTTTTTTTCCTATAATTATTTTTTTTTGCATGGAACAGTTTTTTTTGGTTTTTGGATCATTCCGAACAGAAAAGATCTTTAGTGACATTTCTTTAAAGTTGATAGTTTTTGACATATAAGCGATTAAAAATTGAAAAATTGCGAAATTGGCCATTTTTAACCCTCAAAAACTATGTGAAAAACTGAAAATTTGAATGTTGCCAAAGTAGGTAAATATTCTCTACACATCGATTTATGAAACCCCGAAGAGTTTTTTGCAATACAATATTCAAACCTCCTTTGTTTTTTAATTGCTTGTCAAGCGTGCGCGACACTATTTTCCACCGACAGTATGGTGCAAATGAAAGGAATAAATTCATTATTTCGTAAACCGGCGACTTTAAGGAAAAATCCCGAAACAGGTCGATTTTTATTTTTAAGTTATGATATTGTGACATATATGGTATACTAGTAACGTCATCCATCTGGGTGTGATGATGTAATCGATGATTTTTTTAAATGAGAATAGGGGTCGCGTGCTAGCTCGTTTGAAAGGTTCTTTAATTCTCTATTCAGTAATATAAAAATTTATATAATTATTTATACAGGGTGTCCTTCTACTTCTTTTTTTTTCAAATAATTTAATTTAATAAAAATTTTTTGGACACCTTGTATAAATAATTATGTACATGTTTATATTACTGAATAGAGAATTGAAGAACCTTTCAAATGAGCTACCACACGACCCCTATTCTCACTTAAAAAAATCATCGATTACGTCATCACGCCCAGACAGATGACGTCACTAGTATACCATATATGCCACAATATCATAACTTAAAAATAAAAATCGACCTGTTTCGGGTTTTTTCCTTAAAGTCGCCGGTTTACGAAATAACGAATTTATTTCTTTCATTTGCACCAGTAACCATATTTATAGTATCAAAATAAAGCTCATTTTTTGACCTATTTTAATTACGGTAACTGTGTTGGCATTGTTCTTATTCAAGTGAAAGTCCTTAATTACCCAAATAGGTGCAAAATCAAATGGTGATTACAACATGGAAAATCCGCATCCACCACTGGTGAATTACCAATTGCGTACTGCCGGTATTAGGAGGAGTGGTTTTACTGGTGACCATACCACAGTATAAAGAGGGACAGTAGAACCACTCTCCGAAAAATTGGAAGTAAAATCTGTAGTCGCGCATGGCGACCGCGCAATGTTGGCAGTCCCTTTTGCCCCACTCTCTCATTGCTATTCGCATAGAAACGTACGGCTTTTAACAGGGAAAACCCGCATCCACCACTGGTGAATTACCAATTGCGTACTGCCGGTATTACTTCCTGAGATCAAAGCGCCGACAGAAGAGTGATTTTACTGTGGAACCTCTATATACTGTGACCATACTGTATACACAAATACACATGCAACGGTGGAAAATAGTGTCGCGCACGCGTGATTAGAAATTAAAAAACAAAGGAGTTTTGAATACTGTATTGCAAAAAACTCTTCGGGATTTCATCAATCGATGTTTAAAGAATATCTACCTACCTTGGCAACATTCAAATTTTAAGTTTTTCACATAGCCTTTGAAGGTCAAAAATGGCCGATTTCGCAATTTTTCAATTTTTAATCGCTTATATGTCAAAAACTATCAACTTTAGAGAAAAGCCACTAAAGACCTTTTCTGTTTGGAATGATCCAAAAAATCTAAAAAAACTTTGTTCCATGCAAACAAAATAATTTTAGGAAAAAAACAAAAAAAAAAACGTTTAAAAAATTTTTGACCCACTTTTGGTCCTGGAAACATGCAAATTTGTTAAAAGGGGTCCTTTTTGAGTAAGATTGTGCAAAAAATCCGAATCGGAATATTTTTCCTAGCGGATGCGCAGTGGCTTTCTGGACTAAAAGCAAATAAAGTATTCCGCTACACTTACTTCTTTTAGTGCCCGCTATTGATGATATCATTTAACTTTGTCGAAAGCTTGGCAATAAGCTTTAAAGCCAATGTAGAATGAAATAGTAAATTCCACTGAAGTTATTCTCGTGTACTTCTAACGTTGACAAAGCCTAATTCTCGCATTTCTTAGTAGGGAGTTTTCAGTCTTTCCAATAGTCCATGTCCAGTCTTTTAAAATATCTTGTTAGATATGGTACTTTTCTGGTTGTTTTTGACCTACGTCCAAGACGTTTCTCCGAGTATAGAACCTGCGTATCTGGTTTTTTGTTTTCTCTTGATTTCTTGGACGTTTCTTGTGAAGTCAAGTTACCTGTCCAGGTAGACTCATAGGTACTTGACCAATTCTCCCTTTCTTATCTCTTCTCTGCGTGGTTCGTTCTGCTGTGTAAAAATAAAGAACTGGGGTTCTCCAAATTAATTTTTATTCTTATTTTATCATCTCTCGATGATTCTTTAGCTGTGGTATATAATTGCTGTGTCGTTTTCATATAGGGCTATGTATCTGTTTTGGCATCAGTGGGCAAATTTAACCAAAAAAGATATACACTATGGTGCAAATGAAAGAAATAAATTAGTTATTTCGTAAATCAGCGAGTTTAAGAAAAAATCCTGAAACAGGCCGAATTTTATTTTTAAATTACGATTTTCCGACATATACAGGGTCTCCAGAAACTCTACCGGCAAACGAAGACAGGAGATTTTTCAGATAATTTTAAGACAATTTAACCCAATTCACCTAGTTCGAAAATGCTTCTGAAGGGAGCTAGAGCTCTTTGAAGATGGCGTCATGAAATTAGTTTTTCTTAAATACCTCCAGAAGGCTTCTATATAGAAAAACAAAAATTGGTATGCCTATTTACTTTTCAGAGGTGAATCGATTCCATCGATTGCAAATTTCTAGTACCGGTCATAGGCGTCCGTTTTGGGTAGAGTAACGGGTATTTTATCGTATAACTTTTTTGTCCTTAACTTTTATGCATTTTTGACACCGGATTATTAAATTGTGAGGTATTCTAGTACTAAAAGGTACTCTTGCTTTAAGTCGGTAGGATGCACCGTTTTCTATAAAAATCGATTTGAAAGTTTTTCGTTTTTGGAATTTGAAAAAAAATTGAAAGAACTTTTCAACAAAAAACGAATTATTTTACCAACATAAAGTAAGAGTAACTTTTAGTACTCAAATACTTCATAATTTAATAATCTAGTGTCAAAAATGCTCGAAAATTCAAGACAAAAACATTATTCTATAAAATACCTGTTGACCTACCCAAAACGGACGCCTATGACCAGTACTAGAAATTCGCAATTAATGAAATCGATTTATCTCTGGAATATAAATAAATGTACCAGTTTTCGTCTTTCTAAACAGTTTTTTTTTGAATTTTTTTTTGTAATTCAGAAAGTGAAAAATTTTCAAATCGATTTTTCTAGAAAACGGTGTGTCCTACCGATTTAAAACAAGAGTGCCTTTTAGTACTAGAATACTTCACAATTTAATAATCCAGTGTCCGAAATGCATAAAAGTTAAAGATAAAAAAAGTTATGCGATAAAATAACCGTTGCCCTACCCAAAACGGACGCCTATGATCGGTACTAGAGATTTGCAATGTATGGATTAGATTTATATCTTGAAGATAAATACGCGTACCAATTTTTTGTTTCTCTAAATAGAAGCGTTCTGGATGTATTTAAGAAAAACTAATTACAAGACGCCATCTTCAAAGAGCTCTAGCTCCCTTAAGAAGCATTTTCGGACTAAGTGAATTGGGTTAAATTATCTTAAATTTACCTGAGGAATCTCCTGTCTTCGTTTGTCGGTAGAGTTTCTGGACACCCTGTATATCATAGGTACTAGTGACGTCAGCCATCTGGGCGTGATGACGTAATGTATGGTTTTTTAAATAAGAATAGTGGTCGTGTGATAGCTCATTTGAAAAGTTATTCAATTTTCTATTCAGTAATATAAACATTAAAATAATTATTTATAAAGGGTGTCCAAAACAAAAATAGTTTTAATTAAATTAATTGACACAAGAACAAGAATCAGTAGTCAGAAGAATTAGTCAAATGGATGTTACTAATGTCAGAAAGCAGAAAAAAAAATTATTTGACAAATAAATAAATATAGGAATAAATTTAAAACAATAGGAAATAAATTCAACATATCAACAACATTCAAAACAACAAACACATTGAGATATGTTATATCTAAAACTAAACCTAACAGTGAACAAGAAAGAACAAAGAATTGTATTTATAAAATACCTTGTGAATGCGAAAAATTTTATATAGGTGAAACGTCAAGACCATTAGACGTTAGAGTAAATGAACATCAGTCTTGTATAAAAAATAGAGAATTTGATAGATCTCAAATATGTCAACACGCATGGGATAATGAACATAGAGTTCAGTGGAGAGATTCAAGTATAGTCCTAAAAGAAGCAGACAGTAAAAAGAGAAAAATCAACGAAGCGGCTCTAATTATGCTAAATGAAACCAATTGTGTCGCAAATTCCTCGGTAGAATGCAGTAGGATGTGGTTACCCATATTAAAGGAGGAAGTCAATAGAAATAAAATACCACAATTAGTAAATCAGTAACATATCGAGTTAGTACATATTTAGTATTTTAGTATTATTTAAAATTTAAAATATCAAGTCAGAATTTGGTATTAGTTTTGAGAGTAAACTAAATGTAAACCCAAATACTTACGATGTCGGGATAGTATCACGAGGTTTTTCCTGGTTTTCCCTCATGATTTACTATGGAATCTCTAACGCGAGAATTTCAGTGCCACCGTTGCATTTGGTTGTCTTTTTAAAGACAGACCACATGCTATGATTTTTTGTGGCGGATATTCTTGAGTTGGGATTGATTTCATGTAATCGAATGAACTATCTTTTAGTAAAGTCGTCCCAGGAACGCAACTCATCAATATTGGCAATATCATTTTAAAGTCGTCTACTTTAAATGTATAATACGTGTCTGAATTGCCGATATAAATGAGTCAGTTTAAATAAATTATTAGAAGAATTTTTTACTAAGCAACAACATTTTTGTTTATTTAGTATTATTTTGTATTTTGACAACGACACCCAACTTGGGCGTCGAAACGTTAATAAAATCATTTTTAGGTAAAATTGTGGCTTATTTCCCATTTGAATATACTTGATTGACAAATAAACATTGCTTTTCGCATAAATTTAATGTTCAAGCTGTCACTCACCTGCCTCTTGGCAATTTTAACCTTTAATTTAAGCGAAAAGCAATGTCTGTTTTTCAAATAAACATTTTGTTCTGCTTTTAGACCAGGGCACATCTGTAAAAATATTAGTACATTTGGACGTTGAGAGGTGACTCAAATTTTTTTGCAGAAATTGACTAAAAATAACTCAAAGAATAATATTTGAGTTATCCTCCCTCTTAAAAAGGTCCGGAAAATTGTTTAAATAATCAAAATGTCAAAAAATGAAGGAAAAATTCGATTTTTTTCTTCGTTTTTTGATTATAATTTTAAAAGTATTCATTACCGAGAAAAGTTGTACTGACAATAAATTGTTGTAAAAATCTGAAAAGTGGCTTAATTAAATGTCCTACAACAAAAAATTGGTTTAAAATTTAAAAAATAATCACCCTTGTTGCAAAATAGCAATAATTGGGAAAAAGCCATACAAAAACAAGTATTCGCATTTTACGTTTTTCAACCATTTATGCTGCACTTAGGACCTTCATGTTTCACCCAGAAAAACTTTATGATACAGTAAAACAATGCTGTAAATTTCATTAAGATCGGTTCAATATATTTTTCAAAATAAATTTTGCAATCCAGCTTTTGCCAAAAAAGTCATTTTTTCAAAATGTTACAGGACTGAAAATAAAGCAGATAGCCAGTTAAAATTTTTTTTGCGTAGGTATAGAAGTGTACTGTACCTTTCATTTGCAATTTTCAAAATTAAAATCGATTAACTACCACGGCGTCAGGAATTTTTTTAAATAAACATTAATTATTGGTGCTACGCGCAGGACAGCGGATAGTTTGCTCTGATTGGGCATTCCAATGACCTTTTATAATGGTTGATACATATTAATTTTTATTACATTTCGATATAAATAAATAAATTCGTTTATTGCAAAATAAAAACTCATACTCTATCCTTTCAAAAAACACTTTTTTTACCAAAAATTTCTTTTGTTCATATATTTTAACTTAGAAAATAAAATTTTACTATTTTTAAACATATACAATTGTTTAAACAATATTTCACAAACAATAATAAAATTGGTGTGATTTTTGTGGAATTAAAATATTAAAATACAACAAAATATTGAGTAAGAAAATAATACATTAGATAAAGTTTGGAAGGAATTTTGGTGGAAATCAACTTGTGTGAATAGAACACCGCTGTCCTGCGCGTAGCACCAAAAATTATTGTTTATTTAAAAAATTTCCTGACGCCGTGGTAGGTAATTAATCGATTTTAATTTTGCAAATTGCAAATGAAAGGTACAGTACACTTCTGTTATCAAAAAAAAAATCAACTTACTTCTGCTTTATGTTCAGTCCTGCAACATTAAAAAAAATGAAATTTTTTTGTGCAAGCTGGATTGCAAAATTTATTTTGCAAAATCTATTATACCGATCTTAATGAAATTTACAGTGTTGTTTTACTATATCATAAAGTTTTTCTGGGTAAAATATGAAGGTCCTAATTATAGCATAAATGGTTGAAAAACGTAAAATGCGAATACTTGTTTTTGTATGTTTTTTTTCGCAATTATTGCTATTTTGCAACAAGGGTGACTATTTTTTAAATTTTTAACCAATTCTATATTGTAGGAAATTTAATTTATTAATTAACTTCTATGTCAGTCTAACTTTTCTCAGAAATGAGTATTTCTAAAGTTATAATCAAAAACCAATAAAAAAATCGAATTTTTCCTTCATATTTTGACATTTTGATCATTTAAACAATGTTCCGGACCATTATTAGTGGGAGGATAACTCAAATATTATTATTTGAGTTATTTACAAGCAATTTTTGCAAAAAAAATTGAGTCACCTCTCAACGTCCATCCCAAAACAGATGCGACCTGGACTATTTCTGACATCAGTAAAATGTATTTTGAATTGAATAAAGTAGATAGATTCTTCTCCTTTGTGTAAATTAATTTAATTTAATTTTTGTTTGGACACCCTGTATAAATAATTATGTTAATTTTTATATTACTGGATAGAGAATTAAATAACTTTTCAAATGAGCTATCACACGACCCCTATCGTTATTTAAAAAATTATCTATTACGTCATCACGCTCAGATGGATGACGTCACTAGTATGGTACATATGTCAAAACTCATGATTTAAAAACAAAAATCGACCTGTTTCAGGAATTTTCCTTAACGTCGCTGGGTTATGAAGTATCGAATGTATTCGCGCCCAGATGGATGACGTCACTAGGATGGCATATATGTCAAAAATCACCATTTTAAAATAAAAATCGACCTGTTTCAGGATTTTTCCCCAAAGTCGCTGGCTTATGAAGTATCGAATGTATTCTTTTCATTTGTACCATACTGTTATAATACAGCTAGCTAACGCTCTAAAAGAATTTATGAACTGCTTGTGTTCTGGATGTCTTTTTGTCAGTTGAAACCTGAAAATTTCTTTTAGCCAAATATGTGTCACATAATATGTGACACATAATATGTGAAAAACATACTATTATGTTTTTGTCACATTATGTTTATTGATCACCAGCTTTACTTTGTTTTGGAGTATATCAAGTTCTCCTATTTTATTACAGATCTGGTATATCTGTTTCAGGTGTATATCGTACCTATATAAATCTGACTAAATATTAAGGCAGAGTAGCTCTTTCCATCTTCTAGAATGGATCATTTTTACAAACTGAAGTGTAACCTTTTTCTATGTTTAATATGGTCATTTCTGTTGTGTTGCTTCTGTTGAAGTCAATTTTTGCTTGACAGTAGGTCTGGGTAATTGCAATCTTTCTGAAGATTCTTCAAGAATCTTCAAGAGTTGTTCAAGATTTTTCTTCTTTCTGCACGATTGTAGAATTTTTTGTAGTTGATTCTTTCCAATACTTTTCTGCACGATTGTAGAATTTTGTGTAGTTGATCCTTTCCAATATTTTTCCTAGTGGTTGCAGTAGAGATATTGTTCTGTAGCCTTCTAATCTTCTTTCATCATTCCTTGGTTGTAGTATAGTAATTATTTTTTGCATGTATCCAGTTATTTAGAAACTACGCGTTATTTAGCCAGAAATTGTATGTATAATAGTTGCACTATCATTTTATTAGGTAGTTCCTTTTTGAAGTTTTCTGAATTCTTTCTTTCATGATATTCTTCTTTCTTTTTTTTAGCTTGTTTGCATCCAACCATGGACAATGGCATCCCCATGACTTCTCCACTCTTCTCTGTTTTGTGCTATTTGGTGCCAGTTTGTCCACACTTTTGCTTTGAAGTAGTGTAGTCATCGTTTTTGTGGTCTTCCTTTACTACCACTGTACTAACACGATCTCCAATGTACGATGTTTCTCGTCCACCTTTTGTCATTTTGTCGTTCTACGTGTCATACCTTGTTCAATTTTATTTGCGCAATTCTTCCAATTACATCTTCCACCTTCGTCCTGCCTTACACCTTCCCATTTCGTATACATTCTCTGAGAGATACTTCTAACATAGCTCGTTCGATGGTCCTTTGTGTTGTTCTTAATCTATGATATCTCCGTGTCATGGTCTCCATATTCCATAGGCCATATCCAGAAAAAGAGGTGTGTGGTTCGATTAAGTAAAAGTCATTATAAAGTGCTCCGTCTTTAAAACCAATTTTATGTAAGAAATAGTGAAACAAATTGTGAGGTGGGTTTCGCAACTATCAATGTATTTACCAATCATCACCTGGGATTACTAAGTTTTCTGTTTTAAAGACATAGAAAATATTACATACAATAAACATGGCAAAACTAACCTAAAACCACAAATTTTAAAAGATATCGCACTGGTTTTTTGTACGCTATTGATAATAATTAAGTATAATATAAAGCGTTCCATACACGTAAAATTTATCAAATACAATAAAAATATGCCTGATAGTCAAGATCGTGAATTTATGAAATTAAAAGAGTTTATCAAGGAAGAGAACAAGAGATTTTCTGAACATTTCACATCTAGCCTTAAAGAGGAAGTTGCCTCCTTAAAAAAAGATACTGATGAACTGAAAGTTGAGAAAGAAAAACAAACTATTAGAGTTGTTGAAAGACTGGAAACTGAAAATGCAGAACTAAAAAATCAAATTGAGTGAATTGAAAATAAACTAAAAAAAAATAATATTGTTATTTTAGGCTTAACTGTACAAAAGTCGACACTTCTTGGGGAGTTCATCCAAGAGTTGAATCAGAGACTGGAAATAAATTTAGTAAATTCAGATATTAGTGGGTTCAATGTCTTTGGTAAAAATCCAACAAAAAAATCAGTATTGGTAGAATTCGCAACATATTCAGCAAAAATTAGTGTTCTAAAAAAGTGTCTAAAAGGTACAACGGTGTTCATCGCTGAAGGTCTATCCCCATCCCAACAAGCAGTAAGAAAGGAATTATTAAAATACCAATCTGAACTCAGGTTGTCAGGTAAAATGGTGAAGTTGAGAGGAAATAGGCTTATAGTTGATGGACAATCATTAACACTGGCAAAACTGTCGGAATTTATTATTACTAACAAGACTGCTGAAGAGACTGACACATTATTGGATGAAACCAGAAGAACAAATCGTTACCCCACTAGAACAACATCTTCAAAAATTTTTTTTTACTGTATATTGTACTTTTATTTTTTTTTCCGCTTTTTTTGTTTCTAGAATAGTTTAATTTATTAGGTAGTAATAAATAAATAACCTTTTCTTTTTGCTATATTTACGTTCTTGATAAATTTAGCGGATGAAAAAAACAAATAATTAAAATGTATTTAGAGAATTAATTTAATTATTTTTTAAAGGGTATATAAAAATTTGTATTCTTGGTGGTCAAAATAAGCATTGAAGCTTAATTGCAGAGCTAAACTTACAAAACTGTGTTCATTTTCTTTTCTTTTTGTCAGTATTGTAGTGTTTTTTTCTTTTTAACTTATTATAGGTCTGGATCCCGCGTATGAAAAAAAGTTGATTAATAGCAAGCTGAAAATTTGTTAATAGCTTAAGGGTGTCTAGTCGGACAAACTTTGATATATGGGAACACTGGAACAGGGGAAGTTTTAATTGTGGAACAGGTTAAAAATTTGGAACGGTCCGACCACGAAAACGGCACATGTATTTTGTCCGACAGAACAGACTTAAACTCTCCGAACAGAGATTAAACTCTCATGCAAAAATCAGACTGCTATTTATCACCAAATGGGCGTTTTAATGAGTGGAACATGTAGAATATGTCAAATGACAGGAATTCAGGAATTATGACAGGTGATAAATAGCAGTCTGATTTTTGCATGAGAGTTTAATATCTGTTCGGAGAGTTTAAGTCTGTTCTGTCGGACAAAATAAATGTGCCGTTTTCGTGGTCTGACCGTTCCAAATTTTTAACCTGTTCCACAATTAAAACTGCCCTTGTTACAGTGTCCCCATATATCAAAGTTTATCCGACTAGACACCCTTAAGCTATTAACAAATTTTCAGCTTGCTATTAATCAACTTTTTTTTCATACGCGGGATCCAGACCTATAATAAATTAAAAAGAAAAAAACACTACAATACTGACAAAAAGAAAAGAAAATGAACACAGTTTTGTAAGTTTAGCTCTGCAATTAAGCTTCAATGCTAATTTTGACCACCAAAAATACAAATTTTTATATACCCTTTAAAAAAATAATTAAATTAATTCTCTAAATACATTTTAATTATTTGTTTTTTTCATCCGCTAAATTTATCAAGAACGTAAATATAGAACCCGTGTATGGAACCCGTGAGAAAAAATATTTCTCACTGCAATGGCCGACTTTTCTCACACCCTGAGAAATTGTTCGTTTTGAATGTATGTAAGTAATGAGAGAAGTTGCACATTGTATAGTAGGGTGGAGTGAAAATAAAACAAAATTTTTTTTTTTCTCAAATTTTTTCGCCTGTATGCGGAAAAGTGGTCTCACGTGTAGTGTAAGTAGCTTGCAAAAAATGAATTTGATGGGATAATTTTTTCCGGTGCCCCAAGCCACCTAAAAATTAAGATAACGTGAAAATAAAACAAAAATTTTTTTTTCTCAAATTTTTTCGCCTGTATGTGGAAAAGTGGTCTCACGTGTAGTGTAAGTAGCTTGCAAAAAATGAATTTGATGCGATAATTTTTTCCGGTGCCCCGAGCCACCTAAAAATTAAAATAAAGTGATTTTTTTTGCAGCTCTTCGCTTGTTTTCCGTGAAAACAACCCAGAACTCACCACGAGGAGGTGGCTGCAATTCGAGTTCCACCCACCCACCCACCTTTAAAACGTTTATGATTTAATGCTTGAGATTAGCTAAAAACTCAACTTTTGTGTTAAATTTAGGTAATGCTTGTCGGGAAACTATTTGGGACCTTATGAAGCCATCTCTTGCTTCAGGCCCACATACTTTTAAGGATGCCTCTGTTACCAACTTAACGCAGCGTTCTATAGCTTGGGAGTGACAGGGAAAACGTAGTATCTCCATTTCTTCAGGAACATCTTTAATCATCTGTTTTAGATCTTCTGTTGAAATTTTTTTTGTCATTGGAGGTTCGCTTATCACTAATTGTTGCCAGTCAATCATTTCAATGTAGTCATTTGCGTTAAAGTTAATTTCTGGGACTTTAAATTTTCTTATTTCATGGGAGTTTCTGGATTTTAAGATTCGCCGCAAACCTAACTCTCTGATATGCTGCCGTTCATCACAAAGCATTGCTATCAACACATTTTCAGGATGTGCAAAATAACCATTAATTTGTATTATCCTGTCCACTATTTTTTGCAGTTCAGGTGACAAATACCTCGTCCTTTTTACTAAATTAAATAAATGTACTGGTCCATCAAAACAAAATGGTCTTGCTTTAATCTCGAACCACAGTGGGGCATATACGTTTTGTATATAGCATACCAAAGATTTTAGGTTTTCCGAAGGAGGATCTGTTGCTACGTAAAGACGAAGAATTCTGCTTGCAGTTGTTAGCCATCTAGCATGTGAAATTTTTCCCGGTTGTCTTCTTGCTAAGTCACTCGAGATTTTACCGTTAGATACTGAATTACTAATTTCAAATAAATATTTCTGATCCGTGCTAAGCTTCTCGATTTCCTTTGCATCATATTTGGGTAAAACTGATCGAATTTGCTCAAATTTAACTACAGGAAGATGCTCGCAGTTTTGTAGTCCTTTTCCAATTTGTCCTGAAAACTCACGTGGTCCGGTAGTTTCTCCATCCAAGTGCTTTATTAGATGGCGCAGAGGTAGTTCATTGGTATGTAATATGCAAATAAACCATTGCATTGATCGACCAATTGCAAGTTCTACTTTACGGATAACACCATTGTGAATACCTGTATTGACAGCAGTTCCGTCGCATCCAACAGCTACCAAATTATCAAGGTCTACATTTTTATTTAGAAAGTCCAACATTGTCTTGCTGATTTCTTCTGCACTACCCGACGATACACTAATATGTCCTATATATTTTGACTTGGGCTCAGAGACTAAGACAATATGTTCTTCAGATATGGTAGTTTTGTAGTATTTATTATCCTTCATTTCATTTTGTAGAGTTCTATCTTTTCTACCATCAAAATAGATTCCATGAAGAAATTTAAAAATTTTTGTATCATCAATTTTAATCTGGTTGCGCCTTTTTTTTCTCTCCCGCCTAATTTTACTCCGATCTATGATTTTGTCATGACTTTCTACCGAGATGAAACTTAGATCTTGCAACACCGAGTTTGTTATTATGGATGCTACTCTATCAGATACTCCTGTACGATCGCATGCTTGAGCTAAGTTTGGCAAACTAATTCGCATTTGTTTTGTTTTTTTTGTATTCGGTAAATCGTCTTTTGTTCCGGTTTTTGTATTTTTCTCGTAGACACTTGTGGCACTTTCATCTGAAGACTCACTTATAATTTGTTCTACTGGAAGATGTGTTTCGGATCTTGATGAAGAAGATGTAGCTATTGGAGATTGTGTTTCCACAATTTTCCGGTAAATAGAGCGTTCTAGTTTTTTGGTAATTACTTTATCCACCGAACCAATTACCATTTTTCTATCATGCCTCTGATCTTTAATGAAGTCATGCTCTCGAGCCGGTATTTTATTTTTGCATTTGCATAATAAATAGTCAGAACATTTGCATGATGCAATATCAAACAATTTCTTTTCCAATAAATCTCTAAAATCTTTAACCTTTCTTTGCATATTGGCTGAGTTTCTACTTTTCATAGGTTTTTTAATATTTCTGTATTTTTGATGTAATTCCTTTAATTTAGATTTAATTTGTTGATCGGATATTATCGGAATGGATGCTTTAACCCACAGCAATTTTAATTCAACAAGAAGAATTTCATTAATGTCACTAACAGTTGGTTCAGCATTATTTGCTGCAGCTTCTTTCATAAACTGGCGAATACACAAAAAGTTTCTGATAACATCAGCACAGGTCGGTAACATATTGTCTTTAAACTTCCTTGGTGCTCCAAAAACACAACAAGCGACGTCTGTTCGTGTTTTAGGCATGTTTTCTTTTTTTACGGATCTCACGGACACAGTTTAACAACACAGAATAAAACAACGGTTCACTGTATTGCATCTAAATTGATACTAATACAAGAAACGCAGTTTGCTCTCGAATCGAACTACTACCAAAATTAACCAAGTAAGTATTAACGAAGGCGGGCGCATCGGCGCATTACTTTAGTGGGAGGCCAATAGCCTCAAATTTCGAAGTAGTGGGGGCACCGCTAAACGAAGTCCGATCGATTTGAAATTTTGCAGGGTATTACAACAAATATGCAGACCACTTTTCCGCATACAGGCATTTTAAATTTTAAAAGTTGATTTTTTCGCTCCACCCTATTGTATAGCATCCATAGAAAAACATTATAGAAGCTTTCGGCCCTCTTTAATATTGTAATCTTTCATTGTGCGTTTAATTTTTTCAAAAATATTCATTAGTTTACGTATAATAAAAAAAAATAATGCATTTAATGCATAACACATGGGCGCCAAATTTTGCGCCTACGCCCTTAAATAAAATAACATCCCATTTGCTAATATTAATAATAGGTCTGGATCCCGCGTATGAAAAAAAAGTTGATTAATAGCAAGCTGAAAATTTGTTAATAGCTTAAGGGTGTCTAGTCGGACAAACTTTGATATATGGGAACACTGGAACAGGGAAAGTTTTAATTGTGGAACAGGTTAAAAATTTGAAACCGTCAGACCACGAAAGCGGCACATGTATTTTGTCCGACAGAACAGACTTAAACTCTCCGAACAGAGATTAAACTCTCATGTAAAAATCAGACTGCTATTTATCACCAAATGGGCGTTTTAATGAGTGGAACATGTAGAATATATCAAATAACAGGAATTATGACAGGTGATAAATAGCAGTCTGATTTTTGCATGAGAGTTAAATCTCTGTTCGGAGAGTTTAAGTCTGTTCTGTCGGACAAAGAAAATGTGCCACTTTCGTGGTCTGACCGTTCCAAATTTTTAACCTGCTTCACAATGAAAACTGCCCCTTTTCCAGTGTTCCCATATATCAAAGTTTATCCGACTAGACACCCTTAGGCTATTAACAAATTTTCAGCTTGCTATTAATCAACTTTTTTTTCATACGCGGGATCCAGACCTATTAGTTAGTCTTAGTTTAGTAAGAATTAGTAATTAATGGGCAAAAATAATGAGATAAATTTAAGGATAGCACACGTGAACATAAGGTCACTAACTAATGAATTTCAGCACTTTGTTGACATTGTAAAACAGGGCGCTTTTAGTATAGTTGTAGTGACAGAAAAATGGCTTAACAACAACGTACTAGATAATAGTATAGCTTTGAAGGGTTTTAGGGTTTTCAAGAAGGACAGAAACTCCAGAGGTGGAGGTATTATGATATATTTTGCAGATAACTTAAATGTTGAATTATTAAATATTGATTCCGTTATAAAAATTGGTGTAGAGTTTTTATGCTTAAAGATAAAGTTAAAAACAAAATAATTGGTTTGGGTGCTTTTTACAGGTCCCCCAAAAAAATACCCAAAAATGCATTGAAATAATTGAAGATATCCTAAACAGGTTAATTCCAGAATGTAACGAGGTTATCTGCCTTGGTGAGCTTAATGCAAATTTACTAAATATTGCAAACCCTGTTGGTCAAATTTTTGAGAGCTATGATTTAACGCAGTTAATTAATGAACCGACTAGGGTAACTTCGCGCAGTGCTACATTAATAGATCCAATTTTCGTAACTTTTCCTAATCAGATTGTCAAAAGCGGTATTGTCGACTGTAGCTTAGTGAGTGACCGTCTCTTGTATTTTGTGAATTAAATATAAAAATCAAGAAAATGGAACCAAAAATCATTAGTCATAGGGATTATAGCAAATTTAATCAAGAAAAATTTGAACATGATTTAAAACAATTTCCTTGGTTTTTATTTTTGCAATCTACAGATATCAATGAAAAAATTCAACTTTTAAAATTATCTTAACAATAAAAACAATCTTAATTAATAAAAATGTTGTGGATATTCCTGAGCATTTAAGTGACATAATCAAAATAAATCAGTAATTTTTGTCAGATAATAAAATTGATCACAACACTGAAAATCGACAAGACTATTATTCCACTAAAAAATACAGTCAATCGTTGAATTTCTCTTTTAAAATAGCAGTCACAGATCAAATAGCAAAAGCGATATCGGAGATAAAATATAATGATAATTGATCAAATTAATATTAATTTAATAAAAAAATGTTGCCCCTTCATAGATTTAACTCACTTAATCAACATATGTATTGAATGTAATTATTTTCCTTCTAGCTGGAAATGTGGCCTAGTAAAACCGTTGCCTAAAATTCAAAATCTTATGGATTATTCTGATCTACGTCCTATAACGATGCTACAAGTTCTTCCAAAAATTTTTGAAAAAATTCTGTATGAACAAATATTTATTTACTTTTTAAACAACTCAATTTTAAATCAAAAACAGTGAGGATTTCGTCCCTCCCACAGTACTATATCTGCATTAGCTCAGGTTACGGACGACATTTTTCGAAGTTGGGATGAAGATGAAATTGTTGCAATGGTGCTATTAGATTTTTCCAAAGCATTTGACAAAATATGTCATAAATTGCTTTTGGCTAAATTTAAGTTTTATGGGTTTGACGAAACTGCACTATTGCTAATAAAATCATATCTTTGTGACCGTCGTCAAATAGTAAAAAATAATGAATGTTGTTCAAATTCTTCTTTCGTTCCTAACGGAGTGCCTCAGGGATCTATATTGGGACCTTTATTTTTCTAATATACACTACGGACATTTTAAACCAGATTTTCACAGACTTTCATGCCTACGCTGATGATATCGGGCTTTTTATTCCACTTACAAAAAATAACATGCGCGAATTTGTTTAAAACTTGCAGTTGTGTGTGGATGAAGTTTATGATATGTCCCTTAAACACAACCTAACTTTAAATCCAAAGAAATGTGTAACTATATCCTTTGGAACTGATAAAAATTTGTCAACACTAAACAACGTTACGTTTTCTATTAATAATGAAAGGCTAGAAATTAAGATGGAAGCAAAATATCTTGGACTTTATTTGGACTCTAAAATGACTTTTCAATCACAACTAAATCAAGTTATAAAGGAATGTTTTTCAAACTTAAAACTGCTTTATTCCAATAGAAAAATGTTAAACTTTAAAATAAGAAAAACACTTTGTGAATCCTTAGTGTTATCGCATCTTGCGTATTGTAATTTTATATATGGTCCTTGTCTAACAGTTAATAATGTCAAAAGATTAAAAAAAATACAAAATTCTTGCTGCAGATTGGTGCATGGTATTCGAAAATATGATAGAATATCCCATAAAATAAAAGAACTTAATTGGCTTAATATTACTAACCAATAAAAGCTGCAAAATTTGGTGATTACTCATAAAGTGATCCAGACAGGTAAACCAAGTTACATAAAATATAAGATTATATTTAGAGAAAAACTTCATACATTTCCACGCACCATTCGCTTTCCTGAAACACTTGCCCTTCCTCGGTTTAGAACGTCCATGTTTAAAAAATCTTTTAGTAGCTATACAACAATTAAGGCCTACAATTTTCTACCACAAAAATTTAAAAATATTAAAAACTCCAAAAAGTTTAAAACCGAAGTGAAAATTTTCTTAATAAACTCACAATAATTGCGTTTAATAAAACAATCTGCTGCATCCATTCAGTAATCTGTAATTTCAGTCCATATAATAAGTTGTCCTTTTTTCTTTCGTTCTCTCTTGCCCATATTTAAATTTTTTTTTGCCCAGTAATTTTCTAATCTTTTCTCCTTTATGCTTGTTTTTTCCTCTAATTTATTATAAAAATGTTTTTTTCTTATGTATTTAAATTTATTCTATATATTTATATATTTTAGTGCCATTTAATCGAATCACTTGTGTAATTTAATTCAGCATCAAATTAGTGAGTTACGTGTAAGAGTAGTCTAGGCTAAACTTCGCTCATTATTTTGTATGTATATTATTTTTGTTTCTAATAAAGATCTCTATTATTATTATTATCCAGATTTAGCCATACGGCTCACACTCCCTCTAAGGGGAAAATTGACTCATCCCAGATACCTACGGTATCAAAAGGATTGAGCTCTGGTGGGACTCTTTCCGTGTTATCGAGCCCTAGGTGACTTGGTATGCAGGTGTATCTCCCAAAAACTTTCGTACACATCTGGCCGTTGCGAGTAGTACAGCTTTCTGCATGGTCTTGTAAAGATGTTCATTTAGACCCAGCTTTTTTATGCTTTCGAGGAGGTTCTTCGGAATGACTCCAGTAGTAGATATAACAATAGGTATCGTCTGGGTACTTTGCATTCTCCATTGCCTTCGTATTTGAATTTCTAGATCTCTGTACTTGGCGATCTTTTCAGTGAATTTACTACGTAGATTATTGTTGCTACGTAGATCCCAGATTTAGCCATACGGCTCACACTCCCTCTAAGGGGAAAATTGACTCATCCCAGATACCTACGGTATCAAAAGGATTGAGCTCTGGTGGGACTCTTTCCGTGTTATCGAGCCCTAGGTGACTTGGAATGCAGGTGTATCTCCCAAAAATTTTCGTACACTTCTGGCCGTCGCGAGTAGTACAGCTTTCTGCATGGTCTTATAAAGATGTTCATTCAGACCCAGCTTTTTTATGCTTTCGAGGAGGGTCTTCGGAATGACTCCAGTAGTAGACATGATAATCGGTATCGTCTGGGTACTTTGCATTCTCCATTGCCTTCGTATTTGAATTTCCAGATCTCTGTACTTGGCGATCTTTTCAGTAAATTTACTACGGAGATTATTGTTGTTAGGTATCGCCACATCAATTAGTGTTGTTTGTTTTGTTAATTTATTAACTAGTATGAGATCTGGTCTATTATGTGCCACTGTTTGGTCTGTGAGCACAGTGCGGTCCCAGTATAGCTTGTAGTTGCCATCCTCAAGCATACTCTCAGGGACGTATTGATAATACGGGAGATGATCCGTTTGGAGAAGTCCCAGCTTGATAGCTATCTCCTGATGAAGGATTTTTCCCACTGCGTCATGCCGTTCCTTGTATTCAGTTGCAGCAAATGCCTGGCAGCCCCCTGTAATATGTTGGATGGTTTCTTGGGCTTGACATCCATATCGGCATCTGTCGTTTTGAACCTGAGGGTCTTTGACGATATATTTCAGGTAATTTCTGGTTGGTATAACCTGATCCTGAATGGCCAGTATTGATCCCTCCGTTTCAGGGAACATCTTTCCTGATGTCAACCAATAGTTCGACGCTGTATTGTCGACATAGTCTTGGCTGACCTCATTGGGATGTCGCCCGTGTAGAGGTTTACCCATCCAGGTGCGCAGTTTTTCGTCTTTAGTGAGGTGGATTATGCGCATTTCTGGTTCCCTCAGTTTATTCGGTGTTGTGTCATCTACTGCGCAGATAGCGCGATGTAGAGTAGATGTCTCAGCCTGCATCTGAAAATAAGTTCTTAAGTTTGCAATTTGTTTGTCTAATTGCTCACCTATATCCATAAGTCCTCTTCCTCCTAAATTCCGTGGTAATGTCGTTCTTTCCACTGCACTTTTGGGATGGTGTTTTTGTGCCTTTGTAAGGTGCGTTCGTACTTTTCGCTGAAGATTTTCTATGTCCGTTTTTGTCCACTTAACAATGCCAAATGAGTAGCTAAGCGCGGAACATGCGTAGGTGTTTAGTGCCTTAAACAAATTTCTACTGTTAAGGTGTGAGCGAAGCAGCTGTTTTACCCTTCGTATAAACTCTGTAGTTATCTCTGTTTTCATTTGTTTATGGTCAATTTTCCGCGCTTGCTTTACTCCAAGATATTTATACATATCGTTTTCACCCATGGCCTCGATGTTCTGGCCATTTTGCATATCGAATCCTCCGGGCTGTACTTTTCCTCTGACTATATTTAAAATACGGCACTTGTCTAGCCCGAAGTGCATACTAATATCATTAGAAAAAGTTTCTACAGTTTTTAGCATCTCATCGAGTTGGTTGCGAGTGGAAGCCATTAATTTCAAATCATCCATGTACAATAAATGATTAAGCTTCGCCACCACATTGTTGTTATTTTTGATGCTAAAACCTGCGTCTGTGGAGTTTAATAGCTGAGATAGTGGGTTCATAGCTAGACAGAACCACAGAGGACTCAACGAATCTCCTTGAAACAGGCCCCGGCTGATTGCGATATTTTCAGTTTCGATGTTAATTTCACCAGGTATTTGAAGGTGAATTCTAGTTTTCCACTCTGTCATTATATGCTCTAAAAAGGTCACTATATTATCATCGACTTTATATATTCTCAATATATCTATAAGCCATTCATGCGGCACTGAATCAAAGGCCTTCTTGTAATCAATGAAGGCAGTAAAAAGATTCCTCTTTTTGGAATACGCCTGATTAGAAATGACTGAGTCGATGATGAGTTGTTCTTTGCAACCCATGGAACCCTTAGCGCATCCTTTCTGTTGAGGCTCTATGATATTGTTCAGAGCACAGTGTTGGTAGATACGCCGGGCTACACAGGATGTGACCAATTTATACAAAGTTGGAAGACAAGTAATTGGGCGGTATTTGGCTGGATCTTGGGTGTTATTTTGATCCTTCGGTATTAAATAAGTGGTACGCTGAGTTAGGAATGCTGGTATATCCTGCGGATTAGAAATAACATGATTAATTAGTGTTGATAAGCACTCATGAACACTCCAAAACTTCTTGAGCCAAAAGTTTTGAACTCCATCTGGTCCAGGAGATTTCCAGTTATGAAGCTCTTTGATGATATTTGAGACTTCTTCAGTAGTGAAGGGTTCGTAAAGGGTAGTAATGTAGTGTTGGCAGTTCTGTGTCGTATCTTCTATCCACCCAGCATTGTTGTTAAGAGCAGCTGGTGTGGAAAGTTGATTTCCCCAAAACTCATGAATTTCTTCTTGGCTTGGGTAAGTCTTATCGACACGTTCTACAGTGGAATTGAGTTTTCAATAGAACGCCTTCTCAGAACTCTCAAAAAGAGCATTGTCGCTTTTGCGGTTGTTACTAACTTTGTACCTCCTTAGTCGCCCTGAATAAACGGAGAGTTTTTGTTTTAATGTATCCAGACACTGATGGGCTGTGTTGTTTTCTGGAGCATATCTTGAGTGTCTTGCGGTACTCAGCATTATTTCTTCAGCTCTCCTGATGACTTTTCTACTTGTTACACCTCGTATGTATTCTGTGACTATACCAATATCCTTACGTAGTAATTCAATCTTTCCGAGCAGTCTTTTTTCCCAGGGTGCAATTCTGTTACCAGTTCTTTCGTTATTAGTACCCCGTCGTGTTCTGATCTTAACGCCTATTACATTAGCAATTGCTGTTGCTGCACAGTAGATTACCATGTGCAAATATTCTAATGTGTGGGCTTCTACGATATAATTGGGTAGGACTTCAGTGTTCACAATTTGTAACAGCGCCCCTAGTTTTTTACAAGAGTTTATTCGTGGTAGCGGTGGTCTGCTAAGTGGGTTTGTTCCATTAAACTCCTGTACCGCACGTGCCATTTCGCTTACTAGGTTATCACGTAACTCGTTGTTTTCCTGCTCTGTATTGCCAGGTTGAGTTTCTTGTATGGCAAGCTCAGGAATCTGCTCATGAACTTCAACAGGGACTGGGTCTTCAATTACAACATCGTTATGAATCTCCCGTTCGACTTCGCTTCTGATGGTATTGCGTCGAGTCTCTGGGATAAGGTTGTTTCTTATAATTACCCGGTATTGGTCTGATACTCGTTGCTCCGATACTTGAATATCTGGGTATGTCCTGCAAAATTCGGCATACAGCTGTTGTCGGTAGCCGATTGTTTCTTGACCGAGGTTTGTCACCTTGTAGTAGAAGCGCAAAATGTTTTCATTAATGGACACAGTCCATTTCATGCGCTGCCTCGGTCGTCCCGCTTGAGTGAGCGCCGGCTGATGTTCCAGCGCAGCACCTTCGGCGGGTGGAGCTCTTGTTGTTGTTTGGCTCGCTTGTGGTTGTGATTGTGGTTGGGCTGTAGCTGATTGTATGACAGGGGCCCGCCTCCTCAACACCCTACTACACCTCAACTACCCATCCTACGTAGATTATTATTATTATTATTATTATTATTATTTAACTACTTCCTTTTAATTACCTTATTATTTTTGCCACTTCTACCGGACTTACATTGTCGTTAATATATGCCTTTATTCTTAGTTTGATCATCAGCGAATCTCTGTATTCTCAAATTTTGTTTTTCAAATATTTTAGTTGGTGTATTTCTAACAACACTAGTCATAATCTACTCTTCAACTTGTATTAGAGATACATTTCATTTTTAAGCTTATTTTTTTTATTTTGTATTATATTTGCTTGAATAAACCTTTCTCGTCTTTTGCTTTCTTGTGGTCTTTTCCGCTGTTTTGATTTTGATTTGCTTTTTAGTTCATCGTCCCTCATTAGCAACTTATTTTGAAGGCTTTCAGTCCTACTGACTACTACCTCGCAGTAGTCGCAGTTCTTATAGACTGAGAGGCAGCGCTGAAAAATTTCTTTAAATTTACTAAAGCTAGATTTTTCACAGTTGATTACTGTGATTTTGTAGAGAAACATACTGCGGCCAATCAAGCGAAACGTAGAACAGGGGTTACTGAGAGGGTATGAAAGTTGCTTTCCTGCGAAGGTAATTAAATCCATTTACTAAGGCTGAAAATCAGTATACACATTCTAAATTGAATATAAATAAAAGTTATTATGGTCGGTCAGCTGTATGACGGGACAGAGCCGGTCGGTCGGCCTTTATGAATGTACAGGGTTATTCACTATATTTTGACCCACTTGTAAACTGCTTTATTTGCAGAATAAGAAAAAAGTGTAAAATACAAAAGTTATTCGATTTTTTAGTTATGATTTTTTGACATATATATCGTACTAGTAACGTCATCCATCTGGGCGTGATGACGTAATCGACTATTTCTTTAAATGAGAATAAGGGTCGTGTGCTAGCTCATTTGAAACGTTTGTCAATTCTCTATAGAGTACTATAAACATTAAGATCATTATTTATACAGGGTGTCTAAAAATTTTTTGGAATTATTATTTAAACAATTAATTTAATTAAAAAAAATTTGTTGGCACTCTGTATAATTAATCATTATATTACTGAATAGGGAATTGAATAACCTTTTAAATGAGCTAGCACTCGACCCCTATTCCCATTTAAAAAAATAGTCGATTACGTCATCACGCCCAAATGGATGACGTCACTAGTGCGATATACATAAATATGTCAAAAAATCAGAATTTAAAAATCGATTAACTTTTGAATTTTTTCTGTAAATAAAGCAGTTTACAAGGGTGTCAAAATATAATAAATAACCCTGTACATTCATAAAGGCCGACCGACCGGCTCTGTCTCGTCATACAGTTGACCGACTATAATAACTTTTATTTATATTTAATTTGGAATGTGTGTACTGATTTCCAGCCTTAGTAAATGGATTTAATTACCGTCGTAGGAAAGCAACTTTGATACCCTCTCAGTAACCCCTGTTCTACGTTTCGCTTGACCGACCGCAGTATGTTTCACTACACAATCGCAGTAATCAACTGTGAAAAATCTAGCTTTAGTAAATTTAAAGAGATTTTTCAGCGCTGCCTCTTGGACTATTATTATCACTTATATTTTTTACATCCTTTTTTAAATACATTACTACAAAAATTGTATGAATAATTTTGTTTTCAAATTAAGACTTGCTGGAACGCAGACTTTACTTCTTATATTAAATTTAGACAATGGTAATAAAATATATGTAAGGGATTCCCTCATAGTACAAAAGCTGAATGTTCTAGAAAACAAATAACTTAAACTTCTTATATTTCAATTTTCCTTTGACGGCAAATACAATACTCAATTCTGCTGTTTGCTGTAAGGGCCGCAGCTGTGTACGTAGTGTTTCTTGTACATAGTGTTATTTTATACAGTAGCTGTATCTGAAAAGGTAAGTAAATAAGAAATAGTAAACAACGAATAGTAAATGAAGAAAATGACAAGTATCAAAATGTTATTCAGTATCTACTAGTGAGAGGACGGGATAAATAGGTGAAATAAATCATTAACATTGAATTTTAGTTCATAAAATCGGGTGATAGGTTTTTATTTAAGGCGCGTTTTCACGGTACACTTTGGATGATCATCCCGGCCGAATCATCCAAAGTGATTGCGACGATGAAAGTTTTTTCGTTTACATGGATCACCAAGACTGAATTAGTCTGTTCACTTACAAATGGCGCCTACTGAAGTTGTACGTGCTGGAATTGGCATAATAACTGAATGTCTTTTATGTGAACTTAGACATGCACTTGAAAAACAGAAGATTAGAAAAAAACGACGTTGGTGGGTAAGGTCGTGGATAAATCGACGCTATAAAATGGGGGCGTCAACTTTTTTGTTAAAGGAATGGTCTACAGAAGATCAAGACATGCTAAAAAACTATCTAAAAACGTACAAACACAACAACTACGCATTTTAAACACGACAATAAACATCCACGTGGACCTTTTGCCACTTTTCACTAGTCACTGCCGATGACACAGCCATAAAAGCATGTTTACATGGTTTACTTTGGATGATTCATCCGCGATGCATCCTCTAAAATGAACAAAAGTAGAACTCGGTTCAACTTCGTTCAATATTCATTTTGAATGATCATTTTCGATGATTAATAGTTTACACGATTCATTTATTTTTCACTTTGGATGATTCATCCGGGATGATCATCCAAAGTGTACCGTGAAAACACGCCTTTACGAATAAGGAATTTCCAAGTGTTCAATATGATTTTTTTACTAATTGATAAAGGCTGCTTTATATTAGAAGTACAACTTTAATTCAAGTAGGTACATGGAAGAGATATATTAGATGTAAAATATTAACTAAAACAAAAAGAATGTCTGTGTACTTTGTACGCACGTAATATACCGGGAGATATTAACAGAAGTTCAACCACGATTTTCTAAGTCCTGCCCTTTGCAATACTGGAAGGTTAGAGAAGGTACTTACAATTTTTGGAAAAATTCACGGGTTTCCTGTGACATTTTCTTGTGAAAATTAGATTTTCCATGAAAAAAAAAAAAAAAAGGTAGTTGCGATGAATTTCTGAGTCCTACCATATCCATAGAATAACAGGATACTATCTATTTTATGAAGAACATATTTTGGGCAGGAGGGTTGCAAAAGGACTAAGGGAGTATATAGATATACAAACATGTAATGAAAATAATGAAATTTTCATAATTTTCTCAGTCCTGCCAACTTAATAAATTAAACATATTTATTTCAAAATGACCAAAAAAATGTTGGCATGACGTCACCTAATGTTTAACTGCACTTGTCCCTTGGAAAATTCTGTGGAAAATTTTCACCCTGGTTCCGTGATTTTCTGAGTCATAAAATAAATTTTATTATAAAATAAATAATTTAAGTAGACATTATTCCAAATGGCAGGATGTCTAGTTACACCTTTTTTACTAAGTATAGTTAAAAAATATACAGAGTTGGGATAAAGTATGGAACCAAGCAAATATCTTTGAAACGAAAAGAACAATATTTATGAAACTTTGCATGCAAGTACAGTGACGAAAAAGGCATCTGATGCCATATTTTTTGTTACTACTCCACTTCCGGTGTCACCGGAAATACCCTTAACTTATTAACTTTAAATGGGACACCCTGTATATTTTTGAAGATTTAAAAAAAACTTGTTATTTTTAATTCATACATACCAAGTTTGGAAGAAAAAACTATTAAAACAAGAAATAAATCTCTTTAGATTTAAAAAATAGGTTAAATTATTTACGTTAGACCAATGATATTAAAAATAAAAAAAAAATAATTTCAAATGTTGAAAATGTTTGCTGTTCACCTCCTGACAACGTTCAAGCCTATAAATAAATTCGTGAGTCAATTTTTGCAAGATTTCTTCACGTATTAGTTCACATTCATCAATTATTATTTGTCTCAAATCCTGCAAGCATGTTGGTCGCCGTAATTAAGACGTAAACACGTAATTTTAGATAACCCAAAGAAAAAAAATCTAACGGGTTGAGGTCCGGAGAACGAGCGGGCCACTCTATGAATACTCTACGTCCAATCCATGGATTTGGAAAATTGACTTCCAAAAAATGAAAATTTACCATAACCTATTACCATTAATATTTCAATACGATCTTTTCCACTTAAATGAACCATTTTTAATACAACTTATTTGTGTCAATTAGTTCAGTAACAGTTTTACCTACTACACTAAATTCAAATAAGTCATGCAGTGCATGTAAACAACAATTTTAGTCTACAGTATAGATGGTACTCGTTTATTTCCTATTACGTTGTATTAATACAAAAAATTATCTACAGACATTTTTTAATAAATTTTCTCTACCAAATTTGGTATGTATGAATTAAAAATAACAAGTTCTTTTAAAATCCGCAAAAATATATAGGGTGTCCCATTTAAATTAAATAAGTTAGGGGTATTTCCGGTGAAACCGGAAGTGGAATAGTAACAAAAAATATGGCAACAGATGCCTTTTGCGTCACTGTGCTTGCATGCAAAGTTTCATAAATATCGTTCTTTTCGTTTCAAAGATATTTGCTTGGTTCCATACTTTATCCCAACCCAGTATAAGAAAATTCGTGGAAAGTTACACGATTTTCTAAGTCATGCCATTTCGCACATATCTCAAGAAGGTTAATACAAATCTATTTACAAAGAGGCAGGATGGTTGTATAGTTATTTCGTATAAAAAAATTAAATTGTAAGTCTGTAAAATTATTTCAGGGTGTTATACAAACATCTTCATATCACCACAATTTTCTGAGTCATGCCATGTCGAGTATGCTTAAAAAACACTCACTTAAAACCATTTACAACGTGGCAGGATAACCGCAAAGATATTTAATACATAAAAATTAATTTTTATATCATTAAAACAATCGTCCGCTATTAAATATTATTTTCCTGAATAATGTCTCGGAATTTTTACACACCTTTAAAATCTACAAGCAAACTGTAACATCTTTATTTTAAGTGGTTAGATAATATTTTTATCTAAGTAAACGCAATAAAAGTAAATAAATAATTTTTACAATTTATTGGTTATAGTAGGGAATTGACCTATCTATTATATTATAAAGGGTGTCCAGAAACTCTCGTAACAAACGAAAACCGGAGATTTCCCAGATTATTTCATTCATAGGAGATTCTGACCAATATAAAGCTACAGAAATCTGAATTAAATCGATAATTTTTGATAATCTCCCGTCGTTAAGTATATTACGTCAGATGCCCTTCGTTGCTACGAAAAAATACATTCAGTGACATTAATGGCAATTAATGTTTTAAAAATTATAAAAGTGATGACTTTCAATCGTCAAATATTTATAAAAACTGTGTGTTCAATGGTACTTACATAAATAAATTACAATAGAATTTTGGTTTTGAACAGTTTTATTCATGAAATAATCGCAACAAATTGCACTCGACCTCTGAAATTAATATAGAATTTTTGCTCTCGTGACACTTTGACATAATTTCACTCGCCTTCGGCTCGTGAAATTAAAACTGTCAAAGTGTCACTCGGGAAAAATTCAATAATTTCAGAGCTCTTGTGCAATTACTACTGATTATTTCATTCATAGGAGATTCTGACCAATAGCAAGCTACAGAAATCTGAACTAAATCGATAATTTTTGATAATCTCCCGTCGTTAAGTATATTACGTCAGATGCCCTTCGTTGCTACGAAAAAATACATTCAGTGACATTAATGACAATTAATGTTTTAAAAATTATAAAAGTGATGACTTTCAATCGTCAAATATTTATAAAAACTGTGTGTTTAATGGTACTTACATAAATAAATTACAATAAAATTTTGGTTTTGAACAGTTTTATTCATGAAATAATCGCAACAAATTGCACTCGACCTCTGAAATTAATATAGAATTTTTGCTCTCGTGACACTTTGACTAATTTCACTCGCCTTCGGCTCGTGAAATTAAAACTGTCAAAGTGTCACTCGGGAAAAATTCAATAATTTCAGAGCTTTTGTGCAATTACTACTGATAATTTAAAGAAAATTTAACCCAATTCACCTAGTCCAAAAATGCTTCCATGGAAAGCTAGAGCTCTTTAAAGATCGCGTCTTGTAATTAGTTTCTTTAAAATAGCTCCAGAACGCTTTTATTTAGAAAAACGAATACTGGTACACCTATTTATCTTCCAGAGGTCAATTACCAATTGTCAATTTTTAGTACCGGTCATAGGGGACCGTTTTTGGGTACGGAAAAATCGATTTGAAAAATTTTTCGTTTTATGAATTAAAAAAAATTAAAAAACACTATTTGAGGAAATGAAAACTGCTACGTTTATTTCTCTTCTAGAGATGAATCGATTTGATCAATTGTGAATTTTTAGCACTGGTCATAGGCGTCCATCTTGGGTAGATCAACGAATATTTTATCTCATAACTTATTGGTCTTTAAATTTTTAGACATTTTTGACAGTAGAGTATTAAATTGTGAGGTATTCTTGTACTAAAAGTTACTCTTGCTTTAAGTCGGCAATCACATCGTTCTTTTTTTTTATTTTTTTTTCAATTTTTTTTCAAATTCAACAAACGAAAAATTTTAAAATGGATTTTTCCAGAAAACGGTGCATCCTACCGACTTAAAGTAGGAGTACCTTTTAGTACTATAATACCTCACGATTTAATAATCTAGTGTCAAAAATGCCTAAAAAGGAAAGACAAAAACTTATACGATAAATTAACCGTTGCCACACCCAAAAGGGACTCCTATGACCGATACTAGAGATTCGCAATTGATGGAACCGATTTATATCTGAAAAAAAAAGACGGACCAATTTTTGTCTTTCGAAATGGAGGCGTTCTAGAGATATAAAAAACTAATTACAAGGCGCCATCTTTAAAGATCTTAGCTCCCTTAAGGAAGCCGCACACCAAAGAAACATGAAACGTAAAACATGAAACGCAAAACACGTTTCATGAATATAAAACACATCTGAACAAATAGACGTCCGCACACACAAAAAACGAGTGTGATTCATGCACATAAAATATTTTTATCTTGGTGAAACCTGTTTCATGAAATAGATCGTGTTGTACTTTTCGGTTTCAGTTTCGTTATTTTGGACAGTTAATTACCTGCGTAATATGAATTCCGATAAGAATTTAATATTGCATTGGTTTCTGCGGTGAAGTAAAATGAAGAGCTGTACAATTCCAACTTGGAGAGGTACTCGAATAGGCAATGACAAGAAAATATCGGTTTTCTTTAAACCAGGACCCGCAATAAAACAATGTAAATGTTTGAATACTCATTCTATAAAATGATTTAAATTTGGCAACATAATTACTTAATAGGGTAGGCCGATTTGTATACGAAATTCAAAAATATTTTAATTTCAGATTTTGCAATCCAAAAAAACATGTGGAGTAGGAAAACAATTTTTTTTGTAAAAATAAATTTTTTCATATTTTGCTGTTTTGAACTGCCACAAGGTCACTAAAATTTTGAATTTAAAATTTTACTAGTTTTACAACTTGCATATCCGAAAATGTTATAATACATAGAATGAAACAAATGTTGTTAATTATTCATGTTTTTATTTTTAATATTTTAACTGCCACAACGTAATTTACATTAATATTTAAAAAAAAAATCATTAAATCATTAAAAATAAATTTTATGCTTAAGTTGAACAAACAAACAACTGTTCTTACAACTTATAATCTTTTTTGACCTAAAAGAAGGCATAATTCGGTGTGATTCTAGTTTGATTCTGATCAAACCATCTCTGCTATCAGCACCACAAACTTTTGCTGAAGCTTCTGTCACAAGTTTAATCATGCGTTCAACGGCTTGCGTGTGAGACGGATATAACTTAAGCTCCGATAACAGTGCCGATGTCTCCGGATTAACCACAATTTCCTGTAAAGTTTCATTCGAACTTCCAATTGTTAATGGTGGTTCAGTTAAGGGTATTGTACTCCACTTTATGATATCGATGTAATCCATAGCGTTCATATTAAGCACATGTGGTACCTCAAATGTTCGTAGTCGCTGGTTTATGTTACTTGTTCGAGCTTTAAAAATACGGCGCACAGCAAGCTCTCTAATATGTTGTCTTGGATCTCCTAACATTCCAAGTAGCATATTTTCTGGATGTGCAAAAAATCTATTTCGCAATAGAACTGGATCCATTACATCCTTTAGGGGTTGTGGTAAATACCTAGATAACTGAATCATTTTCCAAAAATTAAAGGCTCCATGTAGGCAGGACGGTCTGGTTTTTATAAGGAACCATACTGAAGCATACACTTTTAAAATAAAGGTTGCTAAGGTAATCAAATTATCTGATGGAACCACAGTGGAAACATATAAACGTAGTATACGGTTAGCCAATGTTAACCAGCGGGAATGCACTATTTTACCTGGGCACCGTTTAGAAAGTTTGTTGTCAATACTTCCCTCTGAGATTGCAACACACATGTCAAGAAGATATTGTTGATCTGTACTTAAATCAGACCTATCCACATTCTCCTGTACATATGATTCAATTACACTGAACTTAACAACAGGTAGATTTTCACATCCAATGAGTGCTTGTCCTATAGGTCCGTTGAAGTGACGAGGTCCAGTTGTACTACCATCAAGGAAATTCATAAGGTGTCGCAAAGGTAATTCATTACAGTGCAGCTGGCAAATAAGCCACTGCAACGGGCGATTTAAATGTTTTTCTAATTGCACAATAACACCATTAAACTTTCCAACATTAACATTCGTCCCATCACACCCTATTACTCTTAAGATATCTGTGGATACGTCAGAGTCATCAAAATATTTTAAAATGCTTTTTAAAATGTTGGCAGCAGTACCAGAATCAGGAGTAACATGCACCAGATAAGTCGACTCAGGCATTTTTAATGTGTTCTTCTCGAATTAACTTTCGACGATTATCTTCCATTTTTAACGTATTATCCTTGCGACCATCGAAAAAAAAGCCACGTAACTGTGAAGAATCGTCCATTTCAAGAAGGGTACGTTTTTTTTTGTTCTAGCACGACGAATTTTGTTCTTATCTATAATGTTGCTATTATCTTCCATATTTATAATACCGACGTCTTGTAGTACTGCTGAAGCGACTGCAGCACCAGCTCGATCAGAAATACCAAAACGATCGAGTGTTCTTGCAAGCACAGGTAATTGTAACACATTATTGGAAGCTAATGATTTTTGCTGCACAGTAGAAATTTCTGCAGAACTGATCGATTCATGTGCAAGTGTTTCCGTCGCTATTCTTTTTTGCCGAGATCGATTTTTCGGTAAGTGAACAACATTCTAATTTAATTGTTTTTGAATTTGCAATAAATTTCTCTCCTCTCGGTTCTGTAACTTTTTGGACATTGTTATATCTATGGCACCAATTACCATTCGTCTTTGAGTTCTTTGGTCTTCTAAAAATGGTCGTTCGGCTGCTGGCACTTTAAATACTTTATCGCAAGAACAATTATTTAAATCTAGACATTTACAAGCAGCCACATCAAATAGTACTTTGGATTGTGTTCTGAAATCATTTAACTGTTTTTTATAACTTGCAACACCACTGCGTTGTTTATAAGGTTTTAGTAAATTTCAAATTTTAAGACGATAACTTGTTATTCGCTTTATAATACTGCACTGCTGAACGGTTGGAATTGAAGCACGACTCCAAATTTCCCTGAATTTTCTTTGCTACAATTTGACTTGTCTCAGTTGCGGTTTGTTGTGGATTTGTTGCAATCGGTTTTAATTTATGTTCAACATAGTTGAAGTAAGTGTTCATATCTTCATATGTTGGTAAAACTGTTTCGTTTATATTATTGGACGCTCCAAATATAGGACACTTTAACTCACTTCTGGTGTTACGCGCCATTTTATCGGTAAACATAAACATATAAACAAACTTATATTACGACGTAAAAGATCAAGAGATACGCCGACTAATACGACTGTATTCCGTGGTTGTTAGTCGAAAACTGATTCATTCCCAAATGAAAGAATACCTCTTTGTCTCAAATCGATAAAACATTACGATCGGTCCGAAAATATCGGACAGCCAAGTCAGTAGCGTCGCTTCACGTAATGATCGCATAATTTAGTTTTAACATAATGTCCTTGTGGCAGTTGAAATATTAAAAATATACAAAAACTTTATTGTAAAAAAACTTTTAGTTTTAATTATTTAACAATGTGGTAAAATGCAAAATTTAATATTTTTAATATAAAAATTTAGATTTTTTTTTTATTTAGCTAATGCCTCGACAACTAATGGCCATTGGCATGGCAGGTACGGTAATTTTGAACAGTTAGGTACCTAGTGTCATGTGTAGTGTGTGTGTTGAGTAAGTGTCTTGTTACTTTGCAAAGTCGACGTCATTGTCTTTGCAAAGAGACGCTAATTGTATCCGAACGTCTGCGGTCCCTCCGGTGAGTACCGATCCCACAAGGACAGAAACTATATTCATTTATTAATTTATAATAAATGAAAAATTTCTGACCCCGGTGAGATTCGAACCCACAACCTTTCGGATTTTTTTGATCCAAAGGCAGGCGCTCTTACCACTGAGCCACGGAGGGGGTCAATTTAGATTTTTGACATTTATGTGGCAGTTCAAAATAATTTTTTTTTATTAATATTTAATATCAAAAATTTTGTTTTTATACACTTCAACTTTTTTTCAATTGCATTTTACCATTTTAGTAATTTCGAAAAATCGGCCCACCCTATTACTTAATTCGTTTGTAACCAAATATGTACTATGGTTATGATGTTGGACAGTAATAAAAAGTTGCCACAATAGCAACAACCTTGTCATCATTACTTTTCATTGTTGACTATACAAATTTTCTTTTTGTTTGTGTGATTATTATATATCTTGAAACGGTTTCATTCTTCACAATTTATTTGTTTCATGTTTCACGTTTCATGTTTTATATTTCACGTTTCTTTGATGTGCGGCCTCCCTTAGACAGTAATAAAAGAGTTGCCACGACAGCAACGACCTCGTCATAAATTTCCATTGTCGACTATACAAATTTTATTTTCGTTTCTTCGATTAGTATATCACGATTTTGTTATTTGGGAGTTTTCTCGAGTTATGAATACGCAATCAGAACCGACCTCCGATGCATCTGGTGCCTAGAGTTACTGCTAAGGCACGTCATCTGGAGTTTCGTGGGCTATCGGCAATAAATTAAAGTAAACAGATTATTCGAGAGTTTTTGGGATGGCCGAACACTAATATGACATTACAACCTACCCTCGGAGCACCTGGTGCCCAGGGTGACTGATTTCAAATTTAGAGGGTTTTTGGAGGTCGATTTTGATGGCGTATTCATGTTCAGCAACCCCAAAACTCCTCGAGTAATCTACTTGCATCACTTTAGTGTCGGAAAGCCTCGAAATTTAAAAAGATGACGTGTATGTCAGTCACTCTAAGCACTAGGTGCTCCGAAGATCGATTCAAATGTCACATTCTTGTTCAGAAATCCCAAAAACCACCTGTGTAATCTGTTTGTATCAATTTACTGCCGAAAATAATATATAAATATGGTATGGAGAATGCTTAACAAATAAAAAGGTACCAGAAAATATCATTTTATTATAATACTAAAATACAGGGACAGAGTGTGTCCCATTTAAGAAAACTCATAAAAATACTCATTCCGAGTTTCAACCAAACCTGTACACTAAAATTAAACATTTCGGTATACTATTAATAATTGACAATAGCAGACTATATTAAAAATCGTTTGAACATAAATTAACGGAAGTTTTGATATCAAATCACTACAGTTGTACAGGGCGTGAATGTTGCAACAAAATTAACAAGAAAACGTAATTAAATTTTAAATTACCTTGTATAATATTACAAAACGCTATATTTTAACAAAAAGATTATCGAGTAGAATCCAAAAATGTAAAAATATACAGGGTATTCCATTTAAAAAAACATAAATTTGTGTCACTCTCTCAATACGGGTAGCCCTGTATATTAGAAAATACTGTTAAATCATAGTGCCCCATGTTTCACCTAAATAACTTTTTTTCATGTCTCTTACGACAAACGAGTAATTGGACTTTGTCACACTAATGCCCCACCCTGTATACAAAATAACTATAAAACCATCCTGCCTCTTTTTAAATAGACTTATATTAAGATTCTTGAAACATATGCAAAATGGCTTGACTCAGAAAATCGTGGAATTTTTCACGTATTTTCTTACAAATCTAGGACTCGTGCCGTCTTTCTAGAACCGTTTAACCTTCCTGCCGAGTACCGAAAAAGTATTGATTGCATTTTAGTATTATAACTTTTTAAAGGCAGAACTCAGAAAATCACGGAATCTGGGTGAAAATTTTCCGCAGAATTTTCCAAGGGACAAGTATACTTAAACATTAGGAGACTTCATGCCAATATTTTTTTGATCATTTTAAAATAAATATCGCCTCTTTGCTTTAACAAGGTGTTAAGTTAAAAAGTACAATTTTACAGGAGCCTCCTTTTTAACTTACAAAAAATTATTGTCTCCAAATCAATGCATTTTTATAGTCCATCTAATATTAACTATAAGTGTTAACTATTTACGTCTGTGAAAATGTGAGGTAGGCTTGATGATGTAATATATTTAGCGAAAAATTTGCATATTTACGAAAAATGTTATAATATGTCACACTTTTCCTGCAAAAATGTAATAAGATGAATGTTACAAACTGACTTGTCACGTTGTTGATGATATTATTTTTGTTATGTTACTGGGTTATTCAATAAACAAACGTTGTCGAAATAAAAGACTATAGATTTGAGAATATGTTCTTTATTGAAAAAGTGTAACTATAACAACCAATATTAGAATTACAAGGCGAAATTAAAGTGCAATAATTCTTAAATTAAAACTATTTCTTAAAATTATTTAATATTGCGTAAAAGCTTAAATTCTAAACGAACAAATTTCATTAAATTACAAAAATGTAACACTCAAAATATTGTCAAAACAAGCAAAAAGACGTGACATGATTAAAACATGACACTAAAACACGTGACATTTAAACTACAATGATTCATAAAATGGCCTGTGATATCTCGGAATTAGGTTTTTATTAACCAAATCCATGAGATCCGCTTTTTTCTTATCGGGAATACCTAGTTTTGCGCTGTATGCATCTCTCAATTCCAAATTGTTGCTCTTTTTCTTTTTATTAATAACTGTAGCTTTCTTAAATTGTTTGTCAGCGTATGAATTTTTAAAAAACATAGTATCGGGTTCGCTTTTTTTAAGTTGAATCACCTTTAAACCTGCTAGTTTTACTGTCTCATTATTTTCATCTTTCAGTAAAGAAAAGTTCATTTGATTGCATAAGCTCTTCAAGTCCAAAAAATCGGCGAAACACATTTCATTAACATGGAAGGGCTCGCTTTTCTTCCTTGCAGCCTTTATGGCACCAATAAATGCGTCAGGTGTATACATAGGGCCGGATCTTAATTGACGTTTAATTTCTCTCTCAATTTGAGAATGAGCAGAATCTCCCTCGTTTTGGGTGTGCCCCTTTATCAAATATTTATGCGTTACTGAGTTAAGATTTTCAATTGTTTTTACTGCGTATAAATACATACAGATCATAAATTTATTTTTTTGCTGGCCTGCACAATTATCAGAATAGAACACAACGTCCAAATTGTTGGCTGTTTCTGAAACTTTCTTAAGATACTTGTAAACACATGTACCGATTTCATTCACACCTCTATGGGCGTTTGACTCATCCCAAACATAGCTTTCAACACAGTTATTCTGAATGTTGTATATGGTTAAATTAAAAATATTCAATTTTGATTTATAGTAGAAGACCGAGATGTCCCCTTTGGGGCATTGAAACACTGCTTGCAAGTCATACACTGCGACCAGAATTGTATTGTCTTTTTTATCATTCTCTTTCTCTATACGTGAGAGAACTTTTTCACTTTGATGTGTTTCGTATTTCTCTTTTATTTGTTGTTTCTCTTCCTCGGTGCTATTTTTATAACCTTCACACACATCACACAAGTCTTTTTTGGGAACAAAAAATGATATGTTGAAATCTTGAGTAAATATACGGTAGAACATCAAATATGTGGCAAAAGGTACATTTAGTGATTTACACTTTGTAACATAGTCTCTGTGTAAGTCGGTAATTGCTTTGCTGCCATCAATGTAATGTCTTTTTGAGTTGGCTCTTATGTAATGAGATTCAATTTTCGGTATTGATTCTATAAATGTTTTAACGCCATTTTTAATGCTTTCATCTATCTTATATCTATTTTCATGACGTCCTCGATTATCTTTCATTGCTGAAATGTTGCTGTCTCTATTTTTCTTCTTTAAGGCCGTCTCAATGGGTCGGTTATTAATTGATAGAGTATTTTTAAAAAACAGTTTACACACTCTAGTCTTTACACCTGCAACAGTTAAAAAGAAAGCGTTGTTATTGTCACGAGAAGGTGCAACGTTCCCATCGGCATCCATTTTAACGTAACGATATTTTGGAACGACTGCTTCAACACTGTTTGCGATAAATGACCACTGTTTTTCGATGTTTCCTAAATCCCAGTATTCTTTAAATAATTGCAAACGTCGCTCCTCTGTGATATTTGACTGACATTTGAAAGCACAATTTTCTCTGCAAGGTGGTTTCAATGTACGTTCTGGAATGGTTTTATTTGCCTTTAGTGTTTGGTAAGATTTTCCACAATTTCTCAGTTTCTTTACTACGTTTTTTTGCCAATTATCTTCTTGTCTTCGCCTTTTCTTTCCTATTTTATTTGGACTACAATCTAGATTTGTTAACTTCTGTTGAGAGGCGCTTATATTTTCCTTATCAGACGGTTCACTTTGTATTGGTTTAAGGTTATTAAGTATCATTTCATGGTCTTCCCTAGGTAGCAGATTCACACTTTCACATAAAATATTGTCTTGATTTCTTGTGCTAACAGGTAAATCTTCTTCGTCAGAACATGAAGCATTTCTTCGATTACGATGTCTTAGTTCTACATCTTTATAGTCTGGGTCTTTTACGGAGTCGTCGCTATCTGTAAAGAAAATTATGGTTAGAATATTATCAGAATTAGGTAAAAAAAAATGAAATGATTTTGATTACATTGAATAGAATATTACTAGAATTAGGTAAAAAAATGAAATGCTTTTGATTACATTGAAATGAACATTAATTGCATACATAAAATTACCTTCACTGAAAGAGCTTGATGAGCTGGTTGACGAGTTACTAGAGGAACTACTGCTAGTCGAATCACAAGGACTACGATTGGGAACTGATAAGTCAACTTTTTCTTCTGTTAACAATGAGTCCTCTATGTTTGAAGTTCCATTTTGTATGTTTAATGTTGTGCCATTATCTAAAAAACGGTACGTAAAATTTAATAATATTATATAATACAACATAAGAATAAAACAGAAGATAATAGTAATAACAGCCATATACGCAAACCTGTTAGGCATACCCTACCTAACACAGATATAAATGATACAACACAGTTATATTTAAATTTTACTAAAGTTATCGGTCAATCGTAGACAGAATCGGCGATGAATGAAAACAAAACCTATCGTCTAATGGGTGCCTAAATACTTCGTAGATAACTAAAACTTACATACCTGTACTAGTCATTAGAACGGGAATGTTCGAATTCTCGGTTGCCATTGCAAGTTCAAGGATCCTCTTAGATCTCGATTCCATCTGAAAAAATAAGTACATACTAGTTATTTATTTTAGTATAAACAATGTGATATTAAAAAATATTCTCCATAAAAATATTGCTTTTTTCTGGAAGAACGAAACATCAGTATGTAACTTGAACTTGTTTTTTGTACTGGGAAAACTTTTATCATATACAACGTGGTATCCTTAGATAACACAAAGCAAAGTTTATATATTTTCAGCAACAGTGTGACACGAAGATATATACCAATTCACACTCCACGGACATTTTTCAACAACACTGTTTTAAAATACACATACCACACTATAGAATAAAAAAATAATATTGAATGAATACATACCTTTGCAATCACAATGTAATATCGTCGTGATATCACGTTCTTGTCGAAAAACTAGTGCACCTTCCACTTCGCGTGCTAAGTAACAACTGGCTTGTCTCGTTTTTGAAACAAAGCACTCTGAAGAAAGAGATAGCGTGACATCGCAATGTAACACCGTTCCGCTGTCTCTTTTCCTCATACATTTACTATTACTCACTGAATAGATACCGCGTTTTGGGAGAAAATAAAGTTTGACACGGCGGTTTTAATTATCAAATAAAAAAAAAATTGAGTTTTTGGACTTGTCACGTTATTGAAGCAAAGAGGCGATATGTCTAATTTATTTAGTTGGCAGGACCCAGAAAATCATGAAAATTTCATTGTTCTCCTTACATGTTTGTATACATATATACTCCGTTAGCCGTTTGCTACCCTCCTGCCCAAAAAATGTTCTTCATTAGATCGATAGTATCCTGTCATTCTACGGATATGGCAGGACTCAGAAATTCATCGCAAAACCCTATTTTTATTTTTTGGGAAAATCTTATTTTTACAGGAAAATGTCAGAGGAAATTTGTGGGTGTTTCCACAGATTGTAAGTACTTCGTCAACCCTTCCAGTATTGCAAAAGGCAGGACTTAGAAAATCGTGGATGAACTTCTGTATAATATCTCCCGGTCTATAAGAAGTTATAGTTCTATTATATGATTTCAACGAAATATACTTTAAACAGTTTATTTGTGTTTTATTTAAATATTAAAATAATTTTCATGCTTACTACTTTCCGAAAATTTTTATTAAAACAATACCAAAAATTAAAAAAAGGTAAGGTAAGGCAACAACATGAGGTATTCCTAAGCGGTTACCCATCCAAAACATAACCGCAGTAAACAATGCTTGATCACGGTTATCGGGTGACAACCGTGTAAGTCAGTGTGTAAGTCAGTGTAAGTCAGATTGTACAAATAATATTAAGATTGATTTTTAATCTTCTGTTCATCATAGATAATTAATACTTCCGACGAAAACAATATATTTTTTTCACACTTCATTTGCACTGATACATACATAACTTGAAATATTTAGCAACTAACTTCATACTGTCTATGTGCGCGTACTGTCGCGCTTATAAACATTCATTCTCAATATTTAAATTGCGCCCAAAGAAGTATAACTTCAAAAATTATGTTATCCAGTTCAAAAAGCCTCGTTGAAAGCATCTTCACTCGAGAAAGTTTCCCTGATAGGTTTCATTTATAACTTTTAGGAACAGTTCCAACCGGTTTAAAAAACAATTTCAGTTTTAGGAACACATCCAAAAACCAGGCATTTTGAACCATTGAACTTGTTCGGCCAAGTTGCTTTAACAGGAAGCTGATGACCACAAAGGTTAAATAAGAGGACGCGAATCTATTCTAGAGAAAAACACCCCCTACTAAATAATAACCTTACTCAAAATCATGATTCAAAAGCACAATAGTCATTCTTTTCTGAAATCTTTGTTTTGCCTTTATGGTTAAGCTACTATTTATTTTCAACAAATATTTTCGACTTTTTTAATAGGCAAACCCTGTAGGTTTTCTGAATTATCCTTAAACCCTTACTTTTAGTTTTTTGATCTAAACCACACTTAATGATTCCAATTGTTATTTTTTCTTGTAAAAAATTTCTGAATACACTATGAATCAGAATTCATTATTCTTTTCAGACATGTTCTCAAGAAATAGATTTTAATTATAACTATTTTTGGTGCCATTTTTATGATAATCGCTAATTTTTTGTCAATTTTCATGAATGTGTCTTACTTTATACCAGAAAGCGTTTTAAGAAAATTATGGTTATCTCCTTGCAATTATAATAGGATCTAAATGGATTTATATGACAATAACATATTATCTATATTATCTATATTATCTATATTATCTACCATACCTAATTAAAATACATATATTTTCTCAAGTTTTTGACATAGTCTCAAAATGCTAATTATTTTTAAAACATTAATTACGTAATTTAAGGTTCATTTGACCCTATTCTGTGGCTAGTTCGATCTACTGATGAATATAGGTTTTTTACTGATAAAGATCAGATAGGACTGAAAACGCTTTAAATTTATAAGTTTATTTGAATGTTTAAATAAAATTACAATAATTTTATACTATTTTACATTGTGAAAGTGTTAACTTCATACTAAATTTTAATACCGCTTATGATTTTTGTAACAATTTTCTGTATTTTGGTAATAATTTTTTAATGTATTTTTTACCTAATACGATTTTAACAACTAAAACGATTGTAATTGATATTACTTTACATCTGTATATTATGTTTCAATCATTAGAACTGAATAACTGTAGAAATATTACACGAAACTTTTTCTATCAAAAGATTGAAATAGTATTTTCATTGTTGTTATAATATCTTCTTGACTGATAACCTCAATTTCAATTGCAGTGAGTTTTATCTCAATTTGTATATTTAGATTTAAGGTAATAAAGTTTCAAAATATCGTTAATTTCTATTAAGGTAATACCGTAGCGATCAACAGGTAGCAAAAACGCGTTCCAAGATTGCGGCTGTAATTTTGAATATTTTTTCGAGATATTTGGCACACGTATTCGTAATATAATAAAGAATGGAGGTACAGAGCCTAATTTGAAAAATGTATTAATATGTGGATATTACTCTGTAATTAAATACAATATTAAAAAAACGAGCCTGTACAGCCATTAAGAAGAACAAAAAATACACTTTCTTCAAATAAACTTCTTTATCCGATGCCTAGATTTTGTGTCATTTTGGAACTACTAAAATTTTTTATTTCATTAGTAGTTCCAAAATGACACAAAATCTAGGCATCGGACAAAAAAGTTTATTTGAAGAAAGTGTATTTTTTTGTTCTTCTTAATGGCGATACAGGCTCGTTTTTTTAATATTGTATTTAGTTACAGAGTAGTTTCCACATATTAATATATTTTTTAAATTGGGCTCTGTACCGCCATTCTTTATTATATTACGAATACGTGTGCCAAATATCTCGAAAAAATATTTAAAATTACAGCCGCAAACTTGGAACGCGTTTTTGCTACCTGTTGATCGCTACTGTTTCCTCTTAACGCCATTCCAAACGTTCATTAGAAAATATCTCACGTATAGCATGGGTAAACAATATAGTGAAATAATAAATAATTTATAGACAGTCTTTTGAGTTGGTTATTCGTTGCGCGAGGAGTCTGATTTTGAAATGTGTGCTTTGAGTTAAGCAGAAATTTCAAGACGGATATGACTATATAATTCTCTTCTTATTCGTTTTGCTTTATTTCTTTTACCCGCATTACATTAGGGTGCAAAATTTCTTGATCAAAAGTCGCTGTTTGCTGAAGTGCACTTAAATATAGTATACAGGGTGTTTCATTAATAATTGTCCATACAGTAACTGGAGAAACCTTAGCACAAAATACGAAGATTTAACCTAAAACACTTAAATAAAATGTGGTTCCTTACTGAGTTACAGGGTGTTTTATCTCAAAAATTTAAAAAATATTTTTGCTCAGCATTTTAAAACCATTCGACGTATCCTTTTCATACTTAGCAGAAAGTATAGGTACTGCACAAACTACTAAATTACGTTAAACAAACGTTTCTGGCTATTACCAGAGGCGTACGACGGGGAAAAGTGAATGGATGACCCTTTACAAATTCTACGCCACTGGTGGAATTGCTATTTTGGTTCAATTTTTGGATTTTCCAATACTTTCTATGAAAATAATATACTCTTTATTCATAACGATAAAGTCATTAGTTTTCGAGATATTTGAAGTTAAAAATGAAACGACACGGTTATTTTATCGTTACGAATGAAAAGTATATTATTTACATAAAAAGTATTGGAAAATAAAAAAATTACACTAAAATAGCAATTTCGTCAGTTGCGTAGAATTTGGGAAGTGTCAACCAGCCACTATCCCCTGTCGTACGCCTCTGGTAGTAGCTAGAAACGTTTGTTTATCTTAATTTAGTAGGGTGTACAGTGCCTACACTTTTTGCCAAGTATGATAAGGATACGCCAAACAGTTTTAAAGTACTAGGTACAAATAATTTTTAAATTTTAATCATATGAATCATATCATAATAAATTAATCAAAATAACTGTGCCGTTTCATATTTAACTTCAAATATCTCGAAAACTAATAACTTTATCGTTACCAATGAAGAGTATATTATTTACGTAGAAAGTTTTGGAGAATCTAAAAATGGCACTAAACTAGGAATTCCTCCAGTGCCGTAGAATTTTAGAAGGGTAAACCATTTACTATCCCCTGTCGTACGCCTCTGGTAGTAGCTAAAAACGTTTGTTTATCACAGTTTAGTAGGGTGTATAGTAGTCGCACTTTCTGCCAAGTATGAAAAGGATACGTAGAACAGTTTTAAAATGCTGAGCATAAATAGTTTTTAAATTTTTAGATAAAACACCCTGTAACTCAGTAAGGAACCACATTCTATTTAAGTGTTTTAGGTTAAATCTTCGTATTTTGTGCTAAGGTTTCTCTAGTTAATATATGGACAATTAACACCCTGTATAGTTTATACAGTATGCGGCAAAATATAACACTACTGAAATAAATATTGAAATGTTTATTAAATATGTACAGTCGGAAAATGAAAGAATACCCATGAACGATCACATCAATCACATATTTTGTATTTGCTGTTTTTTTCCATAAATAACAAACAAGAGAGTTAGCTTATTAATAATTTGAATAATATGTGACTGATGTGAACTTTAATGGGTATTCTTTCATTTTTCCGACTGTAGTTTTTTTACAGGCCTTTTAGGCCCAAAGATTTATTGTTCTTTTCCATAGCTTTCTGTTATTTGTCAACTTCTTCCAGTCTGTTATTCCATTTTCTTTTAGGTCTTCTACTACCGCTTCTCTCCATCACTTTCGTTGTCTTCCTCTCTTTCTTTTATAACCTGGTACTCTCCATGCTATTTTCTGGACCACTCTGTCATCGTTCATTCTTTCTATATGGTCCAGCCACTGTAACCTTCTTGATTTTATTACGCTATCTATTTGTGTTTCTTCGTAAATATTATAAACTTCCTCATGTGTCCTTCTTATATACCCTTCCTCTGTTCTCTTTAAACGTAATATTCTCCTGAGTATTTTCCTTTCTCATCTTCTTACTCTTTCTTTTGTTGTTTGGTTGAGTATCCATGTCTCTCACGTCCGTATATCGCTGTTGGTCTTATTATGGTCTTGCAAATCCTGAATTTCATATTCCATGACCACTGCTTTCATCTTAGTAAATAATTCAAGGCTCCCGCAGGTCGATGGGCTTTACTTAATCTGGTATCAATTTCTTTCAAACTTAAACTCTCCTAATTGTGTGCTTACCTTGAACTTTATCCCATCCCCCCTTTCTCTTGCTGCTGTTATAACCTTGCTTTTCTTTTGATTTATTTATAGACCCAGCTTATACGTTTCATTTAATAATCTTTCTCTTATCTCTTTCAGTATCTGTTCACTCGTCGCTACAATCGCCACATCATCTGCATATCCGACTAATTGATGACTCTTATACAATATGTGCCCATTTCTATTTAAGTTGCTATTCCTAATAACTTTTCTAGTATCATAATAAATATAAATAAAACAGATATAATAAATATAAATAGAACAAAAACTGGAACAGTGGAGACAAGCTCTGTAGGAAAAAGGTTTTTAAACTTAGTACGATAAAAAAGGAGTATTTGGAATGTTCATATTTAAAGATGGAGTTACTACAAATAAAATGGTATCTTTGGATGGTGAAATGATTGTGAAAAGCAATAGTTTTAAGTAACTAGGATCGGTATTACAGAGTAATGGAGAAATAGGTGGAGATGCATGCAGTAGAATCAGGGCTGGACGGATGAAGTGGAAAAAGCGAGTGGTGTGTTGTGTGATAGAAAAATTCCAATGAAGCTGAAGGGAAAATTCTATAAAACAGCCATAAGACCGGATATGATGTACGGAACTGAATGTTGGGCAGTGCAAAAAAAAAGAGGAACAACGAATGCATGTGGCGGAAATGAGAATGCTTAGATGGATTAGTGGAGTGACAAAGAAGGATAAAATTAGAAATGAGTATATTAGGGGAAGTCTAGGTGTGGCACCAATTGATGCCAAAATGAGAGAGCATAGGTTAAGATGGTTTGGTCATGTTCAACGTCGAGACGTTAATCACCCAATACGAAGAATAGCTGAAGTGCAGACTCCTGGAAGGAGTAGGAGAGGAAGACCAAGGAAGACCTGGGGGGGGGGGGACGATAAACCACAGGACATGTTGGTAAAGGGGATTTACATTGATATGACCCAAGATAGAATTGTGTGGAGAAATGCAATTAGGGAAGCCGACCCCGCATAAGGATAAGGCAAAGAGAATGATGATGAATAAATATCAATAAAAATATAAATACGGAAACGTATTCAAATACAAAAATATAAATACGTAAATGGTTTCATTGGGAAACGGAAATACTTTAACACTGAATAGAGGTCACCGAACCGGTTCTAGATATACTACACTTTTTGCCCTGTCGACTTTTATAACCGAGTTTCAGGGTGTTTTACCGATTTTGCCCATTTTTCCTAAGTCATAACTTTAGAACCTCCCTGTATATTTTTTTGATATTTGGTACACATAAGTTTCATTGAAAACCCAAACGACCGACATAATAAACATACGAAAAATCCAGGTCCGGATTAACAAAAAATTATAAAGTAATTGTGACCTTAAAACAACACCCTGTATATTCAAATTTTGAATATCTGTTTGTATATTTGAAAAGAGCACAAAAAAGTAAGTTTAACGGTTCGCTTCAATTTTTCGGCCATACAATTTTATGACTTTAATTTTGAAATTATATTGAATTTTAAACAACTCTGACTTTAAAAAGCAGGTATTATTAACTTTTAGTTATAAATTATTCAAGTTAATGAATAAATACTCATTTTAAAAATAATCAATACTTATTTACCACATTGGAACGACCCAATTACTAATGGCAAGAAAAATCCAGGTCTGGAAAACAAAAAAATATAAAGTAATTGTGACCTTGAACAAAGCATAGAAAACTGCGATTAAAGATTCATTTTAATTTTTTCGCCGTTGATTTAATTACATCAATTTTGAAATAATATTGAAATTTTAAAGAACTCTGAGATTAAAAACCAGGTATGTATTATTAACTTTTAATAATTTAATGTTAATGAATCAATACTTATTTCAAAAATACTAAATACATACTTATTTACTACGCTGGCTTCATGGATTCTCTGGATATGTAGATGTATGCACATCATTAAAATTTAGAATTGCGAGAATTGGGATATTTTAATGATTTAGTAAAGAATTAAAAAAACAACTATATCTAATAAAAAAATCGTTTAAACAATTCAACAATTTAACATAAATTAAAAATATTTGAACTATAACCGTTGCTCAAAATGTCCGCCATTTTGTTCGATGCATTTCCTTGCTCGTTTTAAAAGATTTCGAATCGATTTTCTAATTACATTGGGATTGTTCTTAATTTTTCTGGCAGCTTCTTGTGACCTTGACAGAATTAATCAATACGATTTCAAAATTGCCGTAATTAAATTATCTTCGCAAAAATTTGACATGCACCTTTTAACGCAGTTTTTGATGCTCTTTTAAAACACGCAAACAAATTTTCAAAATTTCAATATACAGGGTGTTGTTTCAAGGTCACAATTACTTTATATTTTTTTGTTAATCCGGACCTGGATTTTTCTTGTCATTAGTAATTGGGTCGTTCCAATGTGGTAAATAAGTATTGATTATTTTTAAAATGAGTATTTCTTCATTAACTTGAATAATTTAAAACTAAAGTTAATAATATCTGCTGTTTAATGTCAGAGTCCTTAAAAAATTCAATATAATTTCAAAATTAAAGTTATAAAATCGTCTAGCCGAAAAATTGAAGCGAACCATTAAACTTACTTGTGCTCTTTTCAAATATGCAAACATATTTTCAAAATTTGAATATACAGGGTGTGGTTTTAAGGTCACAATTACTTTATAATTTTTTGTTAATCCGGACCTGGATTTTTTGTGGTTAGTATGTCGGTCGTTTGGGTTTTGAATGAGACATATGTGTACCAAATATCAAAAAAATATACATGGTGGTTCTAAAGTTATGGCTTAGGAAAAAAATGGGCAAAATCGATAAAACACCCTGTAACTTGGTTATAAAAGTCGGTAGGTCAAAAAATGTAGTATATATAGTACCGGCTCGGTGACCTCTATTCACCATTAGAGTATTTCCGTTTCCCAATGAAACACCCTGTATAATAAACATAAATAGCGTTGATAGCGGGTCTCCTTGCCTAAGTCCTGATCTGACTGCAAAATTATCTGAGGTTTCCTCTTTTACTCTTACGTTGCAGGTCCCATGCTTCAATGTCATCGCCACTAGTTTCTTTAGCTTCGTAGGTATTTCAAATTTTTCCATAACTTCCGCAATTTTTTCTCTCTTATCAGAGTCGTACGCCTTTTTAAAATCTATGAATAATACTATTGCCGGGATTTTGTATTCATAGCAACTGGTCAATACCTCTTTCATTATGAATATCTAAACTCTGCTTGATATTCCCCTATCTGTGGTTTAACTACTAACTTCGGCCTGATTTTAATGATTGTAGCTATTCGGTCGCCATTTAATGTGTGATATCATATCTAGCAGTGATATTCCCCAATAGTTTTTACACTCTGCCTCAAGGCCATCCTTTAAAATCGGTATTATTTTTGCTTCTTCCCAATCATTCGGGATCTGCTCCTCTCTCCATATATCCACATTTAGTACATAGTTTACGTTTTATCTCTTTGCCGGCATATTTAATATTTTCAATTGCTGTTCCATTCTGTCCGACGCTCTTATTGTTTTTCATGTTGCTTAAGATTTTTTTTAGTTCCTCTTCTGTCGGTTTCTGGACCTGAAATGTTTATTCTTATCTAAATATTTAGTGTACATGATATATCCTGGCACACATTATTCATGACAACGTTCCCGATAAATCAGATGTTCACGATGCCCACCGTTCAGGTTCAAGCATTTTTCGTAGTGTTCACGAAGGTTCTCAATCATGTCTGTGAACTAATGCTGTTGAATGGCACGAAAAAATCTTGAATTTTAGTGCGCAATTCCGGAATGTAAAACAGTGGATCGGTACGAAAAACAGTCACCTTCAGCATTCCCCATATGTACGCATTAGGTGGCGTTAGGTCTGATGAGTGCGATCGGTATGTAAAATCATTGTCAGCAAAATGATTACTCAGCATTCAAAGAGACTCCCTGGTCATTTGACATGTTGCCCCGTCTTACTGAAACCATTGTTGATTAAGTCGTAGTTTCATCATCATCATCACGTAGCGCTACAACCCTGGGTGGGTCCTGGCTGACTGTACAACTTTCTTACAACTTGTTCGGTCTTCCATCAACCTAGGGTCAAATGGGATGTTCATTTTTCGGAGATCTGCTTGAATGTTATCTCTCCATCGCATTTTGGGACGTCCGAGTGGTCTTTTGCCTGTAGGAATCTGCTCCCATACCAGTCTTACAAGTCTCTCGCTGTGAAGTCTGTGCACGTGGCCTGCCCATCTTAGTCGCTGTGATTTAATTTCTTGGACAATGTCGGTATCATTGTAGAGTTCTTTTAATTCGAAGTTGGTTCTGATCCTATACTGGTTTGTGTTAATGTCGTGGTGAGGTCCGAAAATTTTTCTAAGTATTTTTCATTCAAAACGTCTGAGCTTTTCTTCGTTTGATTTGGTCATGATCCACGTTTCGCAACCATATGTTAGTACAGGTCTGACGATAGATTTATAGATTTTGATCTTGGAACTTCTTGTAAGATTTTTTGATTTTATAAGCTTATCCAGTGCGAACAGACAGCGATTTGCTGATTGGATTCTGTCTTTTATTTCTTTAGTAACATCGTTGTCAGCTGTGATTACGGCTCCCCCAGATACTTAAATCGTTGTACTCTTTCGAATTTGAAGGTGTTGACCATCACATTTTGTCCTATCCTGTCTCTTCGTGTCGTTCTATTTATACACATATATTTCGTCTTCTCTTCGTTAATCGTCAGCCCTACTTCGCTTGTTGCTCCTTCCACCTTGTTGAAAATGGCTTTTGTGGATAGGATGGAGTCTCCAACGAGATCAATGTCATCTGCGTATGCTAGTAATAACTTGGGATATTGAACCGATAGCAGTTCTGTTTTTAGTTCGAACGACCTCATGGCTTTCTCTAATATAAGGTTGAAAAGTAGTGGAGATAACGCATCACCCTGTTTGAGTCCACTGTTGATTTCGAAGCTGTCAGGCACTTTATTACTTACAGGTACTTTTGATATTCCACCCTCCATACAGACTAGTCATCCGAATGAGTGTCTTTGGTATTGAGAACTTTGCCATGACATTCCATACTTGGCTTCTTTCTACGCGGTCATATGGTAGTTTCATGGTACGACAAAATCGCTAAAGATCATGTAGAAATTGCGTGATAATCTGTTCTCTGTAGCGCTCCTGATTAACAGTTAACGCGGCCTTCCCATCGTTTGCTTCAATGAAATACGGGCCCAATATGCCGTGTGCGGATACAGCACACCAAATGGTAACATGGTCACTGTGAAGGGAGTACTCCGCAATTACGTCGGCGCGTTCAAATACAAGAAACCGTGTTTTCAGCTTATTAAGCCTACATGCGTCAGCTTGGATCGTTTTCGCAACCTTTTCGATATGACTGAAAATAATGCTCCACGATAAACCCAATCCTTAAAAAAAGCGGTCAGTGGAAGCAGCTACTTGAGAAATTAAACCAAAATATGTGAGGCGCCGGTTATCAGATTGTCATAAAAAATATAGTAACTTCCAGCCCTATAACATGCCAATGAAAATGATGACAAAGACAATAGCTGCATTATATGATATACGAGGCGGCCAGACCGAAAAGGACCGTACACCAGCAGATGTTACACCCTTCACGACGTATTGCAAGACGCCTGGTCTTTATTTAATTCCACCAGAAGCTGTTAAGGATATGGTGCAAATGAATGCAGCCTGGTTATTGAGGATAATGAATAGACTACTTTGAACATAGTCATTCCCACAAGCATGGAAAGTAGTAATAGCAATCCTTCTGCTAAAAAAGACTAAGACACGAGTACGTAAAATTATTTAGGTCAATTGCGCTACTGGATACTCTCTAGAACAAGAGGATAAACAAATTATAAGAGATAAGCAATATGGTTTTGGAAAGGATAGGTCTACCTACAGTTCATGTCGTAAACGAGGTTAAGCTAATAGTGGATAAATGCCCTGAGAAATGGTGCATCTTTGAGATAGTAAATGATAAAAATGAGTAAAGGGGTACTCAATAAATTGGTTATATCTATATATCTTTGAATATATGTATGTACATATTAGACTACCTGATATATAATATAGAAAAATCGAAATTGAACATAAAGACGGGGTTGGCGTACTGCAGGTGTTCTGCAGAGATCAGTTCAGATACACCTTATGGAATGTTCTTTATAGCGGCGGACTAAAAGTAGGTTCAACTAAGGTATTAAAAGTCATAGTTTATGTGGACGATTTGGTTCTTTTAGTTTCGGCTACAGATAATGAAGTCATTAAAAGGAAGGTAAATGCTAAGGGTTCTAGAAGTAAAAATGAGACCGATTATCACCTAGAGCGTTTTAAGATTTTCGTGACAGAGCTGAAAGAGCTGAAATGTTTATAGCCCGATCAAAGAACAATCTGACCCCAAAAAAATAAAGGAATGATGCAAATTTGGGAATAGCTAGTTGAAATTGTCTATTATTATATAAGAAAAAGTTTACAATTCTAGATCCCATCCATTTTCCAAAATGGAGGGGAATAATATCACCCTCCCGAAGGTGGAAAATATACTTTCATAATAAGTCCGTATAGAGTTTTTGCCTAAGTCAATACTTTTCAGTTATTCGCAAGTTAATATGTTCATTTTTAACAGAAAAAACATGTTTTTGGACGGTTTTTCGGAGGTAACTCAAAAAGTAAGTACATACACTAAGCACCAAAACTAACGCACCACCTTAAAAATGGGACATTTTTGATGTCTTGTATTTCCTAAACCTGTTATCCTATTTTAGTGATTTTTATAATATGTTATAGCTTTATTCTTCAAGAATATCAGTGTAATAATAGTGTTGCTAAACAGATAAGTGTCATTGTATACCGGGTGTAACAATGATAGTGTGTTTTTTCCTCAAAGTTTGGAACACCGTGTGGAATATTCTGGCGTATATAAAATAATGAAATTCAAACTCAATTGTAGCCTTATGCTTTCTTAACATTATGCTTTTTGATTCATTAGCTTATGTTGGATAATAAAAAAGTTAGGTACTTTAACAACTAGCAACGTTCTTCATCTATACAGGGTGTTTCTAAATAAGTGCGACAAACTTTAGGGAGTAATTCTGCATGAAAAAGTAATGACCGTTTGCTTCGTTTCCGAGATACGGAATGTTGAATTTTTTTTTACAAACTGACGATTTATTTATTGCTCTAAAACCGGATGAGATATGCAAATGAAATTTGGTAGGTTTTAAGAGGTAGTTATTGCGCATTTTTTAGCATACAATTAAGAATTTTATATTAACCATTGGCGTGCATACGGGTAATATGACCATTAGCTATCAGTTAGCCTATTAGGGCTAACTCTTGACACTGGCGGAACATTTCAAATGTACTAGATTTGTTGTAAAAGGTATATTTCAAACCCTAAATAAGGGGCCACAATAAGACAAAACGTTTTCGGATTAAGAAATCCATCATCAGTGTTCTAAAAGTAAAAAAATAGCATGCTTGAGCCACCATTGGGTAAAAACCCTTTAAATGTAAACGATAATGTTATGGTACATATTTATATAAAATTTAAATGATGTTCTAGATATGCCTGGATGTTACTCAGGGCAACACAGGACTCTTCCCACGTAGTTGGAATTTTTTTGGAGAAAACCTCACATATGAAATTTCAATGGCCAACTATCTACAACAATCTCCAACAATCTAGTATTTTTGTGATTTATGGTATACAGCCAGCTACAGGAAGTTTATTTTCCTCGTGGATTTCAAAAATACTTAAATACTGTAACACAAAAGGTAGATAGTGCAGTCACTGAAGGTTTGCACCTCCGATTTCGTTGAACCTCCATCGATTTTCATGAAAATTGGTGAGTAATTAGAGGATACCTCAAGGAACAAAGGTGACATGATGCTAACTAGCGCTTTTACCCTGGGGGTGGATGCCACCCCTTCTCGGGGGTGAAAATTATTTTATTAAAAATAATACCATAAGTCGATAGAGGGACAAATTATAAGCAAAATTTTTTATATAAAGTTATTAAAATAAATCAACACTTTTGATTTATTAAAGACCAAATATTTTATTTTTTCGTAAAAAAATGCATGTTTTAAATCGGTTTTTCACGTATAAATCAAAAACTGTAAGCTTTTACAAAAAAGTTATTATAACTAAAATTGAAGATAATAAAAAATTTAATATATTTCTCACAAGTAGAACTTAACTTATGTTAGTTCAAAGTGAGTTATTGGCAATTGAATGTGTATTTTTTTCGACCAGTACTCAAATCTAATTATTCAAGCTTAAATAACGGGAAAACGATGCAATGTATAAAATATTCCTTCTAAACATTTGCCAAAGTACTTCGAAATACCTATCAAATGAGCTTCAGAACAAGGTAATAGCGTCAAAATTAAGCAAGTTATAATGAAAATAAAAGAACCGTTTCGAATTTTTTAGGAAAAAGTGAAAAATAAAACATACGCCATTTTCACAAAAATTAAAATTTACAGTAATCTTTACAAAATTTTCTTTATACTAGCATAAGTAATGTTTTCGATAATTTTGAGCAGTTTAGAATGCATATTTTTTAAAAAAAGATATGATTTAAAAAATTATAATTTTTAAAATTATCTAATAATAAAACACTGAAAACGTTTGTTTTCTATACTTCCACAGAATTTATTATAACTAAGTGACTACAGCTGTTTCGGCAGAGTGCAAAACGTACATCGGTCAAACTGGCAGAACTTTTGACAAACGGATAGCAGAACACAAAAGGGCATTCAACAATAGAAAAACAGACACTTCTACATACGCACTTCACCTTCTAGATCATAATCATTCTTTCAATGAAGAGTTTCAAATTCTGCATATTCAAAATAAAGGCCTTAAGCTATCTTTTTTAGAATCTATGGAAATTAATAAACTGAAAAATACAGATATAATTCTGAATGACCAACTCGAGACAAACAGCTCCCCACTCCTCAACCTCTTCAGTTGAAGACTTAAAAAGGCAAACACATTGTAAACTATATCACTTGAGAAACGCACTCTGCCGAAACAGCTGTAGTCACTTAGTTATAATAAATTCTGTGGAAGTATAGAAAACAAACGTTTTCAGTGTTTTATTATGAGATACAATGAACTTCCATCAAGTAACGGTCGAATCCATCAATTATTTTAAAATTATTGTAATTCTCATATTCTTTTGATAATAACTCCAAAAATACTCAATATACGTAAAAAATTATATACAACCCAATTTTAGTTTTCTCTGTTACAAATATTTTACCTGATTTACTATTTCTACAGGGTAAAAAATAACCGAGATAGAAACGTTTAAATCTTAAATTTTGCTGTGGGAACCATGCAACCGGAGTTATTTAACCTTTTATTTTTAAAAAAGTAAGGGGTTTAAAAAATTAAGTTAAACGTGCTTAAATACCACTTGGAATTAACTATTAAACAGTCTTTAGATGAACCTCATATCGTAAACACAAATAGAGTTAAAAAAAAACAATAACATATTTTGGAAAAATTTTTAAAAGATAAATTTAAAAAAAATTTTGGAGCATAAGTTTTAACGCTATCAATATGTTCGGGGCTCATTTAATAGATATTTTAAGTACTTTGACAAATGTTTAATAAGTTTATGTTATAAAATGCATCAGTTTCCCGTTATTTCAGCTTGAATACTTAGATTTTTTTACTCGCCGAAAAAATATATATTCAATTACCTATAACTAACTTTTAGTTAACACTAAAAGCTTTTTGTAGTAAGGAGTTTATTTCATTTTTTATTAGCTTTAATTTTTATAATAATAACTTTTTTGCAAAAACCTACACTTTTTGAGTTATTGGTGAAAAATTTGTTAAAAACATGCACTTTTCTCAAGAAAAAATAAAATCTTTGATCTTTAATAACTCAAAAAGTTTTGATTTATTTTAATAACTTTATATAACAAATTTTGCTTGAGATTTGTCCCTCTATCGAATTATGGGGTTATTTTTAATAAAATAATTTTCACCCACGAGAAGGGGTGGCATCCACCCCCAGGGTAAAAGCGCAAGTTAGCACCATGTCACCTTTGTTCCTTGAGATATCCTCTAACCGCTCACCAATTTTCATGCAAATCGATGGAGGTTCAACGAAATCGGAGGTAATAGCTCGTATCCACCTTCAGTGACTCCACTAAGAGGAGAAGATAGCAAAGCGGGATAAATTAATGGTTGTAACGATGTGCTGTCCACCCGGCATTCAACAACTTGTCATCAGGGGACCGAACGCGTTTCCATAACAGCGCAACCACACTACGTGCCACCTCTCCGGTGGAACCAAGGAGTGATGGTTACAGAGTGTATTTAAGAAGAGAATCGAGGATCATGAAAGAAGTTCCAATCAATGTACTGAATTGAAAGGAACTCAAACGGCAGTTATGCAATTCAGTGAGTTGGAACTCTGTCGTGGCAAAGGTACTGAAAAATGCTTTGCCGGAACTGTAACTGCAGTGAACGGTAACGGCCATCTCCGACCCGGAGCTGGCGGATGGGTAGGTGTGTTGAGTACTGTATTATTTTAATATTGTTATTATGTTTTTGATGATAGTAATAAATACAATTTTCTTTCTCTTTTACCGACGTCCGCCTAGGGAGCTTGCTCTGGAACAGGGCGAAGATAGAGTTATATTTTATTTTGCTATTTTTAATTTTGAACTGTATATGTATAAATATTCTTGATATATTTATTTTATTGTAACCTGTGTTTTACTGAGTCTGTTGTCCTGAAAGAACTACCCCTCACAGGCTAAATACAATTGGTCCGACTAGTACAAATTGTAGTAATTTGTAGTGTAATGATAGTAATTAACTTTAACAAACTTTACGGAAAATATATATTTTTAAGAAAATAGAATAGTACGAATGGCAAGAGTCAAATCGCCAAATGGAAGATCATTGGGACGGCTGAGGAAAAGATGGCCAGACAATATCAATTGAGGCTAAAAACCGAAGTAAAACATGCAAGAAGCCTATTTATAAATTAGGAAGAAGAAGAAGAAATTTTACGGAGCTCTAGTGCGAATATCGGCAGTTAGGAAGCAAAAATATAGGCATATACTTGAGAGGACCGAATGGCAAGGTGTATTGAAAAGGCCTCGGCTAAAGTCAACTGCTGCGCTGCAAGTTATCACCGTAACAGTTGCCATATAATTACTGGCTGAAGAGAAAGCATTACTAACATCAAAGATCATGACAGTTAAAACTTTCATTAAAAAATAGTACGCTAGACAGACCGTAAAATAATAAGAAAAGAGAGATTAAAACTAGAAAAATGCAAAATGAACAAAGCGGCGTATAAGTAATCTTGAATTAAAAACGAACATGAAACTAGACTATTGACTGACACAACTGTCTTCGTCTGCAAGAGATAGCGCAGGGAACGACAGAAAGCAAACCTTCTCTTGAAAGAGGAACTAACTCTTCTTCCTGTTTCCTTAATAGGCCCGCGCCTGTGCCATCTTCGGATGCCTCCTCATCAGATATCCAGGTTGTCACTCCATCTCTTCCTTGGCCTTGCTATACTCCTTCAGCCGTTTGGTGATCTATCTCGTACTATCTTTACTAGTCTTCCTTCTCCCATTCTGCTTATATGGCTAAACCATTCTTTTTTTCTTTTCAGTGTCCACTCATTTAAATTCTCTATATTACCGCTTTGCCTGAGGTCTGTGCTACGTTGTCTATCCCATAACGATTTTCCTGTGATATCTCGGAATATTTTTATTTCACACGTGTGTTTAAGACATCCTGATATTCTGTTGGCTTTGTTTACTTTTTGGGCAACTTCCGCTTATATGTCTCCATACCTGTGCATTAGCACTCCCAGGTAGCTGACACTTTTTTCTTGCTGGATATTTTGCTGTCCACTTCCAGCTTGCACCTTATTGGATCTTTAGAGATTACCATATTTTTTGTTTTGTTTTATATTATCATGTTGAACTTTCTTGCTGTTACATTAAATTGATATAAAAGTCTTTGAAGGTCATCTTCACTCTTTGCAATAAGTATGGCATCATCTGCATAACATCTCTCTCTCTCTCTCTTGTCGTTTCCCCATTACTGAGGTTCGTGATTTCTTCTAATTTTCCTAACAATGTTTCTCCATTGGTTTCTATCTTCAGCTGCTCTAAGAGCTTCGTAGAATGAGTTTCCAGCTGAATTCTTTATTTGGTCGGACCATCTAGTTGGTGATCGTCCTCTTGATCTTCTCCCCGGAACGTTTCCAGAAACAATTAATCTCTCCAAACTGTCGTCACCTCTGCGAACCACGTGACCAAAGAATTTCAGTATTCGTTGCAGATATATTGTGGACAGCCTTTTTTTTTAATCTTAAGTTGGTTTAGAATGAAAACGTTTGTCCTATAAGCTGTCCAAGATATGCGCAACATTCTTCTCCAGCACCATATCTCAAAGGCATCAATTTTTTGGCGCTCGCATGCTCGAAGAGTCCAAGTCTCTGTTACGTATAGAAATATTGAGAATACAACTGCATTCACCAGTCTCATCTTGATATTTTGAGAGATAGATCTGTCTTTCCAAACTTTAGTTAGGCGACTCATCGCATTTTTTGCCATACCAATACGTCTCCGAACTTCTGCTTCACAGTTACCATCTTTAGTTATACTAGACCCGAGATAGACAAAGGTGTTTACTATCTGGTATTCTTGTAATATGTTAGACAGTTGAATAGTGTCTAATCTGTCGACCACCATTATTTTTGTCACCAGAGATAGACAAAGGTGTTTATTATCTGGTATTCTTGTAATATGTTAGACAGTTGAATAGTGTCTAATCTGTCGACCACCATTATTTTTGTCTTAGCTTTATTGATTTTTAGACCAACTTTATTGCTTTCGTACTCAACTCTTCTCAGAAGATCAAACATTTCTTGCTCATCTGCTGCTATAAGTGTAGTGTCATCAGCAAATTTTAAATTGGAGATTCTCCTACCAGCTACTGTTACTCCACCGGCCCATCCTTCTAAAACCATCCTCATGACATGTTCACCATAAATGTTGAATAAATCAGGTGACAACACGCATCCTTGTCTAACACCTCTCTCGGTCTTGAATTGGTTTGAGAACTTGTGATCTAGTCGTACTGTCGCTATATTGGACTGGTACAGATTTTTAATAAGTGTCACCAGGTGCATTGGTCCGCCCGTTTCTATTAAAATTGACTACAGATTTATCCAGCTTACACAATCAAATGCCTTTTGGTAGTCAACGAAGCATATAATCATATGTAATTGAAATTCTCTAGACTTTTCAATGAGTTGTCGCAGGTTGAGGATTTGTTCCCTTATACCCTTACCCTTTATAAACCCCGCTTGTTCCTGAGGTATTTGGTAATGTAGATAGGTTTTTAATCTGCTTTGATGATGTGTAACAAGATTTTATTAGCATGTGTTATTAGTGACAGTGTGCGGTAGTTTTCACATCGGGTAGTAGTTCCTTTTTTGTGTAGTGTTTTTTTAGGATATAAATTGAGGTACACTGAGGCCATTTTCCTGAACTCCAAATCGCGACACAGATATAATGGATGATATGTAATACTTTGTCACCTAGTAACTGTAATATTTCACATGGTATTAAATTAATGCCTGGGGATTTATTTCTCTTTAGTGATTTAATTTCATCTTGGACTTCAGCGAGTAAGACAGTAGGTTCTCTAGGGCAGCGGTTCTCAAACTTTTTTAGACGCGCGGCACCCTTGTAGAGCTAAAAATATTTTGCGGCACACCAACCCTTGAAGCGATTTGGGAAATGACAAAAAATGAAATAAATACAATTCTGAGGCTCATTTGATTTCAATATAAACTCTATTTCAGATCAATAAACTACAGTACATTTAATATTCAAATATCCTTACATAATGTGATGAATGAAACAAACTGTTTCGATGATGTTTTCATTATATCCTTTAAAATTATGGTAATCTCTGTTAGTTTGATCCTCAAATCCCTTGATGCTTGAAGTTTGCTTCTGAATTTGTTTTTAATGTAAGCATATGCGGAGAAAGAAGACTCACAGAGATAGGTTGATGTGAAACACACAAGTTTTTTCACTGCAACCTTGCCAACAACATTATTTTCTTAATATACCTGCATCCAGAACTTTTCTTGGCTTCCTTCACAGTATTTGAGTTTTAACTGCTATCTTCGCTGATCTCAAGTAGATTAAGAAAAACTTCATTTGTCATTCCGACAGGTTTATTTTTTGGGTCGCACGAAAACGGGTCCATCATTCAGCTATATAAGTCATCTGAGTCAGGAAAATAGTTTACAATACTTTCTTCCAAACCTTGCAAATGAGCAATACCAATTTTAAAGAAGTTCGTTTGAGGATTAATTTCATTTGTTATAACAAATTCCTGTAATCGAGAGAAATTTGTGAGGTTCTTCTTTTCAACAAATGCTTTGAAAAATGTAACTTTTTTACGCAAGGCTTTGATTTTATCTAATTGTGCTCCTTCTGTGCCTTGAATCGAAGTAGTGGTTTTATTTATTATTTGACATCTTTTAATTCTTGGAGGAAAGACTCCTCTGTAAATGTGATAATTAGTGGATCTTTTAGTTCAAACAGTCTCCATAAAATTGTTCCCCTTGATAGCCACCGGACCTCTATGTGGAGCAAAAGATTGAAGTGAGCTATACCCATATCTTCAGCGGTGAGCTTTAAAAGGCGTGCTTGAAGCGGCTCTAATTATACCAACCATTACAGCCGCTCCATCACTGCAAATATCCACACATATACTCCACTCTATATCATTTTTTTCTTATATGCTCGTGGATAGCCTTGGAAATTTCTTCACCAGTGGCATAACTTTTAAGCTCTTCACACATAAGGAGTTCTTCTTCTATTTTCATCCCGAATGGAAACCTCACAAACACAAGCAGAACAGTAAGTCCAGCAACGTCGGTACTTTCATCCAGCTGTAAACTGAAGAATTCACAAGTTTTTAATCTATTTATAAGCTCTCTCCCCACAAAGTCTGAAATAGTATGAATTCTTTTGTTTATAGTGCTGTTTGACATCTGCACATTATCAATCTTCTTGGTCATATCTGGACCTAACATGCATTGTACGACATCCTTCACGCAAGGTTTAATCAGTTCCTCGGCAATGGTATGGGGTTTACCAGCTTTTGCAATGTGCAAAACAACAATACATAATGCTTCAGTGGAGTTTTCGTTTTCATTTTTGCAAACTTTTTCCATCATGCATGACCCTGTCTGAAGAGATGAAGCACGACGTTTGAATGTTTCTTCGGCCTTATCTAAACCAGGATGATTACTTTCCATTATTTGTTTTAATTGAGATGGAACCAAGCACCCATTAGCAACAATTTTGTGACAATTAACGCATTGGACTTCTGGTGCCTGATCGTTGCCAACTTGAATAAAGCCATATAACGTAAGATAGCTAAGATCATACCTTCTAATTTTTCCCCGAATTTCTTTTTGGTAAGGAACCTTCTTTCCACGAATTGAGGGAGAACAACTTCGATGAGCTGGACTCGAATGGATCTCGTAGACATTTGCATCTTCGCCATCTCTGCTAGTTGTCACTGAAAATCTCAAATCACTGAATCAGTAATAGTGCAAGACATATTTCATGGCAAAAATAGCAACAAAAGTACATAATATTATACACATTAATTCCAATGAATATAATTACTTACGTCGTCACGTTTCTTCTGCAGTTATATCTAAAACTTCCACTTAGAAATCTAACTCTAATTTTTACAAAACTCACTTATCGGCTGCAAGAATGAATGCAGGTAGCAGTCGCATCGGTCGAATTTGGCTGTTTGTTTCTCGGTCGCCATCGAGAATACACAAGTACAAAAATAGTCAACATGTTTCGATTGGACATTGGAGCAGCGGCCGGTTGTTCCACTTTTCTTAAATTTTCCACGTCACCCTTGGCAAATGCTTGAGGTACCCCAGGGTGCCGCGTCACCCACTTTGAGAACCTCTGCTCTAGGGTAGTCAGAGGGCCACTGATTTTCTGCTGATATCTCGTTATTTTTATCTAGCTCGCCACAGTAGTTTCGCCATGTTTCCAATATTTCGTCAGTATGGGTCTTTAGATTACCTTCCTTATCTATTACAGACCATGTTTGAGGTTTAAATTCTCTGGTAAGGAGTTTGGTCTTCTGGAGTAAATCCCTCGGTTCATTTCGACAGCCATGTTCCTCTATCTCTCTGCATATTTGAGAGATGTAGTCAGCTTTGTCTTTGCGGCACTGTTTTCTGATTTCTTTCGATAACGCTCTGTATTCTATGTGTATAGCATACCCATAGATAATTTCATCACCCATTCTGTACCCTCTACTCAGGTTTTTGACTTTATAAAAAATGTCATCCATGATGAGGTTAAATAGCAGCGAGCTCAATAAATGTCCTTGATGAATGACTATTTCTACTTGTCTCGGCTGTGTTAGTTTGTTATTAATTCTGGCCTGTATGTTAATCCTGCTGTATAGGAACTAACTCGAAACAATAAAACCGGGCAAATGCTAGAGATAAAGGTAAGTCGAAGGTGGTACAGAAAACAGTAAAGCGTATCATAATTAGTAAAGAATACGAAAAAACACAAAGCCAACGCTAATTATTTAATTGAGAAACATAGAGTCAGCCACAGTTATCTGAAGTTATGTCAAAAATGATATTTCCGTATGCCAATACCTAGGACAAAGATAAGTTTTAATGTGTATGACAGGTCTTTGAGTATCACACTATCTGTGGAAAGGGCTATCAGGTGTGCGTATCTGCTTTTCTTCTTTACAAAAGAAAACTGTGAAATATAAATGAGGCGTTCAGCGCCAAACTGGCTTAAGCGACAAAAAGTGTCAACTTGCGATTTCTATTCTATCTGCTTCTTTGAGAGTTAAATTATGGTGACAAAGTGGTAGAAACGGCCATAACAAGCGGGAATATTATCATTTTATTAAAAGTTCATTTTAGCAGCATTCACAAAACGTTTTCGTTTGATGCCAGTCTGACTTAAGTGCCACATTCCATGTGACTATTGTATTACAACACATTCCCTGTTTTTAGTGATTTATTGATTCGCTTGTTGTGTTTTAATAATAAGATGTCGAGTTTTAAAAGTAGGACTAATAGAATCTTAAATATTTGTTCTTCAATGTGTAGTGCAGTTATCACTTCTGATAAGTTTATTTATTAAGCATTCTTGTTATTTTAGACGTTGAAAATTTTGTAGGTTATGTGAATGGATTCGTTTTAATAAAAATATTTCTATCAATAATTTATTTTGTTCAGGTATAATAGATAAAAAGAAATCTTCGATAACAATTCATTACTAAGACAACTTTAAAGTTATTATTTTATGATTATATCTAATTTATTATCAACATTTAAAATGCGCTATCACAGCTAAATATACCACTATTTTTAGCGCATAGATCTACTTGTTCACAACGAAAACGTCCAAAATCTATAAAAGCTTATAGAAATTTGTATTATTAATCCTCCAGAATTATATAATAACTATCTCTTGTGAATTTTTTAATAAAAATATAAAAAACCGCCAAATTGGTACTTAAGCTACTTTCGCATTTTTAAAATTATTTCCTAGTGGTTCATAACCTACATTTTGGTAGTTAAGCTACTATGGCAATGCCTTATGTACTCAGTTCAATTTATCGGAACGAGTTTAAGTAAAGTCCGGATTATAAACATTTTGCTTTTTTTGCTTATAATTATGATTTTTAGTAAAACTGCTTATTTTAAAGATATGTGGCTATCTTTGTTTATTTTACTTCTTATGATAAACTAGAGTGAAATTGAAATTTCATGTTATTTCCTATAAGCAAAATTCTATGAAGTATCTATAAAACTGCAATAATTCAATAAACCATAAGAATTTGAATCTCTTAGGCTTAAGAGATAGACGGGGAAAACCCATCGTTATATACCTGTCCATGTAATAAACTAATATTTTGCCAGGCAGCCCAAATTTATTAAATTGTTGTAAAATATTATCGGTACATTTGTCTAGATATGCACCAATCACATCTGCAGATGTTGAAAGAACTTTTTCTAGGTAGAAATATACACTCTGGGCAAAAATTAACTGCCCACCTTACATTTGGGTAATTTTTGATGTTCATATTTTTTAAACCTGTTGTCCGATTTAAGTGATTTTTTCAATATGTTATAGCCTTATTCTTTAAGTAAATTCTCATTATATACCGGGTATACGAATAAAACTGTGTTTTTTTCTCAAAGTTTGCATCGCCCTGTGAAATATTCTAGCATTTGTAAAACACATACTAAAATTAAAACCCAACTATAGCCTTATATTTTCTCAACATTCTGTTTCTTGATTCATTCGCTTATGTTGGATAATAAAAAGTTAGGTACTTTAACATCTAGCCATGTTTTTCATCAATACAGGGTGTTTTTTAAATAAATATGGCAAACTTTAAGGAGTAATTCTGCATGAAAAAATAATGACAGATTGCTTTACAAAGGTTGGGTTTTAATTTTAGTATTTTACAGATGCAAGAATATTTCACAGGGTGATGCGAACTTTGAGAAAAATACACAGTTTTATTCGTACACCCGATATACAATGAAAATTTACCTGTTTAGCAATAATGTTATTACAGCGATATTGCTAAAGAATAAGGCTATAACATATTCAAAAAACACTTAAATCGGACAACAGGTTTAGAAAATATGAGACATCAAAAATATTACCCCTTTTTAAGGTGGGAGGTTAATTTTGGCCCAGAGTGTATGTATACAGATACATAGAAGACATAGCGTTTTATAAGAAAATTGTGAAAAACATATTATTGTTAATTGCTAGTTAATAGCTAATGGCCATGAATAAAAAATATAATATATTTTAAAATAGATTTTAAAAATATAACATATTAATATTATTAATATGTTAATTATTTTGAGAAATCCAAAAAAAAAAAAATTTAAAAATATATTTTTGCCAAAAGATTGGTCCAAAGTTGTCACTTCGGCAAGAAAATAGAACCCATTTGTAGTTATGGAAATGAGCTCTAATGATTTCATTTCTCAAAGTGAGCTCGCTGGAAAAATTACAAATAGAAAACCGAATGTCGAAAAAGAAGTGGTAAACTGGAGAGAAATAACGCATCTCCAAGTTAACGAAGGAATAAGTGGACCCAGTTATGCAACAAGGAACCAACTGACATTAACATAGTTTTGAGAAAATCAAGAAAAACGTTTTATATGTTTGATGAAATTATTTGGATACAAAAATAATAAGAAACGACACAAAAGTAAACACGTTTATTAAAACTTATGGGTATTAATGCTATAATCAAACTAACAACTAAAAAATTAACTCCTAAGGTAGACAAAAATCACGTGGTTCTTTGTTGCTAAATATAACATTAACAGTCTGCATCTGGTTCGAAATCTGGATTTCCGCCAAATCCGTCTATATCCTCGACTATAGTACTATCTGCTATAAGATTTTCATAAAAATGGTGGTAACTTAAGGGGATTAAATGCAGATAACTTTGTATATCTTTAAGTTTTGCGTCTGAAACTGGCTTTCCTTTAGGCCACAATGGTTCTAAATATATAGCAAACTGTGGCCCAGTTGAAGGTTCTCTTCATGTTCCCTTTTTTATGCTTACTTCTGTATAATCGTCCTGGTCTTGATACGTCGTTTTAAAAATTATGCTATAAGGCTTTTCCTTACATAATTTAATTTCTTTAGTTTTTAACCAAATTGTTTGGTTGGTTTTACTTTTTTTCTGTTGGTGATTCTTTTTCCTAATTTTGCGGTTCTCAAAAAATCTTCCTGTGTTATGATATTTACATTAATCGGTCGTTTTTGCCTACAACTTTTCATTATCTTGTAATATTCGCCAGGTGAAAATATTATTATATTTTGTTGCTTTTTAAGAGCACATTCAACATCTCCAAAATCACTATCATTTGGAAGAAACGTGTGACCTGGAACTAAAAATCTCAGCCTAATAGTCTTTAAATGCTGTGATTCCTCTAGAAGACATTTTAATAGAAGTACAATTTTAATATTCCTGTTTTGACCTCCGCAAAAGTCGCTCCACAGAATAATGTGCTCAACTTTATCGCTAACATTACTGATAAATAATATATTTTCTTAGACAAGACCCCACTTCTTGAGCTCCGCGGCCTGCCTCTACTTCGAGCCATAAGTTAAAAGTAGATTTTTTTTTTAAAACTAAGTTTTCACTCTAATGGCATATAGAATAACATAATGTTACTCTACATCCCACCAGACGGAAAACAATGGGAACCTTCTCTGGTTACACCTCAGAGGCTTCTACAATTTGCAAGCTATACGGATGCTGAGACTAAGGAAGATGAGGGAACAGCGCGGTAAAGTTCCAACGAGAATGGTTCCCTTCGTACTCCAATGAGAGTAAACATGTAAATCAAAAATGAATAACCATTTTCAATTTCGTTGAAAAACGAAAATACAGCCGCACCATATTCTAGTTCAATCAGAGAGTTTTTGGTTTAACCTAACCAAATTTATTTTAGTTAGGTAACATTTTCACAAATTATTGATTCCCAATGATAATCTGGAACCTACTGAAATTTGACTGAAATAAATCTACAACATGGAACCAACTGTTGCATGTTACATATTGATACCTGCAACAAGGAACCAAAGTTACTTGGTTCGAAATTGAAAACCTGTATAACCGAATTTATTAATCTGCAATATGGTTCTATCGTCCACTAGATGGTGCTGACACGCCAGAACGTTTGGATCGTTATTGCAGAACTTGAATAATATTATTTACAGTCTATAGGAACCAATAACTCCATTTTCGAAAAAATGTTAGTTGGTTCCTTGTTGCATAACTGGGTCCAAGTGATCTTTTAATGTTATACAAGAATAGTTTGGACGATAACATTAACTTTAATGAAGTAAATCTAATGAAAAGAAAAGCTCCGATTAGACCAGATACTTTGCCTCTTTTATATCCCCGTTAAAGGAAAATTGACGTGAAGTGACTTAAGGACATCAATGATTTGATGCCTTTTATTCCACCCATATCCCAGGAGTTTTATCGCAATTTGACTGGTGTTAATGAAACGGATGAATTTATTTGGTCACGCTCTGATGAAGAAAGTATCGACTGACAATATGGACAATTATAAAATGTACCTGTTTTTATTTTTATAAAATATATTTTTTAAACAAATTAGCAATATTTTTTATTTTTATTACTTTGTGTTAATGATTTTATGTGGTTTTAATGCAATCACCTTAACTTAATATAACTAAAATTTTAAAATTAAACAATTTAATGTGTGCCAAACTGGCCTATGCACCAACTCAACTTTTCTCGCTTCTAGAATCTTCTATTGTTGTTTCTACTCTGCTTCGATGATGTTTTAGCTTACAATATATAATTAAAAAGATATCCCAGCAAACAGGTTTGAGCCCAGTTACGTGATAATTACGTTAAATTTACGGCAAATTTCAACGAATACGTAACTCGGTGATTTATGACGGGAAAAAAACGTATTTCAGTGCCAAATCATTCACCAATATATTAGTGCTTCCTTTATACATGTTTGACATTAGAATAATGTAAAATCATAATGACGAATATTGTACATGTTTTTTATCATAGGTGTGAATGTCGGTTACATCGCAAAGGTACGTTTATTTCACGTAATAATCACGAAACAGAAATAACTTCCTTTGGTTAAATTTTGAGAAATATTTTTGAAAACAAAATTTTACAACGGTGTTGGTTAAATACGTATCGCTTGAATTTTACTCCCTGTATTTTATGGACGTCAAATAATTAGATGTATTCCACGTAAAAGTAATGTAAATACAGTAGAACCCTGCAAATCCGAACCCAGCTAATCCGAACGTTCGGCAAATCCGAACCAACGGAAAGTGAAAAAAATTAAAAATTTCAAGACAAAAGCTTCAAAACCTGTTTATTATACAGAGTAAAACCAGAAAATTGAACAATCTAGGATTAATAGGTCTTTGACTCGACCCCTTTCTTTTGACGCAAGGAGGTATAGCGAATTGACGCAGCGATATTAAACCATTTACGCATACATATTACATCGACCGGTAACGCAGCAGAGTTCTGATCCACGTAACGTAGAGCCACACCCAGAACTTTTAGTGGCATCTAGTGTGACACTCGATATGGCAGATAAACTTCTTCCTCGCTTTCTTCATCTTCATTAGGGTTGCCTTGAGATTGAACCAAGTCTACAATGTCTTCATCCATAAGTTCTTATTGCCCATTGTCGTGTGCTTCAATTCATTAGTTATTTACACTTTCTTCTTCGTTTTCTCATCCTGTTGTTGTACGACTTCTAGGAGGTCATCTTGTAATGGAGAGTGGAAAAATGGAGCTTCTTTAAATTGTAAATCTAGCCAGCGAATAAGCGAGTAAACACAATAATGACACTGGCTCTGCATCAGTGACATCAATCTGAGATGGGTGGAAGATATAAAAAGTGAGACAGGTGCAACGACTCAAAAGCAACGACAACCAAAGCTTTGGATTATTAGTTAGGCTAATTTTCGGATAATCCGAACTGTTCGAAATCCGACCAGGCTGTCCCCCCAATTAGTTCGGATCTGCGGGGTTCTACTGTAATACCAATATTTAAACAAAAAGTTTATGATTTCGCTTTTAAAATCATTTATCATAACTATTTCAATCCAACCTTGATTTGAAGCTATTTTTGCTATTTTTTTTTCTTTAAAAATATCACAGCTAAAATGATGTCGAGTCTAATTTTCAAATCGCGCGCGGTGATGACGTGCTACCAAGCCTTTCTCCTCCTTTAAATACTATCACGTGACCAAGATACGTGATTAACATAGTTGGTTCGAAAACTGAATTAATCGATTTATCGAATAATAGATACGTTTCGATAGGATTATTTTTTTTATATTATTCTGGTATTGAAATAGATTTTTAGTAAGACCAATTAGGTAATAGCAGAAGAAATTTAAAAACAAAAAGAAAATATGTAATACTAATTTAAGGTAAGTAGAATAGTTTAACTGTAATTTAAAAATAATCGATTTTTATAATCGATGATCACAACCTCTAATATCAGCTTCTCACATTTCACATTTCTCACAATAACATCACAATAAAAAGTGAAAGCGAAACGTGAAGATCTTTATTTCTCTCGTTTTATTTTAGGCGGGTTTATTTATAATAATGCCTCTCGTATTAACGTTTACCTCACTGCTCCAGGGTTGAAGTGTCGTGAAAAAACAAGAAAGTGTCGTCAAAATAAAAAGTGACCTGTGTTGTGTTTTGTGTTAGCAAATTTTTTAATGCGTCTTTAGGTCGGTAGCATTTTTGGTTCATTATCTTGTATAATAATTATACAAGACAAATGGTTGAAAGTCTCTAAATTCTACTAAATAAATACATTGTTAATACTTTATAGGCTTGTTTTATTTATGTCATATGAGGATAATAATTACGTGATTCGTAAGTTAATTAAGGTCGAATTATTTACGTGAACCGAGGACGTATCTTTCACGTGAATACTAATATATACATTCCCTAAAAGATACGTTAATCAACACGTATTTGCAACGTGAATTTCCCGAAACATTTCATTGGTATTTAAGGTGAATAACACGTCTATTGAAGACGAGTTATTCACGTAATTTAAAGACGTATTTTCAATGTGACATTCCAACCAAATTTTCACGTGAAATTCACGTAAGCAATTTACGTATATTGGTGACAAATGTACCAGAAATTCACGTAATTAACACGTCGGTCTGTTTGCTGGGATGTTATGTCTAAAATATGTTAAATATCGAGATATTGATTGTAACGCCAAAGTGACCTATCCACCAGCAATTTGTGCTTTAAGTGCCATTTTAATGGATATCTGGATGGGCCAAAGGAGGCTAAGTGCCATTTATTTTAGTAAATAGATAATATAGAGTGTTTTTATTCAGTAAACCATAAAAGTAACTAATTTTTGATCAATATTACATTTAGTAGTATTTTTTTCGTAGATATCATTAAAATCGTGACCCGTCAAAATAGCCCCGTCAAAATAGCCCGAACACAAAATAGCCTCGACAAAATAGCCCGCAAACAAAATAGCCCCGACAAAATAGATCGCACACAAAATAGCCCCGGTCAAAACAGCCCCGGCTAAAATAGCCCCGGCTAAAACAGCCTCTTATAAACAATTACATAATTATTTATACAAGGTGTCCAAAAACTTTTTTTTAATTTAAATTATTTGACAAAAAGGAAGAATGTATTTAATTTATTTAATTTAAAATGCATTTTACTGTTGTCCGAAAACAGAAAAAAAATGTTTATATCATAAATTAACATTGATTTTCGCTTAATTTAAATGTTCAAACTTCCAAGAGGCAGGAAAGACAGGACTCGAGTTCTCTGAAAAGACAATTTTTATTTAATGTGGTTAAGATAAACATCTGAATAGAGGATAATTACCATTTCCGAAAAAATGTATTTTTAAGGAATTATTTCATGATGAATTCTGAAGGGAGCTTTTTTTTTCGGGGCTATTTTGTCGGGCTATTTTGTCGGGGCTATTTTGTCGGCGGGCTATTATGCCGCGGCTATTTTGTCTGCAGGCTATTTTGTCGGAGCTATTTTGTGTGCGGGATATTATGTCGGGGCTATTTTGTCGGAGCTTTTTTGACGGGGCTATTTTGACGGGGTACCATTAAAATTCCAACAGGAATGTAATGTAGGCTTATCTTTAACCGCCATTTTCTAACATGTTGTCATTTGGTAGTTAAGCTACTTTGGCGCTTAACGCTTCAAATATAAGTTTTATACTTGTGGATATTAACCATTTACCTAATATCAATTTAATTATTGTATTTAACCATATTCTTAACAAATTAATGAGCGACATGAAAAACGTTATAACATTTTGCAATAGTTACGTGAAAATAACAGTGTATCGTCGTTTAGCAAGTTGAGTTCCACATGAAAATTATATAGGGTGTCCCAAAAGTAGTGGAACGGTCGAATATTTCGCGAACTAAACATCGGATCGAAAAACTGAAAAATACGTTTTCAATCATTTTCAAAAATCTATCCAATGACAACAAACACCAACCCCCACTACACCCCCTGGAGGTGTGGTGGGGGGTAACTTTAAAATCTCAAATGGAAACCCCTAGTTTTCTTGCAGATTTGGATTCGTCACGTAAAAGTGAGCAACTTTTATTCAAGACAGTTTTTCGAACTGTGGATAGATGGCGCTATAATTGGGAAAACGATTTATCCTGATACCATAGGTAAATTATAGTAACGGTCTAATATCTCGAGAAATACACTTCCAAATGAGAAACCAAAAAAACAGGTTTTTAATATTTTTCAAAAACCTATCGAAACCCCAAAAATGACCCTCCAACCCACCCCCTGGAGACGGGGTGGGGGGTAAATTTAAAATCATAAATAGTAACCCTCACTTTTTATTGCAGATTCGAATTCGTCATGAAAAATTAAGCAACATTTATTCGAAACATTTTTTAAAATTGCTGATAGATGGCGCTAATAAATCGTATTTTTCCAATTAAAGCGCTATCTATCAACAATTCTAAAAAATGTTTCGAATAAATGTTGCTTAATTTTTCATGACGAATCCGAATCTGTAATAAAAAGTGTGGGTTGCTATTTAAGATTTTAAAGTTACCCCCACCCCAACTCCAGGGCGTGGGTTGGAGGGTCATGTTTAGTGTTATTCGATAGGTTTTCGAAAAGTATTAAAAACCTTATTTTTCGTTTCTCATTTGGAAGTGTATTTCTCGAGATATTAGACCGTTTCTATAATTTACCTATGGTATCAGGATAAATCGTGTTTCTCAATTATAGTGCCATCTATCCACAGTTCGAAAAAATGTCTTGAATAAAAGTTACTTTTACGTAACGAATCCAAATCTGCAAGAAAAACTAGGGGTTTCCATTTGAGATTTTAAAGTTACCCTCCACCTTGCCTCCAGGGGGTGTAGTGGGGGTTGATGTTTGGTGTCATTGGATAGATTTTTGAAAATGATTGAACACGTATTTTTTAGTTTTTCGATCCGATGTTTAGTTCGCGAAATATTCGACCGTTTCACTACTTTTGGGACACTCTGTATAATATTGATAACGTAGAGAAGCAAATCAAAAGGCAGAAAGATGATAGAGACAGTGGACTAGTATATTATGCTCGTAGTTAGTCTAATGACAATAACTACTGAAATGTGACTGGAATATTCATAACCCCTGGATATCGCAAATATGTTTCAAACTATGTCCAATTTCCGACTTAATTATACTTCTCCAAATTAACAGCAGACCAATTAAATGTAATACCTTGCAAGTGTTTGCACCCACCGCTCAAAACCTTACGACATGCGACAGGGTGTTAAGATGTTCTATGAATAGCTAACTAACACAGCTAATTGCCTTCATAAAATTCAAACACTCATTTTAAGACTATGAAAAGGAAAGCCACATGCTTTGGTGGGAATTCCACTGTGGGACAGCATGGCCTTGAAGAAAGTAATAAACGTAGTAATAGTAATACCTGGTATAAGTATTAAGATAAATATAAAATATTTCAAAAATTCTCTATAAAATCTGATATTTTCATGAAAAAGAATAGTGAGTACTATCACAGTACATGGACGCGGAAACGTCGTCGCAGACCAGATAGTCCATTAAAATGTTACATTTTTTAGGCCATACCTTGCATTTGTTAGAGGAGACAATTTTATTTTTTTAATAAGTAGGGGGTGAGTGAAACCTTAAGTTCAAGTTTTTGGGGTCACCACCCTTGTCCCCCGGCCGCCATCTTGGAACACGTGTGCAAAGGGATATGGCGCTGTATCTCGTAAATTGCCAACCCTACAGATAATTTAATAAAACATAAAATGTAGTAAATTAAGTTTTATATAATTTTTGTTCTATCACTTTTTATCGTCAGGTAACCAACAAAAAAGATATAAACAAAAACAAGTGAATTTTTTTAAAGTTTCCTTTTGGAGGTTTAAACTTTTTTTCAGTTCATTTTACAATAAAATAACATTATTGCAATTTTGTAGAGGGTTTTTCAATAAACAATTTCCACTATAAAGTTGTTTAATTTAATTTATTTATCTACGTTTTACAGCGCTTCAAACTTGACCAGATTCTCGAATGCTCATAGGGATGCAATAAAAACAAAACGTTAGGCTTAATTTTCTATCCATATATTTTTTTATTCATACAATTTTTTATGATCTTAATATTTCTATGCTGTGATTAAACTGTTTTCGACTCTTTTTTCCACCACCCATGAGCTAGAGTCTGGAAGAACGTTTTTTTGTATGGTATCCCCAGTGGGCCTAATCCACGGACAATTTCTGGTTTCTAGACAAAATAATATTCAGCACACACCTGAACATTTGAGGGCTACATTTCGGCAACCGCACGCACTCCTTGCATCTTCAAAAGATTAATTTCATAACCTCGGGGGCTGCTGAAGGCTTGGAAATTTGGATTGGTGTCGAATATTTTCCATGCATTTTCCAGGCCCAATCTTTCGGATAACAATATTTACCGAACCATGACTGAATCTGGTGATTCACTCGGAGACTGTGAGTGAAAACGTACCTCACGGGACGTGAGGAGACATTTAATGCATTTTTTGTCACTGTCTTAGCGAATCGTTTTTATCTCAAGGCATCGAGAAACAGCAAATTCTCTGCAATTACGTCGCCATATATAAAACTCGAAGGACAGTACAATTGTTCGGACGTACACCCTTTTGAAGGTTGTAAATAAATACATTAGATTGACTTCTTCCTAATTCCGTGAACAAGACAATGATGTCGATGCCTTCTGCTATGGTTGTCACCGAATCATATGACTTTGATGCAGCACGCGCACAACGGACGATGACAGTATCTGCATCAGATTCAGCCTGGTCGATACTAAAACCCACCTCTGATAAAGCAGTCTTCAGAAGGCATACGAAGTTAGCTTTGTTCGTTTCATTACCAAGAAATTTTCCTTGCCATAATGTTGGTACGGTGCTGTTAGCAAACTGTACCTCTGTCGATTGGTGCTTTTTAGTGCGATGCAAGCGCTCCCATGACTTTGTTCCTGCGATATCAGGCTTTTCGGAATAGCGATCAAATACTATACTTGTAGACAATCCATTCCATAATGGATTGATCCATACTATACTTTACTTTATACTATACTTTACAATCCATACTATACTTTATGTATCAAAAAACTACCATCGATAACAAATCGACATGGTCGTTCTACCGGTGTAAAGTCATTAAAAAAAGATGAATTGGTACGTTTTCTCATTTCATCCTCTGTGAATAATGCCAATGGAAAAGGTGCAAAAATTGTTTAATAATAGCATAGGAATATTAAGATCATAATAAATTGCATGAATAAAAATTATACAGGGTGTAACAAAAATACAGGTCATAAATTAAATCACGTATTCTGGAACCAAAAATAGATCGATTGAACCTAACTTACCTTAGTCCAAATATGCACATACTACAAAAAGTTATTGCCCTTTGAAATTACAAAATGAAAATTGATTTTTTCCAATATATCGAAAACTATAAGAGATATTTTATTGAAAATGGACGTGTTGGATTACTTTGACCGAAGCATCTTAAAAATAAATTATAGTGGAATTTGTAAATCCCATAAAAATTTTACGGGGGTTTTGTTCCTTTAAACCCCCCCAAACTTTTGTGTACGTTCCAATTTAACTATTGTTGTGATTCAATCAGTTAAAAACAATGTTTTTAAAACTTTTTTTGTCTTTTAGTACTTTTTCGAAAAGTCCATTTTTATCGAGATATTTTAGATATTTGTCAAATCCGCCACATATTAAACATATTAAAAAAGAAGCCGCATCTCGATAAAAACTGTCTTATCGAATAAATAATAAGAGGCAAAAAAGTTGTAAAAACATTGTGTTTAAGTAAAGGTACAACAATAATAATTTAACTGGAACCTACACAAAAGTTTGGGGGGGTTTAAGGGAACAAAACCCCCATAAAATTTTTATGGGGTGCGCAAATGTCACTATAATTTATTTTTAAGATGCTTCGGTCATAATAATCCAACATGTCCGTTTTCAATAAAATATCTCTAATAGTTTTCGATATATTGGAAAAAATCAATTTTCATTTTGTAATTTCAAAGGGCAATAACTTTTTGTAGTATGTGCATATTTGGACTAAGGTAAGTTAGGTTCAATCGATCTATTTTTGGTTCCAGAATATGTGATTAAATTTATGACCTGTATTTTTGTTACACCCTGTATAGATAGAAAATTAAGCCTAAACATTTGTTTTATCTCTATGTGCATTAGAGAATCGGGTTAAGTTTGGAGAGCTGTGAATCCTAGATAAATAAATAATATTAAAGCAAATTTACACAGAAAATTTTTCGTTGAAAAACCCTCTACAAAAGTGCTATGATGTCATTGTATTTTAAAATGAACGGAAAAAAAAGTTATAAGCTCTAAAATGAAACTTGTTACAAAATTTTCTCTTATTTTTGTTTATAACTTTTCTGTTGGTCACTTGACCAGGTGAAATTTTACAACAGTATGCCTTAATAATAATTATGATGCATTAAAAGGAAGAAGAAAAATCCATTTTTATTAGATAAATTACCATTGGTGTATATAGATTACAAATTATCTTAAAAGATTTGCATTCTTACCGACGTAGAATAAAACAAAAACATTTTTTAATAAAATATTAAAACAATAATAATTTATACAAAAGTAAGGTATGAATATTGTTCAGCTATGGACATTTAACATTAAAGATTAAAGATTACCTTGCCCGTGGTAACCAGGAACCTTGATAATATCGAAGTCATTCATGGTACAAGTTAAAATTTCAGCTCAAAGCGGTAAGATAAATAATTCTTAATGAATTTATAATATATTATGTGATATTTTAAGATATATGTATATCCTATAGATGATATAATATATGATATTAGACCAGTAAGGATCTGCGAAAAAACGTCTATTTTTGGATGTGAGAGGTGGCATTCGAATTTTTGCAGATAAAGTTAGGTGACACCTTCAGTAATAATAATTGACTTATGCTCCTTCCCAAATATGCCCGGAACATTAATAAAAAAATTAAAATATTTAAAAATTTCGAAAAACATCGATTTCTTTCTGCTTTATTTGCTTATAACTTTAAAACGATTCGTTTTGAAACAAAGTCGTATAGAAATAAAATAAAGATAATTGAATGTTGTATGATATACGGCTGGTAAAAAATGTATTAAGGTATTACCTTTTCTGCAATATAGCAATAAATACAAAATAAGGGGCAAAATACACCTGTTGTTATTCAATATTTTTTAACCACTTTGGTGGCACTTAGAACCTTAGTAATTCGCTTAGGAAATTCTTTGTAACATACTTAAAGCGTGTACCAAATTTCATTAAAATCGACCTAATAAATTTTGTATAATAAATTTGCAACCTAAATGTTTTTAAAAAAGTTCAAATTTTTTAAAATCTTTCTGAACAAAAAGTAGACCATTTAGAAGTTGGCTAATTTTTTTACATATAAAGAGGTTCTCTACCTATCTACACACTAATAATACACTACTAATACACTAATAATACACTTTACAGAATTAAAATCGGATTATTTAAGGGGCCTCAGCAACGTTTTAAATTTATAAACAATTTTTTGGCTTATAAACAAATAGCTTTGTTTTATAATAAAAAAATTAATTTTTAGCAATGCAAATAATTAAAACCGGTATAATTTGACCTAAACTTTCAAATGCTGTCAGCAGAATTGCTATTTAATTTTTTAATCAAACATTATTCGCGTTCAAAAATTGCAATTTCTCGATTTTTTGAAAGTTAAACCGCGTTTATCTCGAAAACTGTGCATCCTACGAAAAACGTGTAAGAACGTTTTTTGCTTAGAATTACCCAAGAAATACAAAAAAATGTTTTATTTTGCGAAAAATCGATGTTATGTAATTCCTCAAGTTCTTTGTTTATAACAATCTTATCGACATCCGGATCAACTGTTACCCAAAAAATTCGTGTTCTACGGGTCAAAATACATAAAAAAAACTTTTGTAAGTCCATCTAAATAAAGGAGCCCGTAGCACCCCCTCCTGGCCACAGCACTAATTTGTTTATAAGCCAAAAATTGTTTATAACTTTAAATCATTGCTGAGGCTGCTTAAATAATCCTATTTCAATTCTGTAAAGTGCATTAGATAGGTGGACTACCTCTTTATAAGTAAAAAAATTGACAAATCTTTGTATGTTCTAGATTTTGTTGAGCAAGATTTTAAAAAATTTTAATTTTTTAAAAAAAGTTTAGATTGCAAAATTATTATGCAAAATCTAGTAAGTCAATTTCAATGAACTTTGTTGTACGGTTTTAGCACATTAGATAAATTTTCTAAGCGAATTAGGAAGGTTCCAAATGTAACCTAATTGATGGAAAATTATTGAATAAGGGCAGGCTTGTTTTGCCCCCTTATTTTATATTTATTGCTATTTTGAAGCAAGGGTGATAAATTAAGACATGTTTAACCAATCACATCTGATAGAAAATTTAATTTTATTTGTTTTATTTTTATACGACTTTGTTCTAAAATGAATAATTTTTAAGTTATAAGCAAAAAAAAGTAGAAAAAACGAAATTTTTTGGAATTTTTAAATATTTTATTTTTTTTATTAATGTTCCGGGCATATTTGAGAAGGAGCATAATTCAATTATTATTAATGAAGTTATCAACTAACTTTATCCGCAAAAATCTGAATGCCACCTCTCACATCCACCTAAAAACAGATCCTTACTAGACTATATAGATAAGTTATGATATTATAAATTATATCAATTAAAGTAACCAAAAATATATTTATTGGTTTTACTGCTGTTTCTGAAATAACTATTTACAAGAATAATTTTATCGATATCTCAAATGGACTCTTCTACTCAATTGTTAATCTTCCGATGACCAAACTTTTTTTGTTACACGGAATATCAACGGGGACCAAAAATGACCCCCAGTCAAAAATGACAATTGACAAAAAAATTAAGTTGTTTTAAAAAATAAAATAATGTATTCGTAATTTTAATGTTATTATGGTATCATACATACATAAATACATAATCGACGATCCTCTTATACCGTAAGGTGTCGAGGTGTCTTCTTTACTCGTTATTCTCTGCGAACTTACGTCACTTTTTTCGGTCCCTAGCTAATTCTTTGGCTTTCTGTCACGATTTTCCTTTATTTTGCAATATTTCCATCACACTTGTATTTCACGTTTTCCTTGGTCGGCCTCTCCTGTTTTTCCCTATCGGCCTCGCTTGCCATGTCATTTTAACCTGTCTGCCATATTATGGTATCAATAAATGTTAAATAAACATTAGTAAAACATATTTTTAATTACCACTGAACAAAAACAGTAATCATAATTATGAACATAGAGCTAAAGAAATTTTAAAATATACACTAATTTACGTCGCCACAGGTTTAACAATTTTCTTTTTAATATTGGAATGTTCCTTACAAATAAATCCACACAATGGACGGTATTTAACTAATAGAAAATTCGAACACGGAAGGTCAAGGGAGTTCATCTTTGACCCCAAATCCAGAAAATATATTTTTCTCATAAAATTTAGGGAATTTTTGAAGTTATACTTCTTTAGGCGCGTTTGGGAGTACCTATATGTATATGTGCGCGAGTTCATCAAAAGTCTTGGTCCTGGGCGCAGCTCAAACGTTATACGTGCTCTGATTGGGTAATTACAATGATCTGTCAATAATTGTTCAGTAATCAGATAGTCCGGTGCCAGACACCGGCCGATGCAGACGTTCCAGCGCAGCGGAGAACCAGCCGAGAGAAGCCGAAGGAGTGGGAGTGACTTTGACTGTTGAACTTCTCAATTCAGCCACGAATGTAAGCGTGGCAAGCAGTCGGGCGCTTCTTACTATCTGAGGCGAGAACCAGAGGCAAAGGCTAATCTTCTGGATGTGGTAAACTTAGGGAGTTTGATTTTTATTGGATTCTCTGAGACGCCACAGCTAGAGATTGGTTAGCGGAAAAACAAAACGGGCTCCGTTAGGGTATCGACACTGCAAGGTGTAGATTTTTAGAAACCTACATCGGGCAGCCCCGGCCTCTGGGTCAGTAGAACGAGAATCAGCAAGAGGAACCCTAATCCAGTTCTGTCTGGGTTAGTGAACAGCCGCGATAGCTCCAGGGAAGCTGACCCTGAAACCGTGCTGGTATCGAGCCAGACGGCTGCAAAAAAGGCTCAGCAAAATTAGGACTATCCGCACCCAGATGACTGATCGAGCTAGGTCTCGATCACCTCCCCTTTCTATGGCCACTCCGCCAACCTATGAAGATTCACGTAAAGTGAATCTTAACCTGTTTCAGGAGCTACGTACCGATGAAACCGACAGTTATTCAACTGTGGATGACAAAAGTGAGAGAGACGGGGAATTTAAACTCCCTAGGAGAGAGAAGAAGAAGGAAAAGTCTAAAAAGAAGAGAGAGGAGAAAGACAGAAAATGCGACGAGAAAAAGAAATCAGAGGAAAAGAAAAAAGACAAGGAAAACCCAGAAGTAGAGGCCATGGAGAAAGAAGTCCCCGACGAGGCAGGTAGAGGTACCACCAAAAGGGCTAGGACAGCCAACGAAGAAAACAACAGCAAAGATGAGCTCCTAAAAGAGCTAGCAGACCAAAAAGAACTGATGAGACAGCTGTTCGAAGCCACCAAAACCAGAGAAGCCCAGTACGAGAAACGGCTGGTAAAAAAGGACAAAGAGATAGCCCAGCTGAGGGCTGAAATAACGGAGCTGAAAGACGCGATGGTCAAGTCACAAAAGCAGGTGGTGGACCGACTAGACGTGCTAATGGAAGCCCCCAACGAAACTGCCGAAGCCAACGACTGGAAAGTCACAGCCGACCGCAAAAACGCAGAAGAAAAGCCAAAGAAGATTTCCCATCACTAAAATCTCCACTCTCTAGAGACGAGGCGACGTCATGGGAACGAAAGGCAGTGACGCTATGAGGGCTGCTTCACCTCCAATACACGAACTCATCCTGCCAAAAGGAACAGTAGATCCAATCCACCCAGCGACGAACACAAATGGAGACACGCTTGCCCTACAGCATCCCAGTGGTTCGGTGACGGAGAACATGGAGACGGACCAGAGTGAAGATAACACCGTGTTGCCTGAACAACAGGCAACACCACACCGTAAGCCGCCTGTAATAAAATTACAGAGTGTAAGCGAGATAGGGGCCATCCTCACCATAGCCCAAAAGAAAAAGTTTACACGGTAAACAGGATTTCCACGAGCGGTAGGGAAACCATCATCCAGGCGAAAAGCCCGGAAGACTACCGAAAAATGGTGAGGATAATAGAAGACTACGCGAAGACATATAAGGCTACAGAAAACACGGATAAGAGGCTACAATGGATAGCCTTCCCATTAGACGAAGATATAAAACCCAGAGTGGTTTTAAGACGATTGCCCACAAAGAGCACCTAGAAGGCAATCCAAGAAGAAATGGCAGCACAATATCAGATTGTCTGTCATACAGCGAAGAATATGTCTACCAGAGTCGGCCCCAAGGGACCACTCCCAATGTTCGTCCTGACTCTGTGTCATGAGGACGTTAAGAGGGCAAAGCGGATCTCCAATTTGTGCCACATGAAGGTCGTGGTAGAGGACCTACGCAAAGCAACAGGACCAACGCACTGTTACAACTGCCAAGGTTACCATTATGCCCAGAACGCGTGCCACAAGGACCCCAAGTGTGTGAAATGCGGCGAAGATCACCCTACAAAGCTATGTAAATGAGCTAGAGAAGTAAAGGCAACATGTGCAAACTGCAATGGAAGCCATCCAGCCAACTACAGAGGATGCCCTAGATGCCCAACCTGAGGAAGACCACCACCACGAAGGCCACAACAACAGACGCTCAGAAGACAACAGGCAACCGGGGTATCCTACGCCCAAGCCACGCAAGCAAACAAGCAACAAACACAAACGCAAAACACCACAGCGATCCCCCAAGACGAAGACTACCTAGTCAGAATGGTAACCAACATAGTGACTAAGGTAGTCCAAGAAGTTATCCTAGGTACCAGGCAGACACAGAACTAATGCAGGCAGACAGGGGATACTTGTGGATAGGCTCCTGGAATCAGGGCGGCATATCAACAACCTAGAACATCATGGATGAACTCGCCAACAGATACGAGATGGACATCGTAGCAATACAGGAAACTAAGCTAACCAACAACTTTAATCTAAAGTTCCCTGGGTACGATGTATACAGGAACGACCTCAGGAGAAGATCAGGAGGAACGGCCATCCTAGCCAAGAAGGGAATAAAACACACAAGATGCACAACTCCACCTCTGTAAACATGGAGGCAACAACAATATAAGTGAAAATGAGGCAAGGCGCAGTCAGAATAACATCAGCCTACGTAAGACCGCAAGACCCATTAATGGACGATGACCTAGATGCGTTCCTAAGCATCGCCGAAACATCGATAATAATAGGAGGCCTAAATGCGAGATCCCCCAACTGGAACGATAGAGCTACGAAGAGAAATGGACGACTACTAAATAGCTACATAGAAAATAACGATGAAACAGTGGCAATGGGCCCAGAAGAACCAACACACTTTCCTGGAAATGGACTTCCCACCCACATCGACATCGTGGTGGTAAAAAACCTAGAATTACAAGCAGAACTAATCACCCTAAACGAAGGAACAACATAGCCAAACCCCATTCTACTAGCACTAGGAACATGGGAAGAAACAAACTCGCAGAAAAGAATAAAAAAGAAAATAAAGTGGACAAATTATAAAAGATTAGTGAGTGAAGGAATAAATACAGTGCCAGTTTTAAATAACCCACAACACATAAAAGAAAAAGTCCTAGAGCTATAAAACATCATCCAAGAAGCAATCAGAAACAGCACAATAGAGGAAGAAGTCGAGATCCACACGGGAAGGTTCAAAGACATACCACAAGAAGTACAAGACCTGAGAAGGGAAAAAACAGAGCGAAACAAATAGCCAGAAGAACAAGAAACCGAGTAGACAAAACCTGGGCAAACACATTAAACAGAGAGGTCAAAACGGCTCTTCGACAACACCACAGCGAAAAATGGGACAACTTTATACAAGATATGGAAGAATTAGACTTAAATATGAAAAATGTTTGGAAGCTCCAGAAAATGATAAAAAGCGACAGAAAACACATCCCACCATTACATGGAGAAAACAGCATGGTATATGCCTTAGAAGAAAAAGCAGAAGTGTTGAGGTCCACACTCGAAAGAGAATGCAGGTTACACTACCACCCAGACGAGGACGTAGACTTTATGGAAGAAGTCGAAGAGCAAGAAGAAAGACCAGAGGATCCAGAGGACATCATCCCCCCAACATCACCGGAAGAAATAAACGAACATATAAAAAACAGTTAACCGAGAAAAGCGCCTGGTCTAGACGAAATAACAAATAGAGCCCTAAAGTACTTGCCTATAAGAGCTATAGTGTACTTTAAAAACATAGTGAACGCGATATTAAGATACAAAATATTCCCGAATAGATGGAAAGAGGCCCATGTCATTATGATTCCAAAACCTGGCAAGAACCACACATTCCCGCAGAACTACAGGCCAATCAGCTTACTCCCAGCTATCAGCAAGATAGTGGAAATAATTATTCTCAGCAGACTGCAAACGGAAACAAACATATTAGAGATAATTCCAGAAGCTCAATTCTGATTCAGAGCAGAGCACTCCAGCGAGCTACAAGTACTCAGGTTAACTGAGTACATAGCAGCTGGATTCAACGATAAGCAGTACACTGGAGCAGCAGTCCTGGACGTAAGCAAAGCTTTCGACAGAGCATGGCATAAGGGGCTCATTATATAAAATGCGAGGTTATGGGTACAGCGGGGCGATGACGAGGCTGATCTCCTCGTACTTAGGTGGCGCTACTTACTAAAGTAAGTTGCTTATAACTTCGTTTTTTTAAATGGGACACCCTGTACATTTTTACATTTTGCATTCTCCTCGATGTCTTCTTTATTAAAATATGAGGTTTTGTAATGTTATATAGGGTGGTTTAATAGATAAATACGTTTTTTTTTTATTAATTTCGTAGAAACTTTCACACCCAGTAGATAACCTATGTATGTTCTGGCACATCCCCTAAATCGCAACCCTTAAATATTAATAAATGCCAAACGGCTTAACGTAGGATGACGTGTGACGTATCGTTGGAAAGGGATTGAAAAAGGGGGTTGAATGCAGTATGTGGCGTGCGCATCGGAATATGCCAAAAGGGCATTACGTCATATCTTCTTTTCTATTGGTCCGATTTTGACGTAAGAGGGCTCGTCGGAACGGGGAGGGGGTAACGAATAAGTTGAGACAAAAAACAAAGATGGCGGCATTGCCAAAACGGCATTACAGCATATCTTCGTTGCTATTGGTCCGATTTTGACGTATGGGGTGTCAAATAAAAGCGGTGGTGACACAGAAGCCAACTGTCAATTCTTCTTCTTCTTTTCGTTTGTCAATTCTTCTTCTTCTTTTCGTTTGTCAATTCTTCTTCTTTTCCGTATAGTGCCTAACAGAACGTGACATTCGACATCTTTGTTGTCATTGGTCCGATTTTGACGTATGGGGTGTCAAATGAAAGCGGTAACGACACAGAAGCCAACTGTCAATTCTTCTTCTTCTTTTCGTTTGTAAATTCTTCTTCTTTTCCGTATAGTGCCTAACAGAACGTGACATTTGACGTAGATATGTGACATTCGACGTAGGACGTGAATGACGTGAAATTCGACGCAGCACGTGACATTTGACGTAGATATGTGACATTCGACGTAGGACGTGAATGACGTGAAATTCGACGCAGAACGTGACATTTGACGTAGATATGTGACATTGTTCAGTTTTCCGTCCGACATTCGAAGCAGAACGTGACATTTGAACGTGAATGACGTGACATGTGACGTAGGACGTAAATGACGTGACGTGAATGACGTGAAATTCGACGCAGAACGTGACATTTGAACGTGAATGAGTGACGTGAATGACGTGACGTGAATGACGTGTGAATGACGTGACCTGAATGACGCGAAATTCGACGTAGGACGTAAATGACGTGACGTGAATGACGTTACGTGATTGACGTGACGTGAATGACGTGACATTCGACTTGCTATCTTCTGCTACCGTCTGCTAATCTCTATTACCTTCTGCTTCGCTCTGCTACACTCTGCTGACCCCTTATACCGCTCTGTGATCGTCTGTGCCTTCTGTTAGCGTGTCTCTGATGACGTCTGTACGTCTCTGGTACCCTCTGTGACCCTCTGCTACCCTCTGTGACCCTCTGCTACCCTCTGTTACCCTCTGCTACCCTCTGTTACCCTCTGCTACCCTTTGCTGTTACATTAAAAGCGGTTTAGAATATGACGTCTGTACGTCTCTGTGATCGTCTGTGCCTTCTGTTGGCGTGTCTCTGATGACGTCTGTACGTCTCAGGTACCGTATGTGTCTTCTGTTAGCGTGTCTCTGATGACGTCTGTACCCCTCTGTGATCGTCTGTGCCTTCTGTCAGCGTGTCTCTGATGACGTCTGTACCCCTCTGTGCCTTCTGTTAGCGTGTCTCTGATGACGTCTGTATGTCTCTGGTACCCTCTGGGATCATTACGGTGTAATTCTAACCTGCCATAACCATATAATGGGAATCTTACTGATTGTAACATGTCATGGCACGTACAGCACGTTTTACGAAGAAGAATTACAGAAAACAAAAAATCCCGACACTTACTTGGTTGAAAAAGTACTTAGATGAAAAGGCAATAAGATGTATGTTAAATGGTTAGGATTGGATAGCAAACACAACAGCTGGATTACTAGTTCAGATGTAGTTTAAGGATCTATATTTCGATACGCCGCGTAGACATACAACAAAGATAGCTTACCAAACATATGAACAACAAAGATAGCTTACCTTGATTCAGTATTTATCACTGCACTGCGAACTAACTAGCGACACGTTCAGAAACTGTGGTTCGGACACAATTGGTGTACTTTATGCCTGTCGGAAACTCAATGAACTGGCTATCCCCCGATTTCTATTTATATAGTAGGTTAATCTGATGACGCATTAAAATTTACATGTATGTACTTGCAGGATTCTTTGAAACGGCATGTGCATATTATTGCTAGAGTTTGCGGTTTTGATTTCCGTTATTAACGCGTCGTGTAGAATGTGCTGTGTCATAATAATGAAATCGTATACTAAAAAATATAATTGATGCTTTTTTTTGCGGTCATTGCCATATTATACATTCTTATTTATTTTGCAATATCAGGTTAAAATGCAATATTAGACATGTGAATATTATTTATATAAGTTGCAGTTTTAATTTCCGTTTTAACGAGTCGTGTAAAATTTGCAAGGTGTTTCTGGCGATGTTGCAAAAATATAATCGTTGCTTTTTTGCGGTCATTGCCCTACATTCTTACTATTGCGATATTATGTTACAGGTGTAATATGAGATTGGGAATGTGCCTTGCTTCCGCTGACACATTCGTTTTGTGTGACTAATGAAATTCTATTTAATACTTAGTATTAGATGTGAATTTTATGAATAATAAACTCGTATTTAATTTCTTCTTCTTCTTTGTGTCAAGCCATCTGTCAATTCTTCTTCTTTTCGGTGTGTCACTTCTTCTTCTGTTTTCCGGTTTGTCAATTCTTCATTGTGCTGTGCCATTGTTACTTCTTCTTCTTCTTTTCGTTTGTCAATTCTTCTTCTTCTTTTCGTTTGTCTTGTTGCTATCAATTCTTCTTCCTCTTCTTCTTTTCGGTGTGTCAATTCTACTTTGTGTCGAGCCATCGTCACTTCTTCTTTTCATTTGTCACGTCACCTTCTTCTTCTTCTTCTTCTTTTCCGCAGCCGTCAATTCTTCTTCTTCTTTCCGGTTTGTCAATTCTTCTTCATTTTGTTAAGCCATTGTCACTTCTTCTTTTAGTTGTCATGTTGCTGTCAATTCTTCTTCTTTTCCGCAGCCGTCAATTCTTCTTCTTCTTTCCGGTTTGTCAATTCTTCTTCATTTTGTTAAGCCATTGTCACTTCTTCTGTTAGTTGTCATGTTGCTGTCAATTACGGCACTGCCGCCATCTTTGTTTTTTGTCTCAACTTATTCGTTACTCCCTCCCCGTTCCGACGAGCCCTCTTACGTCAAAATCGGACCAATAGAAAAGAAGATATGACGTAATGCCCTTTTGGCACTGGCGCCATCTTTGTTTTTTTTGTCTCAACTTATTCGTTACCCCCTCCCCGTTCCGACGAGCCCTCTTACGTCAAAATCGGACCAATAGAAACGAAGATATGACGTAATGCCCTTTTGGCATATTCCTATGCGCACGCCACATACTGCATTCAACCCCCTTTTTCATCCCCTTTCCAACGATACGTCACACGTCATCCTACGTTAAGCCGTTTGGCATTTATTAATATTTAAGGGTTGCGATTTAGGGGATGTGCCAGAACATACATAGGTTATCTACTCACCCTGTAGTAGTTTGACATCAAAAACTCTATTTATGTTCAAATAATTTTTAATACAGTCTACTATTAGAAATTATTAGTGTAGCTAAATGTTGAATTTTAGTATACATGGTTAGTCGAAACTCGGAATGAGTATTTTCTGAATTTTATTAAACGGAAAATCCTGTATTTTATTATTGTAATGAAATTATATTTTATGGTACTTTTTTATTTCTTAAGGATTCCCTATAACTAACTGCTTTAATTTTTGAGTTGTTGGTGATTCTAACCAAACATTTAGTGAAATTTTATTAGGTTGACCGTGAAAATATTCAATTACCAATAATTTTTTGGAAATAAATATATATTAATCTAGACTGATCCTTAAAATTACCAATAATGGCTGAGTTATCAAAGTACCTATGTAGTTAAGATTGTTGGTGCGTTTAAGAATTAAGCGCATATTAAATCAGTTAGGTATAGGGAATTATTAAGAAATAAAACAGTACCATAAAATATCATTTCATTAAAATACTAAAATACAGGGTGTTCCATTTAAGAAAATTCAGAAAATACTCATTCCGAGTTTAGACTAATCCGGTATACTAAAATTCAACATTTAGCTACACTAATAATTTTTAACAATAGTAGACTATATTGAAAATCATTTGAACATAAATAGAGTTTTTGATGTAAAACTATTACAATTCTACAGAGTGTGAAATTTGCTACGAAATTAACAAAAAAACGTATTTATCTTTTAAAATACCCTATATAACATTACAAAACCTCATATTTTAAGAAATAAGACAGGATGTCCCATTTAAAAAACGAAGTTATAAGCAACTTCCGGTATAACCGGAAGTAGAAAATAATATTACGTGCATAGAAATCGGTCCACTTAAAAATTTGTTCATATTTGATGTCTCATATTTTCTAAACCTGTTGGCCGATTTAAGTGATTTTTTGAATATTTTGTAGCCTAATTCTTTAACAATACCACTGTAATAATATTGTTGCCAAACAGGTAAATTTTCACTGTATACCAGGTGTACCGATCAAGCTGTGTTTTTTCTCAAAGTTTGCATCACCGTGTGGAATATTCTAGCATTTATAAAATACTGAAATTAAAACCCAACTATAGCCTCAGGTTTTCTTAACATTATGTTTTTGATTCATTCGTTTATGTTTGATAATAAAAAAGTTAGGTACTTTAACAACTAGACATGTTCTTCATCAATACACGGTGTTTCTAAATAAGTGCGACAAACTTTAAGGGGTAATTCTGCATGGAAATAATGACAGTTGGCTTTATAAACGTATGTCCGCAAATGTTTCGTTTTCCAGATAAGGGATGTTGAATTTTCTCTTGCAAACTGACGATTTATTTTATTGCTTTAAAACCAGTTGAGTTTGGCCAATGAAATTTGGTGAGTTTTAAGACGCAGTTATTGCAATTTTTTTGACATACAATTAAGAATTTAACCTTTAACTACCCGCGCATCAAGTTATAACATAACTACACGCGTGGCGTACTTTGTACGCCACAAGAAAATACACTTAAAAACAGCGGATTTGTTTAATTTTTTTTGAAAAAAATACACTTAGTTGTTTGTTATAAACCTTATTCGGCATCAGTGAATACTTGGAGTTCCTTTTCAGTAAGCCAATTGGGATTTATAACTGGAATCATGGAATAACTGGATTCCATGATAAATAAAATTACTAATAAAAAATTTTTTTAAATGTGATTTTTTACAGGAGAAAAAGTATTGTTTAACAAGAAAAATACATTTTTTGCCATAATGACTAAAAAACAATTAAAATATGTACTTATATTACGACTTATAGTAATATAATCCTGGGGTATATTGTCCACATCCGGAAACAACAAATAATAAAATGTAAATTACGATCTTTCCAGAACGCCGATTATAACGAAACTAAAACCAAATTGTAAAGCACATTCCAGTGATAGGTTAGAAAAATAAGCAAGGTCAAAAATTAAATTCTTAAATATATTTCCAGTAGAATTCTTATATCTGGCGTACAAAGCACGCCAGCGCGTGTAGTTAAAGGTTAATATTCACCATTAACGCGCATACGTGTAATATGACCGATCTTATTACCCGTATGCACGCTAATGGTGAATATAAAATTCTTAATTTTATGTCAAAAAATCCGCAATAACTATCTCTTAAAACCTACCAAATGTCATTTGCTCAACTGGTTTTAAAGCAACAAATTAATCGTCAGTTTGCAAGAAAAAATTCAACATCCCGTATCTCGAAAACGAAACATTTGCGGACATACCTTTATAAAGCCAACTGTCATTATTTTTCATGTAGAATTACCCCTTAAAGTTCGTCGCACTTATTTAGAAACACCATGTATTGATGATGAACATGTCTAGTTGTTAAAGTACCTAACTTTTTTATTATCCAACATAAACGAATGAATCAAAAAACAGAATGTTAAGAAAACCTAAGGCTATAGTTGGGTTTTAATTTCAGTATTTTATAAATGCTAGAATATTCCACTGGGTGATGCGAACTTTGAGAAAAAAAACATAGTTTGATTGGTACGCCCGGTATACAATGAAAATTAACTTGTTTAGCAACAATATCATTACAGTGGTATTGCTAAAAAATCGGGCTATAACATGTTCAAAATATCACTTAAATCGGTCAACAGGTTTAGGAAACATGAGACATAAAAAATGATCACATTTTTAAGTGGGCCGATTTCTATGCACGTAAGTTTAGATGAAAATATTTTCATTAAATATAGAACTCTTCAAAACCCTTTCAATCCAATTTTCATGATTCTGCTGCATTTATTTCTCGAGATATTTCTAATAGGCCCTTTATCTGCCTCACGCTATATACAAGATTTCAAAGTTTCCCGCTCTAGGGAGTCTACCTGGAGGTGTTTGTCGCATTTGGTGTCATTCCATAGATTTTTAAAACATATTGACCATATTTTATGTTTTTTTGTTTTTAGATTTGATGTTTAATTCGCGAAATATGCGACCGTCCTGTTTCTTTTATCACACCCAATATAACTGTATTAATTTTACCTTTTTCTCGTAAGTATATCGTACATTTATAGTCTGGGCAAATTATCGGAGAATAGGCCATTTGTGGGAAAAGTTATTTACCAGCAGTTTTATTGCTGAAATCCAATCTTATGATTGTATATATTAATAATATAGGTATGCAAAGTCGGCAGATAGTGTGCTACTTTTTTTATAAACAAAAGGGCGCCCGAAAATCGTGTTTTTTAAAAATTTGTGCTCTATAAGTTCAAAGATTTTAACTTTACACCAAAAACACTCAAATAAAAATTCACCGCAATTAAATTCTGCATAGAGACGTGGTTTTCCCGATTTACTTCGACGAAAACTTTCCCCAGAAAATGCAGGTTTTTCCAACAAAGCTTTAGTTTTCAACTAAAGTTTTAGATAAGTAATGGTTTATCAATAATTAAATAACTTGGTAATATAAAAGCTTTTTTCGTATATATTATAATTCCAGCAGCCGATAGAAATTGAATGAACAGTTTAGCAACAATTGAATTGTTAAATAAACATTTACGGTCGTTATAATAATCACAATAATTATGATAAATAAAAATGACTGATTTTTGCATAAAAGATACTGTACCTATATAATGTACTTTACAGATTTGAAATTGGACTATTTAAGCGGCCTCAGGAATATTTTAAAATTATAAACAATTTTTTGGCTTATAAACAAATAGAATATCTCGGGAAATATTAAATTAAACTAATTCACGAAAACGGCATTGAAAAAAAAAGCGGCGGGATGCTTCTTTTAGAAAAAAAAAACGTTTAATTGTGATAAGTGGTTCCTGAGATACAACCGGTCAAAGTTAACCGGCATTTACGGCAAAAATATAAACAGTAGGATCATAATTTTTGAACCATCACCTTTTTATTTCGGTTCTCTTTCATCACACCAATTTTCATCTCTTTAAAATGCTCATAACATATATTATTATAATAAAAACTATGGATATTACGAGTGAAAATTGCCAAAAATAGGAAAATTTCAATCAAAAATTAGGTTGGAGAAAATTTAATCTCAAAGTTCAAAATCGGTATAGGTACGTTAAAAAAATGCATTTTCTCGGGTTCCCATGGAGCAATTTACTTCATTCTTTTTTTGTTCCCAAGTTACTCGAGTAGAGCCATCTAACTAACGCATTATTAAATGTCAAATTGTTTGCTTTTGTTTTGTTATAATAAATTAATTTATTTATTATACCAAAAAACTTTAATTTGTTTAAATAAAGACTGTTTAAATAATTATACAGCTTTCAAATGAGAATATTTGTGTTTTAACGTTAAAAAGGTACACTTGTAGTAAGTTTATCTAAAAAAAGTCTACAACGAGAAAAAATATGTAGTTTTCTTTTCTTATAAATAAATTAATCTATTATAACAAAACAAAAGCAAGTTTGTCATTTAATAATGCGTTAGTGAGATGGCTCTACTCGAGTTACTTGGAACAAAAAATTAATGAAGAAAATTGCTCCATGGGAAGCCGAGAAAATGCATTTTTTGAACGTATACCGATTTTGAACTTTGAGGTTACATTTTCTCCAAGCTAATTTTTGATTGGGATTTTGCTATTTTTGGCAATTTTCACTCGTAATATCGATAGTTTTTATTATAATAATATATGTTGTGAGTATTTTAAAGAGATGAAAATTAGTGTGGAGAAAGAGGACCGAAATAAAAAGGTAATGGTTGAAAAATTATGATCCTATTATTTATATCTTTGCCGCAAATGCCGGTCAACTTTGACCGGTTATATCTCAGGAACCACTCATCACAATTAAGGTTTTTTCTTCTAAAGGAAGCATCCTGCAGCTTCTTTTTCAATACCGTTTTCATGAATTAATTTAATTTAATAGTCCCGAGATATTCTATTTGTTTATAAGCCAAAAAATTGTTTATAATTTTATATAATTTTAAAATATTCCTCAGGCCGCTTAAATGATCCAATTTCAAGTATGTAAAGTACATTAAATAGGCACAGTGTCTTTTTAAACAAAAATCATAGCCATTTTTATGTATTATGATTATTGTGGTTATTATAATGACCGTCAATTTTTAATTAACAATTCAATTGTTGCTAAACTGTTCATTAAATTTCCATCGGCTTCTGGAATTATAATATATAAAAAATGAGCTTTTATATTACCAAGTTATTTAACTATTGATAAACAATAATTTATCTAAAATTTTAGTTGAAAACAAGAGATTTTATTGGAAAAACCCGCATTTTTCGGGAAAATTTTTATCGAAGTAAATCGGAAAAGACACTTCTGTATGCAACATTTAATTACAGTGAATTTTTATTTGGGTGTTTTTGGTTTAAAGTTAAAATCTTTGGAGTTATAGAGCAAAAATTGAAAAAAACACGGTTTTCGGGCTCCATTTTGTTTATAAAAAAAGTAGCACACTATCTGCGGACTTTCCATACCTATATTATTATTATATAGGGTGTCCCAAAAGTAGTTGAACTGTCGAATATTTCGCGAACTTAACATCGGATCGAAAAATTAAAAAATACGTTTTCAATCATTTTTAAAAATCTATCCAATGACACCAAACACCAACCCCCACTACACCCCCTGGAGGTGGGGTGGGGGGTAACTTTAAAATCTCAAATGGAAACCCCTAGTTTTTCTTGCAGATTTGGATTCTTCACGTAAAAGTAAGCAACTTTTGTTCAAGACATTTTTTCAAACTGCGGATAGATGGCGCTATAATTGGGAAAAACGATTTATCCTGATACCATAGGTAAATTATAGAAACGGTCTAATATCTCGAGAAATACATTTCCAAATGAGAAACCAAAAAACAGGTTTTTAATATTTTTTGAAAACCTATCGACAATCACCAAAAATGACCCTCCAACCCACCCCCTGGAGACGGGGTGGGGGTAAATTTAAAATCTTTAATAGCAACCCCCACTTTTTATTGCAGATTCGAATTCGTCATGAAAAATTAAGCAACATTTATTCGAAACATTTTTTAAAATTGCTGATAGATGGTGCTAATAAATCGTATTTTTCCAATTAATGCGCCATCTATCAACAATTCTAAAAAATGTTTCGAATAAATGTTGCTTAATTTTTTATGACGAATCCGAATCTGTAATAAAAAGTGTGGTTGCTATTTAAGATTTTAAAGTTACCCCCCACCCCACCTCCAGGGGGTGGGTTACAAGGTCATGTTTAGTGTTATTCAATAGGTTTTCCAAAAGTATTAAAAACCTTTTTTTTTGGTTTCTCATTTGGAAGTGTATTTCTCGAGATATTAGACCGTTTCTATAATTTACCTACGGTATCAGGATAAATCGTTTTTCTCAATTATAGCGCCATCTATCCATAGTTCGAAAAATGTCTTGAACAAAAGTTGCCTACTTTTACGTAACGAATCTAAATCTGCAAGAAAAACTAGGGGTTTCCATTTGAGATTTTAAAGTTACCCTCCACCCCACCTCCAGGGGGTGTAGTGGGGGTTGGTGTTTGGTGTCATTGGATAGATTTTTGAAAATGATTGAAAACGTATTTTTCAGTTTTTCGATCCGATGTTTAGTTCGCGAAATATTCGACCGTTCCACTACTTTTGGGACACCCTGTATATAATCATAAGATTCGATTTTAGCAATAAAGTTGCTGGTAAATAGCTTTTCCATGTATTTTGCTAATTAGCCCAGAGTATTATTTCTCTTACTAATTTATGCTGAAACATTTCTGACACTTTAATTTTTTTTTTGTAATTTTTATACATTCAGCTTAAATTTTCAATTTATATATTTTATTAATTATAGCAGCGCATATGTTAACGTAACGGTATATTTAATGCACGAGTTAACGCTAAGAGATTCAGTAACGCTGGTTGTTAATTAATTTACCAAAGTTTTTATCTATTTGCTGACAGCTTAAGGATTTGCTAATCCGCACAGTAAAAGCATCGCCCGAAACATTAATTATAATTTACGAATAATAATTAAAAGTAAACAGTAAACGCGTATGGATTTTGAACAGGAAATTAGTTGAAATGACGAATAAACCTTTTAATCTTTTGTTCTTTTTGGGTATATGATTCTTGCAGGAATGGACTTGCCAGATTCTAGTAAATGTGCATTAGAAAATTTCTGTATTGGTTTTAGTGTAGCGCTTTTTTCGTTTTTTCATCTTCTGAAATTCCTTGTTTATACATTCTCCTTCTTCTGGTAGCACTACAACCCGGGGTGGGTCTTGGCTGACTACACAGCTCTCTTCCATAGCGAATGGTCGTCCATGATAGTTGGGTCAGTGGGTAGCTACATTGTTCTTAAATCTGACCATATATTTTCTCTCCATCGCATTCGTGGGCGTCCTAAGGGACTTCTTCCTGTGGGGGCTTGTCGTCGCTCGTCGCTCATCCTATACATCTGCTTGACGTCAACATTTGTTATCATTCGGTATTGGTTCCTATTATTAGAAATATAAGATAATAAAAGGTACAAATAAAAGTAAAAACTATTTATTTTAACCATACCGTATTCTTACAGACTAAATACCAAACCGAACTAAAACACGTTTCTCGCATTCACATCCCTTATAACAGGATATTTTTATGCAATCTTACGTAATAGTGTAGGAAACAAAGGTTGAACCTTGCAAAATGGACACAAGTCCGTTTTTATTTTTTTCTGGTATATCAAGAGGTGCTTATTATAAAACTAACTTTTCCTGAAAAAATTTCGCCCCGGAACCCCCCTTTTCACCCCTTCAAAGGGGGTAATTTGTGGTTTTTGCGAAACGTAGCCCTTTCTGTACCTTTTACAAAAAAATTTCTTTTATAGAAATATGAAGAGGACTATATTTTCTACGATTTATTTCCGACAGAATCTCTCTATCATCCACCGTTTAGCAGGGGTGGCTCCCCAAATTTGACAAGTTTTTAAAAAAGATGTTTAAAAAAAAATATATATTTTTCCCTAACTGTAACGGAAATTAGGAAGAAATCCTACGACAGTTATTCAAAAATAATTGATTGATTTTTTGGCATTGGTTTCACTTCAGGGTAATTGCCCTTTTTATAATTACAGGGTGTTACATTTTAAAAAACCCCTTTTTATACCATCTGAATTGTTTATGTTAGAGTAAAAATACTTTCAGCGATTACCCATGTACTGGTGCTATTTACAAATTTGTGTAATGCACCCCCATTTTTCCCCGGAACCACCAAAAAAAAAAGAAGAATTAATAAATAAAGTGATTTTCTTGGAATCCGTCACACACAATGCCCTTTATTAATATGCTTCATATATCATTTTGTGTACGTTATTATTACCCATGCATGGACACGAAAAGCGATTTCCTAATGCAACCCCTGTAGCCAAAAAAAAAAAATAAAATGGGGGGTTGAATTTTTTTATTATTTTTTGCTTTTTGACCCATATGGGCGTATGCTTCATCAATAGTGATTTTCAAAAATATATATGGTTATTGCAACATCCTCGCGGAAACCACCCCTATCCTTGAAAATATACTGCAGAAACTACACCTATCCCTTGGCGAGGATGTTTTTACAATTTTCTCATTACCTATACATTATTTTTAAACAAAACTTACACAAGGTTAAAGACCACTATTTACTCTAAAAATTAGGTCCTATTAATTTTTTTCTTATAAGCAACCGTTGCGGCACAGTGGCGTCGTAAACCTCATATATGCTTTGGCGGGCTCCAGTTTTTGTTTTTTTTCGTCATCTGTTCGTTTTATTGTAATAGTAATTGTAAAGTACTTATGTAAAATAAAAGAACACAGTGTAACCTACAAATTATGACCTATGCACATTTTACAATCTTTGCACCCCAAAGCCACAGTGGTGGCCCAAAATCAATTTTTGCATATTTTCGCCACCTACACGCATTTTATTGCATTAATGCTACCTTAATAGCACAATATTTACCCTTAAGAGGTCGCTAAGCAGTGGCGGATCCAGGGAGGCGTGATGGGGGTGATCATCTCCCCCCCTCTCAAACCAAGTGATATTATATTCAAAGATTATAAAAATATTCATTTAGTTTTATAGAAATACTTATATTATATTATTATTTTTATAATAATGGCGAACTTTTTATGCTTTAGCGACAGTGAAGGATCCAGCATCGTTAAGAGGGGGGTGCCAATTGGCTAAATTTCTATAAAAATAAAAGAATATTTTTATAATCTTTGAATATAATATCACTTGGTTTGAGAGGGGGGAGGTGATCACCCCCATCACACCTCCCTGGATCCGCCACTGCTTAGCGACCACCTAAGGGTAAAGATTGTGCTATTAAGGTAGCATTAATGCAATAAAATGCGTGTAGGTGGTGAAAATATGCAAAAAATAATTTTGGGCCACCACTGTGGCTTTGGGGCGCAAAGATTGTAAAATGTGCATAAGTCATAATTTGTAGCTTACACTGTGTTGTTTTATTTTACATAAGTACTTTATCAATAAAACGAACAGATGACGAAAAAAAACAAAAACTGGAGCCCGCCAAAGCATATATGAGGTTTACGGCGCCACTGTGCCGTAACGGTTGCTTATACGAAAAAAATGAATGGTACCTAATTTTTAGAGTAAATAGTGGTCTTTAACCTTGTATAAGTTTTGTTTAGAAAGAATGCATAGTTAATGGGAAAATCGTAAAAACATGTTCGCCAAGGGATAGGGGTAGTTTCTGCAGTATATTTTCAAGGATAGGGGTTGTTTCCGCAGGGATGTTGCAATAACCATATATATTTTTGAAAAGCACTATTGATGAAGCATATGCACATATGGATCAAAAAGCAAAAAACAAAAAAAAATTTTCAACGCCCCATTTTATTTATTTTTTTTTGGCTACAGGGGTTGCATTAGGAAATCGCTTTTGGTGTTCGTACATGGGTAATAATAACGTTCACAAAATGATATATAAAGCATATTAATAAAGGGTATTGTGTGTGAAGGATTCCAAGAAAATCACTTTATTTATTAATTCTTCTTTTTTTTTGGTGGTTCCGGGGAAAAAATGAGGGTGCATTATACAAATTTGTAAATAGCACCAATACATGGGCAATCCCTGAAAGTCTTTTTACTCTAGCACAAACGGTTCAGATGGTATAAAACGGGGTTTTTTTAAAATGTAACACCCTGTAATTAAAAAAAGGGAAATTACCCTTATATGAAGCCTATACCAAAAAATCAATCATTTATTTGTGAATAATTGCCGCAGGATTTCTTCTTAATTTCCGTTACAGTTAGGGAAAACATATATTTTTTTAAAACATCTTTTTTTAAAACTTGTCAAATTTGGGGCGCCACCCCCGCTAAACGGTGTATGATAGACAGATGCTGTCAGAAACAAATCGTAGAAAATATAGTCCTCTTTATATTTCTATAAAAGAAATTTTTTGTAAAAGGTACAGAAAGGGCTACGTTCCGCAAAAACCACAAATTACATCTTTTAAAGGAGTGAAAAGGGGGGTTTCGGGGCGAAATTTTTTCAGAAAAAGTTAGTTTTATAATAAGCACCCCTTGATATACCAGAAAAAAAAATAAAGCCGGACTTGTATCCATTTTGCAAGGTTCAACCTTTGTTGCCAACACTATAAGAGGGTATCGGCCTAACGGTTCTAAGAAGTGACTCACCCATGAAGAAAGACTCACGTGTTCATTCTAACATTTAACAAAAATATATTATAGTTGAGTATTAAGTAAATTCCAACATCCCCGCGCAACTAAAATTATTTTTGAATTAGTCAAATAGACCCCCTTTAATAGTTCAGTACCCTAACTTGACCCTATTCAGCGGCTTAGTCAACATATCAGCTATCATTCTCTCGGTAGGAAAATACTTAAAGTTAACAACGCTTTTTCATGCAATTTCTTTACGAAATGGTACTTTGTATGGATATGTTTTGTCCTATTTCTGAATTTGTGATTTGCTAAAAGTTTTAGACAGCTTTGATTGTTTTCGTATATAACTAATTCCGGCTCTGAACCCACAAATTCTTTTATAACCTGTTTTAACCAAATTGCTTCCTGACATCCTTCAGCCAATGCTATATACTCTGCTTCAGTTGATGATAGAGACACGCAATTCTGTTTTCTACATCCCCAATTTATAGGCAAACCCCGTAATAAAAATATATACCCGCCATTTGATTTTCTGTTCCCCTTGTCTTCTGTCCAGTCAGCGTCTGTATAGCCGTATAATGCACTATCTGTTCCTTGTTGTCCTAAAATAAGTTTTTATATTTAGCTTTCTTTAAATATCTCAACACTTTCTTTGCTTCGTTCCAATTTACATCTTTTGGATTTTTATTCTACTGACTTAGTACGGTGACGCTTGCCAATATATCCGGTCTAGTATTTACCGCAATATATAATAAACCACCGATCAGTTGTTGATATATTTCAATTTTCATCGGCTTTTCTCTGCTAAGCTTATAGTATTCAACATCCAGCGGTATATTGGACCCTTTTGCATCTTTCATCATAAACTTCTTCAGCAATTTGTCAATATAACTGGCTTGATTTAAACTATATATCCCATGATCGCACTTAGTCGCATTTCAGTCTTCATACCTAGATAATTTTGTAATAATCCCAAACTCGTTATTTCAAAATTACATTTTAGATTCTCTTCAAATGCATCAATTACCTGTGTATCCTTTGCTGCTATTAAAATATCATTCAATGTTTATCCAAAGAGGACAAAAATAAAAAAAGTGATGATTCAAAAATTTTGGTCCTATTGTTAATATTTTTGCCGTAAATGCCGGTCAATTTTGACCTGTTGTATCTCAGGAACCACTCATCACAATTATTAAACGTTTTTTCTTTTAGAGGAAGCGTCCTGCCGCTTTTTTTCCAATACCGTTTTCATGACTTAATTTAATTTAATATTTTTCCGAAATATTCTATCTGTTTATAAGCCAAAAAATTGTTTATAAATTTAAAATATTTCTGAGGCCGCTTAAATAGTCCAATTTCAATTCTGTAAAATACATTAGATAGGTACAGTGTCTTTTTATACAAAGATCATGGTTATTCTTATGTATCATAATTATTGTGGTTATTATAGCGACCATAAATTTTTAATTAACAATTCAATTGTTGCTAAACCTTTCCTTCAATTTCCATCATTTTCTGGAATTATAATATTTACGAGAAGAGTTTTTATATTACCAAGTTATTTAATTATTGATAAACAATTACTTTTCTAAAATTTTAGTTGAAAATTAAAGATTTTGTTGGCAAAACCCGCATTTTCCGGGGAAAATTTGTGGTTGAAGTTTGCTTAAATCTTTTCTATTCGTTTTGAAATGAAGAGTGGAAATTGGCGAATTTTTTTATTGGTAAAACCGGACCTGGTTGAGTAAGATAGAAAAATGGGGAGATGGAATGAGTTTTGGGTTGTGCAGGAGTTCGAAGTATATTCGAGATCAGTTCTGGTAGTCTGGAGTAAGAAGCTGGTGCCTTTCCGTCAGCAGGCTCTTTGCCTTGCTGACGGAGAAAATTGTTGAAAATAGTTCAATGGAGAAAATTAGTTGTTTGTATTTAGTACAGTTTCTTTGAGTGTTTGTTCTAGAGCCGAAGTAGGCTCAAGTGGCTGCTGTGGCATTAGAGAATGTAGATTCTCGACAGTATTTTGTGTTCCTAGTGATGGATTGAACACATCCATTAGTTTTCTTTTGCCGAAAAGTTCTTCGTTTCTTTCAATAAAGTTAATTAATAACAATAATATTAATATACCAGTGTTGCATACAGTAAACGAACAGTGGAATTTCATCTCCAATATAATTAATAACTGTACTTTTGTAAAAAATGAATATCGTTATGTGCCGTGACATCAGGACAATGTTTAACACCGTAACTGCCGCAATGGATGGACTATGGATCACCCACTGGCAAAGAACACATCAGGTACTTGCGCTATATTTTTAATTGTTGAACTTTTACGTTTTCTCGCGAATTGATGAAACTTTATTTTTTTTGATAACAACCTTGCTGAATTTTTATTTGTTTCAATAAAGGAAGAATTAGGTTTAATTACTAGATTTTCTTTACCAATCTCTATCCTCCTTATAAAGTAATCACGCATGAAAGTAGCCTACGGTAAGTACAGATATTTCAAATAACCGGCATTCTTAGTTTTATATTTTTTTTATAAGTAAACCTATAATATGATATTTTCTTTTTTTAATTATGGCGACCCCCGAGTAATTGAGTTTCAATTTTATTTAACATCTATCAAGAATCCACACCCCTAGGTCTCTGAAGACTTAGAGCTACCGAGGTATATCAAAAAGTTAAGTAGCACCAAATATATTTCTATATATTTTTTAAATTTGTCATGTTACACATTATTTTTTTTGCCTTTGTTATCCATAGGCGTGCTACATCATGTATATGTATTTTATTTCAATTTATGCATAAGTATACCTAAAAGCACCTAAATTATTTAATTTTGAAGGTTGAACTCTTGACAAAACCGCATCCATAGAAACAGCACAGTGTACAACACATGAGAAAATGACATATTTCTCCCCCGCTTGATTTGCGGCCCTTCTGCGCTCGTGAGAAATAGTCTTTTTCTCACTTGTACAATGTACTATTTTCCACTCCGTCATTATTTCAACCGGATCGCTAATAAAATTTCCGCCTTTGAAAAAATAAATGGCTCAATTCGATTCTGATCAATCTTTAGGACAACCGGAAGTTATTAGACATGTGTGTTTTTGTTTTAATCTCTGTTGTTTCAGCTCATTAGAATTTGATGTTGACCTATAGATTTGATAAATTAATGTGACCTGAATGTTTACTTTATGATTTCGACAATTCTTTATAGGCGATTAATATGAAGTAATTTATTCCATGGGTTTTATTGATGACCAAAGATTATTTAATTTAAAATAAAAATAAGTCAGTGACCAAATTTGGTTTACTAATTTTTTTTTTTAGATTTGTTAGTAATTTCGACTAAACAGGGTGTTTGGTAACGAATGGGCCATAGCTTAACCCTAGATTCCTGAGGTTAAAATAAGTCGATTTAAGCTAACTTACTTTACTACTAAAGTTGATAATAACCGAAATACAGGGTGTCAAAGTTAAATTTTTATTTTATTCCTTTTTGAATATTTCCTGACATAGGGCATGGGATATCAAAATTTGGTAAAAAGGGGTTTTTTGGGACGAGAAATCTAAATTCGCCCTCAAAAATTATGTATTATCCAGAGGGCGCCACATACGTCTTTCACGCGCTCATTTAATACGTTAATTTTTTTATTACCCACTTTAAATTTATTTTGAATCAAAACTTTTATTTCCCTATTATTTTTACTTAACCCATTAGCGCCGAGATTAATAAATTATTGATTTTGTATTATTTTTTGCAATATTATTAATGAACTGTGTTTAAATAATAAAAAACTTCACAAAATATTTTTTCTGTGACACTTCATTTCTGAGATATTAAGTGTTGCCTTAAAGCAACGCTAGGCGCTTACACTACCTAGTTTTTGTTAAAAATAATAAACCAAAAAAATTAAGCATTTGGGATACAGTAAAGTAGGCAATAAAACCAAAATAGATATTTATTCATAAAAAAATGTAATTTGGTGTGATTCATTATAAAAATTGACACTATCGAGAGTGAAACGGTATAAAACAAGAAGTACATAGTCCAATATCACATTTTAAACACATTGTTCTAAAGATAGATTTACATGTTTTAGACGCACATCTCTTTTTCCCATCTGGAATGTACTACTGTATCAAATGATTGATGGTGTCAAAACGAATGTCATCCGATACTCGGCTGTCGACAGATGCTGTCAAGGAAGCCGACGGTCTTCCACTTCCTTTACTAAGTACACTATACTTCACTAAATATGTGCTTACAAGTCTGCTCACTTCAGCCATTGAGGTTGATTTCGAGGCTCAAGAAGTCTATCTGAAATCCAATTTTTTACCACTTCAGAATCAAAATTATGGTCACGGCCAGGAATGTCTTTATTCTGTATATAATCTTCGTTCAAACCAATTCTTTCATTGTTTGGTAGTCGTATTTTTGCTCCGGTACGTAATTGACGGGATGAAAGGTTATCTACCAGCCTAAAAATGGTAGGTATTAACATTACATTACAGTAATAAGGCCATACGTTTTTATTATAAAAGATTTGATTACTACATATATTACTACATACCCTCCTCCATCTTCATCTCCTGAATCCTCGTCAGTGTCTACATTTGTATCTGGAGGTTCGACAAAAATATCGCCATCTATTAGTTCATCATTATAAATTATATTAAGGGATTGAGCAAGCGAAAAACCTTAATGTTGTTCTGAAGCTATTGGGAAATAGCTTTAAAAAAATAAATTCTGAAATTCCCATATAAATAATTAATCGAAAAACCTTGTCTAGAACAAAAATGATAAAATTTAAAATATAGGTAGTACAAGCGCCTAGCGTTGTTTTAAGGCAACGGCTGGGTTACAACAGGCACTGACAAGTAGTTATTGATCAATTCATATAAATTATTTAAAACATGTTTTGTTAGAAGTATAATCAACACAAATTTAAGATATATAAATAATAAGTTTCATTTATATCGAAATTATGGTACTTACTCAAATCGAATGTCCATTATTTTTAAGTTCTAATATTATACTCAACTTCAAATGCACCAAACTAACAAACAGTTCTTAACACCGCAAATAGATACTCATAACTGAGTGTGGGCGATTATGGTTGATGGAATTTGCAAGGTCACACCTCTTTTATGACTGTCTCATTACTTCAAGCTCCTCCCAAATACAGGCATGTCTGCCGTTGCTTTAAAGCAACGCACGGCGCTAATGGGTTAAAAAAGTTGTACTACATTCATGTTACAAAACTCAACCGTTTTCGAAATAAAAGCATTTCAAAACAGCGATGCAATAGTTATTTTCCTAACAAGTGCAGAAAGTCATTCTTTTCCGCACGCGACTTCAGTTTGCCGAACGACGCGAAGCGGGAGTTCGGCAAGCAGTCGAGTGCGGAAAACAGACTTTCTGCAAGAGTTAGGAACAATATTTTTTCTAAGAGTCTTTAAAAAATTACCAAATCTTAATCAATTAATTTAATTAATATGAAAATACATACACAAATTAATTCTTTGACAAGGTTGTCAAAACCAAACTTTCAATATAATTAGTTAGCATGACGACGATCTTGGTTTCCATGATGATGATTCAAAACGACTGTTATTGTCTACCGATTTGACTTTCGAATATTATGTCAAAATAATTTTATTTCATCGAATTGTCGCGTTAATTTCATTAAAACAGGAACACAATAAGATATATTTGAAATAAATTAATAAATAATATCTAAATATTAGTTTATTGCATGTATTATAATTACTTTAAGGCCATATTAACATATCTAAATTACCACGCGTGCGGAAAAGTAAAAACCGCGTGCGGAAAAGTAACACTCGTGCGGAAAAGTAACAGGCGTGCGGAAAAGTGAAACTTTCTAAACTAAAATGCGTGCGCGAAAGTAGACATTATTGCACGCTCGTAGAAAAAATAATTTTTTGCATAATATCATTATAGTTACACCCGAAAAATAAACTTAAAACCATATAGGACAGCACATGAAGCATTTTGGCTCGCAATTATTTCGTTCAGCAGGTATTTACTTAAAATTTTCACAGAAGGTAGGGAATAGTCTAAGGATCATTATATATATATGTATATTATGCCGATGTACGCTAAAACCTTGGGGGTGGTTGCCACCCCATCTCGGGGGTGGGAATTTCTTATTACATTTTAACTATGCAAATCTATGTAAAATGTAATTCTAAGAAAAAATGTATTTTACATTTTCTTCGTAAAACTAATATTTTTCAAGTTATTCGTGGTTGAAAGTAACAGTTTTTTTTCGATGAAAAATCCACATTTTTTGAGGGTTTTTGGAGAATAACTCGAAAATATGCGTGTTATCAAAAATACTCTAAATATCCAAATTGTATCTTTTAGAATAATAATGAACATTCCACAGTTTTTTATTCAAATCTCGGTTGTTGTATGATTTACTTTTTTTGTCCCATAAAGATTTAGTATTATTAATTTTTCAACATCAATTTTGTAGCTATAATCAGCTGACCACCACAAAACTATTAAATTCAATCGACTTCTCGTACGAATATTCGCAGAAAAAAAAAACAAATTATGTTGGTCGCATCAGAAATTCCTACGAGTTCTTAGGAATTCGTAAGAAATATTTGTAAGTAATATTATTATTATTATCCATGTTATTTATAGCGTTCTTCGCCTTCCGGTTCCCACTTTCCAGCTTCGTCGGTCGTTCCATTCGCCAGGGTGAAGATTCCTTTCCGACATTGCCTTCTGAATGCCGCCTAGCCAGGATTGTTTCGGCCTTCCTCTCTTCCTTCTTTCCCTTGGCGCCCATTTTATAATCTGTTTTGGCAGTCTGTCGTCGTCCATTCTTTCTACATGGCCATACCAGATCAGTTGTCTCCTTTGAATTTCACCTATGATGGTTGACTTGACTCTTATTATATTTCTGATTTGGTCATTTTGTATTCTTTCAAGCCTTGATTTTCTAGCCGATCTTCTCCAGAAGTCAATTTTCAATGCAAGTAGGCGTCGTTCCAGGGATTTAGTAAGTTGCCATGTTTCGCATCCATAAAGCACTATACTTTTAACCCTTAACTACAGACATCCCAATATTAGCACGTAATTACAGAACCCCGGTATTTTTTACCGGTCATTATAAAATAGAGTCAAAATATAAAGTTAATAATAAAAAACAAAAAAATTTTGCAATATGAGTTTTTATGGAGTCTCTAGATATGGGAAAAATTGTAAAATGAGTGATTTTAATAATATAATACAAGATTTTTGAAGAATAATCTATTAAACCAGAATTTTGGTAACATTTTTGGTCCATTGAAACAAACGGCCATAAATGCTATGAACAAAAATTTTGACTTTTTTTAACAAATAAACGTAACATAGAATCACAAAGGAAACATAAAATAGCATTTACAAAAATTTTTACATCCATGAGAAAAAATCTGCCAGGGGTAAAATTATGACAGAATTAAATGGCAATTCCATTTTTGCAAAGTGGCCTCAACATTTTTATCGTCAAATTTAACCTTCATTGAAGGTCCAGGATGACTTCCACAGTCCTTTTCTTTACTTTTTTCCTAAAAACACAAAAAAATAATATAAAAATTTCAGATTTACAAATATAGTACTCATATAAAAATACTTACTTAAAACAGACATCCAGTAATTTTTACCGGTTAAGATTTTTGATGTGTGCTAGAAAAGAAAATATTGACAATACACACTACACGCTTTGACTAGCATTGTTATACAAACTACCCGAGAGGTAAAGAGACACATGAACTTGTAAGTCGTGAGGTTACAATGAAATCAACATTTTGGGAATGCCCGCCGGTAAAAAATACCGGATCTCTGTAGTTAAGGGTTAACCCGGCATTGGTCGCTAGGTAGGTTGTTACGCGAGGGGTCGAGCGTGAGATTTTCTCTCACATATCCAACTTTTGCCTTTCTTTACAAAATTTTACAAAAAAGATGAGGTTTCATCAACGATAAAGCCATTTGCTTTAAAAAGACACGACGTTTTTCTGTTTTATTATTAGTATCTTTATATAAAATTTGACTATTGCTTTCGCCAATATTTAACATTAAAAAATATACGGTAAGTGACCATCTACAACTAACCCGTGAAACAGAATACATATTATAGGATTTTCATATCATCGACCACATCCACGGCGCCTTTTATTACATCATAAAAGGATATTATTTAGGTTTTAAGGGGAAAAATAAAATTAATTTTTATACACAGTTGGTGACGCCGGTAATCGCTTGATGAGAGAATTCCTCACGTGAAGCGCACTGACTCAAAAATATGGTGATACTAAGTAAACTGAGTCACTATCTGAGCGGACGAGTCTATTACCCATGTTGAGCTGCCCCCCCACTTACAAAAATCAAAAAACAAATAGCCCTGATTTATGAGCTATTTATGAGCTCTCATATTCCGCAAACCAAAAATTTTGAGCTCGTTCCACTGAGCAGGAATTTGATACTTTAGTGGGGGGGCTGAGTCAGCCCCCCACTACTTAAAAATAGGAATATTGAATCGGTTTTTGCGGCAGAATTCCGAGCTATTTATGAGCTCTTGAAATTATATAGTTTCGATTTTTGAGCTCATCCGCTTCACCCCCAAACAACCCTTTAATTGATTTAACTTACGAGAAAAATGCTGAGAAAACTTAAAATATATCGTATTGCGGATATAATTCCTATAACTTATATACTCTAAGAATAAACTATTAAATCACGTGTATTTCGATTATTAAGCTACAACCCCTTCGCAAGAATACCACCCTATCTTCCCGGCTTAAGAGAAAGTTGTACTTCAAATGCATTAATTTAATTATTTGGCGACTGCATATCATTTAATAATTTATAAGGTTCCAAACTACGCGCATTTAAATCAGCAAATTGCCATTTATTTTGTATAGTGCAGTCACTGAAAGTAAAAATCAACGATTACCTTCAATTTCGGTGAACCTTCATCGATTTTTACGAAAATTGGTCAGTGGTTAGAGGATACCTCAAGAAACAAAGGTGACATGGTACCACCTTGCGCCTTTACCCTGAGGGTGGATACCGCCCCTTCTCGGGGGTGAAAATTATTTTATAAAAAATAACTGCACAAATCTATAAAAGAACAAATTATAAGCAAAATTTATTATATAAAGTTATTAAAATAAGTCAATACTTATTAAGTTATTAAAGATCAAAAATTTTAATTATTCGTGAAAAAAATGCATGCTTTGAAGCGGTTTTTCGTAAATCACTGAAAAACTGTAAGTTTTTACAAAAAAGTTAATAGTAGTTTTATTCGTATAGCTTATATTCTAAGAATAAACTCTTTAATCACGCGCCTTTCGATTATTGAGCTACAACCCCTTCGCAAGAAAACCATCCCATATTCTCGGCTTATAAGAGAGTTGTACTTAAAATAATTTAAATTAATTATTTGGCGACTATATATCGTTTAATAATTTATGAGCTCGCTAAATGTACGCATCTCAATTATTGAATTGCCATTTTCTTTCTATAGTGCAGTCAATGAAGGTAAAAATCAACTATGACCTTCGATTTCGGTAAATCTCCATTCATTTTCACGAAAATTGGTGAGCGGATTTTGATGCTATTAACTTTTTCTAGAGCTCATTTTTGATAGGTATTTCTAAGTACTTTGACAAGTATTTAGTACCTAAGTGTTATAAAATGCATCTCTTTCCCGTTATTTAAGCTTGAATCCTTAGATTTGAAGAGTCACAGAAAAAAATATACATTTAATTACCAATAACTAACTTTAAATTAACATTAAAGGGTTTTTCAAGTAAGCAATTTATTATACTTTTTTTTAGCTTCAATTTTAGTGATAAACATTTTTTTGTAAAACTTACAGTTTTTGAGTTATTTATGAGAAATCGCTTTAAAGCATGCATTTTCTTTCACAAAAATTAAAATATTTGATCTTTAATAACTCAAAAAGTATTGATTTATTTTAATCACATTATATAATAAATTTTGCTTATAATTTGTCCCTCTCTCGATTTGTGGGGTTATTTTTAATAAAGTAATTTTCACCCCCTAGAAGGGGTGACATATACCCCAGGTTAAAACCTCAAATTGTTATTGTTAATTCGTGAAAATGAATAGAGATTTACCGAAATCGAAGGTCATAGTTGATTTTTACCTTCAGTGACTGCACTATAGAAAAAAATGGCAATTCAATAATTGAGCAATTGATTAATGGCAATATATTTTGCAATCTCATAAATTATTAAACGATATGTAGTCGCCAAATAATTAATTTAAATTATTTTAAGTACAACTCTCTCTTAAGCCGGGAATATGGGATGGTTTTCTTGCGAAGGGGTTGTAGCTCTATAATCGAAAGGCGCGTGATTTAAGAGTTTATTCTTAGAATATAAGCTATACGAATTAAACTACTATTAACTTTTTTGTAAAAACTTACAACAGTTTTTCAGTGATTTTCGAAAAATCGCTTCATAACATGCATTTTTTTCACGAATAATTAAAATCTTTAATCTTTAATTATTTAAAAAGTATTGACTTATTTTATTAACTTTATATAATAAATTTTACTTTTAATTTGTTCTTTTATTGATTTGTGCGGTTATTTTTTATAAAATAATTTTCACCCCCGAGAAGGGGCGGTATGCAACCTCAGGGTAAAGGCGCAAGGTAGTATTATGTCACCTTTGTTTCTTGACGTATCCTCTAACCACTGACCAATTTTCGTGAAAATCGATAAAGGTTCACCGAAATTGAAGGTAATCGTTGATTTTCACTTTCAGTGACTGCACTATACAAAATACATTGCAATTTACTGATCTAAATGCGCGTAATTTGGAAGCTTATAAATTATTCAATGGTATGTTGTCGCCAAATAATTAGTTTAATGCATTTTAAGTACAACTTTCTCTTAAGCCGGGAAGATAGGGTGGTTTTCTTGCGAAGGGGTTGTAGCTCAATAATCGAAATGCACGTGATTTAATAGTTTATTCTTAGAGTATATAAGCTATAGGAATTATATCCGCAATACGATATATTTTAATTTTTCTCAGCATTTTTCTCTTAAGTTAAATCATTTAAAGGGTTGTTTGGGGGTGAAGGGGATGAGCTCAAAAATCAAAACTATATAATTTCAAGAGCTCATAAATAGCTCGTAATTCTGACGCAAAAACCGATTCAATATTCCTATTTTTAAGTAGTGGGGGGGGGCTGACTCAGCCCCCCCCACTAAAGTATCAAATTCCTGCTCAGTGGAACGAGCTCAAAATTTTTAGTTTGCGGAATATGAGAGCTCATAAATAGCTCATAAATCAGGGCTATTTGTTTTTTGATTTTTGCAAGTGGGGTGGGGGGCAGCTCAACACGGGTGAGTCTATTAGATTGTCGAGGGAGGACACTTAGGAGACTAGAAGGAACTACAGCGTGTATAATTTTCAAGAAAAAAACTTGTGCGCAATTTTCTGAAACCGTGAGAGAAAATCTCATATAGCGACCACTGGCGGGTTAAAGATGAAGTTAAAGATAAGATGTTTTCCTTGATTAGATAGTTCTTTTGACCATAGCATCGGGTTTAGGCATCCGATCACCCTTTTACACGATCCTTTGCTCTATCTCTTTTTCGGTGCGCCCACTTTTGTTGATTGTTGTTCCCAATATTATTATATTACATATTAGATCTTCTACTTCAGTCCCGATGCATAAGTATTGCGCTTTGTTTCTATTTACAGAAAGGCCACACTCTTCATATGTTTGAAATAACCGTCTTGTCATGAATTCTGAATCTTCCTTATCCGCTGTAATGTAACCGTGCATATAACATTGTACGCATTTGTTTCGTTCGTATGATTTCTTACGTATTCTTACGAATTCGTACGATCGGTTTTTCGTACGAACTCGCATCCAATGTAACCGCCGCGGCGCGCCGCCTAATGCAAGATTTAGGAAACCCATCCAGGGAAAATTACTCTGATCTACTAATACTTGACAACAAAAATAATTGCAATTAAACAGTAGGTATGCATTATTATATAAGCGACTGGCTTATCAATAAAACCAAACCAATATCAGATCCAATAAAACGTAACAATCTGAACCTCTTCAGCCGTCAATCTCGTGAGAAATAAAATAAGCAGTTATAGTTGATAATAATGAAGAAAGACTTCCCTTTGATTTCGACGCTGTTATTGTATAACAAACACGTAATGGAGACTTAGACGAATTATTTAAATACGAGAATCTAGTATATCTTCCAGCACTCTCTAAGTTGGGCAATCTAAGAACTGAAACAAAATCCGACTTGTTGGCTTTTTTTGAAAAAATTTCACCTACCAAAAATAGCAAACAAGCTGTTGAAATAACAATCATTGACGGTGCTTCGTCAATATCAAATCTCTTCTGCAAAATGTAAGAAGAATAGATGTCGCATGGAATGTATATATCTCTGACAGCTTGAAGTGGAAAACACGAAGGACATAAGGAAAAGTTTTTGAAAGCGTGTTGAACCCAAAAATCCACTTCCCAAAAACTAGGAAGAGTTTCTCAGTGATGACGACCGTATTATTCTTTGGAGGAAGACTGCATGGGACATCTGAAATTCATATCCAGACATTACCACAACGTTTTGTGCATTGTCTGACAGACCTACTCAGCAAACTATACAAGATCTGCTGAAACCACTGTAGAGGATTGTAGTATTGTTATATGACCGTACTAGCAGTCACGAGTCGGTTAATGATACAAGAAAACCCCTGTTTAGAGAGCTATCGACAATCTTCCTACGACACAAGATACTTTTTTCAATATACAAAGAGAGCGATATACCAGGCTAGTTTCTGCTGTATTCGAACGATGATCGCAGCCCCAGTGATCACGTGACTAGTGGATTAGAACTGGAAGAAAAAAGTTGAAAGTGGATGGGAAATATGTTGGACAACATTACCAGAGTCTTCCCAAGTATGCAGGGAACTAATTCGACGTGGCTGTAAAGAAGAAAAGAAGGCTACAGACGACAGTGTCGTCGGTGTAGGAAGGCTGCCGCACAGTGTACCGCATTTTGTAATTGTAACGATATTTGTTTTCAATAGATATCATATTATTTTCAATAGTATTTACTATTATTGTATAGATTGTAGCTTTTAGCCTACTTTGTTATCAGTAGAGTATTATAAATACTTGTATTATGAAGTTATGTACTTATTAAATGGTAATTAACGTAACTAAAAAGTTTTAAACTATTTCGAAAAATAATATTTTTACACCCTTTTCAATTACCGTATAATCTTTTTGAAAAAATATTATATAGAGGGTAAAAAAATAAAAAAAACATATATTCTCACATAAAATAACAAGGAAAAACACAACTTTTGGTAAACCGATTCTTCCGGTTCACGATTTCGACGTTATACAGTAAATAAAAACGCTGGACGGAAGGGTCGCCCGAGAACTTTATCGTACCGATCTATTATCGTTATGGTACTAGATACTGGCATTCTATAAAAATAACAAAAAGTTACTCGTTATTTTGATATTTTAGAATTTAAAATTAGTTCATTTTTCTGAGAAATTAATAGCTTATATTATTTACATTTCATTCTATTTCGATTATGCCAGTCAAGATATTATCTCCGAATTCTATCCTACTGCATGGATTTTAAGGAAATTTTGGGAGTAGTCCAATCTCCTAATTCAAAGTCAATCCTATATACTATGGCGCTTTTATCATGGGGGCGGTTCCCACCAATTCTCAGGGGTAAAATATTTTTATTTTCGAATTACATGTAGAAAAAGGAAGATTTTTAAGAAAATTTAAAAATTCATTCTATAATTTGATCACATTTTCTACAAAAACCATTCATTTTAAACTCGTTCAACTTTTTGAAAGTAGAAGTAACACTATATTAAAAGGTATTGCAAAAGAAAAACAATACATTTAAATTATGTTGGATGGGGAGTTAAATGTATATACTTTTCATTTTTCCTTAAAGTACATTAGTCTTATAATTTTTTACACCATATCTCGCTTAATTTGTATGTAACCGACATTTAACGGTGCTCTTTTTAAAGGCCTTTTCAAACACTACAAAAGGTGTTGGTAGCATTATACACCTAAAACCTACCGTTCCTCTGTTATTTTAAGTTGAATACACCAATTTGAGCATGCACCAAAAAACAAACTATTTTCACCTACCATATCTATTTTTGTATTATAAATACAACATTTACGAATGAACGAATCTCTTTATTATTTATAATCTAAATAATGTTTTATATAGTGTTTTTAGTTCGATGCATAGTTTTTAAGGTATTCACAAAAAATCAGTCCGAAAAGGTGTCATTTTTCAATGAAAATGGCCAATTTTCAACTACGCATAACTCAAAAAGTATTGAGTTCTCAAAAAAAAGTATAGACCAGTTTTTGCTTAGACATAGGTTCTTTAGCCACTTCCGTGCTTATTTTGACCAACAAATTTTCCACCCCCTTGAAGAAGTGGGAACCGCCCCAAGATAAAAGCGCCATAGTATATAGGGTAGATTTTGTTTCTTGAGCTATTCCCTACTTACTGTGAAAATATCAAGTACATCAATGTAGTAGGATAGAATTCGGAGCCAAATACCCTCATTGAGTGCCCTACAATAATGCTCTGCTATGATCGCGTGAGAGAGGACACACTTAAGATTATAGCAAAACTTCTATTTACCGTAACTTTTCGAGTTTTTGAGGTACAGCAACGAATTTTATGTCATTGGAAAGGTAATTTTGCATTATTTCAAAATATGTAAAAATATACAGGGCGCATCTAAAAAGATTAAGATTTTTTATTCATTTCCGGTTCAACCGGAAGCCATATTTTTGGTAAAATTCATTGTGATAATAGATAATAAAGTACCATATATGTCTGCAAAATTTAAAATTTAAGTTTCTATTATAAAGGAAGTTAGGGGCACTCAAACATTTTTTTTATAAAAAATACATAATTCGCCTCCTATAGGGAGTTAAGAAATCTGACTAATGTCATTCAATTTAGCGATAGGATATCAAAAACATATCAAGAAATAAAAAAATTCCTTGGAGCCATTTTTGAGAAAATCTAGTTCAAATTTATGTCAAATTTTGACCCCTTAAATATAGGCAACCCGTAACTTTCTCTGAAAAACGATAACATTCTTCTTATAGCCCCATCTTTAAGCTATATAACGACGTTTTCAAATTAAACTTATCTTAAACAAGTTTTTAGATAGCGAAATGTGTCGGGTGGGCGGTCGACCATGTTGGCCGCCATTTTGAATTTGGAAATGTCAAATTCCGTATTCTTATTTACCTATAGATGAGCTTACTTTGAGTTGAATTTCATTCATTTCGGTAAAAATTTGCAAAAATGGGCCCTAAATAACCCCCCTATTTCGGCCCCCCTTTGAGAGGTTTTTTTTAAAAGCTTAGTTTCTCGACAAAATTCTCTTAAACTTACTCATACCGAATTTCATCAAAATCGGTCCGGTAGTTTTTGCTGGGCGGTGGCGACATACGTACGTACGTACGTACATACTTCCGACATGTTTTTTTTATTTGCTTTTTAGACTCAGCGGGACTCAAAACGTCGAAAAAAAGTGAAATCAGAAATTTTTTTTTTTGCACGATCCTATAACTTTATCTATTATACTATACTACGTATATAGTACGATAAAGTAAAAAAGAAACCTATTTACCAAATTTGGTTAAAATCGGACTTTTCGTTCGAAAATCGTGCTATTAGACACATATATTATTATGCTCTGTATTTTCTCTCTTTTATGAGATTGATCAGCATCTTATTTATTCATTTAATTAATTAATTATTTTAATTACTATTCATGGAAACAAAACCAAAATTTAATAAAAATTTCCAATAAAAAATATTCTCGGGGCTAATTGATTTTAATGTATCACCTTTAGTTTGTGGCTTCTAGTATTACTCGTTGCTTACTTTATCCAGGACAAAACAGGGAAAATAAGCATACTCAAAATCATATAACTTTTAAAAATATTATTTATTTAATTACTGTACCATAAAATTTATATTTAATATAAGATTCAAAATGTATGCTAAAACTTTATTCTGTTGTTAAAATGTCTTATCTAATAAAATTAATATTTAATTCTACTATCTCCTGTTTCTTTTAACAAATTTTCATTTAAATGATTCGGTAGACTGTTCTGATTATTACTAAAAAAAACAAAATTTAATTTTCACCTTAGATAAATATATTCTTTATCGCTTCTATGAATTTATGAATGAATAAATTATGCTGTAAATACTGTTCAATTGACAAAAAACTAATATAGTATGTAATATACAACAACACTCCTTTTCACAAATAAACTGACTAACCTTTTTTATCTTCTTTACGTCTTCTCATGGATTGTGTGTTCCTCGGTTCTCCCGCACGTGCTCCTCGGATGCTGCTACGGTCTTTCTCTTCCAAACTGTTTCACAAACACAAAAAAGCACTCGCTCGAAATCTCTCCTCTATTTTGTCTCCACAAGACAAATCTATTTGCTCTGCACAAGAGATTTGAAGTTGGAGCTAAGAGTTAGGTTGGCTAGGTGCTACGTTTTCTCGACTCTGTTTTATGGAATGGAAGCTTGGACCTTGAATGCTGCATCAATGAAAAAACTAGAATCATTCGAGCTGTGGGTGTACAGAAGAATTCTGAAAATATCGTGGACAGAACACGTTACAAACAAAGAGGTTCTGAGAGGATGAATAAAGAAATGGAAATCCTAAATACCATAAAAACAAGAAAATTGGAATATCTCGGACATATTTCACGTGGAGAGAGATACAGCTTGCTCCAATTGATTATGCAGGGAAAGATTCAAGGAAAGAGAAGCATAGGGCGACGCAGAATATCGTGGCTGCGCAACCTGAGAGAGTGGTACGGATGTACATCAAATGAACTTTTCAGAGCAGCCATCTCTAAAATACGAATAGCTATGATGATTGCCGACCTCCGCCGCGGAGATGGCACTTAAAGAAGAAGAAGATTTTGTCTCCGACTCGATACAAACAATATCAATCTTTACAATTCCAATATTTTTTTTTCAGCTCAGTATCTTGTGCAAATTTGATACAAACAGGCTACTCGTTCCAGACAGAAAACTGGAATCTCTTCGGACACCAGGAGATTGTATTTCTCGACTCGATCACGATTTCGTCTCAATACGGATCTCCTTACACGGCCACCAAATTCACTACTTTACAAAAAATTACTATTTTTCGAACTAGACTGCTCCCTTCCGACCTTAATTACACAGTAAATCTTTTTCCTTAATCAATCTGAGACTCAACCACTCTGTTCTCCCTCCATCCATCGCTTCGCCAATCACAAGCATTCTCTCTACACGTTACGTCCCTACTTTCATTTCTTAAGAACAAATAGTTTTGTATACAAATTTTCTTTCTTGTCAAATTTCCAAGAGATATTAAAATGAAATGTTTTCTTATATCCTAGAAAAACCTTATATTCTACAACTAAATAAAATTGTTTAGCGTCGATTTCTTTCTAGGACATCATTTAGAAACATTCTATTGTATATTCCAAAGCGGCACATTAACTTTCTAAAACCGACCCTAATTTAGTTCATTGTTTGAATTGCATAAATCCGTACGTAGAATCTTTATCACTAACGTTTTTCTCTTTCCACGAAAACACTGCTTATGGCGAAATCATATTATTTACAAATTTTGGCTATATACAGGGCCATGAAAATTTATGATTCCGTGGACTTTGACAAAAAATTAATTTTCTAAATTTTCCCCATAAAAATTATTTAACAACATGTATATGTATGTCATTTTGAATGTCCGCCATTTTTGTTAAAGCAGGATCTGAGATGGCCTCATATCTAAATTTGAACCTTTATATTTGTAGTAGGTATATGTTGTCCAAATTATATGCTTCTATCGGTAAATGCACAATTGTTTCACATATCGGTAGCACTAAATCTATAAGTCCAAATGCTTATTTATTTTTAATTTTGATTATTATTTTCTCCGTTTCTGTTTTAAAGAGACATAACAATTGTGTAGGTGTTTGTTATCATAATTTTTTTAATTTTCCGTTAATTAAATTATCTGATTATTTATTACAATATTACCTGTATATGACAATAACGCTATTACATACATTTTTAATCAAAATTATTGCGTTTGAATGGTTTCGGACATTTTAAGTGATGTAAGCTTTTAATTAAATTTTAATTTTCAATTTATGCTACTTGTTTTTCGTTTGTAATAATATTCATAATAGTATTGCTATTAATTATTCAATAATTGAATAAATGTGCTAGATTGAATTGACACCATAAAAATACGTATATGAACTTGGAATATATAATTTATTTTTACTTATTTTATTCAACTATGAAAAAAATTAAATTTTGAAATATTTAGTAAAATTTAAAATCATATTTAAAAGGCACACACAATGAAACAGTTTCCATGAAATATTTAAAATGTTTTTTAAAATACGTATTTGGAACAGAAGCAGAAAGAGAAGTTATATGTAAAATAGGCCGGGCCGAAAAATTTTATTTCTACTTTTTCCATACGGCTAGTTGCCAAAAGTTGTGACTAGTATTTATATAATCCTATACCAAATTTGGGCCGGTTGAAAAAATAATTAACCGGGCCCCCTGGCCCTTAAAATTTTTCTTTCGGTCAAATTTTTTTTTCAAATTCTTGTACAAGGCTTGTGGCTAAAAGTTGGAACTACTATTTATATAATCCTATATCAAATTTGGGCCGGTTTAAAAAGTAATTAACCGGGGCCCCCGGCCCTTAAAGAATTTTTATTTTGTTACAAAAATGCTAGGGGCTACTAAAAAAGCTTCTGTTGTCATATTCTATTGTTAAGCGAAAGATAGATAATAAAGTCGACAGGAAAAAATACTTAAGCTTTTAAATGCCGTTTTAGAAGGTCTAAACTAAATTTACAAAGATAATACAACGCTGGTCATCGACAAAAACAAAATTCAGAGAGGAGTTAAGGAAAACAGACGCCAACTCCAGCGCGAGAACAAAAATTTAAACAAGTTAATTAAAGGGCTATACTGTGATGAAAGAAAATATCAAACCACGGTCTTCGGAAACGCGAGACGAATTATGAAACTGAAGACCATATTATAGCTTTAATCGAAGGACCCGGTAATTTATATTTTGGGTACTTAGCTCTTAGCCAGTCTCGTGTCATAGATATTGTTGAAGGAATATCTATTATTACGTACAAAGCCATAACATAGATCTAAGCAGTTTAAGTGTTTTGGGATGTGATGGTACAAATGTCAAATCATTGGAATTATAGAAAGGCGAGTGCATAAACCATTACAGCGGAATGTATGCCCGTTGCACGCTACTGAACTTGCCTTGCGATATTTGCTGCAAAAACTAGATGCCCACAAAAAAGGTCCCTATTCATATTATGAGCTGATTGGATCCCCTCTTCCCAATTGGGAAAAATGCCTGTTATTAAATTTAAACCCATAGAAGCTATCCTGCCTCTTGTAAACGAAAATGATCTGTCCAGATCAACAGTATTTATTCAAACTATATACTTATATAGTTTTCTCCAATTATTATAATAATAATAATTTGAGATGGGATATGTTCTCAAAGTTTGGCAGAGAGAAGTCCAGAGAAGATGGCACAAACACGTTGGTTCACGACAGCGGACCGCATTCTTAGAGTTTATGTAGCTGCAACTGATGCTTGTGAAAGCTTAAATATTTTAGCTGAGTTTGTATTACAAGACAAGTATATTCTCTTATGAGGTTTGAGATAAAAACTCAGCCAAGATTAAAATATGGTGGCAGGCATCTATGGAAATTAATACATTCCTCGAGAGATTTTTCAAGTAATGTCTCATCAATTATCAATAAAGTTATTCAAGACAATGCTTAATTTGCGGAAACGGAAGTCATTAAAAGGCTGGTAAAATGTTGCTTTTTCATAGTATCCCAAATCCCTAAATCAATTTCGATGCAGAAGATTACATACATCTTATAGTGGGCGGGTGGAACTCGCCATGCAGCTACATCATCGTGATGAGTTCTGGGTTAAATAAATAATAATATACAAAATAATGTTAAATATGTCCATAATAGTTCAATGTAACAACCTTTCGTGCCGAATATTGATCCAAGCAAAGAGCTGAACAGTTCACAGCGCAAAAATAGTAAATAATTATGAATTGTTTACCCCTCTTTTATATTTTTAGTCCTGGGGGCTGGTTAATTTTTTTTTTAAATCATGATGAAATTTTCTTTACGAGATAGCAGCATCGATATTAATATTTTGGACACTAGCCCGCCCCAAAAATAAAGCAAACAAAATAATTTTTTTTAGGCCTCCGGGGGCTCGGTCAAAAATATTTTAATTCGGCCTATGTTTGGTACACAGTATTAGGACTACCATACATAACTATTTTTTACTAGCCCGTTTGAAATTTCCCAAAAAAAATTTTTTTGCCCTTTTTCGGCCCGGCCTAATGTAAAATCAAGGCTAAGTATTAGTTCATTATAATATTCAAAACAATAATACACCCTTGTACGAACATGATATATTGGAAAACTATATTTTATCCAGAAACTTTCAAGCAAATAAAATTTAAATGAAATACTCTGATATTAAAGGCTTGGAAGTTCTCTATTTGTTGTTACAACAAATAGAGAACGTATCCTAAAAGTAGTTGAAGACTTTTACTATCTGATGTATAAAAGCCAAAAATAATTGAATTTAGACTCGGATGTTGAACCAGATATACCAACAACTAAAAAGAGTATCTTAAATCAAGGATCTGAACTTCTACCGGATATCACCCTGGACGAAATAAATCTAACCTTGAAGAAAACAAAAAACAATAAGTCCCCTGGTGAAGACTGTGTGGTTGCCGATGCAATTAAGATAGGTGGTAATTATTTACTCAAGAAAATAAGATATCTGTTAAATCTCTGTCTTTTAACAGCACTATGCCAGACAAATGGTAGATATAACACCTTAGAGAAACTAATCCACAAAAAGGGGATACAGCTACAGCTGATTTGGAAAACTACCGACCAATTAGTCTACTGAGCCATCTATAAATTTTTCACAAGAGTAATCACCACTAGACTGGAAAACAAATTGGCCTTTTACCAACCAATAGAACAGGGCGGTTTATGTAGTGGATTCGGAACAAATGACCATCTTCAAAGTGTTAAGACGGTAATTGAAAAATCGATTGAGTACAATAGGCTACTTGTACTTGTCTTTGTGGACTTCCATAAGGCCTTTAATATCGTTGAGCTGGTCGCAGTCTTGAGTGCTTACCGTTATTAGGCGTCAACGCCCTTCGGTAGGGATCTATGGAGGAGTATCACCAAGACACAAGCCTTTATCCCTTGCCGTACCGCTCCTCCATAGGCCGATCAGACGCCAGTTTATTCCAGACCAAGTCGTAGATTCTATTGAATTTTATACTACGATGTTGGCCTTTTATTAATTTCAAATGACCGGGCTGGGGCTCGAACCACGATCGCAAATCCACTAAACTTGTCGATCAACTGCGCCTCAACAAACTTGGCCGTCCGATTGACGGTTATCGATATATTATCAATCGATTATCAATATACTAAGCTAATATAAAACATCTATAAGAACGCCACAATGGTAGTGAAGCTACACGAGAATACCAATCCCAGACGAATTGGCAGAAGAGTACGGCAGGGTGATACTATATCACCTAAGCTGCTTATCACCGTTCTGGAATACGTCTTTAAAATGCTTGATTGGAGGGAGAAATGTTTAAATATATATGGACAAAATCTAACAAACTTGAATTTCGTGTATGACGATGTAGTTCTACTGGCAGACAATTTAAGGGATATTAGAATAATGTTGCAAGACCTTCAAGAAATGTGCTCTAAGGTTTGGTTAAAAATTAACATATATCTAAGACAAAGCTAATGAAAAACCTGGTCCCCAGTGAAAACATGGTCATTAACGACTGCGTAATGGAGTTAACGAAAAAGTACAAATATTTTGATCATGAAATACGAATCACGAGAGAAAATCAAACGTGCGAATTGAAACGAAGAATTAGGCCCTCACCTGGGCCGCGTACGGTAAACTCAGAGACGTATTCCAAAGTGATCTTCCAATCTGCTTGAAACGGAAAGTCTTTAGTCATTGAGTTTTGCCGGTTTTGACCTATGGTGCTGAAACTTTAACATTAACAACCGCATCTGCTAAAAAGCTAAGAATTGCTCAACGTAACATGGAAACGTCGATGATTAGTGTATCATTGCGGGACCATATAACAAACGAAGAACTCCGATTGAGAACAGGGAGTCACAGATATTGTATATCAGGTGGCTAAACTTAAATGGAACTGGGCCGCTCATGTGGCCCGTCTGACAGATGGGAGATGGACAAAGAGATTGCTCGAGTGGAGACCAAGAGCCTGTGACGATAGTATAATTTTATCGTCTAGAGTACGCCAATGAATTAAGTAAAACGTGTTTTTGTACCGTTTTGGACGATATAAAAGTTGGATAGAAGAGCCTAGTTGACTATTAGTCTTGGAGCGTTGATCGAAGAATAATAAACAACAGCGAGGTAAAAGAGGTGAGTTTATGTAGGTAGTAGTTCCCGACCATTTTCCGCTGTCGTTTTGGCGAGCTGAGCGAATCCGACAGTTTTCCTCTTACCTATCCTTTTACCTATCCTTATACGAGCGGTGATCGTATATCCCTAATATGTCTTTTCATCTGGCGAGCTGAGTGAGATTCCCTTTCCTCCCTTTCCTTATACATTCGTGTCGTATTAATAAAAGCAATTCCTATTTCACGCGATCGTCAAAAGCATTCATTCATGTACAAAATATCGTCACATCGGCCCGAACAGAAAGCTCGATGCGTAGATTATAAATATATTTTATTAACGAAATTAACGAGTAATTGAGGCTAATTATCTTTTCTTTTGGTATGTTTTGATTCCAAATAAAAATGTCTTAAAAAGCGAACTCTTTTCTTCGACTGATTTAGTTACCTGGAGCAACAACGCAACGACCTCGTTACATTGGTACCCGAGCAGGAATAAAAGAAGTAGAGGAAGAACACTCACGCGATGGACGAACTATATAAAAAGAATCACCAGTAATTGGATTCTAAGCTCCCAGGACAGAAGGCAGTTGACAGAAATAGGGAAGGCCTATATCTAGCAGTGGATGCAAAGGGCTGATTGATGGTGATGAAAGGCTTGGAAGGGTATCATTTCAAAACGATCAGAGGCATCGATAGCTAATCACAGGCAAGCAGGCGAACCTCCAATATAATAAGACAGCTTTAGCAGAACTTACTGTTACTATGAGAATATTCGATGTAGCTATGATATAGGAGATCTTAGTTTGCCAAGGCCAAGTAATTATTACTTTTTACTATTTACCAAAATCTCAACGATTTCCCTGATTTGATTGACGATTTGAAGCTCTTCCAAATGACTCTCTGATAAGTATATCCTCACTTAAAGATAAATCAGCTGCATCATATGCTAACTATGGTGTAGAGACCCTGAAAGGACTTTTTAGGGTGCACTTTCCTAAGCCTAAAATGAAGCTAATATCACTGAAATCTTAACTTATAGTTCCAAGGAAAACGCCAATATTATCAATGAAATTAGGGATATCAAATTGATAGCGAATTCTTACCATACGGTACCCAGATGTAGGCCTAAATACTTTTCCAAGTATAAATCTGTCTATAAGCGAAATGGAGAAAAGGAAATACGTAACCCAAACTGCAGGATTATAACTGGTACATATTATGAGTCTAAAACTTCAGAAGGTGTCGGGTACAGCAATATATAGTACTGGTCTAAATGTAAACATGTCAATTTTACTGGGAGAATATACCCCTGTGCTACAGGCGGAATAATGAATCTTCTACTGTGCAAGTGAAAGTAAAATGAGCGATTTAAAAAAAGTGAAATTAACATGAGACCTTTCGAACTAAAGCCGATGAATATAATATCGTCCCTACCAATTCCAACTATCGAATGTGAAAAATCGGGTTTTTCAGATTCGATACCTTGCCCTCGCATTATACGTGATACATCTTGTGGCAAATTCTGGTTATTGTAGCTAGATTAGGAGCGCGGGAAATATGAGGATCTGATTATCAAAGACGGACTACTCCATTTTGTATTTTTTTCAGGAAAGCTGAAAAACTGTAGCGCCTTATATTCTCGACATCCAATTGTGATTTTTTTTATGAATATACTTCTAGCGTCTCTGAATACTTCTGAATAACGAAAATGTAAATATATTTATGGTTTATTCCCTAAAATCAATAAAGAAAATGGAGTTGGCCGATTTTGCAACCAAGCTCTGGAGCTGTCCGTTTTTGAACCAAATGTAGACTATTTTTGTCAAATAATTTCTTCCTGGCTTAATTTTTAGGTGCTTCAACTACATTCACTTGCATTTTTCGGAAAAATAGCGCGAAAATATTAAAAAAAACACAGAAAAACGGTTAAAATAACGTCGTAAACTGTTGCAAACTTAAAACGCAATGGCTACTCTCAGTAGGTTTATTCTAGTGCGCATGACAACGTGATGGAACTACTACCATTCGATTGGCTGTAACGGAGTAGTCCGATTCTGCTACAAAATCAAGTTGGAGCTGTCCGTTTCTGAAACTGATGCTCGTTTTAAAATGCAATTTTTTGCATTTTCTAGCCGCTTTTGAAACTAAAGCAATTCAGATTTGAATTCCCCGGAAAAAAATCCTATAAGACTGTACCTTTAACTCAATTTTGATAAAAATGGAGTTGTCCGTCTTTGATACTAAGCTCCTCATATGCTGTTTAAACCATCGAATATGAACATTTTTTCATTTGGTTGACTGCAAACTGAAGAACATGGTTATATTCGTTACTTTTGTTTTGTATAAATATAACTAAATGTATATTTGTAAAACGCTAAATGTCGAGTGTGTCACATTCGTTAGTTTGTGTTGTAATTTATTCAACAGTTTTTCAATAATAATCTGTAAACTGTCGGAAATGCTAAACTGTTGAGAAAAATAAAATGCACGTGTTTACAATTTGTGCGAATTTTGTTTCAGTATCGCTTCCAAGAAATTCTTGTGAGGCAGTTTATGATTTCATTTTAACGGATTTTCATTATTTGATTATACAGTTATTCGCTGTCATACATTCGCTACTTTGAATCATCGGACCGAAACAAATATTTGATTAATACAAAAAGCAAAGTAACGAATGTGATTTTTTGGAAAGAAAAAAATGATAAGCAGTGCTCAAGATGCCGAGAAGAACTCGTTAGACTTGTGAAATATGATTGGTTTATACTGGAATGTGCTCCAGGTCACCGCGGAATATACGACAATAAATAGATGATGAACTGGTCAGAAAGGACTTAGCTATAAAATACTTTGGTCCAGAGCCAGCCGTAGAAGTGTAAAAAAGCACCACCCAAGACCAAAAAAATCTGAATCAGAAAGCACCTCGCAAAATGTATATTAAAGAGACGATAAAATGGCTGAACTATTTCGAAAAATAAGTAGGTATGACTGATATGAGCTTACATAATCTATACAAATAAAAATTAATGTTTGTATGTATGTATGCATGTACCTTATAGATTTATTATAAATTCGCAAACTATGCATTTCATCATATGGTGACCTTAATTAAAGTTGTTGTACATGAACCCGGGAAGGTTTCTGAGTTGGTCCGACCAACCTAAGTGAAAAGGGGGCTTGCCCTCTTCCCATAATTATTTTTTATTTTTTTTGGACAAACTTCTCTTTTCTAATTTTATATTATGTAGAAGTAAAATATATATTCAACCCTAAATTTTCAGTTTTCTATCACCAACCGATATACTTTAATAGCCATCTATTTGCCTCTTCTATATAAATAAAAATGAATGTTTGTATGTATGTAGGTATGTAACTTATAGACTCTCAAACTATGCGTTTCATCATATTATGATGACCTTAATAAAAGTTGCTGTACATGAACCCGGGAAGGTTTCTGAGTTGGTACGACCAACCTAAGTGAAAAGAGGGCTCGCCCAGCATATTTATTTTTTATTTTTTTGGATAAACTTTTCTTTTCTAATTTTATACGATGTTGAACTAAAATATATATTCAACCCTAAATTTTCAGTTTTCTATCACCAACCGTTATTTTTTAATAGCCATCTAAAATTTGCCTCTTCTACATAAATAAAAATGAATGTTTGTGTGTATGTATTGCTATGATCTGCTTTCTCTTACTTTTATATTAATTAGTATTTATTTAATTAATTATTTATTTAATCATACATAAAATTAAGAAAATTCTCAGGGTGCCTTTTTATCATACAAAAAATAGCTAAATTATCTTAGGTTATACTTATCCTTTCTCGTGGTTTCAGTATCTCTTAGCTGATCCTTTTCGGGATAAAATAGGAAAGGAAATAAATAGAAATACCATAAATAAGCAAATACAGATATCTTTTATTATTAAAAGCAATACTCTGAAAATTTATCAATCAAATCCTGTGGGCATAATTGTCCCAATGAAACTTTTACTACATAAATTAATTTTGATTCAACAAATATTTATCGGTTTGTTATTGATAACATTGATAAAACAAACTACACAAACAAAATTAGGTATTCGCAAAACTACTTATGCTTCCTATTAAATTTTTGAAATATTGGAATTTTAGTTCATATGCTTTTACTCAAAAAAATTAACTTCTAAACATAAAGAAAAACTATCACATAAGTTATTGATTGACCTTTTGATTCACACACAATGATGTCTCCTCTTGACCCAAACAGCTCTTTCTTGTTAATTATGTTAGGCTACCCATCAAAGCCCTCTCCGTTCTCAGCATCAATTCAGCAGCAAACCAGCAACTAATTCTCCAAAACACGAGCCAGCCCTCTTTAAACCAGTACTCGTTAAAAAAAAACTCCAAAATTCTCTCCTCTCTTTCTCACAATAATATTCTCTCCCTTGAACTTTACAGAATCAAAGAGGCATTTCTTCTCAATTTGATCTGTCTCTCGTTCCACTTTTCAGCTACACTATTCACTATCTAACAACCACTGGTACTTGCTTCTGAACTATTCAACTGCTCTGAACTGAAAACTTTGACTGCTCTTCTCCGATGCCGGTCACATAATCATCTCCTTTTCCAAACTATCTGAACATTCAACCTTCTCTCCTCCCCATTCCAAATTTTTTCATTCGAAGAACCCATGCATCCTTTCAAACAAAGACTTCTACTCATGATAATCACTTTTCGGGAATTCTACAAATTTACTTGCCTGCTTAAACAAAGAGACTTAAAATTCCAAATTTCTCTACATTACTTTTCTAAATATAATAATTACCTGTGGCTTTTGGCCTTGCCCGTAACAAAGTAACCGTTTTAAAATTATAATCCCGAAACAAATTGTCTATTCACATCACTATATTTACTAATGTCTTTAATTCTTCAGGGAAAAACTCATTAAGGATAAACCCACTGCTTAAAAACTAACTTATAATAAATAGTTACAAATCAATATACAGGGTGTATTAAATTTATGTGCCCGCGTTATATTAAAAAAATAAAGTTTTTATTCTATCTTTGATTGATAAAGTGATATACAATTAAATCCCCGCCTTGTTTTGAGATAAAATCGTTTTTAATAAGTGCAACAAAAAAAATTATTTTCTCTCGACAACAAAACTTTTCTCTTGTTATCATATTATCCTAACCTAGTTCTCTTACCCTACCTTAAATTTTATGCATTTGTCTTTATTCGTGGTATTTGTACACATAATGGATATTGTAAACTCCTCGTATCTTTTCTGATTCCACATGCCTTAGAACATAACTGTTTATTCCATTTTCATTGTGCACGATGTATGCACCCTCGAAAATAGGCATTAGCTTTGCGCAAACGTCCCCAGTGAGATTTGATACTCGTAACGCTCTTACAAGCACCTTTTCTCCCTTATGAAAAGTCACTGATCGTTGTCTTCTATTATGATTTTGTCTTTGGATATATTTCTCACTACTGCGCTGCAGTCTCCTCGGCACAGTTTCCAAAACTCGTTGGTATTCCCTCTGCTCAGGTTCTTTCCATGGCCGTACTGGCATAACAATCTTCATGATATATTCCGGAGTCTCTTTTGTCACCGTACTTGGAATGGTGTTTAAGTAGTTTTCTATTTCTGCAACTTTCCTATCCCATCGTCGATATTGTCCATTTGCAGCAATGCGAAGGAATTTCGTAGTCTCCTGTATAAAACGCTCTGAAGGATTACTTTGAGGATGTCGGATACTGACAAAATTTGTCCCTATTCCCCTGTCTTGAAGCTGTCCCTTGAAACGCTCAGTCAGGAAATACGTCGCATTGTCTAAGATAATTATTCTTCTTGGTGTTCCTACGGTGGCTATAAAATTGTCAATGTTTCTCATTATTTCTTCCCCCTTTGTCGTACGGCAACTGTATAACTTTACATATTTTTAAAATATATCGACCATCACCAAAATGTTGTTCCTTTGCGTAGTCATTATCAGATCACTTAACATATCTATTGCTAAAATATCAAATTTTTGACGGGATACAATATTTTTTGGCAATATTTTCATTTCTGAAATTTCTGCTTTTATATTTTTGACATATTTCGCATTTTTGGGTCACTTGTTTTGCAATCCGGTAATCTTTTCGGCAGATACAGTTTTCTCGAAATACCAGCCAAACCTTCCTGCTACCGATATGTCTATTTTCATCGTGTAATTTCTGTATGATCCTCTCTGCCAATGTCTGTGTTACCAAATACAGTTCCTTTCCATCGATTCTTTTAAAGAAAATGTCATTTTCCCTCTCCGCTCTTCTTTTTTCTCTTTCCTCCAGATCTTCTTGATTTGTTCTTACTTCGTTTAACGAAAATACACCTTCCTCTTGTGTCAAAATATTTAGTCCCACCTGAAAAACAATTGCTTCCTTTTTTTCAGTGTCTTCATCCCGTGTGGGAGCGTCGGCTATAATGTTGTCTTTTCCTTTTATATATCGAACCTCAAAATCATACTCCTGTAGTAACAAAATGCCTCGATGTATACGATTGTTAACCAATCGATTTTTCATGATATGCACCAAAGCTGCATGATCTGTTTCGATTATGAATTTTGCTCCCAATAGATAAAACCTTAACTTATTTACATTTACACAAAAAAGTACCCTAGCAAACTCTAATTTAGTCACACTGTATTTTCTTTCGTGTGTTTTTATTACCCGGGAAATAAAACAAATTGGCACTTCTTGGTTGTTTTGTATCTGCGACAAAACTCCCGCGAATTTTTGTATGGACGCATCAGTTCGTAGTATGAAAGGTAAATTGTACATGGGATGATATATTTTCGTTCCTTTCGAGAATTCTTCTTTTAATATTTGAAAAGCCTTCTCTTGTTCTTCTTTCCAATTCCATTTAACACCTTTCTTCAGTAATTTTATCAATGGAATTTCCTTCTGGCTCAAATCAGGAATTAGTTTTTTGAAATAGTTGACCAAACCAAGAAAACCTCTCAATGTTTTCAAATTCGTTGGCCTTGGGTATTCATCTATGAGTTTTACCCGGTTCTCGGCTAAACTAACTGTTTTTGTTTCCAATTTAAAACCCAAATATGTCACTTCTTTTTGAAAAAATGGACATTTTTCAATATTCAATTTTAATCCGGTCTTATCCAACTCTTCTAAGATAATTTTTACGTGTTTCAAATGACTCGATGCATCTGGTGAAAAAATTAGTAAGTCGTCGATGTAGTGTACTATAAAATCTTCATACCTGTTTAATATTGTATGGAGAACTCTTACCAGTGCTGCACAAGCACTTTGTAACCCAAAAGGCACTACTTTAAATCGGTACACAATACCATCCATTGAAAAAGCGGTGTAGTTTCTACATTTTTCTGCTAAAGGTATCAACCAAAAACTATGTTTTAAATCAATTTTAGAAAAAATATGCGATCTTGTAATTCTCCCAAAAATAGCCTCGATGTTGAGAGGTGATTCATATTGAGATACCGTGTGTTGATTTATATTCCGGGCATCCAAACATAGCCTCAATTCTCCACTGCTTTTTTTTACAATCACGATTGGGTTGATATACGGCGAGTCACATCTCTCTATGATTTGATCTTCTAAGATTTTATTGACTTCTCCTTTTACCTTCTGTCGGTACTTATATGGGATAGGGTAAGTTTTCGATCGAAAATTTCCTAAGTCTTTAACCTCAATTGAATGTTCATACTTTTTGGCTACTCTGTTTTCTTCATTTATTAAATTTTCATACTCCCTCAATATTACACGCAGTTATTTCTCCTTTTCTTCTCCAAATATCAATCAATTTTCTTTCTTTTTCCTCCGATTCTTTACACATGTTTATTGTGTATTCTGCCTCCTCCATTTCGCATACTTCTTCAAATACCACAGTTTCAATTGTACTTCTTTCGCCTTCCTTTTTCATTCTTATCTCTTCTTCTTCTGGGCTCATCTCTTCTTTTGAGGAATCCCAAGCTTCATTTTCTTTTGTCAATTTTTTTCTCCTTTTTCTTCTTCTGGGCTCATCTCTTCTTTAGAGGAATCCCAAGCTTCATTTTCTTTTGTCAATCTTTTTTCTTCTTTTCTTCTTCTGGGCTCATCTCTTCTTTCGAGGAATCCCAGGCTTCATTTTCTATAATTATCTTCTGCTGCTTTCTCCTCTTTCTTATCTGTCCTTGCTTCATTGCCAAATTCATTTCCACCGTTTGTTTTTTTTCTAAATTATCCTTTTTCCGTTTCTCATGTTCCTTGTCCATTTCCAGAATGTCCTGTTCTTTTTCTTTTTCCTCTGTGATTTTCATCGTGTTATTTTTCAAATCTATCACCACATGTTTTTCTGACAATTCATCCACTCCTACGATCATATCATGCATCATATTCGGCATTATAACACGTTGTAGTGCATAAAATTTCTTACCCAATCGTACTATTATTCGTATTCTTTCATTTATAGTTGCCAAAGTCCGTTTATTTGCGCCCACTAAATTTACCCTAAGAATTTTGTAAATTAAATTCGTTAAATCAACCTCTTCTATTAATTTCCTGTTAATCAATGTAATTTCCGAACCAGTATCAATCATAATTTTAATCGGTTTCTCATAGATAAAACCATCTACAAATTTTAAATTTACTCCACCTCTTTTATCATTACTTCCTGCTAATTTAATAAATTCCTTCTGGTGACAAAACATTCCTGCTTGTTCTTTTGTGTCTAGTGAGCGCCTTCGTGAAAAGACGCTTGCTGTTCTTCTTCGCTTCTTCTTCCGTCGCTTTGTCTCTCATCCTCATATTCACCTATTTGCGTATTGTTTACTGCTCTTCTATTTTCTCTTGGTCTGTCGGACCCGTATCGGTTTCCACGATTTTCCTGTTCATTCCTTCTATTATCATTTCTGTCTTCTTGATATGTGCGGGTGTTATTTCTATTCTGGCTTTCTCGATATCTGTTTTCGTTCCATTGCCGATTTCTTGGTTCATAGTTTCCTCTTCCGTTTTCTCTATTTTCGTTTTCCCTCCTCGGAATACATTCTCTTCTTGTATATTCTCTCCTAAAGTTTTGTCCTCTGTCTCTATAGTCTTGATTTTCGCGTTGTCTATAATTTTCTTGCGATCTTCTTATTTCTCTTTCTCTCATTTTTGCTTCTCCTATTTGTAAGAATTGGCACAAACTGTCGATATTTTTGTAGTTTTGTAAAGTTACGTGATCTTCCAAAGTATCTTCAACATGTGTGGCTATCAGTTCTACTAGCTGTTCGGACGAATAATTTTAATGTAGGTGTTTTGCATTGTTGTATAATTGTAGTGCGTATGTTTTTTCTCAAATACCCATTCTATCATGGTACCTCTCATTTTGCAACTCCTTGTTTATTTCCATCTGTTGTATTTTTTCCCAGAAATAACTCAGGAACTTTTGTTCGAATTTATGCCAATTGTCCAATTCTTCTTCTTTGCTATGAAACCATAAACTCGCCTCATCTTTAAGATGGTTCCTTATCGTTTCTTTGGCTGTTTCGAAGTTACCGATGTATCGTACTTTCTTTTTAAAAATGATTTATGAAAATTACTGGGTGTAATTTTTTTACGTCCCCGCCAAAATAAATTTTTATATCACCCGGACTTTGGATGAGTATTTCTCTCCTGTCTCCCGTCTCTCTTTGTTTTCTGATATCATCAATTAATTTTTCAATATTTCGGCATCTTTCGTCTGTTTCTTTCTAGTCTTCTTGCAAAGCATTTTCAAATTTTGCTTCTAAGTTCTCTATGTCATTTTTCTGGCAATTTCGTAACTCCTTCATTTTATTTTTGATTTCTTTAATTCCTGTCTCTTGTTGTCCCATCTCGTTCTTGATCATTGTCAAACATCCTTTTACTTCCTTTTCATACTTTTCTATGCGTTCCTCCATTTCCTTGTTGTTCTCTTCTATTGCTTGTTCTGTTTTCTTCTGATTTTCTTGCATTATTCTTTTTGTTTCATCCATTTTCTGATGTGTTTCATCCATGGCTCGTTTTGTTTCCCTTTGATTTTCTTCCATTTTTTGTGACTGGAGTTGCATCTGTTGTAATAATTTATATATTCCTGATAATTCCTGTTTTTTTGTTACCGTGATTGTTGTTTCAGAAATGTCTTTTTGTTCTATATGTTCTTCTTGTTCCAAATGTTCTTTTTGTTCCAAATGTTCTTCTTGTTCCAAATGTTCCTCCCGTTTTTTGTTTTCTTTGCTTTTGCTTCTGGTGATCGACATGTGGTTAAAATTTATCCCCGCCTGATACGAAATTCGAAAATAGCTTGTATGCTGTAGAGACAAAATTTTTCTCTCCCCAAATATAATCAATTAATCACACAAATTTTTAAATTTATAAAAATTCAAATCAATCAAAAATAAAATAAATATGTAAAGTTGTACTTAGATAAATATAACTCAAACAAAATATTTCATAAATTTTAAATATATCAACTCTTTCCAACGGGCAAATAAATTTTCCATCACCTGTTTTTCCGTTTCCTATCCTTTAAAATTCACAACTAGAGATATTTTCATGTCCCACGTTGGCTCACCATGTTGTTATGATCTGCTTTCTCTTACTTTTATATTAATTAGTATTTATTTAATTAATTATTCAATTGTCGCAAATCATACATAAAATTAAGAAAAATCTCAGGGTGCCTTTTTATCATACAAAAAATAGCTAAATTATCTTAGGTTATACTTATCCTTTCTCGTGGATTCAGTATCTCTTAGTTGATCCTTATCGGGATAAAATAGGAAAAGGAAATAAATAAAAATACCATAAAGAAGCAAATACAAATTTTTTCTTCAAACGTCAAATAATGATGACATTACTTATCTAACTTGATCCTGTCAAAGTTTGATGTCTCCGCCGGCAGCAGTTTTTTGTCCACTTTCTTTACGGCGGAGGGAAAAATGTTGTCAGGGCAACAATATGAAACATGTCACAAAGCAACAATACAAATGTCATTAACAACAATTAAACATCATTTTTATTTATAGTAATATTAAAAGTACAATTAGTTAATGAGGCATTTTCAAAATTGAAACCGTGCAAAAATGTTCCCGTCTCTTGATACGCATTGGTAATTGTTGATGATACTGATGGTCGAGCACAACTTTCAGCAATCATTCCCGATGTTGGCGAATCATGAGGGTTTATCCCACCGACGACTTAATTATTTTAATTTCTAACATTTAGACGACTTTGATAGTTGTCACAGTAAATTTCGAGTAAAAATAGCGTATGAGTTGTACTATTTATGGTTGAAAATTGCTACGTTTGAAGAAAAAATAGTATACTTTATTCGGCAAAGAAGCGACTTTTCTTGACTTGCCCTCTATTACGCGCCTCACTTCGTTCGGCGCGTAATATCGGGCGCGTCAAGAAAAATCATGCTTCTCCGCCTCATAAAGTAATATACTATTTTTATTATCAAAAGCAATACTCTGAAAATTAATCAATCAAATCCTGTGGGCATAACTGTCCCAATGAAACTTTTACTACATAAATTAATTTTAATTCAACAAATATTTATCGGTTTGTTCTTGATAACATTGATAAAACAAACTAAACAAACAAAATTAGGTATTCACAAAACTACTTATATTTTCTATTAAATTTTTGAAATATTGGAATTTTAGTTCATATGCTTTTACTCAAAAAAATTTAACTTCTGAACATAAAGAAAAACTATCACATAAGTTATTGACTGACCTTTTGATTCACACACAATGATGTCTCCTCTTGACCCAAACAGCACTTACTTGTTGATTATGTTAGGCTACCCATCAAAGCCCTCTCCGTTCTCAGCATCAATCCAGCAGCATACCAGCAACTAATTCTCCAAAACACGAGCCAGGCCTCTTTTAACCAGTACTCGTTAAAAAAAACTCCAAAATTCTCTCCTCTCTTTCTCACAATAATATTCTCTCCCTTGGACTTTAAAGAATCAAAGAGGTATTTCTTCTCAATTTGATCTGTCTCTTGTTCCACTTTTCAGCTACACTCTTCACTATCTAACAACCACTGGTACTTGCTTCTGAACTACTCACGAAAACTTTGACTGCTCTTCTCCGATGCCGGTCACATAATCATCTCCTTTTCCAAACTATCTGAACATTCAACCTTCTCTCCTCCCCATTCCAAATTTTTTCATTTGAAAAACCCTTGCATTCTTCCAAACAAATACTTCTACTCATGATAATCACTTTTCGGGAATTCTACAAAACTTAAAGCTTAAACAAAGAGACTTACAATTCCAACTTTCTCTACATTACTTTTCTAAATATAATAATTACCTGTGGCTTTTGGCCTTGCCCATAACAAAGGAACCGTTTTAAAATTATAATCCCGAAAAAAATTGTCTGTTCACATCACTTTATTTAATAATGTCTTTAATTCTTCAGGGAAAAACTCATTAAGGATAAACCCACTGCTTAAAAACTAACTTATAATAAATAGTTACAAATCAATATACAGGGTGTATCAAATTTATCTGCCCGCGTTATATTAAAAAAATAAAATTTTTATTCTATCTTTGATTGATAAAATGATACACAATAGTATGTATGTACCTTATTGACTCGCAAACTATGCATTTCATCATATGATGACCTTAGCAAATTTGTCGTTATCGTGGGGGATGGCGGCGGGACGCGCGCCGGAGCTTTGTCGTGGATCGATGAAATTAACGAATTAAAATTAAATAAATTGAGCGATATTGTAAGATTTGTGAAAAGGTAAATACGGCTATGGCTGGGATATAAGACAAGAAGATACAAAGACAATCACGAGAATATTACAATAGAAGCTGACAGGCAGACGAAAAAAAACAGGAAGGTTCAGAACGAGACGGTTGTTTGCCGTAGAAGACGACTTGAAAACTATGAATATAATACAATAGATAAGAAGTACGTAAGGAAGGTCTAAATCGAAGGGCATAGCAAGACAGGCAAAGACCCATGCATGGTTATGATGTCAAAAGAAGAAGAATAAGTAAAAATACATAAAACACTTAATTTTCTCCCTTTTATCAGCTGCCCCTATTTTTTAATAGCCATATTAGTAATTATTAAATTTTAACCATGTTTGATAAATTGACCAATTAATACTAGATCAGTAATCCCCGCCAGGCGTCTACCGGTGGCACTTCTTATTCGGTAAACAACAATTTATTTGTTTATGTATATATCGAGCGTAGTAGTGACGTTTTAAATCGGAAGTTTTTTAGGAGTTTGCGGAATAAACTTCTAGTGTTCATGTTTCGGGCAAGGAAAATGAATCGTCATTGGAAAACCGCCATCGTTTTATGTTTACGCACGGCAAAAAAAATATTGCTTATCAGAATTAATTAAACTGATACTTTTATATTGGGTCATACGTAATATTTTTAAAGTGTTTGGTTGATTTTCTGTTAATTTTTATTTATTGAGCTTTGACACATTATTGATTTATTTCTAAGGTGGTACGAAGTTCGGCCGGTCAGCTAGTATAGTGATAATTATGATACTTCTGGTACTCATAATATACGGGTATGAGCCTCCTCATTGGATATACGCCAGTCAACTGACGATTACATGAAACGGGGTTACTGATGGAGACCTAAGCAGACTCTTCTATAGGAGATAACATGAGACAGTCAGCCATAGAACAAAAAAAAATAATCCAATAGATCTTTACAAGCAGGTACAGGTTATCACAATAATTCTGGAATGGGTTTAAGGTATAATTGAACGGTGTAGAATAAGAAAATTGGCTGCACTAGGACTAGTTTATAACAGACAGCAATTGAACAAAGGGAAAAACTATAAAAACATGTGATGAAGAAAAGCCAATGGGATATAAAAATCGGCAACAAGTGATGAAATTGCTCCTAATAAAAAGGAAATCAAAAACATTATAGAGGAGGTAAAAAAAAGTCCGTTGACTGTAAAAGCCGAAATATCTAAAGACGAAGGGAGAAGATCATTCAGATACACAGATATCTTCAAACACAGATATTTCTAAGATACATAAAGAAACAAATCACATAAGAAAGAAAATAATATAGGCCAAATTATGTCAAATTCTTTTAAAAAAGTGACAAAAGCATAATATTTCCCAATTATATGAGCATTAAATCATTGAATGCAGCATATACACTGACGAGTGCGCTAATAACCGGCAAAGTAACATCAAAAACCTGACAATTTCGCGCTACGTAATATTCATATCAGCTCTTTTGTAGCTAGAATATTGTATGCGCCACTCATTTTTACGGAGTTTAGCGGTTTTTTTTCTTGGATCAGGAGTTTTTCAAAGTTATTTATAAATTAAATGTATGTAGTTGAATGTAATGTTTATCGATTTCACGTTAAGCGTTATAACTGGTTGCCTTTCTAGAATTATCTCTCAAATGATCTAGTGTCCATCTAATGTCCACCAGATTTTTTTATATACGAAATAGATTGAAAAAAAATATTGGGGTGGCCGGTAAATGAGCTCAGTTTGCAATATCGAATTTAGGGTCGTAACCACTACAACAACTACATAAACCATTTCGGCGATAATGGTCAAATGGATTATACTTTGAAGCTTGATAATTACGAAACGGCTTAGCCGATTTTGATCACTAAACATGAGTTAGAAACGTATTGATATGTAGTATCTGACGCAGCCAAGGTCAAGTATGATAACTGAAGGTATTATAGAAATTACTGAGCTTGAAAACACGTTTTCCCATAAGAAATAGATTTGATCACATTTATGAAGCTTATAACTTAAAAATTCGAATTTTACCAGATATGAGGTATACACCGTTAGACGCGTCTAGAGTATTCATACAAACGCTCAGTTATTGGCGCAATTCGTAGCTTGAAATTTTGAGTAATTGTTGAAAAACCAAAATTTTCATGGTTTAGTATTTCAGCTTTTCGGCTATACTAAGCCGTGTGTATGTCTAATCCTAACCGCTTAGGCACCATTTGAAAGTACAATCCAACGGTATTGATTTAGAGTATTTGCAGTTTTTCTGTCTCCCCTTGAACCTAAGATATATCCCCCAAAATATATGCCGTTTTGTACCTACCCAGTCCTATAGCTGCCTTATGGGTGGTAGAAAGTCACAAACTACACCGGTTCTGAATCGGTCATGATCCCCTTTTAAAACACAGAAAAAAAATTCAGTTCGGTGTAACTTTTCCACAAACATACCCACATACACATAAACATTTCCCCCTTTTAAATAGAAATTGAATAAAATTTCTGAGCTCGGTAACGTTTGAATGTTAAATTTTCAAAATTAAACATGCGTTGGAAAGGTAATGATAAGTACTATCAGAAACCGCAAAGGTCGGACTTAAATTTTTAAAATTTTTGGGAGTTTTGGGGACGAGAACGAAAAACAGACCCTAAATGGAAAGGGCCGTAAAATCTACACCCTAGTACCAAAATGGATGGTTGACATAATATGTATGATAGAGTATTATCCTATACTTTAAGATGGGTTTGGGCATAATTTTCAATTCAGTCAGATTTAGAAAATCGATAATATCGTGTATAAATATTGTCGCAAGAACTGGCATTGTGCGCCACTGGCGAGATATGCTGTTCTCTGGGATACGTTTGTTTCATGTTCAGTCGCAAAATCAACCATCAAAGCGATAGTTAAAGCTCACTTTTACATAATATGTTTTTAGTTGATCCGTGGGTATTTATTTGGTTACACTAATAGTGCTATTTCACTTCAATAATAATATGTATTTGCAACTCTCTCTCACTTTATAGTATATTATTAAAGTTAAATGTTTTCATAAATATTTGTTATATATTTACTATGAACTTCATTATGATAATAATTATTCAAACAAAATTTATGCGATAAACTTTTGGGTTTATGTGGCTTTTATTGATTTAAGCTATAATTGTCGGTTTCAATTATACCGTAAACATGAATAATAATTAATAGAAATATTAAAAATGTTTTAATTAACGGGTATTTCACTTTAAATTTATAAAAATGTGTCTGTTATAAAATAGTTTTACTGCGGTTAACTGATCTAGACCCTGATTTTTGACCATTCGCTTCGTTATCGATCATTCTCTATCTGGATTGTAAAGTGTACAGATAGCGAATGATCGATAACGAAGCGAAGGATCAAAAATCGGTTTCCTAAATTCTTTTATATTACTCATTACGTCCTTTAGATAGTTCATCTTGTTTATAATGTAATGGTTTGCAATTAATATTGGCTGTTAATAGTATATTATTCAACGAGCATGTAATGATGGCTATTACTCACGATGATGAAGTTTGTGACACGAGCCGTAGGCAAGTGACGTAATTCATCAGAATAAGTAATAACCATTACATGCAAGTAGAATACTATACTTTTAGTACGACTTTTTTTACCTTAATTAATAAAAAATATAATTATCAACTACTCGAGATTCAAGTCATAATTTGCATAATTTGCAATAGAGGGTTCTTTGTAATATTGGTATTACTCATGGTTGAACCCTATTCTCCATATACCATTATCGTAAATGTGTCCCAATATCCTCGTTAATATATTTCTTTCACAAGTATTAATAAGGTTTATTGTGTCTTAAAGATAGAATAAAAAATTTATTTTTTATATAACACGGGCACATAAATTTGATCCACCCTGTATATTGATTTGTAAATATTTATTAGAAGGTAGCGAGCATATAAGTGGCTTTCTCCTTTAATGAGTTTTTCGATGAAGATTTAAAGACTTTTGTGAATAATTAAAGTGAAAGGAAGATTTGTTTAGGATCATAATGTAAAAAGATTGTTTATTACGAGAAAAGTAGAATCTACAGGTAGAGGTAATTATTAGTTTCTAGAAAAATAGTTTAAAAGAAAGTTTGGAATTTTAATCTCTTTTTGTTTAACCCCGAGTAAATGTTGTAGAATTCCCCGAAAATAATTATTATGATGGTAGGAATATTTTTGAAAGAATGACTGTTTGTTTTCGAATGAAAAGAGAGGAATGTGGAGAGATAAATGTTTCTGATTAGCTAGACAATTTGGAAGGGGGAAAGAGAAGCTTGAAAGTTGAGACAGTTTGAAAAAGAAAAGAGGATTATGTTATTGGCATCGCTGAAGAGCAGTCAACGTTTTCGTGGATAGTTAGATAGCAAGTACCAGTGGGTGATTGATAGTGGAGAATAGAGCTGAAAAATGGAACGAGAGACAGATCAAATTGAGGCGAAATACCTCTTTGATTCTGTATTATTTTGAGAAGGATAGGAGAGAATTATTGGAGTTTGTTTTTGTTGGAAAATTTGTGCTGGTGTGCTGCTAGATTGAAACTTGAGAACGGAGAGGGCTTTGATGGGTAGCCTAACATAGTCAATAAGGAAGAGCTGTTTTGGGTCAAGAGAAGACGTCAGAGTGAGTGAAGCAAAAGTTCAGTCAATTTATGTGAAAGATATTTTTAGGTTCGGAAACTAAAATTTTGAATAAAAGCATATGAATTAAGATTTCAATATTTTAAAACTTAAATAGGAAGTATAAGTAATTTGCGAATACCTAAATTTGTTTGTTTAGCTTGTTTTATCAAAGGCATCGGGAACAAACCGATAAATTGTTATTTGAACTAGAATAAATTTAAGTGGTAAAAATTTCATTCGGACAGCTGTGTCCACAGGTTTTAATTTGATAAATTTTTAGAGTATTGATTTTGATAATAAAAGACAATTATGTATGCTTATTTTATATTTCTATTTAATTCCTTTTCCTAATATTTTTTCCCGATTAGAACCAACTAAGAAATACTGAAACCACGAGAGAAGATAAGTATAACATAAGATAATTTAGATATTTTTTGAAGATATTCTTCTTTAGCGGCGAATCGACTGAGGGTAAAATTGTACATGATCTGCGCGCCTGCGCACACTGACAGTATGTAGTTCTGACAGTATGTAGTTCATTGCTAATCTTTCAAGATAGGTATGTATCTGTAACCGTGCAAATAAGTCATTAAAAGAATATATTAGTGGTTTTAGGAAATGTATTATTTATTATAATTCTTGTGTTTTTGGATTTGTGTTCCCCTGTAGTAAAATAATAAAATATTATGTAAGCATAACATTTGTACACTATATGTCGCCGTGTTGTGTAATTATATCCGAAACTTACATGTCTATTTCTAGGGCCTCGCTGGAGTAGTGAGAAATGCGTTAGCACTGAGATTGGAAAGTTGCGGTTTCAATTCCTGGGCGATTCATATTTTTTTTATTTTTGGTTGTTTTAATAAAAATTTTTTGAAAGTAGTAGATAAGAAAGTTAGTTTGATTTTTAAATAAAATACAAATAACCTTTTAAGTATATTTACTTCGTTTAAATTACCTATTATATAATAGAAGAATATCTTCTTACGTGCGTACAAAGTACACACACATTCTTTTTTTTGTATTATAAAAAGGCACCCTGAGATTTTTTCTTAAATTTTTTGTATGATTTGTGACAATTTGATAATTGATTAAATAATTAATTGGAGTAATCCTAATAAAGACTAATCGATATAAAAGTAATAAAAAGTAAATCGTAACAATATATATGTTAGCTGCTTTACAACTTCAATGTTAGCGCCGTCTATTGTCAAATTCTGCAAGTTTTGTTATTTCATTGCTTGTATTAGGGATCTAGTTTTATATACGTTGACGGCTAGCCCTATTTTTTGCATTTTCTTCAAGCTCCACCTAAAGTTCTTTGACGTCTCTGGCGGTTTCCCATAAAGTTTACATCATCTGCCTACATTTTCCTTATAACAAATTCAACACATATATTAAACAAAATCGGTCGCAGCCCATCTCCTTGTGTTAGCCCTTTAGTTATCTAGACGGGATCTGTTAATTAATTTATTTTGAATTCGTACTTGCGCTTCTGTGTGAGTCATGATGGTTTGAACTAACTTACCAATTTCCTTGGTATACTATATTCATGCACAATTAAATATATTTAATTTTTTTTTAGTTTGTTATTTCCTGACCGTGAATTTTTAAGAAGAATTTTATTCTTGGGTCTATCGGTCTGATAAAATAAAACACTTTATTTTGGCTTAAACGTTTCGGCTACATTGCCATTTTCAATAAGCACTTTAAACTTTAATGATTAAAACATTACACTTTTAATATTATATTTTCACATACACGTTATATTTTAACATTCATAAAATGTATGCTTCATTCTCGATGGTTTAAGTGAGAATGAAAAAATTTTTTTTGGCCTGCCTCGCACCATATCGCACACCTAGTTCAATTGTGCCACAACTGCAAAAAATTCGAATTTTGGGTTAAGGCGGTAAAATATTGCCTATATAATGGCCCATCTAATGCAATACAGCCTGAACTAAAATATTGTTTTGGATAAGTATAAAGTAAGTTACTTCGGTATTTCACTGTAGGGTTTTTGGAGGTTTTGAAAATGCAATACGGCCATAACTGGGAGATGTGGCGATAATATACACTGCCACAATACAACCGATGTAATTCAATACGTTCAATACGGCCACAACTGCAAAAATCAAGAGAGATGTGGCGACAATATACACTGCCACAATACAACCGGTATAATTCAATACGGCCACAACTGCAAAAATCAATTGATTTTTTCATTATATTGCCGCCGTATCTCCTAAGTATTGTTTTATAAATGACTTTCTTCACAATGCAATATCGCCATAACTATCAAAACAATAATAACGTTTTATTTTTAATAAATTGTAATAAGATCCAGCCAATAAGTGTATAATTTACTACCTAAATTGTAATTTTGAAGCCAGTCACTCTCAAAATAAATTATTTACAGGGCATAACACATTTACTACAGAACGTTTTGCTCATTTCTCGAGAATATTGTGTTTTGAATTTTTGGCACTATTGAACTAGGTGTGCGATATGTAGACACTTCAAAACGGTTTCAGGTCATAAACTAAAAATTATGTATACAAGAGATCGAATTACACATAAGAAAAATCCGATTACCATTCACTAATAAGAGAAAAGAAAAATATTTTTTTAGGATGATGTGAATTTGCGAAACTCAAAATATGAATAATGAAATGTTATGTATTTTCTGTATTATTAAGAAATATAGGCCTGGACGCTAAAAAGGGAATATAAGTAGATATTGTAATATTATAATAGACATTATTATCTATTATAATATTACAATATCTACTTATATTCCCTTTTTAGCGTCCAGGCCTATATTTCTTAATAATACAGAAAATACAGAAAATGTTATGTATTTTCTCTATTATTAAGAAATATAGGCCTGGACGCTAAAAAGGGAATATTAGTAGATATTGTAATATTATAATAGATAATAATGTATATTATAATATTACAATATCTACTTATATTCCCTTTTTAGCGTCCAGGCCTATATTTCTTAATAATACAGAAAATACATAACATTTCTGTATGTTATGTATTTTCTGTATTATTAAGAAATATAGGCCTGGACGCTAAAAAGGGAATATAAGTAGATATTGTAATATTATAATAGACATTACTATCTATTATAATATTACAATATCTACTTATATTCCCTTTTTATCGCCCAGGCCTATATTTCTTAATAATACAGAAAATACATAACATTTCAGTATTCATATTTTGAGTTTCGCAAATTCACATCATCCTTAAAAAATATTTTTCTTTTCTCTTATTAGTGAATGGTAATCGGATTGTTCTTATGTGTAATTCGATCTCTTGTATACATAATTTTTAGTTTATGACCTGAAACCGTTTTGAAGTGGCCAAAGACAGGCCAAAAAATTTTTTTTCATTCTCACTTAAACCATCGAGAATGAAGCATACATTTTATGAATGTTAAAATATAACGTGTATGTGAAAATATAATATTAAAAGTGTAATGTTGTAATCATTAAAGTTTAAAGTGCTTATTGAAAATGGCAATGTAGCCGAAACGTTTAAGCAAAAATAAAGTGTTTTATTTTATCAGACCGATGGACCCAGGAATAAAATTCTTTTTAATTTTTTTATGTTACCATAGACTGCTCAAAAATCTACAAAGATTTTTTAGACATCTATGTTGCGTCGTGATCAAAGGCTTTATTTGTTTTACGTTGAGTAGGTAGCTGGTCAATAGTAGACCGTCCTGGACCCAGAGCACGCCAAAGAGAGTTCTATTTTGCTGACGTCACAAAATAGAATTTCATAATGGGAGAATCGACGGTTGCTAGGCAACGTCACCTCACTAAAATAGAATTATATTTGGCGTGCTCCCACTGCTCTCACAGCTGGTCTGAATCCGGCCTGGTATTTTCCTATGATTTGTTCTGAGAAGTGACTTAATCTCCGATTTATGATCCACGTAAAAATCTTATAACTCACACAGAATATATAATTGCCTTTATAGTTTTTGTAGTTGAATTTGTCTTCTTCTTGTGGATTGGGCATATACTTACTTTTTCCAGTCTCCTGGAATTTCGTCTGTGTTTCAGACGTCTGTTATTAGTTTATGAAATCTATCTATCAGTGTATGTCTTCGAATTTTGAGAATTTCAGCTATTATGTTGTTAATCCCTGGGGCTTTATTATTCTTCAGTGCTTTAATGGCATCCATTATCTCCTATCTTGTGGATTCTTCTTCTTACCGTGCCCTATCAAGTCCCCTTGACGTTGGCTATTAACATCGCGAAATTGTCTCTGTCTCGAGCTATTTTAAATAGTTGTTCTGCTTTCTTTATTCCTGTCCTCTCTCGGATATTTTTTAACCAAGAAGCCTGCTTTCTACCAATTCCTCTGCGTCCTTCGATTTTACTTATCATAATAAGTTGAAGAATATTATACCGGTCTCCCCTTACTACGTGTCCAAAATAGGTCATCTTTCTATATTTGATGTTATCAAGTCGCTCTCGGGCAGCATTTGCTCTCTTAAGGACTGCCACATTTGTCGTCATAGCCGTCCATGGTATTTTCAGTGTACGTCTGTGCAGCCACATTTCAAATGCCTCCAAACGGTTAATGGTTGATATTTTTAATGTCCATGCTTCGGCACCATACAAGAGTACTGACCAAATGTAACATTTAATCATGCGCTTACGAAGTTGAAGTTGCAAGTTATCATTAGAGAAGAATGACCTCCTTTTTAAAAATGTCGTGCGGGCTATCTCGATTCTACATTTTATCTCTTATCTGGATCTAGTTGTTCAGTAATATGGCAACCAAGATATTTAAAACTGGGTACTCTTTGAATTATACGACCATCAACATATAACCTTGAATCTTGATGGGCTAAATACCATGTATTTTGTTTTTGAAGAGTTTATGTTTAGGCCAAACTCTCTTCCCACTGTGTCAATGGTATTTAAAAGGTGTTGTAATCCATTCATATCATCATTTAAAATAACTGTATCGTCTGCATATATGATTGTATTTATCAGAATTTCATTAAATTTCACACCCCATTCCAAAATAACCAGCGCTTCCTTAAATATTCTATCTGAATATAAATTGAATAACAGTGGGGACAGTATACAACCCTGTCTGACACCTCTTTGTATTTTGCATATTTCTGTTGATTTTCCATTTATGCAAGCTGTCGCTGTTTGACGCGAGTATAATTTTTCTATGATTCGTACATCTTGACTATCAACTCCTTTATCCTTTAATATTTTAATTAATTTGTGATGTCGTACTCGATCAAAGGCTTTCTGATAGTCAATAAATACAGCAAAGACGTCTTTCCTTTGATCTCGGCATTTCTTCAATAATACATTTAGTGCAAAGAGTGCGTCCCGGGTTCCCAGTTCATTTCTGAAGCCAAATTGTGTTTCATCCTAGTCTTCTCCACATTTATCTCTGATTCTACTGTGGATGATACGTAGAAAGATTTTCAAAGTATGGCTCATAAGGCTTATCATTCTATAATCGCTACAGTTTTTCGGACGTTGTTTTTTGGTAGGGTTATAAATTCGGACTTTAACCAATATTCAGGGATATCACCAGTCGAATAAACATCATTGAAAAGTTTGACTAGTATTCCAATGTTTTCCTCTTTATGAGCTTTTCTGTAGGTATGTTGTGAGGACCAACGGCTTTCTTATTTTTTGCCCATTTTATAGCATGTATTATTTCTGATTTTAGTATTTCTGGTCCTTCACCTTCATCTAAAGTTTCCAGTTCTTCGGGTCTATCACCATTATACAGTTCATTTGTATAATTATACCAGGTAGTTCAAATTTCGTGTTCGTATATTATTATTTTTCCCGACGAATCGGTTATAGTATGTGGATAAGTCTGTTAACTTATTATTCTGGATCTGATCCTCTGTTAACTCTATATCAGGTACTGCATGTGCTGTGTTTGTTTGTACTTGCTCTGTTAGCAGACCATCGAAATAGCTTTTCGAGTTAATACTAGTGCATTGTTTATATCCCCCTCTGAGTTTTTTCAGGAATTTATACGCTCATGTTGTGTTACCATGATTGAAAATATTTCCCAATTTTTAAGATTTGGTCGTTTCCGTATCCCTTCTTCTTTGTTCTGCTTATTTTGTCTACTTTTCTTCGTTGTCCGTTCAATTTTTACGCCTTTGTCGTGTTCTTATTTGAGTGTACTGTACGTATTGTTGTATATTTTTTTTTGTGGGAAAATTTAGTAAATAAATTTATGTCACAGACCACGAAATTATAGATTTTCATCGCCCTGTATATGACCAAAAATTGTAATAGGATAATTTAGTTGGTAATTAGTGTTTTCGCGGAAAAGTGAAATCGTTAAAAAGGTGGTTTTTCTTAATGGGTTTTTGAACGGACATAAGCAATGATGCGGTCAAGATTAGACAATACCGTTTATTTCGCTTTTCAATGGACAATAAGAAATTTGATAAAAAAATTCGAAGAAGGTTAAGCGGTAAACAAATGTTTTTAGTTTATAATGTAAGGCTTTTTGTTTAGCAATGAAAGTAATTTGATGTCTCCCAGAATTTAACAAATTGGAAAGTTGTATAGAAATTAAATCGATTCTTAAGAAATGATAATATGGGTGTATAGGGTAGAAAGGATGTTTTGTGATTGGTGGAAATGATGGATGGAAGGGATGAAAGTGTTGAGTCTGATTTTGACAAGAGAAAAAATAGGCACTGTGAAATTAATATCGGAAGACAGCAGTCCAGTTTTAGAAAAGTGAGAAGTCTGTGTAAAGTGGTGAAGTTGGACTTTGCAAGCAGATTCAAGTTGAAACGAAATCGTTGACCGAGTTAAGAAGTTACTTTTCCTGGGACCGAGGAAGATTTCTGTTTCTGCCTAGAACGAGTATCCGATTGGTATCTATTTGCACAAGATATCGAGCAGAAAGGAAACTGAGTCGAGAATTCGAACGAGTCCTTTTTGTTTGTTTATGAAGCAGTTTGGACGAGAGGGACTTTTTGCAACATCCTAAGAGTACGCGTGGGAGAATCGAGGACGACGCAATCAGGGAAAAGAAGTAGAGAAGAAACAAAACGGTTAGTCAAATCATTAATAATGAAACGGAGAGAGTTTGTATATATCCACACCATATTTGCTTAATTTTTGTATTGAACAGTTCTATAACACAATTAGTCATTCCAAATTTTAAAGAAGAAATAAATAATCAATTTAAAAGGAGAAAAGTAAAATCTCTTTAAATTTTGTAAGGATAAATAACGAATTATTTAAATAATTTTTTTGTTAAAACAGAGGGAATATCAGAATTAAAGCTTAATTTATTAGATGAGAAATAGTAGCAACATATCTAAATCTTTAGCATATTTTAAAATCTTATGTTTATGGTATATTGGATAAATAAATAATATTTTTTAACATTTATATGACATTCAGTGTGTTTAATTTCCCTGTTTTTCCTGGATGTAGTAAGCAACTAGAGATACCAGAAGCCACAAACTAAAGGTAAAGCATCAAAAATAAAATAGCTCTGAGAATAAAGTTTATTAGAAATGTTAATTTAAATTTGGTTTTGTTTTACATAAGCAGTAATTAAAATAATTGAGTAATGAATTAAATTTAGAATTTGCTCATCAATCTCATTAAAAATAGAAAAATCATATATATCATCAATATTTCATTTCATTTGTCTATTGCTTGTTTACATTCTTTATCAAACCAAAGCTCTTTGTTTTGATGTTTTTTTATTTCTTACTGCTGCTATTTTGTCTACTAAAGTATGGTATATCTGTTTGCTTGTTTGACTACTCGGTAATAGCTATGTGGCCTTGTGGATATCTAGTTTAGGGAAACAGTTGAGCCTATAATCAGTCCCTTGCTAGCAACGAAGTCTATTAGAAAGGCTTCCATTTTCATTAGTTCTCTCGTAAAGGCTGAGCTTACGTATTGTTCCCATGAATTCGGTTTCTTTTCCAATCTTAGCATTCACGTCCCCTATTATTATCTTTATGTCATGATTGTATGCAGTATCTAGCTGTTGATAAATCCTTTTAAAACATACGATATGTCCTGCTTTAACGGTATATAGCTAAGTAAAAAATAGATATTGTTGAGAAGACAGGCGTCGCACTATAGCTTTAAGCAGAACTACCAAAACCTACAAATCAGCCTTCTACTAATTCGCTTATTTGAAATATAACATTTTATACGCATTTTAGAATATATTTTAATAGGATTGTAAAACAGAAAAAACTGAAATACCACAAAAATATATTTTCCATATATTTTTATGTTTGACATATTTTTCTAATGGTAGGGGAGCCCAGGCGGGGATTTTTGCAGTTACTCGAGCGCGTCAGATTATCATATGGGGAGAAACCTGGTACCCTGACGATGTACATCTACCATATATTGGCTCTTAACAGAGGGCTGTTCGTTAAGGGTGGCCCGAAAAAAATCTATCCTTAAAAACTCGAAATTGTCAGATTAAGATAAGTTAAGTTAAGTATATGCAAGAGAGTGTATATTTCAAGAATCTGACGATTTGGGCCGGGGTAAGGAAATGGGCGAGTCCCAAAGTTTCACAAGAAAAAATCGAATATTTCGCGAAATGAGTGACAGATCAAAAAACTAAGAAATAGGTGCTCAATATTTTTTAAAAATCTATCAAATGATACCCAGAGATGGGCATCGACACGTCGACTTTAATTGTCGACACAGACGTGTCGACAATGTCGAGAACGTGTCAACAATGTCGACAATGTCAGCAACGTGTCCATAATGGAAAAAAGTGAGGTTATGTTATGAAATTATTCAGTTGTAAACTTTGAATGTGATCTGATCTGATCAGAATCAAAATGAGTGGCAGAAAACTGAATAAAAACTATGATATATTATCATTCAAAGTATTAAAGATAGAAGGAAAGCACGCTGCTAAATGTTGTGTATGTGGAAATCTGATAAAAAATACAGCTGCAGCAAGATTGCAAAGTCACAGGTAAGAAGAAATATTTTAATTAATTTTAGCTGGATAGCTATAGAGATTTATTCTCTGAAATTGATATTTGTATCGGCTGATAACTAACCCCGTCCCGTACTTTCATTTTAAGAAACGTCTGCAAGTTAGATCGTGGCAATGGTAATCAATCCAATAATGAAATGTCGCATGTTTCGATATACGAAAATACTGGCTCAGACACAGGTTTTACACCTACAGTTAATCCACAAGTGAGTATATAGGACGTATGTTCTACTACATATTTAGCAGGGGCGGATCTAGAAAAAATTTTGGGGGGAACTTTTTGAAATTACATTTATCTATAATATAAAAATGAATCGTAAAATGTGTTCGGAGCCGCATAACTCAACAACGCATGGATCACCATTTCGGTAGTAGTATATTGGAGAAAACATGGCGTCAAAAACCGTATAGCCATCTAACGGCAAGAAGTGAAAATAACGCACTATATATTATTGTAGATTTCTTGATTACTATTTAATTCGAATTCGGAAGGGGACATAAATTGCATCAGTTTTCACCCCAGAATTTGTATTCTGAGGTTTTCACGTTGTTGCATCTCTATATACAGGGTGTCCCATTTAAAAAACACCAAGTTTAGTATTTTACGGCAAAAAACGGATTGGCCTATTGAATTAAGTACAAAACGCTGTATCTATGCCAACTTCTGTATACAGGGTGTCCGTAGATCCGCCCTTCATATTTAGTCACCTTAGAGTTTCTTTTTATTTTGAATTTTAGAATACAACGAACGGTAGTTACGAAGTTATGGAAGATGGTTCGCTAGCTATTGTGACTGGAACTTCACCTGAAAACATGCTAGATGGAATTATAGAAAATTCATTATATACCGATGCCGCCTTATTGGAATTGGAAGAAAACAATGGTGTAGCAATTCAAGGCACTCATAGTATTGTTGAAAATATGATGTTATCAACTACTGATACTGAGAGTAGTAATTTGACTAACTTAAGTACTCCAACTTCCTCCAGCACAAGCTACACAAGCACGAATAAAAGAAATTTATTCGCTACATCTCAAGCTAGACCAGTCAAAAAATCAAAGAAAATCACCGACTATATGGACATATTACAAGAGTATGAAGAGGAGAAGATAAGCACTGCACTAGCCAAATTTATATTCGGCTGTAACTTACCATTTACTGTGGTAGAATCACCTCTCTTTAAAAATTTTATAAAAACGATCCGTCCTGCTTATTTAGACAAAATTCCTGGCCGGAAAAAACTTTGTACATCGCTTTTAAATAAGTGCTATGAAGACTGTATTGAGATTTCACGTAAAAAAGTGGAAACCGAGTCAGTCATTTTGTGTGACGGTTGGAAAAACTCATCTACTAATTCTAAAACGGTTGTGACAATGTTGCATAGTGCAGACGGAAAAAATGCCTTTCTTGATGCTTGGGATTTAACCACGGAGTCTGAGACTGGAGAAAAACTTGCCGAAATAATAACAGAATCTAAAAAAATTGCAAAAGAAAAATACGATGTAGATGCGTACGGTATAGTTTCGGATAATGCTAGTGCAATGATTAAAATGGGATCCCTCCTCAAGCACAACATGTGGCACTCTACGTGCAGTAGCCACACCGGCAACCTTTTAGCCAAAGACGTGCTGGATAAAAAGTTAGTCGACAATGTGGTCATTGTCCTCAAAGAATTTAAGCAACCAGATTTAGAAAAAATGATAGTTGATAAGGGAGGGCGCAGAATCAAATTGCCGGCCGAAACAAGATGGTGCTCTTACCGAGATTCTTTCGAAAGTCTCCTAGAAAATCTGGTATATATGAAACAAGTAGCCGCTGTAACGAAAAAAAAGATTAAGCCGAAAGTCAAGGAATTAATCTTCAACGATGAATTTGTGGATGAGATTCAACAGAACATAGAAATTTATGAACCCACTTGTAATCTGATCAATGTTTGTCAGAAATCTGACACATCTGTAGCAGATGCCGTTCATCTGTGGCTCAATTTGAATCTGCCAGATAACCTTAAAGAAAAATTGAAACACAGACAACAAATGGCGTTAAACGTGTACGCATTAACTGCGTACTATCTGCATCCGAAATATGAAAATTCCAAGCTTACGTCAGAGCACACTGGTATAATAACTCAGTTCTTACTCAGAAAGTTGTGCAATCAGGGCATAGAAGAATGGGACAAATTTAACACTAAATCGGGTAAGTCTTTCAGACAAAATTATCGCTCTTTTGATTTTTAATATATTAGGTTTACAATTTCAGGAATATTCTCAACACTTTGGGAAAAAGGAGTTGAAAAGCCTCTAGTATTTTGGCGAGTGGTCAAACTGGAATGCCCAATTCTTGCTAAAATGGCTCTCAGACTTCTAAAAATGCCAGCCTCCTCAGCTCAAATCGAGAGACTCTTTTCAAATTGGGGACACATTCACAGTCTGATAAGAAATAGATTAACGTTCACTAATTCCAAGAAATTGGTACATATTTATGTTTCATTAAAGGGAGAGTATCCTGATAAAAATAGTTATGACCTGGACGAGGAAGAAATTGTAGATATGGACGGGGAAAGTACAACTATTTGATGTATTATTGGTTAAATGTTTTCTTTGGTTAAAAATTAGCAAAACCGCAAAATGTTGTAATGTTTTTATTATGCAGTCTCTGCCAAAGCACGAAGAGATTCAACACTGTTTCAGTAATTATTATACTATAATTATTATAATAAAGAGTTAGTAAAATTTAAAAAAAAGTAAACGAAATGTTAGGAAACAAGGTAAGGTTTCAATGTACTGAGATATGTTTGATTGTGGTTTTGAATCTTACCTCGTTTACTGACGTTTAGGTTTACGTTTCTTTTTAATTTTTTTAAACCTTTCTGTAAATGTTACGAGTTTACGAGTAACGATAGAAAATTAAAAATCTATGAAAATTTGTTTTGCTGGTTTTTTCTGGTTTTGCATCTATATGGTAATATTTTAGATTCATTACATTGCATTACTCTATCATGAGGTTTGCACATAATAAATTGTCTCTATATGAATCTATTTAAAATTCATTTACACTTGAAAAACCTGCAATCAAACAATTATGGAATATCCTATGAATTTGACAATCGCAAGTTAATAGTGAGGTTAAAAGTTTCAAAAGTTTGAGATTATTTGGTCTCTTTGCAACTTGTTGAAACATTAATGCATACTTTTTCAATAAGTCAGCGCAGCCAGATTAACCTAAAATTTCAAATTAGTGCGCACGGAACGTCATTCTGATCGTTTGCTAATTGTCGACATACTCGACATTGTCGACATTGGCAACAACTTTAAATCACTCGACATCGACATGATTGTCGACATGTCGACAATCGAATTGTCGACATGACATTATCGACACCGCCCATCCCTGATGATACCAAACACGACTTCCCGCGGAGACGGGTGGGGGGTAAATTTAATATTTTAAATACGAATCCCGCGATATTTCGCGAAATGAACATCAAATCGAAAAACTGTGAAATATACTTATTCAATATTTTTTAAAAAATTATCGAATGGCACCAAACACGACTTTGTGATACTTTAAAATCTTAAATAGGAGCCCCATTTTTTATTGCAGATTTGGATTCCTTACGTACAAATAAGTAAATTTATTCGAAACATTTTTTCTAATTATGGATAGATTGTTGGAAATGTAAAACTAAATTAAAAAATGGCAAAAATGGAAAACTTTACTTAACTTTTTATGGTTTTAGGACCTACTCTTCACAACCCAATAGGTCCCCATAACGCTCGAATGACTGCACATTTAGCATACTTTGCTCCCCTACTATAATTATTAAATGTAGAGTGAAGTTCAAATAAAACTTTTTTCAAATTCAAATTCAAATCAAACTTTTAAAATTTTTTTAGTTCAATTTAAAGTTATTAAAAACGCATATAACAATAAAAGCATATAAAGCAAGCAACACATAAAAAATATGTTTGAAGTAACTAACACTTTCGCTGCGTTACTCTTTCTCTGACAATCCGCAGAAGTCAGCTTAATACAATCATAATTTTTTGTACATTCAGCAGACGCTTTCACTTTGTAGACAGCAAGAACAAGAAAGAATAATCACTTTAATCTTTCGAAATGGAAACAATAGGTAGTATTTCTTCTCTTCTGAGGCCCGTATATTTCCTGTTAAATATCTTTCAACCCCTGGAGATCATGCACGCACCTAACATTTAATAACCCCCTTAACAAAGCGAGAGAAGATCTGAAAAACTTTAAGTAGGACAGTGACGCAGACAATTCATGATGAATTAAAATATTTTCTTTTGTTAGAAAAAACCTTTAGTTGTCAGCTAAACTAAGGTGCATAGAAATCGGCCTACTTTAAACTTTTGATTTGAACTCTATTTTTTTCAGGAAATATTACTCGGATCTAAAAGGGATACACTTACTGTTTGGAAGATAATAATTTAATGTGCTTTACTATGAGTAAACATTTATGAAATTTGTTCCGAATTTTATATTTAACATTGTAAAATTAAGGCATCAAGCAGATAAAATTTTTATTGCTAATTTAAAAAAAATCTAAAAAAAAAAAAAACTAATCAAGAGCCGATAGCCAAAACGATAAACAGACGCAAATGGAAGTTTATTGGACACACATTAAGGAAAAATGAAGATGATATAACCAAACAAGCCCTGGATTACCAACCAACTGGAAAAAGAAAACAAGGCAGACCAATGACATCCTGGAAAATAAATACTACCAGAGAGCTAGAAGACAATGGGTTAACATGGAAAGAAGTGAAAGCCCTGGCCAGAAACAGAGATGAATGGAGGGGGACTGTAGAGACCCTATGTTCCAAATGGAATCAAGAGGAGTAAAGTAAGTAAGTAATTTAAAAAAGTGTTTATCAATAATTAAAAATTTAAAAATTAATGTGTTAACAATGGGTATTACCTCTTCTTGTATTAATAACTGCTCTCATACGATTAGGCATACATCTAATCAAGTTCGCTATATTGTTTCGCGTGGGATGTTAAGCCACTCTATTTCTACTGCGACAATAAGCTCAGGGATCGAGTATGGGGTATGAAGTTTAGCTCAAATTTTTTGTTTTAGATCATCCCAGAAAAATGTTATGTGGTATTGAGTTCTGGACTGCACGCTGGCCATTCCAGGACCCGAAAACTTAGTTAATGTAATCTTGCACAATTATAAAATATCCCGCCTTGCATTGCCCTGCAAAAAAAATAAATTCGTCTCCAGTGTAGTCAACGTAAGGTACCACTTCTTCTTCTTCAGGTGCCATCTCCGCTACGGAGGTTGGCAATCATCATAGCTTTTTTAATTTTTGAGGCAGTAGCTCTAAATAGTTGTTTTGAGCTGCATCCAAACCATTCTCTCAGGTTCTCCAACCATGAAATTCGTCTTCTTCCGATGCTTCTTCTGCCATCTATCTTTTCCTGCATTATCAGTCGTAGAATGCCATACTTCTCGCTCCGCATCACATATCCGAGATACTGTAGCTTCTTTTCTTTAATTGTAAGTTCAACTTCCTTCTCTTTACCTATTCTTCTCAGTACTTCATTGTTCGTAACTCTATCTACCCAGGAAACCCTCATAATTCTTCCACATTTCAAAGGCGCTAAGTGGTCTCATTGTCTCTACATTTAACGTCCATGATTCCATTCCATAGTATAGTACACTGTAGACGTAACATTTTGTTAGGCGTACTTTAAGAGCTATTGTTAAATCTTTGCTACATAGGACCTTTTTCATTTTTATAAAATTAGAACGTGCTTTTTCTATTCTGACTTTTATTTCTGCAGTGTAGTCATTATTTTCTGTTATAAGTGTTCCTAGGTAAGTGTATTTTTTTACTCGTTCATTCTGCTGGCCCTCTACTATCAGGATTTCGTTAGTATTATGGTTCTTTTTACTAATTTTCATAAACTTCGTCTTTTTGATATTAAGAGAGAGTCCGTACTCCCTACTACACCTTACTATTTTACTCATGAGTCTTTGCAGGTCTTGTAAATTATCGGCTATTATTACTGTACCATCTGCATATTATCTGATGTTGTTAACTAAGACTCCATTTACTCTTATACCGACTGTTTCATCTTCTAGAGTTTCTCGCATTACCTCTTCAGAATAAGCGTTAAATAATAGAGGTGATAGTATGCAGCCTTGCCTGACTCCTCTCTTCATTTCCATTTCTTCAGATGTTTCTTTTTCAATTCTTACTATTGCTCGCTGATTGTAATAGAGTAGGGTACGACATGAATTGCTAAAGTCTCCTCTACGTATCTAGCACCCACTGAACTTACTCGCTTGTAAAACCGTTAGCTCTACGAATGAAAACAACGTCAGTTCGTGTCCCCGTAGAAATTGCACCATAATCATCCAGAAACTACCTCCATAAGGACTACGCTCTTTAATGCAGCGTTCTGCAAATCGCTCTCCTAATCTTCGATACACTTTCCTTCTTGAGATCATCACAGATCTCCATTATTCCAACGTTCAGTTCAGATGATCCCATGCAAATCGCAGGCGTATTTGACGATCAGCTACAGTAAGTTTTTGACCAATCGCAGATACTTGCGGAGTCAGATTATTTTCCTCCAGTCTTCGTGTTACTATCCACTGACAAATAACGACTTATCTTACTTCACGGAGCTGTTGTTGCACTTGAACGGCGTTAAGGTCACGATTTCTTAATATTGTCATAAAGTGATCATTACAAACATCGTTGTAAATCGCTTTCTAACTATTCCAGGTCGTATACGAAAGGATCCATTCCTAAGTATATTTTCTATTTATGCAAAATGTTGGGCGGCTTTATCTGGTGTAGTATACATTAAACTTATACTTACAATATGTAAGTTTTAGTTGAAGTAACATCAAATTCAATAAATGACGTCAGAGCTAGAATAAATAAAATATGGAAAACACAATGGAAAACTATTGTTTTCAAAGCATGTCAAAAAATCTATTATTTTTCTTTACATCAAAAACTTCCTTCACCACCTGAATATACCTTATTTTTAAATCCATCGCCTATGAATTTTTATAAAAATCAACTACTCCACGAAATACATTTTGTTTAAAAATTATTTTTAAATTTAATATTGTTATGTAATGTTAAGGTTTTACATTAAATATAATATATTTAATAATAAACAGGAATAAAATATTTGAAAATATTACGTATTTATAAATTTTTTAATATTTTGTTGAATTTCTGACCTTAATCACATAAAAAATATTTGGGAGCTTTTAAAACCAGAAATTTCCAGTAAAAAGGTCACAAACACAAATGTTTTGATTGAAGAACTACCTATATATCATTGGAACCACAATAATAAATTGAAGCAAAGTGAATTTAACGGTGCCAGACCGGTACTAGCGGTAGTCAAAGTTAAAGGGGGCCCAACAAAATATTAAAAAAAATATATAAATACAAGGTGTTTTCAAATATTTTATTATTTTATATAATATATTTAATATTAAACATAAATGAAACATTTAAAAATATCACATATTTACAGTTTTTTAATATTTTGTTAAGCCCGCTTTAACTATGATTACCGCTAGTACCCGTCTTGGCATATTTTGAATGCAGATAAATTCACTTTGCTTCAACTTGTGATTGTGGTTCCAATGATTATTAGTTCTTTAATCAAAACAAATTTGTTGACGATCTTTTCATTGGAAATTTCTCATTTTAAAAACTCCCAAATATTTTATATGGGATTAAGGTCAGGAATTCAATTAAATATTAAAAAATATAAAAATATGTAATATTTTCAAATATTTCATGGCTTTTTATTATTAAATGTGTTATAGTTAATGTATATTATTAATATTACATAACAAAATATTAAATTTAAAAATCATTTTTAAACAAAATGTACTAAGCGGTATAGTTTTTTTTTGGCATGGACTTTATGTCATTCAGCCAGTCACAACATGAGTATTAGTGTCATGTGTAGTGTGTATGTGTGTACGAGTAAGTGTCTTGTTACTTTGCAAAGTCGACGTCATTGTTTTTGCAAAGCGGTATAGTTGATTTTAATAAAAATTCATAGGTGGTCATAATAATATGGCCAGGGTCTGTATATTTAAATATAACCTGACAAAGCGCGATATTTCTACTATCGTGAGATTAAAAACTCGACATGGAAAGTATGAGGCGCATCTGCACAAATTAAGAATAGGTAATTCATCAGTTTGCTTTTGTGATAATGTTTCCATAAGAGATTTGAATAATATTTTCTTTGAATGCAAAATTAACGAGATATACTTAGACCAATTATATTACAATCTACGACAAAGACAAGTGTATTTTCCACTTAGTATAGAATATCTACTAAGTTGTCATGAAATAAAAATAACTGAATTACTCATAAACTACATGAAAAAACAAATATAGTCATTTAAATGAAATAGGTATAAATATAACAAAATTAATAGATTAAGGTAAAAATAAAAAAAAAATCTCTGGCTAACGGACCTGCATCCAAGAAATCATTTCACACAGACACACACAACACCAAATTAATTTCCAACGTCTACTGTTTTATTTCTAAATGTATTTTCGTAGTATTCTTTCCATACCTTAGCTATATGTTCTGCATTTGTCTTCTTCTTCTTCTTCAAGTGCGCTGTCCGTTGCGAACGTTGGCTATTAACATGGCAACTCTGGTCTTACTTGCGGTACTTCTGAATAGTTCGACTGATGTGAGCCCGAGCCACTTCCGCAGATTTTGGAGCCACGAGTGTCTTCTACTGCCTGGCCCTCAGTAGACGGTATTTATCGCATTTCAATATGTGCCTAGATATTCAAGTTTTTTTTGTGCTTAATTGTGCTCACGATTAAACTTAATGGTAAGGGAGCCCAAGCGGGGATTTTTGCAGTTACTCGAGCGCGTCAGATTATCATATGGGAGAAACCTGGTACCCTCCAGATGTACATCTACCATATATTGGCCTTAACACAGGGAGGTTCGTTAAGGGGGGTCCGAAAAAAAAATATCTATGGTTAAAATTACTCGAAATTGTCAGATTAAGATAAGGTAAGTTAAGTACATGCAAGAGAGTGTATATTTCAAAAATCTGACGATTTAGCGGGGCGTAAGGAAATTGGTGAGTCAAAAATTTCACAAAAGAAAAGCGAATATTTTGCGAAATGACGTCAGATCGAAAAACTAAAAAATACGTCTTCAATATTTTTTAAAAATCTGTCGAATGGTACTAAACATGACCCCCCACGGAGAGGGGTGGGGGGTAAATTTAAAGTTTTAAATACAAACCCCGCGATATTTCGCAAAATGAGCATCAGATCGAAAAACTGCAAAATACACTTTCAAAATGTTTTTGAAAAATCTATCGAATTGTACTAAACACGACCCCCACGGGGGCGGGGTGGGGGTTACTTTAAAATCTTAAATGGGACCCCCAAATTTTTATTGCAGATTTGGATTCTTTACGTAAAAATAAGCAACTTTTATTCGAGATATTTTTTCGAATTATGGATAGATGGCGCTATAATCGGAAAAAAACGATTGTTGGAAATGGAAAATTAAATTAAAAAATGACAAGCGCTAAAATGGAAAATTTTACTTAACTTTTTTTGATTTTATTACCTAATAATCACAACCCAATTGGTCATCATAACGCTCGAGTGACTGCAAATTTGGCATACTTTACTCCCCTACTATAAATTATTCTGCATTTGTCTAGATTTGGTTTATTGCATCCCTTATTGACGTTATTTTTTAAATATTTTGCTTTCTTCCTAATTATTATTTTTTTACGAGACCATCTGTATAGAAAATGTCGCTTGCAGAAATTACATAAAAATTTTAATAAAAAACTCCAATCATCCCTCAGAAAAATTAAATTTTAATATCGTACAATTTACTTTTTATTTTGTGGGAAGTATAAATTTTTTTTAATAACTCTTTTTCTGTCAAGTACAGCCACGAACGGAAAAATGATGGTCGAAAGATAAAGAACATGTTTTTGTGTTATTTTATCATCATTCTCTTTGCCTTATCCCCATGCGGAGTCGGCTTCCCTAATTGCATTTCTCCACACAATTCTATCTTGGGTCACATCAATATTAATCCCTTTTACCAACATGTCCTTCCTAATCGTCTCTCCCCCGTCTTCTTTGGTCTTGCTCTCCTACTCCTTCCAGGAATCTGCACTTCAGCAATCTTCGTATTGGGTGATTAACGTCTCGACGTTGAACATGACCAAACCATCTTAATCTATGCTCTCTCATTTTGGCATCAATTGGTGCCACACCTAGACTTCCCCTAATGTACCTACTCATTTTTAATTTTATCCTTTATTGTCACTTTACTCATCCATCTAAGCATTCTCATTACTGCCACATGCTTTCCTTATTCCTCTTTCTTTTTTACTGCCCAAGATTCAGTTCCGTACATCATACCCGGCCTTATGTCTGTTTTATAGAATTTTCCCTTCAACTTCATTGGACTTTTCCTGTCACTCAGCACACCACTCGCTTCTTTCCACTCCATCCTGCCCTAATTCTACTGCATCCATATCCATCTATTTATCCATTACTCTGTAATACCGATCCCAGGTACTTAAAACTATTGCTTTTTACAATCAGTTCACCATCCAAAGATACCATTTTATTTGTAGTAACTTCATCTTTAAATGAGCATTCCAAATACTCTGTCTTTTTCCTACTAAGTTTTAAACCTTTTTCCTCGAGAGCTTTTCTCCACTGTTCCAGTTTTTGTTCTTAGTCTCTTTCACTATTTCCTACTAACACGACATCATCAGCATACATTAAGCACAATGGAATGTTACTCTATAGTTTCGCTGTTATCTGGTCCAAAAGTAATGAGAATAAATACGGACTAAGCACCGAGCCTTGATGCAGTCCTACATTCACATGCAGTCTCTCCCACACCTGCCCTAACACTAGTCGTTACTCCCTCATACATATCCCTCACAATCATAACATATTCACCAGGGACTCCTTTCTTATTGAGTGCCCACCACAGAATCTCTCGAGTAACTCTATTGTATGCTTTCTCAAGATCATTGAACACAATATGAGCGCGTTTGTTTCTTTACTCCTGTATTTTTCCATCTACTCTTTCCCATATTTTCATGGTAATAAAGCTATTATTTATTTATTTATTTATGGTGTGGCTAAGCAGTTTTATAGCCCTGTAGTTTGTACATTGTTGTATAACTCCCTTGTTTTTGTAGACAGGTAGTGGTATACTGCTTCTCCATTCGTCTGGCATTTGCCCAACTTCCATAATTCTATTAAATAAACCTGCTAGCTGTTATTTTATGTTTCATGAATTTTTTTCGTTAGTCTACTTGGTTTCATACCCATCGGATGTCCATAATTGTTTGGTTATCCCTCTTATTGACTCATTTCTTATTCATTTGGTCTTTCCAACTATAGCTCGTAGATGTGTCATCTCCATTGCGTTTATCCTACTTATTATGCCTTTTCTGCAAAGTGCAATTGTTACTCGTGTACAGTATCTTCGGTATCACAATCGTATTATACAGTGTGGAAGGCACTTATGGAATAAAATTATTTCGAGACTCGTCGATTTTTAAATAAAAATGTGCACTTTCTAAACATAAATTTAAATGTACATCCTTGCAAGTCTAGCAGAGCCCATATGCTTTATTTTTAATGGAACACCTCATATGTTCTTATATTTTTAAAAGCTGCTCAACAACCTGATTTCAGTGAGCTATATCGTGTAGGGTATATTATGAACAATACAGGGTGAAATTTTGAAATTAACAAGTATGGAAACCACTTATGGAATAAAACTGTTTGTGTCCTTATTTTAAAAAATTATAAAAAATACTGGCATACGTCAACATTTAAATTCAAATAGGCGCTTTACAAACAAAAATTTTAATATACAGGGTGATTCACGTAAGTACAGTATAGTCCATGATTTTTAGTTTTAATGGATCACCCTGTATTTTTTTTATATTCTTAGAATCTGCTAAACAACCTCATCTCAAAAAAGTATATTATGTATGGTCCATTATGAATATACAAGGTGAAATTTTGAAATTACATTTATAAATTTTGTCAGGACATGAAATACAAAACCCAATAGATTTAATGCTTAGTTTAGAAAATGTATGCCTTTATTTAGCTAATTTAAAAAATAATACTGTTATTCAAAGCATGATAAATTATTATTAATTTCAAAATTTTACGTAGGTATTTAATATCTTGACGAAAATTATACATAATTTTAAAATTTCACCTTGTTTTATTCATAACAGATCCTACATAATTAATAGGTGTACACTTTTTTGATGTGAGGTTGTTTAGTAGATTCTAAAAATATAAAAATATACAGGGGGATCCTTTAAAACTAAAGATCATTAACTATGCCGTACTTGCGTGAATCACCCTGTATATTTTAATTTGTGTGTAAAACGCCCATTTGAATTTAAAAGTTGATATGTCCCAGTATTTTTCATAATTTTTTAAAATAAGGACACAAATAATTGTATTCCATAAGTGGTTTCCATACTTGTTTCTTTCAAAATTTCACCCTGTATTATTTATAATACATCCTGCATGGTATTGTTCGTTGAAATCGGGTTGCTAAGCAGCTTTTAAAAATATAAGAATATACAGGGTGTTCCATAAAAAATAAATGTTATGGACTCTGCTAAACTTGCAAGGATCACCATGTACATTTAAATTTATGTTTAAAAAGTGCACATTTTTATTTAGAAATCGACGGGTCTAAGCATTTTTTATAATTTTTTGAAACAAGGACAGAAATAATTTTATTCCATAAGTGCCTTCCACCCTGTATATTGTCATTTTTGTTTCTTGAGACCATACTTTTTTTCTCAGATCTGGCGCTAGTGCGTAGTACAGTTTGTTCGACTTTTTGTTCTGGTTGTTACTTCGAAGTCTACTTCTGCACAATTGGTAATTACCCTTCCAAAATAATCATAAAATATGCTGTAATTCTGTATTTCCAGTTGAGTATTTTTGCATTTTATATTTATTTCATTTTTTTCCTTTTCGCTGATGACCATTATTTTACTTTTTGTTTTCGATGTTAATTTCCATTTTTAGTTTCTTTATTCCCTCTGTCCATATGTTTTTACATTTTGGTCACAGAATCTGCTATAAGGACTATGTCATCCGCATACAATAATGCTTCCATTTTTACTGGCTAGAATCTTTAATATCCTATTATTGTCCGCCTTTGATTGGTTCTTTCTCCAGTATTTCTAATCAATTCATTTATGAATATTAGAATCGTAGCGAGCTAAGACTGTCTCCTTGTTTGATACCTCTTTCCCAATAGAATTCTTCAGACCTTTCTCCTGCTATCTGTACACGTCCTTTTACTACTCTGTGAATACTTTTAATTATTTTTATCAGCGTAATTGGTACTTTCATTTCCTGCAAACATTGCCATATAATTATTCTTTCTATAGAGTGCTGCTCTCAGATCTAAGAATTCCAGGATGAGCTTTCCCCCGAGTCAATACTTTTTTCTATTTTTTATCTACCTCTTGTCTTAGCATCTTCTCTGCTATTTTCGTATATATTTTAAAAAATACCAATGACAAATATATTGCTCTATAATTTTTGCTGTTGAAGAGTTCTCATTTTTTGTCCCTTTGTATATTTCTTATAGCCGGTTTATCCCTTCTTCTCCCATGTATTTTACCATACCAGGTCTATGTCATTATTCCATCCAGCTTTTTCAGTTTTTATGTTGGATATTTGCTGTATTATTTCTTTTCTATTTCTTTGTTCTCGCCATCTAGACCAGGGCGCATCTGTAAAGATATTAGTACATTTGGACGTTGAGAGGTGACTCAAATTTTTTTGCAGAAATTGCTTGAAAATAACTTAAATAATAATATTTGAGTTATCCTCCCTCTCAAAAAGGTCCGGAACATTGTTTAAATAATCAAAATGTCAAAAAATGAAGGAAAAATTCGATTTTTTTCTTGGTTTTTTGATTATAACTACAAAAGTGTTCATTTCTGAGAAAAGTTGTACTAACATAAAAGTTGCACATTTAAATTTCCTACAATATAGAATTAGTTATAAATTTAAAAAATAGTCACCCTTGTTGCAAAATAGCAATAATTGCGAAAAAACCATACAAAAACAAGTATTCGCATTTTATGTTTTTCAACCATTTATGCTACAATAGGACCTTCATATTTTACCCAGAAAAACATTATGATACAGTAAGATAATACTTTAAGTTTCATTAAGATCGATTTAATAGATTTTGCAAAATAAATATTGCAATCCAGCTTTCGCAAAAAAAATCATTTTTTCAAAATGTTACAGGACTCAAAATGAAGCAGATAGCAAGTTGAAATTTTTTTTGCGTATAGAGGTGTACTGTACCTTTCATTTTCAATTTGCAAAATCAAAATCGATTAACTAGCACGGCGTCAGGAATTTTTTTAAATAAACATTAATTATTGGTGCTACGCGCAGGACAGCGGATAGTTTGCTCTGATTGGGCATTCCAGTGACCTTTGATAATGATTGAGACATTTTAATTCTTATTACATTTCGATATAAATAAATAAATTTGTTTATTGCACAATAAACACATACTCTCTCCTTTGAAATAATACTTTTTTTTAGCAAAAACTTTCTTTGTTCATATATTTTAACTTAGAGAATAAAAATTTATTATTTTTAAACATATGCAATTCTTTAAACAATATTTCACAAACAATAATAAAACTAGTTTGATTTTTGTGGAATTAAAATATTAAAATACAACAAAATATAGAGTAAGAAAAGAAGTTTATCTATATTAGATAAAGATTGGAAGAAATTTTGGTGGAAATCAACTTGTGTGAATCGAACACCGCTGTCCTGCGCGTAGCAACAAAAATTAAAAATTTCCTGACGCCGTGGTAATTAATCGATTTTAATTTTGCAAATTGCAAATGAAAGGTACAGTACACTTCTATAAGCAAAAAAAATCAACTTGCTATCTGCTTTATTTTCAGTCCTGTAACATTTTGAAAAAATGAATTTTTTTTGCGAAAGCTGGATTGCAATATTTATTTTGCAAAATCTATTGAACCGATCTTAAGAAAACTTAAAGTTTTGTCTTACTGTATCATAATGTTTTTCTGGGTTAAATATGAAGGTCCTATTGTAGCATAAATGGTTGAAAAACATAAAATGCGAATACTTGTTTTTGTATGGTTTTTTCGCAATTATTGCTATTTTGCAACAAGGGTGACTATTTTTTAAATTTATAACTAATTCTATATTGTAGGAAATTTAAATGTGCAACTTTTATGTCAGTACAACTTTTCTCAAAAATGAAAACTTTTAAAGTTATAATCAAAAAACCAATAAAAAAATCGGATTTTTCCTTCATATTTTGACATTTTGATTTTTTAAACAATGTTCCGGACAATTTTGAGTGGGAGGATAACTCAAATATTATTATTTGAGTTATTTCCAAGCAATTTCTGCAAAAAAATTTGAGTCACCTCTCAACGTCCATCTCAAAACAGATGCGCCCTGGACTAATCGGATATGTTTCATTTCTAACGTCTGTTTTGTAATTTTTAATAGTTATTTAAGATATAAGCGTTAAAAGTACACGTTTAAGGCACGCATGTGACAGTTTGCAGAATGAACCAAGTGAGTTCTGCAATTCACATGAGTGCCTTAAAAATGTACTTTTTAATACGCATATCATACAATATTTTTTCTACAAACGTAATTACAGGACAATATCTACAAAAACTTTTACTTGAACATTCCATTTTTATATTTTTTTGACATTACATCAAAATTGCCTATACGGTCAATACGAACTGCAGTGCCTTAAAAATTTTAAAGCACTAGTCCCTTAAAGTACCATTTTTAACGCTCGTATAGAGTGCTAAAAATTACATTTTTCTACAACCACTATTCAAAGTGCACTTTTCTGCACGGTTTTATGTTAGCAAACTTGATATTTTCTCACAGTATAAGATATTTGACATTAGTGTGCAGACAAGTGACGTTTCTGTGCCGCAAAGTGACGTTTCTGTACCGCAAAGTTCTTTTCTGCACAGTTGACTACCTCATTCTGAGTAACGTTATATTCTGTTTACATCCGACCGTGGACTACCGCATTCTGAGTAACGTTATATTCTGTTTACATGCGTGGTTAAATTTTAGACAAATATATAACCTATAAGACAATTATTATATTTAACTATAGCATAGAAACTAAAAAATGGATGTTACAACTGTTTTATTTTACAATTTTATTCTTATTAAACATTTTATAATTATCAAATAACCAATAAGGATTTAACAACCTGTGCAAGAGACGTCGAATGAAGTAGGTTTTGTGTAAATCCGTGACTGCATAAATATAATGTCAATAATGTGTAATAATTGTTTAAATTTAAACAAATTAAGGCAGTGCATTAATTTTTTAACTGATTTCTGTGCAATTTATTTAGGTATAAGGAATTTAAATTGATTAGTAGGTATTAATTAAATACAGTTTAAAATTTATCACATAGGTACCTATTATAATTAATCGTCGTTTGGAAATTGTGATTTTTATTTTTAGGAAAAACTGTGCTTGTAGAAAAAGTATAGTGTGAAACACGTGCAGAAAGGTAATTTCTCACTCGTTTGAATTGCGGCACTCGCTTGCGCTCGTACCGCAACTTTTCAAACTCGTGAGAAATTAGTACCTTTCTGCACTTGTTGCACAATATACTATTTTAACACGGTTGTAGAAAAATGTATTTTCGTAGTAAATCTTTTCATATTTCAGCTATATGTTCTGCATTTGTCTAGATTTTGTTTATTGTATCGCTTGCTGTTGTTATTGCTTTATGTTTTTATTTTCTTTCTAATTAATCTAATCTAATATTTACTAATAATCATATCTCATTGATTAAGACGTTGTCAGCAATATTAATCTTACACACATTTTTTGTTTAAGTTTTTATTCAAACTGTTTTGTTTTATTATAGACCTGGATCCCGCGTACCAAAAAAATTGATTAATAGCAAGCTGAAAATTTGTTAATAGCTTAACCGTGTCAAGTCGGACAAATTTTAATGTATGGGAACACTGTAACAGGGGAAGTTTTTATTTTGGAACACGTTAAAAATTTGGAACGTTAGACTACGAAAACGTTCCATGTATTTTATCGGACAGAACTTCCAATTGATTTGTTACCATTTCATTTACGAGCAAACTGGTGTTTAGCACCAACTGGGCATTTTAATGAGTGGAACACGAAGAACATGTCAAATGACAGGAATCATATTAGTATGATAAAATTGATCCAAATAATGGCATAACCCAGACATCCAAAGTGAAAGTTATCCTCCAACACCAAATTGTTCTATATAGTCCACATAATGTTCAGAAAAAAGTCACACCATTTTGAGCGTCGGGTTTGGGGGTAGTTTTTTATGTTTTTCGTCAATATTTCTAAAACTATGCGGTTTAGCATGAACCACCCTCTATACAAAAATGTTCTACATTAAATTCGAAATAAAAAAGGTCCTATTCATAATCCTTCTAAAATGAACGGTTCCAAAGTTACAGAGGTAGTATAGTGTAATTGGTCCAAAAGACACCTAACCCAGGCATCAAAAGTAAAAGTTTTCCTCCAACACAAAACTGTTCTATATGGTCCACATATTGTTCTGTAAAAAGTTACATCATTTTGAGCGTCCGGTTTGAGGGGGAGATGGGAGAGAAGTCGGTAAATTAGTAGTTTTGTTACGTTTTTCGTCAATAGTTCTAAAACTATGCTCTACCGTAAAGAATGTTCTAAACAGAAATGTTTTGCATAAAATTTAAAACAAAAAAGGTTCTATAGATAATTGTTATAAAACCAACTATTCCACAGTTACGGAGGGTGAAAAGTGGAGGTTTTCGATACTTTTTATATTATTTGGAAAATTGATGGTTATTTTGGGTGGTGAGGTTGACGCTTCTTCAAGGGCTTATTACTAACATACCATCGGCCACTGAAATAGCAAATTTTATTTACAAAAAATTTCTTTCATCAGAAATAATATTAGAAATTGCCCAAAAAAATATAAAAATATCGAAAACCTCCAATTTTCACCCTCCGTAACTCTGGAACGGTTGATTTTAAAACAACTATGTATTGGACCATTTTTGTTTTAAATTTTATGTAGAAAATTTGAGTATAGAATATGATTTACGCTAAAGCTTAGTTTTAGAAATATTGACGAAAAACGTAAAACAACTACTAATTTACCGACTTCTCCCCCATCTCCCCCCAAACCGTACTCTCAAATTGGTGTAACTTTTTACTGAACAATATGTGAACCATATAGAACAATTTTGTGTTGGAGGAAATCTTTTACTATTATGGATTTCTGGGTTAGGCCTTTTTTGGACCAACTATAATATACTATCTCCGTAATTTTGGAACCGTTCATTTTAGAAGGATTATGCATGAGGCCTTTTTTATTTCAAATTTTATGTAGAATATTTTTGTATGGAAGGTTGTTTATGCTAAACTGCATAGTTTTAGAAATATTGACGAAAAACTTAAAAAACTACGAATTTACCGATTTCTCCCCCTCTCCCCCCCAAACCCGACGCTCAAAATGGTGTGACTTTTATCTGAACATTATGTGGACCATATAGAAGAATTTGGTGTTGGAGGATAACATTCACTTTGGATGTCTGGGTTTGGGTCTAGTCATATCATACTATTGGGACACCGGGCGAAATCCCATTGAAAATTAGCCTTGTTCCTGTACGCGGGGCTCTACAGGAATCGACAACGATCCCCAGCTACTCGTGGGAATAAATATGAATACTCACCAACATGCAAGGCAAGCACGGTGTTTAAATGCCACAAACCCGACCAGTGTAAACCAACCCTATTCAAAGTGCGTCAAAAATATAAACCTCAACATCGCCACATATAATGCTCGGTCGCTCTCTACCGAAGAAAGGTTCGAAGAAATGGAGGAAGAACTTTCAAAAGTGAATTGGGATATTGTGGGTATCAGCGAAGTTAGAAAAAAAGGAGAGAATCTTATCTCACTCCCATCAGGCCATCTGTGGTACTACAAAGGAGAAGAGGCATCGACAGTCGGAGGAGTCGGCTTCTTTGTTCACAAAAGAATTGCGAACAGAATTGTGTCAATAAACCAAATATCAACAAGGGTGGTCTACTTAAACATCAAAATGAGCACCAGATATATCATAAAGTTCATTCAAGTATACGCACCTACTACAGGCCATTCAGATGAAGAAGTCCAAATATTCTACGACCAAATATCCTGTGCAATCAAGGAAAATCCTGGCCACTTCTTAATAATAGGCGGTGATTTCAACGCCAAAATAGGTACCAAGGAAGACCCCTCTGAAATAATATTGGGAAATTTTGGAAGCGAAGGCAGAAATGATAGAGGCAAACAACTGTTAACTTTTCTTTTGGAAAACAATCTCTATCAAATGAACAGCTTCTTTAAAAAGAAAAAACACAGAAGATGGACCTGGGAAAGTCCAGATGGAAAAACAAGGAACGAAATCGACTATTTCTTAACAAATAAAAAAGAATTATTTAAAGACGTAAATGTGTTAAACCAGTTCAGCACAAGCAGTGATCACAGGTTAGTAAGAGCTAAAATAACGATATCGATCGAAAAGGAAAGACTCAAAATGATAAATAAGAAACACACAAAGAAATGGGTAAAACCAACTAATATTCAGGAGTTCGAAAAATATATTAATGATACATTGAAAGATACAACAACAACAGACATTAATATACTGAACAAGCAAATAATCACCACAATACAACAGGCTCAAACTAAATACTGTCCAACAAACCAAAAAGATGAAAAACTAAGTCAACCTACTAAAACCCTTATAGAACTAAGACGACAGATGAAAGGAGATACAAGTTCCAGCAAAGAAGCGCTAAATCAAATAAATAAGACTATCACAAAGTCAATAAGAAAAGACATAAGAAACTACAATGTAGAAAAAACAAAACAAGCAATAGAGCAAAATAAGAACATGAAAGTTTTGAAGAACGTAAGCGTACAAAAAGGAAAAATAGAAATCAACAAACTAAGAAACAGAACTGGAAAAGAAACTACAAACAGAGATGAAATATTAACAATAGTCGAAGAGTTCTACACAGAGTTATACAAATCAAGAAAAAAAGATGACAATGCGCAACCTCCAATTACAGTAAAAACTGGGGTATTAAATCAAGGATCGGATTTAATGCCCGATATAACAAAATCAGAGATCAAAGAGGCTCTGAAGAAAATGAAAAATAATCGAACCTCAGGTGAAGATGGAATAGTATCAGAAGCACTAAAAATTGGAGGAAATATACTACTTGAAAAAATTAAACAACTTTTCAATATCTGCCTTCACAACGCCAATATTCCAACAGACTGGAACAACGCTACTATGATTCTATTACACAAAGCAGGAGACAAAGCCAATTTAGAGAATTACAGACCGATTAGCCTCCTCAGCCATTTATATAAGTTATTTACGCGAATAATAGTTAAGAGAATGGATAGAAAGTTAGAGACTTATCAACCAAGGGAACAGGCTGGATTCCGAAAAAATTACGGAACAAATGACCATCTACAAAGTATAAAAACCCTGATAGAGAAAGTAGTGGAATACAATAAACCCCTAGTTCTACTTTTTATCGATTTTCATAAAGCCTTTGACACAGTTGAACTTAGCAAAATATTACAGGCGCTTAAAGAATGCAGGCTAGAATATAGGTATACAAAATTATTACACAAAATATACTTACAGGCAACAACCACTGTCAAATTACATACTAACAGTAATCGCATAAAAATAGAACGGGGGGTTAGACAAGGAGACCCAATGTCACCTAAACTTTTTAATACGGTCTTAGAACATGCTTTCAAGAGTTTGGATTGGATGACAAACGGAATAAAAATAGATGGAGAATACCTAAACAACTTACGTTTCGCCGATGATATAGTCATAGTAGCTGAGGATCTAGGTATGGCAAGAGAGATGGTACAAGAACTCGTTGTAGCTACAGAAAATGTAGGTTTAAAATATAAACATCTCGAAAACAAAAATAATGACAAATTTGGTACCCAACCAGAACATCAGTATTGGTGGGAAGGAAATAGAACTCGTAGATAGATATAAATACCTGGGACATGAAATTACGATTGGCAGGGATAACCAGACTCATGAGCTGAAGAGAAGAATCGGTCTTGGGTGGGCAGCATTTGGAAAACTGAGAGAAACTTTTAAAAGTGAGTTACCCACATGTCTAAAGAGAAAGGTATTCGATCAGTGCGTCCTCCCAGTCTTGACGTACGGATCAGAAACACTTACCTTAACTAAAGCCTCGGCTACCAAACTAAGAGTCACGCAGAGAAGAATGGAGCGGTCAATGTTAGGAATAACTCTGCGAGACAAAATCAGAAACGAAGAAATCAGGAGAAGAACAAAGGTGACTGACGTCATCGAGAGGATAGCCAGGTTGAAGTGGAGATGGGCAGGACACGTAGCCAGAATGACAGATGGGCGATGGACGAAGAGGTTATTGGAATGGAGGCCAAGAGAAGACAAGAGAAGCGTCGGTCGACCGCCTACAAGATGGACTGACGACTTAAGAAAGGTAAATAAAAACTGGATGAGGGCGGCGCAGGATAGATGGGGTTGGAAACGAGGGGAGGAGGCCTATGTTCAGCAGTGGACTTTTGAGGCTGGATGATGATATCATACTATATTGGTTAGTAATAGGAGTCTGATTTTTGCATGAAAGTCTAATGAAAGGGTAACAAATCAATTGGATGTTCTGTCCGACAAAATACATGGGACGTTTTAGTAATATGACTTTCCAGATTTTTTAAACTGTTCCAAAATTAAAACTTAACCTGTTACAGTGTTCCCATACATCAAAGTTTGTCCGACTAGACACCGTTAAGCTATTAACAAATTTTCAGCTTGCTATTAATCAACTTTTTTTTTGGTACGCGGGATCCAGGCCTATTATATTTTACGAAACAATCTGTACAGGAAGTGTCACTTGCAGAAATTACATAAAAATTTTAATAAAAAATTCCAATCATCCTTTAGAAGAATTAAATTTCAATATCGTACAATTTACTTTTTATTTTGTGGGAGGTATAAATTGTTTTAATAACTCTTTTTCTGTCAAGTACAGCCACGAACGGAAAAAAGATGGTCGAAAGATAAAGATGATACAATTTATATTTCAATGAAAATTCGCTTGTGTTGAGTATAGTTCGCGCTGAAAAGGGAAGTAAAAGGGCTAAAAGGGGATAGGGGGATGAATACATGCGGAATACAAAATGAAAATACAATTTATGTGTTCCTGAGCTGTTCTATGGAATGACTATAAGGTGTATTCAATTCGTAATACGAGGTTAACCTAAGAAGTTATTTTAAAACTAAAAATAAAAAATTTCTAAATAAATAATATCAGAAACTACTAAATAAACAGAGAAAAGAAGAAAATGCACAGCACAAATGCATAGTAGTTTATATCTTTTATAAAATAAAGGGGTTTCCAGTATTTTGTCAAACTAAATGTGCATTATCAATGACATTATTATTTTAATAGTCGAAGGAAATGAAACTGAAAAAATGGCAAAACCTCGCAATTTTTTTGTCCAGCATCGATTTGTACAAACATTTGAGATTAGGCTCATTTCACCCTCTAATTCATTTTCTATATTAGGCCGTTGTACGTTTTTGGTTTTTTAAGGGTAAAAACTACCCCTAATTGTAAAAAATTATAAATAACATTTTAAACTTCAATATTGTCAACATTTGGTTCTTATTTGTTAGATAATGATTGTTTTATGTTTTAAGATATAATCACATAATATTTCAACCCTTACAATCACCCTTGTTGGAGCTATCTATAAAAAATTGACTTATTCTAAAAGAATAATTTCGGCTTACATCGTTGTAGATAAAAATTTGGGATAAGGATAATTTCACCCTGTACTTCATATTCTATATTATCTCAAGGTTTTTAGATGTGTAACCTGCCCCTTATTGTCAAAAATTATATAAAAATATTGTAAACTTTAATATGGCTAAAATTTGGTTTTGATTGGTTAAATAATGATTGTTTTATGCTAAAGGATCATCATCATTCTCTTTGCCTTATTCCTATGCGGGGTCGGCTTCCCTAATTGCATTTCTTCACACAATTCTATCTTGGGTCATATCAATGTTAATCCCCTTTACCAACATGTCATGCCTTATCGTCTCCCCCCAGGTCTTCTTTGGTCTTCCTCTCCTACTCCTTCCAGGAACCTGCACTTCAGCTATTCTTCGTATTGGGTGATTAACATCTCGACGTTGAACATGACCAAACCATCTTAACCTATGCTCTCTCATTTTGGCATCAATTGGTGCCACACCTAGACTTCCCCTAATATACTCATGTCTAATTTTATCCTTCTTTGTCACTCCACTCATCCATCTAAGCATTCTCATTTCCGCCACATGCATTCGTTGTTCCTCTTTCTTTTTCACTGCCCAACATTCAGTTCCGTGCATCATAGCCGGTCTTATGGCTGTTTGATAGAATTTTCCCTTCAGCTTCATTGGAATTTTTCTGTCACACAACACACCACTCGCTTCTTTCCACTTGATCCATCCAGCCCTAATTTTACTGCATGCATCTCCATCGATTTATCCATTGCTCTGTAATACAGATCCTAGGTACTTAAAACTATTGCTTTTCACAATCATTTCACCATCCAAAGATACCGTTTTATTTGTAATAATTCCATTTTTAAATGAACATTCCAAATACTCTGCTTTTGTCCTACTAAGTTTTAAACCTTTTTCCTTTAGAGCTTGTCTCCACTGTTACAGTTTTTGTTCTAAGTCTCTTTCACTGTTTCCTATTAACACTACATCATCAGCATACATTAGACACCATGGAATTCTACCCTGTAGTTTCGCTGTTATCTGGTCCAAAATTAATGAGAATAAATAAGGACTAAGCACCGAGCCTTGGTGCAATCATATTTTCACCTGAAATTTATCAGTCTCTCCCACACCTGTTCTAACACTAGTGGTTACTCCCTCGTACATATCTCTCACAATGTTTACATATTCGCCAGGGACTCCTTTCTTATTGAGTGCCCACCACAGAATCTCTCGAGGAACTCTATCGTATGCTTTCTCAAGATCAATGAATACCATATGAGCGTTGGTCTCTTTATTCCTGTATTTTTCCTTCAGTTGCATTACAATGAAAATTGCATCTGTTGTTGATCTGCGCTGCATAAAGCCAAATTGATTATCGGATATTTCGGTTTCTTCACGTATCCGTCTATCAATTACTCTCTCCCATATTTTCATGGTGTGGCTAAGTAGTTTTATAGCCCTGTAGTTTATGCATTGTTGTATGTCTCCCTTGTTTTTATAGACAGGTACTAATATACTGCTTCTCCATTCATCTGGCATTTGTCCAACATCCATAATTCTATTAAATAGACCTGCTAGCCAACTTATTCCTGTCTCTCCCAGTGCTCTCCATACTTCCCCAGGAATATCATCTGGTCCGACTGCTTTTCTTTTCTTTATTTTTTGAAGCGCTTGAACCACTTCCTCGTTTGTTATTCTGGTAACCATTGCTGTTACAGTCTCCGTTCACTCCACAGGCTGTCTGTCAAATTCTTCATTTAATAAATTGTCAAAATACTTTCTCCATCTCTCTTTGACATCATTTTCGAGAATTAGTGTTTTATTTTTTTTTTATCTCGGATACATCTAATCTGATTAAAATCTCTTGCTAGCTTTGCTCTCTGTTTGGCTATTTTATAAATATCTTTGCTTCGCCTTCTCTGGTATCAAGTTGATTGTATAGGTTTGAATACGCTTCTGCTTTAGCTTTTGCTACTGCTACTTTTGCTTCCTTTTTGGCGACCATATCGTTTTGAAGATCTATGTCCGATCTGGTTTCTTGCCACATTTAAAATATAATTTTCCCTTCTCTTTTATTTTTCCTTGTACTTCATTTGACCACCACCAAGTCTCTTTATCCTCAAACTTTTTTCCTGACGTTTTCCCAAGTATTTCAATAGCCGTCTCTCTAATAATATTGGCCATTTTTCTCTAAATTGTGTTAGGGCTTCCTTTCATGTTCCAACATATTTTTTCTACTATTCTTTCCCTGAATAGACCTTCCTTCTCATCTTTGAGCATCCACCACTTGATTTTTTGTGGTCCTCTCCGATATTTTTGTTTAGTTTCGCTTTTTACTTCGATGTCCAGAACAAGCAGCTTATGTTGTTGGCTTACTGTCTCACTAGCTATTACCTTGCACTCCTTGCATTCACGTATGTCTTCTTTCCTTATCATGAAGTAGTCTATTTGGGATTGATGTTGTCCACTTTTGTAGGTAAAAAGTTGAGTTTCTCTCTTTTTAAAGAATGTGTTAACAATCGCCATATCCAATGCTGTTGCTAATTCTAGCATGTTATCTCCAGCTTCATTTCTAGTTCCAAAGCCTAATCCCCTCCTAAACCTCCTATTATAACTTTCTCCTCTGCTGGAATATCACTCAGTACGTCTCCTAATTGGTCATAGAAAGCTCCTCTTTCATTCTCACCCAGACCTGTTTGGGAGAATACACACACACACACAACATTCAATACCTCTTTATCAATTACAAATTTCACTGACATCGTTCTATCACTCGTTCTTACAACTTCTACTACGTTATCTTTCATTTCACTATCAGCAATTATACCAACTCCATTTCTAGTGTTACTACTCCCTACATACCACAATTTATATCCGTCACCCAGTTCTTTCGCCTTTTGTCCTTTCCACCTAGTTTCTTGAATACAAGCAATTTGAACTCCTCTTCGTTTGAGCGCATCCACTAACTCCAGACTCTTACCTGTAAGATTACCAAGATTCCAAGACCCTATCCTGATTTTTCTAACCTGTAATGGTGTTCCCCCTGAGATAGTCTTCACCCGGAGATCCGAACGGAGGATCATTTTACTTCCAGAACATTTTACCTCAGGAGATGCCATTATTTCAGTATAAGTTTTTATTGCGTTTGGAGAAGGTCTTTTCATTATTCTGGCCTGAAAAGATTTTTGGATATTTGATGCCTGCATGCCTTTTCTATCAGCACCATACCCTGCCCTGCACGTTTAGCCAATACACCACCAATGCAACCAAAGTGCAGTATTACCCCACACCCGCCTGCATTTGTATAGGCCAGGATCCCTACTGTAAGGACTGCCCTATAAGTCAATGTATTGTTGCCCATATCCCGCCACTAGGAGGCACGTAATTTACTCGGGATACTGTTTTATGCTAAAGGATATAATATAATAATATTTCAACCTTTAAAAACCACACTTAGTAATATTGAATTTTTATAAATAGATAAATCTATACAGAAAAAAAGTAGAATTAAAGAATCACAAAAACATTTTTATTTACACTCATATACGAATTTACAAATATGTACAAATACAAATACAATTAGTTTTTTAGTCATCTTCCAGGATACTAACCGGTTCTGTGGTATCATATGTATATGTTACTGTTAAAACCCGATTTCAGTTAAAACCCGAATTTACTAGGAAAAACTAGTTTTAACTATGCGCCTTAGACAATTCTAGTTTTAACTGGTCAAAACTAGATTTGACTGCTAAATTCAGTTAAAATTAAAAATCCCAAACACATTTCATTTAGAATAGTTTATACTAGTTCAAACTAGATTTTACTGGAATTACTAGTGAATACCAGTTAAAATAGTTGCGAGAAGAGACAAAAAATACGATTTGGCTTGTTCGGGATAGGATTAGTGACGAAGGCGGCTGGTCGGTAAGGATAGGAGGAGTAAACTTAACAGACAGATTCACACCCGATAATGTCACTAGAAAAATAACCAGATCCATCTTCTTTTTTGGTTGATCATATCGGCCTTCAACGATATTCCATAAATATTATATTATACTAATACGACGCTGAAGAGTTCTAAAAACAACTGATTTTTATATAAAAGTAGACTAGCAATCTAAAAATTTAATGAATAATGCAGAAAACGCAAAAAATCGGCGATATAACTTAATTAACCTATTAATTTTAAATGTCATTAGTGTCAAAATTTTATAAAATGTCAAAATTTTATAAATGTCAAAATTTCATAATTTAGTGGAGTAAGCTTGCTCGCGTTTGGACCAATTACAAGCAAGCATTACTTTAAATTACTCCTCCTATTTAAAAAATGAGCCATAGTGTGTGCAACTTTGGACTTTTCCGCATCGTTTTTATTGGTTATATTACACTACTGTGTATTATTCACCGTGAGTGATAATGTCGAAGATCAGGTTGAGAGCAGATATATAAGAACGTGAAAAAAGATTTTACAGAAGGAACAGAGCGAGAAAAAAGTAAGTCACTACAATGTTGCGACCAAAAGCATGTATAATAAATTAATGGCCGAAGTACAAGATGCGGAATAACTGTCTGCCAAGAAATCTCCAAAACGATTTAGAATAATTGTTGAAGTTGGCGAAATAAAAAAGTTGGCTTCTAGAACTGAACCTATCAAATATTATGTACCTGCCGAAGATATCTTTGACATAATTGAAGCAGCCCACGTTGCTATGGGTCATGGAGGTTGAGATAGATTGAAGATTGAAACCGCCAGAAAATACGCAAACATGACAATTGATATGTTCAATAATTTTATATCAATGTAAAAAACCTGCTAACGGAAAAAGAGTAAAGCGAAGAATGGTCTTGTGTCGAAACCTATATTGCATTCAGAAATGAATAATCGCTGTTAGGTAGATGTGATCGATATGCAGCCACAAGAGGTTCCAATAATGGCCGTGAGTTCGTTGATGCAGTTATAAATGAGCTAATGTCATACTGGCCTGGGGCAAAATTAGTTCATAAAACACCAAGGCACAGCAAGAGTCAAGGTTCCGTCGAGCGAGCTAACCCAGTCGAGAAAATGTTAGCAGCTTAGATGCAAAACAATAGCACAACAACGTGGTCAAAAAGACTGGAATTTTTTACGTTTATGATCTTGTGGCAGATTGACAGTTAAGCTACGACCACATATGTGTTGACCGACTGGGAAAAGAAGAGGAGATTGATTAACCGACGTCTGTCAGAACACATTCAGAAACTCCGAAAAGAACTGTCATAGTTTTTCTTAATTGTTTTAGTATGTAGTTTGTTGTAAATAAACAAATAAAATAGTTTAAAGTGTGCCCCGACTACTTTGCATCCCGCAAATTGGCCACATTGGTGACCCCGAGAAAAAAGACTGTAAGTACAACGATTTAAAGACGACATTATGACAGATAACGACCAAACAATGCCAAACGATAATGCTACACCATACGAAAGCAATGATCACCCAATAATTGCACGGGTAGGCATAAAAGCTCCAGAGTTTTGGCGCAATGAACCAGAACTATGGTTTCTTCGGCTGGAGGCGCAGTTCCGACAAGCCAAAATAACATCTGACAACTGCAAATTCGATCATACTGTTGCTAGTTTAAACAGTGACACACTAATAGAAGTGGCGGATATTGTAAAGAATCCAACTGCTGGCAATGCCTATACACAACTGAAAGCTCGCCTTCTCGAAAGGTATGGCATTAGCTCAGATGAAAGGATCCACAGATTAATGGAGCTCATTCTGGGTGACTTAAAACACACTCAACTACTCCACAGAATGCAAGCTGTGGCCACGGATAGTATTAGTACACAAGTTCTAAAAAAATTTTGGTTGGACCGCCTACCACCTTCGGTTCGAAGTGTTATATCTGTTCTTGATGGAGATTTAGAAGAGCTTGCTAAGAAAGCCAATAAGTACCTCCGATGTTCCAGTTTTCCAGTCATGGCTGTTACCGAAAGCTCTACCTTAGACAAAGCAGTGGCTGCATTGAATGACCAAGTGAGCGCTTTATCCAATAGATTAGCTGTAGCTGAAGAACGGTAACAGATTTAAATGGTCAAGAGTACCAAGTCATCATCTGACGAGCAATGTTACTACCATCGAAGATTTGGTGCACAAGCAAAGAAATGTAGACCACCCTGCAGTTTTACAAAAAACGACGAAAGGGCGCAGTAATGGCGGCAACTGCAGCCCCACACATACCACGCCGCCTCTTCATTACCGATGGTGTTCTCCAACTTCAGTTCCTTATTGATACAGGTGCAGACCTGAGTGTGCTTCCACGTAAAATCTGCACTACGACTCGGCCCAGCACTGTATGCCTATATTCTGCCACCGGATCGTGCATCCAAACGTATGGGCAGAGACAACTTTCACTAAACCTTGGTCTAAACCAACCTGTAACATGGACTTTTGTAGTCGCAGATGTCACCACACCCATACTAGGAGCCGATTTTCTGACACATTATGGCATTAGTGTTGACATGAGAAACAAACGACTAGTAAGCTCAAATATGTCAAGCAGTATTACCTGTGTGTCTCGTCGTGTTAAATTACCAGAAGTAGGCCTATCCACTGCCCATCCTTACGATCGTCCGGCAGCCACTGTACCAGAGGATACTGAAAGGGTCCAGCACTATATTGAGACTCGAGGTACACCAGTATTTTCTAAACCACGAAGACTTCCACCAGATCGCAAGCTGCACGAGCAGAATTCAACGAGCTGATGCAGGCAGGCATTATCCGACCATCAAAGTCATCTTGGGCTAGTCCGGTTCACTTGGTTAAGAAGTCCAATGGACGATGGCGAGCCTGTGGAGATTTCCGCCGTCTAAATGCCATGACCAAACGAGATCGCTACCCAATACCGCACATCCAGGATTTTGCTAATCAGCTACATGGAAAGAGAATTTTCTCTTTTATTGATTTGGTACGTGCTTTTTACCAAATTCCTGTCCACCCGAAGGATGTACAAAAGACGGCTGTAATAACCCCCTTTGGGCTTTACGAGTTTCTCCGAATGCCATTCGGTTTGCTAAATGCTGCCCAGACGTTCCAGAGGTACCTCGATCACCTTTTTCGAGAATGCCCATATGTGTATGTATACATCGACGATATTTTGGTTGCCTCGGAGACTGATACCGAGCATGAGAAACACCTGGCATCAGTACTTCGGATTCTGAAAGCAAATGGACTTCAAATCAACAAGGATAAATCAAAATTTCGTGAAAGTGAAGTAAACTTCCTGGGTGCCACGCTCTCCCCAACTGGCGTTCGTCCATTGCCGGCTAAAGTAGGCGCAATTCGCAACTTTCCAAAACCTACGACCTATCGACAGCTACGAAGGTTTATGGGTATGCTCAATTTCTACAGACGTTGGTTACCAAATGCTGCAGAGAAGAAGCAGGAACTGACATTAACACCAGTAGCTGCAGCAGCTTTCTCCAAAGTCAAAGAATTCTTGGCCGCGTCGACTGAATTGGTTTTCCCAGCACCGAATGCCCAATTGAACCTGTCAGTTGGTGCCTCAGATGTTGCTATTGGCGGTGTTTTGCAACAGCTTATAGGTGAACATCTACAACCCATCGCTTTCTTCTCTAGAAAGCTTTCTAAGACGGAGCGAAACTATAGCACTTATGACCGAGAGCTGCTGGCCATATTCAGTGGCATACATCACTTCCGCCATTTTCTTGAGGGAATGCCGTTTACCATTTATACTGACCACAAGCCTTTAACGTTTGCCTTCCAACAGCGACATGAGCGGCAGTCTCCACGACAGATACGCCAACTAGAATTTATTGGACAATTCTCGACCGACATTTGACATATTCAGGGTGCAGCCAATATCGTTGCCGATTGTCTCTCACGACCCGAAGTAGACGCTGTCACAACACCCATTACCATTGACTATAACCGGTTATCCGAAGCTCAGACTACAGATGAGACTCTCCAACAGATTCTGAACGATCCTGCTAGCTCCTTAAAACTTCAGCGAATAGTTCTACCAGATAGCCAACGACCTATTTATTGTTCAGTCCAAGATGGTCGTATACGATTTTATGTGCCAGCTGTGTTCCAGTAGACGTTTTCCTGAAGTTCCACACGCAGTCCCACCCAGGACATGCTGCTACATTACGAATGATTGCCGAACGCTTTGTGTGGCATAACATGAATCGCCAAGTCAAGCAGTGGTCACGAGAGTGCATCCAATGTCAACGTGCCAAAATTGGACGTCACACTGTTACACCTGTGACACCTATAGGAATGCCAGACGATCGATTCGCACACATACATGTCGACATTGTGGGCCCAATTTCAACAAATCAGAACTTTCGATACCTGCTCACAATCATCGATCGTTTCACGAGATGGCCCGAGGCCATACCTATCTCGGAAATTACAGCCGAAGTTGTTGCGCAGAAGCTCCTTGAGGGATGGATATCTCGATTTGGTGTGCCAGCAACCATAACAACGGATCGAGGTAGGCAATTTGAGAGCCACTTATTTCGCCAGCTCAATAGATTGCTAGGTGTACAACATATTAAAACCACTGCCTACCACCCACAGTCAAATGGATGTATTGAACGTTTCCACCGAACCCTCAAGGCTGCTCTCATCGCCGCGGACACAGTATCGTGGGTTGACGCCCTCCCTCTGGTCATGCTAAGCCTTCGAAACACTTTCAAATAGGACATTGCGTGTACAGCCTCCGAGTTAGTGTATGGTACCCCAGTATGTCTCCTTGGACAGCTGCTTGTCCCTAGTGCTGCTACACCCGACGAGCACAGTTTTGTCCAACGACTACGTCAGACCATGGGAGCATTGCGGCCTGTACCGACGAGCAACCACTCAGTCCTCACTGCCTTTGTCCATCCGGATCTGCAGACTACGAGTCATGTGTTTGTGCGGATTGATAAAGTAAAGCCTCCGCTTACACCTCACTATACAGGCCCGTTTAGAGTGATAGAACGAAGTGACAAGTTTCTAACGGTGGATGTCAAAAATGTTCCTCAGCGAATTTCCATGGACCGACTCAAACCAGCATATATTCCAGCGAACCAACAGGTGCAGGAAGAACATGCATATTCCAACCGTCTGATGAGCAACACAGGTCAACATAGCCTTTCGAAACCAGTAGGTTCCTGCCTGGAGGGGAGCCCTGTGGCAGATTGACAGTTAACCTACGACCACATATGTGTTGACCGACTGGGGAAAGAATAGGAGATTGATTAACCGACGTCTGTCAGAACACATTCAGAAACTCCGAAGAGAACTGTCATAGTTTTTCTTACTTGTTTAGTATGTAGTTTGTTGTAAATAAACAAATATAGTCTGGGCTGATTATATCGGAGAATAGGCCATTTTTGGGAAAAGTTATTTACCAGCAATTTTATTGCTGAAATGGAATCTTATGATTGTATATATTAATAATATAGGTATGCAAAGTCCGCAGATAGTGTGCTACTTTTTTTATAAAGAAAATGGCGCCCGAAAATCGTGTTTTCTTCAATTTTTGCTCTATAACTCCAAAGATTTTAACTTTACACCAAAAATACTCAAATAAAAATTCACCAGAATTAAATTATGCATAGAGACGTGTTTTTTCCGATTTACTTCGACGAAAACTTTCCCCGGAAAAAGCGGGTATTTCCAACAATATCTTTAATTTTCAACTAAACTTTTAGGTAAGTAATTGTTAATCAATAATTAAATAACTTGGTAATGTAAAAGCCCTTTTTGTATGTATTATAATTCCAGAAGCCAATGGAAATTCAGTGAACAGTTTAGTAACAATTGAATCGTTAATTAAAAATTTACGGTCGCTATAATAACGACAATAATTACGATGCATAAGAATAATTATGATTTTTTCATAAAAAGACACTATACCTATCTAATGCACTTTAAAGAATTGAAATTATACTATATAAGCGGCCTCAGCAATATTTTAAAATTATAAACAATTTTTTGGCTTATAAACAAATAGAATATCTCGGGAAATATTAAACTAAATTAAATTATGAAAACGGTATTTAAAAAACAACGGCAGTACGCTTCTTCTAAAAGAAAGAACGTTCAACTACGACGAGTGGTTCCTGAGATACAATCGGTGAAATTTGACCGGAATTTACGGCAAAGATATAAACAATAGGATCATAATTTTCAAACTATCACCTTTTTTATTTTTGTCCTCTTTCTCGACACCAATTTTCATATCCTTGAAATACTCATAACATATATTATTATAATAAAAACTATCGATAATACGTGTGAAAATTGCCAAAAATAGCAAAATTCCAATCAAAAATTAGGTTGGAGAAAATGTAACCCTCAAACTTCAAAATCGGTATACGTTAAAAAAATGCATTTTCTCGGCTTTCCATGGAGCAATTTCCTTCATTCTTTTTTTGTTCCCAAGTAACTCGAGTAGAGCCATCGAACTAATGTATTACTAAATGTCAGACTTGCTTTTGTTTTGTTATAATAAATTAATTTATTTATTATAACACAAAATTTTAATTTGTTTAAATAAAAATTGTTTAAATAGTTATACAGCTTTCAAGTGAGAATATTTATGTTTTTAACTTTAAAAGGTACACTTGTAGTAAGTTAATCTAAAAAAAGCCTACAACTGGAAAAAATATCTAGTTTTCTTTTCTTATAAATAAATTAATCTATTATAACAAAACAAAAGCAAGTTTGACATTTAATAATGAGTTAGTTCGATGGCTCTACTCGAGCTATTATGGAACAAAAAAAGAATGAAGGAAATTGCTCCATGGGAAGCCGAGAAATGCATTTTTTTAACATATACCGATTTTGAACTTTGAGGGTTACATTTTCTCTAACCTAATTTTTGATTGGAATTTTGTTATTTTTGGCAATTTTCACACGTATTATCGATAGTTTTTATTATAATAATATATGTTATGAGTACTTTAAAGACATGAAAATTTTTGTGGAGAAAGAGGACAAAAATAAAAAGGTGATGGTTTGAAAATTATGATCCTACTGTTTATATCTTCGCCGTAAATTCCGGTCAATTTTCACCGGTTGTATCTCAGGAACCACTCGTCGCAATTAAACGTTTTTCTTTTAAAAGAAGCGTCCTGCCGCTGTTTTTCGAATACCGTTTTCACAATTTAATTTAGTTTAATATTTCCCGAGATATTCTATTTGCTTATAAGCCAAAAAATTGTTTATAATTTTAAAATATTCCTGAGGCCGCTTTAATAGTCCAATTTCAATTCTGTAAAGTACATTAGATAGGTATAGTGTCGTTTTATGAAAAAGTCATAGTTATTCTTATGTATGATAATTATGGTGGTTATTATACCGACCGTAAATTTTTAATTAACAATTTAATTGTTGCTAAACTGTTCATTCAATTTTCATCGGCTTCTGGAATTATGATCTATGTGAAAAGGGCTTTTAAATTGCTGAGTTATTTAATTATTGATTAACAATTACTTATCTAAAATTTTAGTTGAAAATTAAAGATTTTGTTGGAAAAACCCGCTTTTTCCGGGGAAAGTTTTCGTCGAAGTGAATCGGAAAAAACACGTCTCTATATAGAATTTAATTGCGGTGTATTTTTATTTGGGTATTTTTGGTGTAACGTTAAAATCTTTGGAGTTATAGAGCAAAAATTGAAAAAAACACGATTTTCGGGCGCCATTTTGTTTATAAAAAAGTAGCACACTATCTGCGGACTTCGCATACCTGTATTATTAATACATACAATAATAAGATTAGGTTCCAGCAATAAAATTGCTGGTAAATAACTTTTCCTTGTATTTTGCTAATTAGCCCAGAGTAATAAAGTAGTTTAAAGTGTGCCCCGACTACTTTGCATCCCGCAAACCGGCCACAATCTTGTCCAGCATTTTACGTTTTAGAAAAATTATTTGCAAACAACCACGGTAGCGAATTATTTACTGATTTTTATTTGAATCTGGAAATTACTGAAACGTTTAGTAAAAACTAGTTTTGACTGAATTATATTTAGTGTCAACTAGAATTAACTGAAAATATTTGATAGTTCTAGTTTTCACTAGTTAAAACTAGAATTGTATAAAGCCCATAGTTACAACTAGTTTTTCCTAGTAAATTCGGGTTTTAACTGAAATCGGGTTTTTACGGTAACATATACATTGAAAACATTCATTGAAAATATAATAATATAACATAAGCGGACTATTTAAATTTTTTTAATACAAAAATTCGTTTTATATACATAGCTGCTTCATTTTTGGCGATAAAAAGTTTTTTGAAAAATAATTTTGTAGAATTTTTGTCGAGCTATAAGACTGCGTAAATTAAATTCCATAATATCTCTTAGTTTTTAATTGGGATGGGTTTAAAGGGCTCGAATAAGGGAGTGTTTGCTCGTAAATAGAGGTTTTAAACAATTTAAATTTTAAACAATGACAATTTCTGCACAAGAAAATTTCAATTCAGAAAAAAGATACAACTCAGTAGTCCATAATTTTTTTCCTATCTCCAGTATTTTCGGAGATATTTTGAAGAAAAGGTGAAAAATAAGAAATTGCAAAAAACCTATTTTCCTTTAAACTCCAATGTTTCTAAAATTAGGTTTTTAAATAGGTCAAATTTTTGTGGAGTATTTATAATGTATATATAAATGGAATTACAGGAAGTTGAAGACCAATTTTTAATTAAGAGGGTAGTTAGTGGGTTGTTTTCACTGATTTTTTCGTAGAGAAAAGCAGGTACCGATATTTTTTTGATCATAAGTCGCTAAATTTTTATGCTAGAAACTTTTTATTAATTTTTTTTGAAAGGTCCAGTTGTATGCTTGAAAAAGATTATGTTTTCCTCGAAAAATGCAAAGTTTTCCCGTTATTTGGCTTTAACTATTTCAAATTATGCATTTGATGAAAAAAGCTAACATTTAACATGCCGTATCTCCGTTCCTATTAATCGTAAAAATATTATAGGATAAGAATTTGGTTTGTGTTACTAAAAGGCACAATTTTGCTATCTACAGCTTTAAGAGTTACAGAGTACAAAAAACCCTCAAAAAGGTGCATTTTTTCGTCGAAAAACTATTACTTTCAACCGCGAATAACTCGGAAAATATTAGTTTTACGAAGAAAATGTAAAAAACACTTTTTTCTTTGAACCACTGTCTACATCTACTTACATGGTTAAAATGTAATAAAAATTTCCACCCCCGAGATGGGATGGCAACCACCCCCAAGGTTTTAGCGTACAGCGGCATGATATAGAAAATTATCCTTGGACTATTCCAACTTACGAGGAGTTGGTTCGTAACCTCTCACCTGAACACAAGTACTTACCTTGTGCAATTTTCGAGCAAGGATGAAATACATTCACATGTGATCTTTATATCTTAAGACATCGACTGAATGGCGACCACTTTTTATTATAGAATGTAACAATAATGTATTTTAGAGGTTTTTATACCTATTGAAGTGGCTAGTTTCAATTACTTGTACACTGGACGCTTACACTGATGATGATCAGTCTCACCGAAAACGTTTTGTACTTCCACTCCTTCGTGGATAAATTTTAAGGATTTTTTAATAAATTCATATATGCCTACATACAACAGAAGTGTTTACTTCATTCTACGTTGAAATAGTGAAGTGTACAAATAAAGAAGCCAAAAAATCCTGGACATAGAGAACTGGGAATATTGTGACTCAACACAGCTAAATGCCTTTATTGGACTACTACTAACTGCAAGGCACCTGAGTGCCAACAACCATAAAGTAAATGTACTTTGGAGTAAATTTTGTGGATCTCCTATATTTAAAGCTACCATGGGGATAAAACGGATTAAAAAATTTGATAAAATTTATTTTCGATTTGACGAAAAAACACGAGGCCTCCGACAAATTAGCAGCAATACGCGATGTATAGAACAAAGTCAACCAGAACAAACATAACGGTAGATGAGCAATTTGTTCAGTATCGAGAAACGTGTCCTTTCAAGCAATATATGCATTCAAAGCCAGATAAATATGGCATTAAAATGGTACAAAAATATGGTGGACCTGTGACCCGGAAACATATTACCCGTTAGGTGAATTACCATATAAAGGAAAAAACCAGAAATACAGTAGCAAAAGGCCTTGCATCTTAAGTTGTAAAGCAATTTGTTAAGCGTTAGTATAATTCCAACAGGAATGTGAATATCTATAACTATTTCTTGCACATGAATTCTTGGCAAACTTACCAACTCTGGTGGGCATAGTTAAAAAAATAAGAGGTTTGTTCTTTAGAAATTTCTACCACACCAGAACCGCTTAGAGAAATCTTCAATTTTCATATTCACTCCAAAAGCATCTCGTATTTCCTACGTTCCGGAAAACCAATAAGTCCTACTCCTGTCTACCATACATCACAATGTTGACTGTGAAAATGATGTTAACAAAAAACCAGACAAGACACTCTATTATAATAGTACAAAATGTGGAGTCGCTACGCTAGATCAAATGGTTCATAAGACGGTTCATAATTTTTTTTAATATTAGAAATACATATCTATAGGAAGTAACTACTATGAATAGTACATTTAAGAACAGTGGTGGGTAAAACGGACCAGAGTTGCCTAGTTACTTAAGTAATGTGTGAAGGGTTAAACAATACGATAAACTTACGAAACATACCCTGTAGAAGTCGTTAGCAAAAATATAAGATGCCTTACGGTATATTCCCTTTAAAAATATTAACCATAAATCGTGAGTGGATGAGGTAGTGGAGTGTTATTATTTTGTCAGCTTCAAATGATGTATATAGACCCTTTAGAGGGTCACTATATGGATGTTCGAATTTAAATGAAATTATTGCGATGGCTTATCATATCTCTTAATCGTCTTGAGGGAATAGTGGTATATGTCGAGGAACAGTGGTTGTTATTTTAATAGTAAAACACTATTTAGTACACTGTAATTTGATATAATTACAATTATTAAGAAATTTCTTTCTATAGTAAATTAATAGTAAATAAAGGTGAGAAAGCCAAATAAATGTTTTCACACTTACGTTTATACTGTGGACTAATTATCAAAATAAAAGGAAAAGTTATTTACCAGCAATTTTATTGCTGGAATCGAATCTTATGATTGTATATATTAATAATATAGGTATGCAAAGTCCGCAGATAGTGTGCTACTTTTTTATAAACAAAATGGCGCCCGAAAATCGTGTTTTTTTCAATTTTTGCTATATAACTCCAAAGATTTTAACTTTACACCAAAAATGCCCATCTACAAATTCACCGTAATTAAATTCTGCATAGGGACGTGTTTTTACCGATTTATTTTGACGAAAATTTTCCCCGGAAATGCGGGTTTTCCAACAAGCTCTTTAATTTTCAACTAAAATTTTAGATAGGTAATTGTTTATTAATAACTAAATAACTTGGTAATATAAAAGCTCTGTTCGTATAGACTATAATTCCAGAAGCCGATAATAATTGAATGAACACTTTAGCAACATTTGAATTGATAACTAAAAATTTACGGTTGCTATAATAACCACAATAATTAAGATACATAAGAACAACTATAATTTTTGTATAAAAAGACACCGTACCTATCTAATGTACGTTGTATTTAATGTACAGTATCTAATGTACAGTATACATTACTGTATCTAATGTAAAGAATTGAAATTGGAGTAGTTAAGCAGCCTCAGGAATATTTTAAAATTATAAACAATTTTTTGGCTTATAAATAAATAGAATCACTCGGGAAAAATTAAATTAAAATAAATCTTGAAAACGGTATTGGAAAGAAAACGACAGGACGCTTCTTCCACAAGAAAAAACGTTTAATTATGATGAGTGGTTCCTAAGATACTACCGGTCAAAGTTGACCGACATTTTCGCACCTCGCACCTCGCACCTCGCACATCGCACATCGCACCCCGCACCCGCACCTCCCACCTCGCACCTCGCATCTGCACCTCGCACCTCGAACCTAGCACCTCGCACCTCGCCCCACGTACCTCGCACATCAGACCTCGCACCTCGCACCTCGCACCTCGCACCTCTTACCTCGCACCTCGCCCCTCGCACCTCGCACCTCGCACCTCGCACCTCGCACCTCTCACCTCGCACCTCGCACACCGCACCTCGCACCTCGCACCTCGCACCTTGCAGTTCGCCCCTCACACCTCGCACCCCGCATCGCGCACCTCGCACCTCGCACCTCGCACATCGCACCTCGCACCTCGCACCTCGCACCTCGCACCTCGCACCTCGCACCTCGCACACACCAGTGTATGTAGTGAGTATGTAGTACGGAAAAATAAGTTTGGGAAACGCTGATCTGTACTGTCTGCTACATTACAAACGGAACACTTTGTAGCTTCTCTGCGTGTGTATACCTACTATGGCCCTACTGTGTCCAAGGTATTTGAACGTTATATTTAATTGTATTGAACACAGTTGAATTTTTGAATTTTTTTACTCCTATTGTTTTGGAACACTAGACAAAGAGAAAAATACTTCTGAACTCAAATAATAACCCTAAACCATCAACAACTTTTCACAATAACAGTTTTCGATTTTGTGAAATATACAGATAATTTTATCATTTATTTCATTTATATCACTTTATTTTTTTTATCAAATTATTTTTGAAATTAATACTTCTTCTTCTTCAGATACAAATCCACTAATGGATATTAGCGATCACAGTTTCCATTAGATCTCTGTTTATTGCAATATGTATCAGACATTGTATGTCGTTAATCCCTGTCCATTGCCTTATGATTCGGAACGGGATATTAGCGATCACAGTTTCCATTAGATCTCTGTTTATTGCAATATGTATCAGACATTGTATGTCGTTAATCCCTGTCCATTGCCTTATGTTTCGGAACCAGGGCATTTTCTTGCATGCTATTCCTCTCTTGCCTTCAATTTTACCCTGGAGTATAATTTAAAGGAACTGGTATTTCATGATGTGACCCAGAGATGCCATTTTCCTTTTCTTGACGGTTTCGAAAAGTTGGCGTTCTTTGTTGATTATCTTAAGGACATCTACATCTATTTGTGACTTTCGCCGTCCATGGTATCTTTAGGATATGACAACAAAAATAATAATACATGGTCGTATAAATAAAAACTTAAGGAACCAATAGATGATAGTCAGTTTGGGTTCAGAAAAGGACTGGGAACCAAAGAGGCGTTATTTGCATTTCATGTGATAGCTCAAAAATGCATGAAAAAATAATTTGACAAAGTAAGACATGAAAAATTAGTCCAAATTCTAAAGACAAAAAACATAGACAAAATGGACTTACAAATAATCAAACCTTTACTGGAATCAAAGAGCACAAATTGTAATAGATAACGAGTCCAGTCCAGAAATTGAAATCAGGAGAGGTAGGTGTTAGGCAGAGATTGTATTATCTCTCCATTACAATTTATTATATATAGTCAAGCCATTTTTATGGAAGCACTCCTATCTCAAAGTAAAGGAATTATAATAATTAACGAAAAATCTGTCAACAATACAAGATATGCAAATGACACCGTGAACATGGCAAGCTCTGCTGAACAACCCTAATTAATACTAAACAAAACAAACAATTTCTGTAAAGAATATGGACTAACAATGAGTATAAAAAGACCAAACACATGATAATCACTATACAAACAAGCATACATTTGGGAAATGTACCGATAGAAAGGGTTGATAAATACAAACACCTAGGAACCTGGATTTCAGATATCTAATAATGATCTAACAACAGAAATTAGGGCCAGGATAGAAATAAAAAGAAATGCGTTTGTCTTCCTCTTCTTTTTCTTCGTGCGAATAAGATTACTCCTGTTTGTCTACCACTTATTTTCTTTCAGTTGTTGCTGACTGTACATTGTTTTTCCATCTTTTCGGCTGCCTTCCAACGGGTCTTCTGCGCTAGACGGCTTGTTGTTTTTACAGATGTTCGCTAATCTATCTGGTTCCATTCGATTTACATGTTTGTTACAGTTTTTATTTCTTGTTTCCACCTGTTAATATTTTGAATTTTGGATCGTTTTCGTATACTTCTGCTTTGTCTGTCTCTTAATGATATGCCCGCTGTTGATCTTAATAATTTCATTTCGATATTGTTGATTTGTTGTTTCGTCTTTCTTGTCTCTGTCCTTGTCTTCGCTGCATATGTTAGGAGAGGTCTTACGGTTGTCTTGTATACTTTTATGTTGCTTTCTGTAATCAGATATTTGTTTCTCCATATGGTTTCTTGGAGGCAACCACTTACTCTTGCTGCTTTTGTTGCTTGTGTTGTGGTCTCTGTTCTTATATTCCTGTCTCTATACTTTATTTCACGTTAAGAATAGACCGTTACGATTGTGGAGATCAGTGTTGATAAACCTCTCGGGCACGGGTGGCTACTCGACTTCCGATATACGACTCATTTTGATCAGTACGGCGTGGCATCGGCGCGCTTCTTTCTTTCATAAGAAATGCATGGGGCTATATTCGCAATGTTATATTTTTAACGTGAAATAAAGTATAGTGATTCTTACTCCTAGGTAATTGAATTTCGTTACTTGTTCTACAATTTTGCCGTCTATTTCTAACTTGCATTAACGCGGCTCTTTACTTATCACTATACATTTAGTTTTTTCTACTGATATCCTCATATTTATTAAGTTTGTTTGCTGTGATATTGAAAGTATGGAGCTGCCTTTTTAGGTCAGCCTCGTTATCAGCAATTAGCACTGCATCATCGACATAGCATAGTATCGTGATTTTATGCGCTCCCATGTGGTATACATGTCGTTTTCTTACTTCGTGAATTATTTGATTTATCACCATATTGAATAAAAATGGGCTAAGCGAGTCTCCTTGGCGGATTCCTCCTTTTAGTTCTATGCGTTCGGTTTCTCCTGTTGACATTATGACGCTGGTCGTGTTGTTCTTGTTAATTTCATTAACTAGCCTTATTATCTGATGGTCTATTTGTTTAGCTTGTAAAAAATTTAAGATGTTATTTCGCCTCACCCGGTCAAAAGCACTTTTTAAATCTACAAACACATGTATGCCGGTTTTCCATTTTCCATATTCTACTATTTGTCTGATAATACAAATTGCATTTATTGTGCTGCGGTTCTTCCGGAAGCCTTGTTGTTCATCTGCCATGTTCTCTTTTTCCTCGATTTTATCTTTTATGACTGACGTCAACCATTTTTTTAAATAAAAATAATTCTCTGCAACAAAGACCTTGGATTAGATCTGAGAGTAAGAGGTTTGAGATACTATGTCGTGTTTTCGATACTGCAATATAGACTTGAAAGCTGGACATTGAATCAAGAATACATAAATATTCTACCGTCATTTGAAATGTGGTGTTACAGAAGGATGCTTAGAATAGCATGGATACTGAAAAAACGAACACGAAAGCGTTGTGAGAAATGAGTAAAGAATGCGAAATAATAAACAAAATAAAAAAAGAAAGTTACAATATCTGAGACATTTGAGGAGACAGCGATATAAAATGCTAAAACTGATAATGCAGGGAAGATAAGAAGAGGAAGGAGTATAGGAAGAAGGAAAGTTTCATGGTTGAAGAATTTAAGGGACTGGTTTAACTTCAGTTTGATAGAAGTCTTCACGGCAACAGTAGATACATTAAAGATAGTGATGATGATATCTAACCTCCTATTAGGGGACGGCATTTAAAAGAGAAGACATGCTTTACTATTTAATGAAATTAATATTTTTTTATATCTATGAAATTAATATTTAATTAAATTTGATATATTATGATGGTTGCATCTTAGGTTTTGCACCATGCAGAGCTTTTTATTAATAATCACTTTTTTCGTAAAATTAATAATAAACAAGTTTTCCATATTATGGTTTCAACTTACGCAGAAAAACTGTATACACACTAGTTGTGCTTTAAATGTATTTCATAGTTACAAACATTTACAATTATGTAGAAATGATATTTATTTTCTTATTATCTCCTTATAAGGATAGATTTTCCTACAACACTTCAAACATATTTTTGAACATCCCATCCTTGTTAAAATTTATTAATAATATGTTTTTCAACCTTTAGTTAACTACGTAACGTCAACTAGAGAATAAAATATTGGATAAATGTAGATTTCTTGTACATAACATCTATGACAAGTATATAAATTAACTTTATTGATGGTCACACTAATTGAAACGTTTACTGTTTCCATATTAACGGTTAAATTAATAATCAAGGATTTTGCTTCTTTGAAAATTCTCAAATATACTTCAAAACATTTCCTGTACATTTCCTAACATCAGAAACAAACTACTAATTACGTCTTTTTAACACAATCTTTTATTATTAACATTATATATGAATTTATATTGCAAACATATAGGGCTGTATTGTTTTCAGAAATAGATGTTTTTGAAAAGTAAATTAGATACATTTTTTCATTAAACTTTACAAAAACTACTACACCAATTAAAACAATTAGAAAAGAACTAAAACGCGACATACAAAAATGGAACGAGAACTTAATAGAGCGAGTCATTGAAAACAACAGAGGCTTAAAATGTCTAAGACCCGCACTAGGTGTTCAAAAAATTATCAAAATTAAAGACGCCAGTAATAAGGAAGAGAAGGACAAATATAAAATAACAAAAATAGTCGAAGACTTTTACAAAACCTTGTACAGTTCGCAAAGCCAGCCTAATGAATCAACAAAGGAGAACGTCAAAAGAAAAATAAAAAACATGGGATCAGAGGTAATACCAAATATAAAAGAATTCGAAATAGAAAGTGCTGTAAAAGAACTAAAAAATAATAAGGCTCCAGGACACGACGGTATAATTGCCGAGCTCTTGAAAACAAGCCAAACAGTAACAATCCCTATACTAACAGAGCTATTTAATAAAGGGTCTAGGACGTTTCATCGCCGCCAGTTCATCGCCGCCGTTTCGATGCCGCCAGTTCATCGCCGGCCGATTCATCGCCAGTCAGTTAATCGCTAACTGATATATTTCCGAACCAATTTTAGTCGAAAGTTACATTTATTATTTATTTTTAGTATTAATTAGGAATTCTAGGAAATGCGAGATATGACCACTCCCGTTGCCCTACTTAATCTTTTAATAGACTTTTAAACTTTTATAATATAAAATTAAATTTAACACTACAAATTTAATACTATTTATTATCAAATTTAGGGGAAGTAGAAATAGAACAGTAAATTAATATAATAATATTTTTTTATCTTTTTTTTGTCATAAGTTTTAAACTGAATTTAACATCGTGTCGTGTCGTCTCCCATAATACAAAATCAACTGATTCCTACACAAAAAATGGCACTACAGAATTATAGACCTATATCGCTGCTCAGTCAAGTATACAAACTATTTATGAGAATTATTAACAATCGGTTGACCTACAAAATGGACAATTACCAACCAGTGGTTCCCGAATACCGGGAACTCGGACGATTTTTGTCCGGTATTCGATACCGGTTTTTATAATAAAAATACCGGTATTTCGGTATTAGCTTAATTTATAAAAAGTGAATTGATGCACAATAAACTTTCTTCTAAGATATTTTTTGCTATTACAAGTAATTATTTTTGAAGATAAACAACCAATATCATTGTAAAAAATATTTATTAAACACGTTTATTACACATACAAGTCAAGTATAACGCTTTCTAGAATCGTGAATGTCGTTAATTTAAGAGGAAAGAGTAGCGATCAACAGGTAGCGAAAACGCGTTCCAAGATTGCCGCTGTAATTTTGAATGTTTTTCGAGATATTTGGCACACCTATTCGTAATATAATAAAGAATGCCGGTACAGAGCCCAATTTAAAAAATATATTAATATGTGGAAATTACTCTGTAATTAAATACAATATTAAAAAAACGAGCCTGTACCGCCATTAAGAAGAACAAAAAAATACACTTTCATCAAATAAACTTTTTCATCCGATGCCTAGATTTTGTGTCATTTTGGAACTACTAATGAAATAAAAAATTTTAGTAGTTCCAAAATGACACAAAATCTAGGTATCGGATAAAAAAGTTTATTTGAAGAAAGTGTATTTTTTTGTTCTTCTTAATGGCGGTACAGGCTCGTTTTTTTAATATTGTATTTAACTACAGACTAATTTCTACATAATAATATATTTTTCAAATTGGGCTCTGTACCGCCGTTCTTTATTATATTACGGATATGTGTGCCAAATATCTCGAAAAAATATTCAAAATTAGAGCCGCAATCTTGGAACGCGTTTTTGCTACCTGTTGATCGCTACTGTATCACCTTAAGGCGAAGGGTTATATAATATGGTGTATTCCACGAATATACGTCTGTTTTGGATTATCGCGACAACGAATATTTTAGTGTGCAACATAGGAAGTACGAAAGTATTTTGCTCTAATAATTACTCCAATAAACAACAATATAATTTGCAATTTACTTTCGTTCTTCATATTTTGCACAGTAAAATATTCGTTGTCGCGATAATCCAAAACCGACGTATATTCGTGGAATGGGGTATATCAGCTTTGCACTTAAATTATTAAATCTCGTCTATACAAATACATAAAATGAGTTATATAAAAATTCTTAAATATTTAAAATTAGACTACTTTATTTTATAAATAAGCCGTAAGATTTATTAATCAGAATTATTGTTTTTACATTTTCAGTTCTATTTTTCATTTTTTTTTGTGTATTGTGGTGTATAAATTAGGCTCACTTATTTTCTGAATTATTAATAATAATTGAAAATATATAGTGGTCTAAATTCAGAGTAATCCATATAAAATATTTGTCATAGTGAGTTAATCTTTGTATTAATATATTTTAAAGTTAAATTAATTTACAAATAGCAAATTTCATAAGTAAAAGTACTCTCCTATTATATGCAAAATTTTTCCCAGAATCAAATATATAGTTTTTCTATGTGCACATTTTTGTATCTATCTATTCCTACTTTCTATGTAATGTTATAAACAACATCTACTCATTTTAAAACAAAACTTTATAGGTTTCATATATTATTTATTAACAAGTCGATAATAACTGAGGATAGTATAAATATAGAGTGTATATTTTTTATTCATAATACCGGTTTTAATACCGGGATCCCGGTATTTGAAATTTTAAATACCAAATACCGGTATTGAGATTTTGGCTCGATATTGTAAGCCCTAAGTACATTAGACCATCTTCTGACAATGAGAACATTGATAGCAAAGGCGAATGAATACCAACTACCCGTATTTCTTGTCTTCGTAGACTATGAAAAGGCGTTTGATAGTATCGAGATATGGGCCATAGAACAAGCTATTAATAGTAGAATAGATTCGAGATACAGACAACTTATACATAATATATATGAAAATGCAACAATGATAGTACAACTAGACGAAAATACAAATCCCATCCCCATTAAGAGATGTGTGAGGCAAAGAGACGTAATATCGCCAAAGCTTTTCAACCCAGCCCTAGAAGACGTCTTTAACACGACAAATTGGTCAACCTATGGCATTAACGGTTATGGCAAGAAGCTAAACCATCTAAGATTCGCCGACGATATTGTGATTATAGCACGCTCATTTGAGAAACTGCAAATTATGATGGAGGAACTCGCAGGCAGCTCCCAATACGTCGGCCTAAAAATGAACATGAGAAAAACAAAATTAATGACAAACACAGATGACCTCAGACGTATAACTATAAACGGCAGTGAGATAGAAAAAGTCCAGGAATATATCTATCCTGAAATTTGACAAAGAGAATTTGTGGGTTTTAGATTTTTGTGGGTTTTAGATGTGCCTATGAGAGTGTAGAAAGAAACGCACTATACAAAGCCGTGGTAGATGTCAATATCCCAATATACTTAGTTAAATAGGTGAAAGAAACCCTCTCAACTGTCAAGTGTAAGGCTAGAATACAGAACTTTCCAGACACAAATAGGACTTCGATAGCGAAATAGTCTATCGTACCTCCTATTCCACATTATCCTAGAGAAAGCTATTAGAGAATGTGGAATAACAACAAGAGGAACCATTATTAATCTTCTTCTTCATGTGCCGTGCTCGATTATCGAACGTTGGCTATCAAATTGGCTATAGCAATTTTGTTAACGGCAGCTCGGAAAAGGGATGCAGAGGATACCATTCTCTCAGGTTTTTAAGCCATGACGTTCTTCTTCGACCTGGCTCTCTTCTTCCTTCTACCTTGCCTTGTATTATTAAATGGAGTATATTATATCTCTCTGGGTGTCGCATAACATGGCCAAAATATTCAAGTTTTCGATTTTTAACTGTTCTGACGACTTCTGTGACTTCTCCCATCCGGTGCAAAACAACTTCGTTACGAACTCTATCCACCCAACTTATTCGTAGGATTCTTCGGTATACCCAAATTTCAAAGGCTTCCAATTTCTTGAGAAGAGTATCTGTTAAAGTTCAACCTTCGACACCGTACAAAAGAGTAGAGAACACATAACATCTCACTAATCTAATTTTAAGATTAAAAGTAATGTTGTTTCCACATAAAAGTTTCTTTATCTTAAAGAATGCAGCTCTGGCCTTCTCTATACGTATTCTAATTTCTTTGCTCATGTCCCAGTTCTCATTTAGATTACAACCAAGGTAGGTGATACTGTTAGTTCTCTCTAATTGTTCACCATAAGCTGTTACTACTTCCGGTTGTATTGGCGTCTCACTGACAACCATCACCTTGGTCTTTGTGTTGTTTAGCTTGAGTCCATATTCATCACACGTTGTGGTAATCCTATTAATCAGATGTTGAAGTTCTTCATAATTGCTCGCAATTAACACCGTGTCATCCGCATATCTCAAATTATTAATATTGACGCCATTCATTTTGATACCACATTGAGCATTATCCACTGCTTTATTGAAAACAAACTCAGAATATATGTTAAATATTAGTGGGGAAAAAATGCAGCCCTGCCTTACTCCTCTTCGTATTTGAAGTTCTTCAGACGTGTCCCAGCCAATCCTGATGTTTGCACGTTGATGCCAGTAAAGATTTTTGATAATGCGTAGGTCTTTATCATCAATACCCACTTTCTGAAAAATAGCAATCATTTCCGTATGTTTAACGCGATCAAAGGCCTTCTCAAAGTCAATGAAACACATATAAACCGGATGTTCGACATCTCTGCATCTCTGTACCATAACCTGAATACTAAACAGTGCTTCTCTGGTCCCAAGGTTATTGCGGAATCCAAACTGTGTATCACCAAGCTGTTCTTCTATTTTTTCGTACATCCTAGAGCGCAAAATTCGTAGAAATATCTTTAAAACATGACTCATCAAGCTAATGGTTCGGTAGTCACTACATCTTTTCGCGTTTGCTTTTTAATGCTTTGCATTATTAATAGGAGTATACAAATAGCCTATGTGGATGACATCGATATCATAGCAAGAAGAAAGGCGGACCTGGTTAAATCGTTTACAGCATTGGAAACAGCAGCAAAAAATGGGGCTATATGTTAATACCAGTAAAACACTGTATGAAGGTGATAAACAATATGCAAGTAGCATAATCCGAAGATCTAACAAATAAAACATATACTTTTAACACTAGAAGCACCAGAGCGGTCATTTTGACTGCTTTCTATTTTTGACGCTCTGTATTACTTATTCCTAGTTGTTTTAGAAAGTTGATAATTTAGGACTTTTCTTAGATCTATTTGAGAATTAGTATTCCTCCTTTACAGATACTTAGTATAATTACTTTTTGAGATGTGTTAATATATACGTAGAAGCGCCAGGTCGGTCATTTTGAATGCTTTCTATTTTTGACCCTCTGTATTAGTACTTATTCATAGTAATTGTGAAAACTTAATAATTTAGGACTTTGCTACATCTATTTAAGGATTATATTTACAGGTAGATACTTAGTGTACCTAATTACTTTTTGAATATGTTGATGTCTACCTAGAAAAAATGCGGTCCTTCCTACGGAGGAGAAGTACCAGATCAGAGCGATCATCAACAGATAAATTTGCACTTGCATCGGCAATATGGAACCTATTTACAGAAAAGTGTATATTTTGCTATACCTACAACTAACTAAAATATATCTATCGACGAACAGCTTTTTCCCACAAAGGCAAGATGTCACTTCACCCAGTAGATACATGGTGTATAAACCCGATAAGTTTGGAATCAAATTCTGGCTTACAGCTAATACCTAGTCCAAATATTTATTGCACGGATTTCCTTACCTACGGAAAGATTTACCAGACAATCAACTTCAAGGAGAACATGTAATTAGACGTCTAATGGGCCCATTTATGAATTAAGGAAGAAATGTCATGACACATAAATAGAATTAGGAAAGAAGGCTACCAGCAGTACTGGAACAATAAACCGAGCAAGAAAGGACATTTCTCCGTAAAAAAACCGAAAAGATGGAATTGTACAAATCAAAAATTTTCATACACGAAGACTTGAGCTAACCAGGGAAAGCAGGCGTACCAGAGAAAAATGATCACAAATATTCTAGCGCTGAGTTCTCTATACTCAAAGAATATTGAAATAGGCATAGATAAAAAGAAGAAACCTGAAGTTATTACCTACTACAACCACACAAAATGCGGAGTAGACGTTGTATAGCAGATGGCCATATAGTGTTCAACCAAATCAGCTTCAAGAAGATGGCGTTGCAGACTTTTTTTTTAATATCTTAGATATGGTAGGAATAAATGCGTGGATTCTATATAAGGAAGTTACTGGTTGTCAAATATCTATGCAAACTTTCCTACTTCAGCTAGCACAAGAATTGCGACAAGATCATATGAGTAAGGGCAGGACAACATCAACGGATAAAAATCAGAGATACATTACCTCAATAAAATAATAAACGTAGGCAGTGACAAAAGCTACAGTATCTCGGACATGTGATGCGGAGCGAGAAGTATGGCATCCTGCGACTCATAATGCAAGGAAAGGTAGATGGCAGAAGAAGCATCGGAAGAAAACGAATTTCATGGCGTGGAACCTGGGAGAATAGTTTGGACGGAGTTCAAAACAACTATTTAGAGTTACTGACCGAAAAATTAAAATAGCTATGATGATAGCCAACAAAAAGCGAAAACAACTGGCGATAGAAAATTCTAGTACCCGTCATCTTGACCGCTCCGGTGCTTCTAGGTATGTAACAATGTTGGTGCTTCTAGTGTTAAAGGAGTAAGGAAGTTCATATATCTAGGCTCACACATCAACCAAAGTAACACAATTATTGCAAAAATTAACTAGCATAGTATGGATAACCAATAATAGCATAGTATGGATTAAACAAACTTTTAACTTAAAAAATAGTAACAAAAAGAAGAACAGTTTACGCTGTTTTGAACGTAGAATCCTCAGACATATTTATAATGGCATGCAGGAAAACATATTATGGCGTAGATGTTATAATTGTGAGCTTTACCGTCTTTATATGATCCTAGTACTCGCAGGTTCATCAAAATAAACAGGCTGCGGTTGCTAGGCTGTTTAGAGAGAATGAACATGATGGAGCGTCAAAACACATTTATAATCAAAGACCAGATGGAATGAGGAAAAGAGGCAAGCCCAGAGCACAACTAGTTAGAAGACGATTTACCAGTGTTAAGAGTGCGAAATTGGAAAACCAAGGCGAAATACAGAAATAAATATAAGATTATTAAAACAATACCAAAAATTAAAAAAAAAATTTAAAAATAAAACACACGCAAACATATTAAAAAATGAAACAAATAAAATGATTTCTAAACAATAAGTTTTGGCAAAATTTTTGACAATATACGTATTTTCTGAAAAAAAAAATATAAATATATTTTTTCTACGGCCGTGCTTAAACAGCCACTTTCTAACACGCATTTCGTTTCTGAAAGTTGCACTTTCCCGCACGGCGTACGTGAAATAAATTTTCCCTCACGACGTGCGGGAAAGTAGAATACCTTCTAATATGGCATAATATACCATAATACATCCAATAAACTAATATTTAGATATTAGTTACTAATTTATCTCAAATGTTTTTTTTTTGGGTTGCATGTTTTAATGAAATTAACGCAATAATTCGATGAAATAAAATTATTTTGACATAATATTTAAAAGTCAAATCAGTAGACAATTACAATGGTTTTAAATCGTCGTCATGGAAACCAATATCGTCGTCGTGGTAACCCATTGTATTGAAAGTTTGATTTTGACAACCTTGTCAAAGAGTTAATTTGTGTATTTTCACTCGTAAATAAAAATTGATATGACTCTATTTTTTGTGGCTTTTTTCCAAATGTACGTCCATAGAACAAATATTATTCCTAACTCATGCGGAAAGTGTCTTCCCCACACTCGACTGCTTGCTCGAACTCCGCTAGTCGTTCGGGTCAAAGGCAGTCTCGTGCGTGAAAGTATCACTTTCCGCACTAGTTAGGAAAATAACTATATAATCATAATATATATAATCATGGATAAAAAAAATAAAAAAATAAAAACTTGCGTCAGGGATCGACGTATGAATAATGTGGGAAGATACTTGCAAGTAAATGTTTTAAACCTTTTTTTGACAGTTGTTTATTTTCTTAGTTTAATCAAATTAGTTTGATTTTTCTGCTTCTTCTTCTTCTTCTTCTTCTTCTTCTTCTTCTTGTAATAGGACTATGTCCTGTTTCTTCTGTTACAGTCTTTGCTGCGATCCGGAGCTCCAACTCTCGTACCATCGTTTTTTGGGTCTTCCTATGGGTCGCTTGGTGTTGGGCTTCTGTGTTTTCGCCCAATGCGCCATACGTTCAGGGTCCATCCGATCTACGTGGTCTCTCCACATGCGTCGTCGCGCTCTTGTCCATCTCACTACGTCTTGAACGCCTAGCACTCTCAATGTGTCTTCGTTTCGTATTCTATCTCTGAGTGTGATACCTCTTATGGATCTTAGGGTTTTCATCTCTGTTGTTCTCATTATTTGTTTGGTCTTTGTTGTCTCGGCCCTTGTCTCAGCTGCGTATGTCAGTACGGGTATAACACATGTCTTATAAATGCGGACTTTGCTTTCGGTGCTCATATATTTATTCCGCCAGATTATATCCCTCAGGAAACCAGATATTCTCGCTGCTTTCGTTGCCTGCTGTTTTGATTCTTGCCACAGATGCCTGTCGCCAGATATTTCCACACCTAAGTATCTGCAATCCATTACCTGTTCGATTATATGGTCGTCCACTACTAATTTACATCTAATTGGGTTCCTGGATATTACCATCGATTGGGGTTTCTCTTTGGATAGTGTCAGGTTATACTTTTCGGCGGTTATTTTCAATTTTTGTAGTAGGCGTTGTAAGTCATCTTCGTTTTCGGCTATTAAGATTGCATCATCTGCGTAGGAAAGTATTCTCATGGTTCGGTTACCCATTTTGTATCCCTGATTCATTATGTTAACACTACCTATAACTTCATCCATTATTAAATTAAATAGGCATGGACTGAGGCTGTCCCCTTGTCTAATGCCTGCATTGATTTTGATTTCTTCCGTGAGCCCGTGTGTGGTTTTAATTCGTGTTTTGTTGGATCTATTGAGCTCTTTGATTATGTTTCTATACCTCTGACCTACGTTTTTCTTTTCAAGGATAGTGAGCACGTCCTTTAATCGTACTCTGTCGAATGCTTGTTTCAGATCTACAAAGCATGTGAACATGGGCTTGTCGAATTCTATCGATTTCTCAACTAATTGTCGCATTATGAAAATAGCGTCTATTGTAGATCTGTTTGGGCGAAAACCCTGTTGTTCTTCCGATACACCGGCTTTCTTATATATTTTTTGGGATAGAATTTTTGTCAATAGTTTTGATGTAGAATTGAGTAGTGTAATTCCTCGGTAGTTAGTAGGATCTGTCTTTACGCCTTTCTTGTAGATTGGTATTATTATACTCTCTTTCCATTCCTCTGGTACTGTCATGTTGATTACAATTTTTTGGAATAATGTTGTTATCTCTTCTATTATTTTTGTACCTCCGTATTTAATTAATTCATTTGGTATATTATCCGGACCTGGTGATTTTCTATTTTTTGATCTTTTGATTGCTTCGTTTACTTCTTCTTGGGTGATGTTGTCATTCTCTGTTTCTTCTTGGTGAATGTTTTGTAGGTCATTTCTTTGTACTTCATTATTATCGTCGTTATCGTCTTTGTATAGATTCTCGAAATGAGTTACCCATTCTTCTGGTTTTATTGCGTTAATTTGTAATTCTTCGGTAACCGGCTTCTTCCTGTTCCTCAACATGTTCCATACCTTCCTTTGACCTCCTCGTAAATCATGTTCCATGTCATTTGAGAATTTTTCCCAATATATTTGTTTTAGATCTTTGATTCTGTTAGTTGTTCTGTTTATTTCTGATTTATATCTTTGATACTCTTCTGGGGTCCTATTCTTAATATATCTTACGTATGCATCTTTCTTCTCTTTTGCTAAATCTTTGACTTCCTGTGTGAACCATGGTTTTTGGTTTCTGCCGCTGTTTAAGTCAATTGTTCTTTCTCCAATGGCTTCTTTTGCACTACTAGTTAAATAAAATTAACATGAAGTAAAACTCCCTAGTGTAGTTGGTATATTTAATAAAAATTATAAAAATTTTTAAAAATCCAAACGGATTACGTTCAAAACGTTTTCGGACTTATCAGTCCATCATCAGTGAACCTAAAAGTAAGTAATCTCACTTAGTAAAATTGAAAAGGGTGAAATTTTGAATGTTAAAAATTGAAAAGTGTGGTTACGATTACTTACTCTCTGTCCTTGCTAAATAGCCGCAATGCCAAACACTGGTCAAGATGTATGTTCTAACTACATGGTGAAATCTGATCTACAATTTGGCTTACATTGGATGCCAACGGATTAGTACTAGGAACATGATGCTCCACTCCATTAATTAAGAGATTTTTTATAATTAGGTCTACATTGAACTACGTTTAGTCTGTCAATGATTTAGAAGGAAGTTGAAATACTTCAAATGTCAGTAACATTGACATCCAGGAAAGGGAATTTTTAAGGTACTAACCAAGGTCAAGATCCAATGTGGTTACGGAAATTTAAGTTTAAGACTGTGTTGGAATTTTAATTTTTAATATTAGAATTTAAAATTTACTATTTTTTATAAAAATATTACAACCATTACCATAAATTTGACTATAAAATTAAATTTGATCGAACTTATTGTCATAATATGGTAATGAAAACAAAATGTAAGATAGAATTATTGGTTAATGAAAGTTAATAATTTTTTTTGGCCTAAAATAGCCTTGTGGGTGAAAGTTAAAACGTTGAAGTGATACAACAGTTGTTTAGTGTGTATAGAAATATAAATTTGTTAACTGTAATGTTGGTTGTATAAGTCTAGTAAGATATTGATTCTGTATGAAATTAACTAATTAAAAAAATTTGGTGAGAATTGAGGTAACTGATATAAGATTGTTAAGTGAAAAATATAAATAATTGACGGGATGTGAAAATGTGTTAGTTATAGTCAAAAATATAGGAAGTATTATAACATTATGCATATAAAAGAAAATGGAATTATTTGATTGTTAAATTAAAACTAAGTTGATAAAATGTGTAAATGAACAAAAGATTCAAAAGAAGTGCGTCAACCGGATGCACAAGACACAAACTGTATTTGGAAAATAATTAAAAGTTAAAAATAGTAAAATAAGAATAAAGTTGTAAAGTTAGAGATTAGAGTGGCTAGAAAGATAGATGCAACATATTAAAATTTTTGAATTTTTAAGAAAAAATGTTTTTTAAAAAATGAAAAATAAAAAGAAAAAGAAAGAGAAAAATAAAATAAAAAGGAAAAAGGACCTGTATGAAAAAGGAAGAATTAAATGAATAGCGTAGTAAAACATTTTGGAAAAGATCAACGAACGAAGTAAAGACCCAAGCGGCGAATAGACAAATAGATAAGGTCAATGATTTATGAAGGGAAAAGTAGGGTGAGAAAATGGCAAAGGGTGAATTAGTTGTGTTGGTGTTACTGGGGGTTGTGGAGTAAATGATTAGTATGAAAGGAGATTTTGGAAATAGAAGGAAGTGAAGTATGAAAAAGAATGAAAAAGAAGGTTAAGTTAAAGGTTTTATGGGTGAGGTCAGGAAAGTTGCTAAGAGTGAAGGATAAATTGAAAAAACAAGGAATTTAGGAAAAAAGTTGACGGTGAATGGGAGTAAAATTGCGATTAAGGGAGGTTTGTCTATTCACACAATTGGGACTGGACCTCAAGTCTCGGATAATCTCCAAATCCTCATACAAGTCCAATCGGAGTGTGTTTTTCTGCTGTATATTGTGCACCAACTGGACACCCTCAGGAATCTTAAGTTCATGTCTATTGACTTTGAGGTGATGTGACAAAGAGGAAGTAGTATCTCTCTTACTATGTTCTAGGGATCTGGTGGCAAGAGATCTACAAGTTCTACCGATGTAGGTAGCATCACAATCTGAGCAAGAGAGTTTATATACACCACTACGGTTCATGTAGTTGATTGGATCCTTAGTATTGGTCAAACTCTTGTTAAGGGTGTTATTAACTTTAAAAGAAATTTTTATATTATCACAGGAGTTGGTAATAATGTATTTAACTCTTTCAGATAGATTAGGGTTATGGAAAGGCAATGAAGCATAAATCGGAGTTGTTGTAGATGAAGTAGAAGAAAAAGCTGACTGTTGAAGTAATCTGAGCTCTCTTTTATGTTGGAGTTTATTGATGATATCAGGGTCATAACCATTGTTTATAGCAATCTGTTTAATGATGTTTAATTCTTTGTTAAATTCTGTTGATGAAAGAGGAATAGAATTTAATATGTGGATAAAACTACGGAATGAAGAAAGTTTGTGGGAAAGAGGATGATTAGATGATGAATGAATTACCTGATCTGTTTGAGTGGGTTTACGGTAGATTTATACTACTAGTTATATGATTTTTTATTTTTTCCCATGCTTCGTTTATACTGTCTGTGATTTCAATAGGGCTAAGATTGATCTTTTCCTCAAGTCTTTTTTGGTAGAGATCCTTAGTACTTTCGTCTTGTAGGGATTCTATGTTGAACTTGGTGATGTAGTTAGGTGGTTTCTTTCTCTCTATTATGTACTCGTGACGGTATTTACATAGTAGTACTTACTAGTTTGATTTTTGTGGAATTAAAATATTAAAATACAATAAAACATAGGCAGGTACATCAAAATAAACAGGCTGCGGTGGCTAGGCTATTTAGAGAGAATGAACGAGATTGATCGTCAAAACACATTTATAACCAAAGACAAGATGGAATGAGGAAAATAGGCAAGCCCAGAGCACGATCAGTTAGAAGACGAGTTACCAGTGTTAAGAGTGCGAAATTGGAAAACCAAAGCGAAGGATAAGAAGGAATGGAAGCTGATTCTTGAACAGGCCAAGGTCCTCCAGGGGTTGTAGAGCCAGTGATGATGATGTTGACTATGCCAATGATACATCTGTCCATATCTGTCCTTTAACGAGGCTTCCTTCTCCATCTTTTCTTCGCCTTTTTAAGGATATTGATTTGACCCACGATTAGTTTACCGTGAGATATAGTTAGATAGGCCATTTTTAAATTCTATTTAATAGGGAACTTGCATAAAATTTTAAATTCGAGAAAATGCTATAGATCACAACAGAACATATTTTAAAACATATTATATCAAAGAAAAAAAGTTTTTTTGTCTTTCGTTTGGCCTTTAAAGACGATTAAAAATTCAAATTAGAGCAGCTAGCCCAAAACGCACCCTCAATGGTCGTGACGTCATATAATTGGACCGCGTTATGTAATAACGGATTAACCGCCAAAAGTCCAAAATCGAGATAATAGTGCCATCTTGCAGCTAGGGTGCAAATCTATGTATAAAAATATGTTTTTTGTAAAAAAATTAAAAAAAAAGCTGTTTTTAAATGCCTGTATTAAGCGACATTTTTTATTTTATTAAAAAAAATCTCACACTAGGATTTGTAATATCGAACTTAACGCCAATAATGGTACATAATCCATTGTCATAAACAAAAATCCGCATCTTTGTAAGTGTAATAACGAATCAAGCTCCACGAATAGTCGGTTAATTCTTTATTACAAAACATAACATATTTACTAACGTTTAAGATATCGAATTAAAAGACATCCTTTGTCAGGTAACATCAGATTAAGCGCCAAATATGTCTCTTAATCCGGTATTCGGATCTTAACTCATGCATATCTTAAAAAATCATTAACGAATTAAGCGACATTTGATCGAATAACTTTTAAAATATGAATTATTTTTAAAAAAATTTAAACACCTGGAAAAGTGTATTTACATTTGCATTAATATATTAAATATGAAACATTTCAGTACTATATTTTAGAAATAGTACCAAAAACAAATTTAAAATCTTTAAACCGATTTATCTCATAACTACATTTTGGCGCTTAATCCGCTATTACATAATGCGGTCCAATTGTAGTATTGTATGTCCTCGCCATTAATTTATTAGGTTTGGCATTCGTTTTGACACTAACAGTGAGTTTTATAAATATTTTGATAGATTTTCCAATCTCAACAAACTAGTATATATTATTACAATGACATACGATAAATGTCATTAAAATATAAATATAACAATAAACATACACAAAAACAAAATATAATTAGGTGACGTCACGAGTCGTTTGAACTATTTTAAATACACAGAAGATTTTAAATTTGTACTTCTAAATTATTATGAGTTTTTGAAAAATAAAATTTTGGAAATCTCATTTTTAAACAAAAACATCATTATGTAACATAAAAAATGTGCAAGTTACCTATTGCAGATTTACATTCTGTAAAGAAAGGACACTGCAAAGACCCTACCAACTACCGTACCATCATATTTCTGACCACAACTCTTAAACTTAAGCCAGATAAATTGCTAAGAAAGCACTAGAATATAATAATACACAGTCTCAAATTTTTAATTTTCTTTTCATCATATTTTAATACTAATTATCCTTTCTTTTCTTAGACGAATAGAGAGTAGATACGTGACCGCTGTCCTTTCACTTTCTTCTATATTCGTCGTCTCCGTGTTTATAAATTGTTACAGCCGGATATTCAGGATGCAACCAGAAAGAAATTTTTTTGGCGAAAAGTCTTAGATTTAAAATATTTTTAATTATTTTGTTTCAATTATTTTTAATTTTTTATCAGAGTAATTTTTGTAGCACAAAATAGACATATGTAGAGTCTCCGAGACAAAGAAAAAGGGTAAAGGTAACACAGTATATAGAAATCATATATTCTTCTACTGCGGAGTAGACAAGAACATCGGAGCACAAGCAGGTGTTGGCATATTAGTAAACAGGAAATTTGAAAATAACATCGAAGAGGTTAATTACACCAACCAGCATATAATGGATATTTCAATGAAGTTAGCTAATGAAAAAATCCATATTGTTAGCATTTATGCACCAGATGTAAACAAACCAAAGAACGAGAGAGACGAATTTTTCGAAAAACTTCAAGAGACCCTAGATAGATTGCCACAAACAGAAAAAATATTCTTGTTGGGAGATTTCAACTCAAGAATAGGAAATACACCCATCCAAGGAATAATGCACAAGTTCAACGAAGCACCAACAAATGATAACGGAGATTCACTAATAGAGATATGTGCACACAACAAGTTGCGTATCAACAATACATACTTTGACCACAAAGAACAACATAAATATACATTCACTAACACAAGGGGCCACAGATCGATGATTGACTATGTGATAACCAACAGAAAAGTTCACCCACGGGAAGTACTTGACGTACGCACAATGACGTCTGCGAATGTGGGAACGCAACACGGAATGGTTATATGTAAGTACCGTCACGCGTACATAATAGAGAGAAAGAAACCACCTAAGTACATCAGCAAGTTCAACATAGAATCCCTACAAGACGAAAGTACGAAGGATCTCTACCAAAAAAGACTTGAGGAAAAGATCAATCTTAGCCCTATTGAAATCACAGACAATATAAACGAAGCATGGGCAAAAATAAAAACTCATATAACTAGTAGTGCAAAAGAAGTCATTGGAAAAAGAACAATTGACTTAAACAGCGGCAGAAACCAAAAACCATGGTTCACACAGGAAGTCAAAGATTTAGCAAAAGAGAAGAAAATTGCATATGTAAGATATATTACCAATACGACCCCAGAAGAGTATCAAAGATATAAATCAGAAAGAAATAGAACAACTAACAGAATCAAAGATCTAAAACAAATATATTGGGAAAATTTTTTAAATGACATGGAACATGATTTACGAGGAGGTCAAAGGAAAGTATGGAACATGTTGAGGGATAGGAAGAAGCCGGTTACCGAAGAATTACAAATTAACGCAATAAAACCAGAAGAATGGGTAACTCATTTCGAGAATCTATACAAAGACGATAACGACGATAATAATGAAGTACAAAGAAATGACCTACAAAACATTCAGCAAGAAGAAACAGAGAATGACAACATCACCCAAGAAGAAGTAAACGAAGCAATCAACAGATCAAAAAATAGAAAATCACCAGGTCCGGATAATATACCAAATGAATTAATTAAATACGGAGGTTCAAAAATAATAGCAGAGATAACAACATTATTCCAAAAAATTGTAAACAATATGACAGTACCAGAGGAATGGAGAAAGAGTATAACAATACCCATCTACAAGAAAGGCGTAAAGACAGATCCTACGAACTACTGAGGAATTACACTACTCAATTCTACATCAAAACTATTGACAAAAATTCTATCCCAAAAAATATATAAGAAAGCCGGTGTATCGGAAGAACAACAGGGTTTTCGCCCAAACAGATCTACAATAGACGCTATTTTCATAATTCGACAATTAGTTGAGAAATCAATAGAATTCGACAAGCCCATGTTCACATGCTTTGTCGATCTGAAACAAGCATTCGACAGAGTACGATTAAAGGACGTGCTCACTATTCTTGAAAAGAAAAACATAGGTCAGAGGTATAGAAACATAATCAAAGAGCTCAATAGATCCAACAAAACACGAATTAAAACCACACACGGGCTCACGGAAGAAATCAAAATCAATGCAGGCATTAGAAAACGGGACAGCCTCAGTCCATGTCTATTTAATTTAATAATGGATGAAGTTATAGGTAGTGTTAACATAATGAATCAGGGATACAAAATGGGTAACCGAACCATGAGGATACTTTGCTACGCAGATGATGCAATCTTAATAGCCAAAAACGAAGATGACTTACAACGCCTACTAAAAAATTCAAAATAACCGCCGAAAAGTATAACCTGACACTTACCAAAGAGAAAACCCAATCGATGGTAATATCCAGGAACCCAATTAGATGTAAATTAGTAGTGGACGATCATATAATCGAACAGGTAATGGATTGCAGATACTTAGGTGTGGAAATATCTAGCGACAGGCATCTGTTGCAAGAATCAAAGCAGCAGGCAACGAAAGCAGCGAGAATATCTGGTTTCCTGAGGGATATAATCTGGCGGAATAAATATATGAGCACCGAAAGCAAAGTCCGCATTTATAAGACATGTGTTAGACCCGTACTGACATACGCAGCTGAGACAAGGACCGAGACAACAAAGACCAAACAAATAATGTGAACAACAGAGATGAAAACCCTAAGATCCATAAGAGGTATCACACTCAGAGATAGAATACGAAACGAAGACACATTGAGAGAGCTAGGCGTTCAAGACGTAGTGAGATGGACAAGAGCGCGACGACGCATGTGGAGAGACCACGTAGATCGGATGGACCCTGAACGTATGGCGCATTGGGCGAAAACACAGAAGCCCAACACCAAGCGATCCATAGGAAAACCCAAAAAACGATGGTACGAGAGTTGGAGCTCTGGATCGCAGCAAAGACTTTAACAGAAGAAACAGGACATACTCGTATTACAAGAAGAAGAAGAAGAAGAAGAAGAAGAAGAAGAAGAAGAAGAAGAAGAAGAGTAATTTTTGTATCTGAGGCCTTTTCGTCTTCCTCGTTTTATTGGTTATCCTATTCCCAACGAAGACAAATCCAAAGACACAAAAATTATAATACATATATATATATAGTAAACACGGGTCTACCCCAAAATCTTGACAGCCAAAATCCCGACAGCCACAATCCTGACGGCCAAAATCCCGACGCTCCAGGATCCCGACAGGCCAAAATACAGGCGAGAATCCCGACAGGTTTGATAAGTTTCTTTTTAACATATAATTACATTTATTTCTTGTTTTTTGTTTACGGCCATTTGTTTTTTATTTTTTGTTACTAAACAAAAGTATTTTGTACTAAAAGTATTAAACAAAAGTCGGAATTTTTACTTATGCGAGGATTGTTGCATGTCGGGATTTTGGCCTGTCGGGATTCTGGCGTGTCGGGATTCTGGCGTGTCGGTGTTTTGGTCGTCGGGATTTTGGCTGTCGGGATTTTTGCTGTCGGGATTTTGGGCGGCACCGAGTAAACACACCAATATATTTTTTCACACTTTATTTGCATTGATACATACGTAACTTGAAAGCTTTAGCAACTAACTTCAAACTGTCGGTACTTCATACTGTTGCTTTTATAAAAATTAACTCTCAACATTTTTCCCAATTGCGCCTAAAGAAGTATAACTTTAATTTTGGTCTTTTTGCAAAATACGACATTGTGATACTCTTCCAATATAAGCATACTAAGTAGTTTATCATGAATGGTTTTTTTGCTTACATACCAAGAGGCGATAAATATCATTCTAAAGCCGGACTCAACGACCCATGTACTTGGCGAATAATCGTTACTTGTTTATACTTGCCATGCCGTGTAAGTGGTTGACTAGTACAATTATTGTACCTACTAATACTATGCAAGATACCTACTTATACAAGAATAAAATCAATAAAAAGACAACATTGCGCTAAATTCACTAGCGACATGGACTACGACCTATATGGTGCCCAAAAGAAAGTATGGAAAATGCTTCGGAACAGGAAAAAACCAGTTAACGAGTTCGTGCAGACCAAGTGAGTACCTATAGAGACATGGCAACAGCACTTTAAAGAGCTATATGATGCTGAAGAAACGCTGAATATAAATGAATACGAAACATATACAGCGTGTCTACTTGAGTTGGAAACATATGGGAAACTTTTTTATTATTAATTTTACGAAAAAAAGTTATTCTTTATAAAAAGTTCTGCATGCCCCAAAATCTAAGATTCAATTATCAGATATCAAATTTTCTCAATATTATACCAGGTATGACAAAAAATATGAATTTCGGCTAAGGGTAAAGTACCTTTATTTCTCTCAATATCGAAAATTCTTATTATGAAAAGTTGTTTGGAAATAAAAACCAAGCTCAAATATGTAATTACATGCTTCTAATTGGAAGAAAATATTTTCCAAATTTTTCTCAAATTTATTGATACTAACTTCGTTTTTATTCATTACACATATGATAACTCTTTTATTATTACTTTTACGAAAAAAAGGTATTCTTTATAAAAATCTCTGTATGTCCTAAGACCGAAGATTCAACCAACAGATATGACATTTTATTAATTTTATACGAGTTATGTCAAAAAATATGAATTTCACTCAAGCGTAAAGTACCTTTATTTTTCACAATATTGAAAACGGTTATTAAAAAAGTTGTTTAGAATTAAAAACTATGTGTCAATATGCAATCACATCCTTCTAATTGAAATACTGTGAAATATAAAGGTGCTATAATATTGAGCAAATTTCATATTTTTTGACACACCTCGTATAAAATTAATAAAAGTTGATATATCATGGTTGTGTCTTAGATTTTAGACCATGCAAAGTTTTTTATGAAGAATAACTTTTTTTCGTAAAATGAATAATAAACGAGTTATGATATTTGTAATAATTAAAAACGATGTTGGGTATCCATAAATTTGAGAAAAATATTTTTTTTTCAATAAGAAGCATGTAATTGCCTATTTCATCTTAGTTTTTAATTCCAAACAACTTTTTATCATAAGAATTTTCGATATTGAGAGAAATAAAGGTACTTTACCCTTAGCCGAAATTCATATTTTTTGACATACCTCGTATTATATTGAGAAAATTTGACATCTGATAATTGAATCTTAGGTTTTGGGGCATGCAGAACTTTTTATAAAGAATAACTTTTTTTCGTAAAATTAATAATAAAAAAGTTTCCCATATGTTTCCAACTCAAGTAGACACGCTGTATAAGTGCTACAATCAATTAAGAAGACGTAGAAGCAAAGATCAAGAAGCTAAGAAACAGAAAATCACCTGGAACGGATGGTATACCCAATGAACTTTTAAAATATGGAGGCCCTGAACTTGCAAGTAAACTGTCGCAACTCTTTAAAAAAATCTTAAACGAAACAGAAACACCAGAGGAATGGCATAAGAGCATCACAATCCCCATATTTAAAAAAGGGCAAAAAACTTGCCCACAAAACTACAGAGAAATAACCCTCTTAAATACAACTATGAAACTTTTCACGGATATCATTAAGGACAAACTGGAAAGACAAATCACTAATGCTGAAGAACAACAAGGTTTTACAAAGGGGCGATCTATCACAGACGCAGTATTTATAATAAAACAAATAAAAGAAAAAGCTATAGAGTTTGGCATGCCAGCGTATATTTGCTTCATTGATCTGATGAAGGCGTTTGACAGAGTTCGCATGGGAGAAATTTTAAATGTATTAATAGAAAATAAAACACCGACCAGCATAACAAAGATAGCCCATAACCTAAATAACAACAACGTAACCAAAGTTAGAGCAGAAGACCAGTTCACTGAAAATATTCCAACACCGGGAGGGATTAGACAAGGAGACAATTTAAGCCCCTTCTTGTTTAACCTACTCATGGGCAAAATTATAAACAAAGTAACATCTCTTAATCTCGGATATAGAATGGGCAACAAAAGAATTGGTATGGTGTGTTAAGCAGATGACGCAGCAATTATTGCTGAATCAGAAGATGAACTTCAGAGACAGCTCTTTCAGTTCTTTCAAGTAAGCTGCCTGAACATTTCTACCAACAAAACTAAATGTATGACAATAGCAAAAGATCCGCTCAGATGTAAGTTAGTGGTTGGGAACAACCCCATAGAAGAGGTGATGCAGTTCAGATATCTGGTTATAGATATATCAAGCACTCACGACCCAGTAAAGGCCCTGAGGAGTCAGATCAACAAAGTATCTGCATTGTCAGGGTGTCTGCGGGAGATAGTCTGGTCAAATCCGTATATGCGCACAGATAGTAAAATTAGAATCTACAAGACTTGCATACGACCGATCATGACATATGGCATAGAAGTGCGCGAAGATATCAACAAAATGAAACAGATGCTAAGAGTTGTCGAAATGAAAACCCTAAGAACAATAGTTGGGAAAACAAGAAGAGAAAGAGTAAGAAATACAGACATTAGAGAGCAATGCAAAATTCAAGATATTGTAAGATGGGGAAGGCAGCGCAAGAGGATGCGGTACAACCATGTAAGACGAATGGATAAGAATAGACTCCCAAAAATTGCCCTAGAAAACAACCCGCCGGGTTCAAGACCCCCGGAAGACCACCTAAAAGATGGAGGTACAGTTGGCAATCTACCTCCCAGGAAATTAACCAGAGGCAGCTTCAGAATTAAACAGATAAAAAGATCAAGAAGTAAAAGAAGAAGAAGATGAAGACTAATTAACAAATACTATTATTAATAACAATAATTAAGCATACATTGTCAAATAGTTGTAGTAGTAACCCACTCATACGACACGGCTAGTATACATAAGTATCGATTATTCGCCTAAGTACACGAGTCGTTTGAGTCCGGCTTAAGAATTGTAGGTTTAAATCCAGAGTTGCACTCCGTAAGTCCAGATTTGCTTAATAATACAATTATACATACATACATTAAAAGTTTATTAACTAGTTTCAGTTTTGATTTAGGAAATTTGATGAAGAAGTTTAAGATTAGTTTGAGCTTTCTTGTTCGTTATGCGGCTGCTTCATATCAGCTTATGATATAATATTAATGATTTCTGTTTGAGGTGGCAAGGGAGTATTATTGAAACTAGCTCCTAGACGGTTAGTGTATTTTTATTAAAAAATATTGTGTGAACTGTTTTCGGCTGATTCGGCAATATCTCCGCCATTTTCAACTTTTCGACAAAAAGTATAACAACCAAAATTGTTGAAAATATAATTTTCTATCAGTTCTATTTTCACAATTTTTTCGTGTCATCGATATTTTCCGAGTTATAGCGGAAAATAATGAAAGTTATATATAAATAGAGCATAATTATTGAATTATCTCGTTTATTGTTAGTTTCACGACAAAAATGTTCCTTTACAAAAATAGAGAGAATTGAATTTTACACAATTTTAGTTTCTTTAATTTTTTTGCTAAAGTTACTATTTAAGGTAGTATGTATGCGGTAATGAAGCGAGCGTAAGACCTGATTGATTTTGCAGCAATTGTTTTTGTTCAATATCTACGCCATTTTCAACTTAAATTGTTCCAAATATTATTTCCTACAATTTCTTTTTAACAATTTTTCTCATGCGGTTGATATTTTCCGAGTTAAGTGGCAAAATAGTAAAAAGTGGTGGGGGGAGCATAATTACTGAATTGAATCTTTTTTCCGAGCTGCCCCAAATTTTATAATTCTTTCCTTTAGGGGAGCTCAATAGTAATGTAAATTTAAAATCTCGACTGAATTCCGCGGTTGCATTAGCCGCCATATTGATTTTAAAGAGAACCGTTGTTGCTACATATCTCCGCCATTTGCAACTTTTCGACAAAAACGGTAGGAACTAAAATTGTTGGAAACGCAATTTCCTACAATTTCTTTTCCACAATTTTTTTATGCGATCAATATTCACCGAGTTAAGGAGGAAAATATTGGAAGCGGAGGGGAAGCATAATTATTGAATTGTCTCATTTATTATTAACTTTACGACATAATTGTACATAAACAAAAATAAAGAGAATTATATTTTATACAAATTTTGAAACTTCCAATGACACACCAACCAAACTAAGGACATAAAAGACATAAATAATAACTTATATGCGTTAATTCACTTAATTTTATTAACTAGCTGGTATTATTGGTTGAATTTGTCTGTCGATAATTAAGTTTCATGTCAGCTAACATATTTTAATATTTTAACATTTTTTTTAAAATTTTGGACCCCGTTGGGGGTAATTTTCTCATTCCCCCCTCTTAGACCCGCCACTGGTTCTCTCGAAAAATTGTAGTAAATCGTAATTGCAACAATTTCAGTCCTTACACTTTTTGTCGAAAAGTTGAAAATGGGGAAGATATTGAACAAAAACAATTGCTTTAAAATCAATCGGGTCTTACGCTCGCGCTTTTACCGCATACGTACTACCTTAAATATTGATTTTATCAAAATATGATCGAAATCAAAATTGTACAAAATTGAATTCTCTTCATTTTTGTATAGGTTAAAATTTGTTGTAAATGTAATGATAAACGAGATAATTCAATAAATCAATAATTATGCTTTAACTGTCATTGTTTTTCACCATAACTCGAAAAATATGGACCGCACGAAAAAAATTATAATAAACGAAATTATAGAAAATCGCATTTTAAACAATTTCATTTTGTACATTTTTTGTTGAAAAGTTGAAAATGGCGAAGATATTGAGCAAAAACGGTTCTCGTTTCAAATCAAGATGGCGGCTAACGCAACGGTCAAATTCAGTCGAGATTTTAAATTTATACTACTATTAACCCCCCTAAAGATCAGAAAAGTAAAATTTGGGGCAGCTCCTAATGCAAGGTTAAATGGTATCCCGACTGGGCTATATAATATTAATGATTTCTGTTTGAGGTGGCAAGGGAGTATTATTGAAACTAACTCCAAGACGGTTAGCGTATTTATTAAAAAATATTGTGTGAATTGTTTTCGGCTGATTAACCCTTTCACTGCACATGGCACGGATCCGTATCAGACTGAGTGTTCAGACATATACATTCAAACTTCCATTACCAGTAGAAAATGAGCACCTGGGCATGTATAAAAAAGAATGTGTGTGTACTTTGTACGCACGTAAGAAGATATTCTTCTATTATATAATAGGTAATTTAAAAGAAGTAAATATACTTAACAGGTTATTTGTATTTTATTTAAAAATTAAACTAACTTTCTTATCTACCACTTTCAAAAAATTTTTATTAAAACAACCAAAAATAAAAAAAGTACGAATCGCCTAGGATTCGAACCCACGTCATTCCAATCACGGAGCTAACGCCCTTCCAACTACACCAGCGAGGTCCTTCTAATTGACATGTAAGTTTCGGATATAAATACACAACACATAAAATGTTATGCCTATATAATATGTTATTATTTAACTACAGAGTTAAACTTAAGTCTTTATTTTTAGTGCAGATATTTATCAAAGGGCCTAGCCGGGTAAGATGATGACCCCCAACTCGATTCCTATTCCGTACAGGTCACCGTTTAGCACATATAGAGAAATTCACTTTCTGAAATTTTTAGCCCCCTGGGTGGTCACGTGACACACCTAGAGCCTAATTAGGCTTTTTATGTTTTTATTTTTTATCTCAGCCGCATCGGAAGCTAGCGAAACGCTTTAAATAAAAAAGTTGTAGGTTTCAAAAAGTTCTGTCCGAATTTTTTTTTTTAATTTTTAGAATTTTTAGAACGATTTTAAAATTTTAAATAAGTATAAAAAGATAACTAAGACATTCGTTCTCACAAAAATATATATAACGTGTATTTTTGCATAATATTTCACCCTGAATTTTTTCAGAATTTTAAAATTGGTGAAATTTTACTTTTAAAAATAAAAAGAATGCGTGTTTACTTTGTACGCACGTAAGAAGTTATACTTCTATTATATGATTTCAAAGAAAAACATAATATACAGTAAACAGTTTATTTATAATTTATTAAATATTAAACTAATTTTAATACTTACTACTTTCCAAAAATTTTTATTAAAACAATACCAACAATTAAAAAAATAAAAAAAGAAAAGAAAATAATAATCGTTTTCGTTTTGATTCAATTCGAGTCTCTTGCCATCCTCTGACACCGTGTTTCGGGGTTTACCCTTTTCAAAGAGGCTTTGCAAGGAGACTGAATTGAACCATAACGAACCGAAGAAGAACTGCAGATATTAAAATATTTGAAGCGGAGTGTGGTTAGACTGTCCTCTATCGGGGAATGACGAAATGAGTGAAAATAATTTCGACCACGAGTCAGTATTCCGCTGCAAATATTTTAATATCTGCAGTTCTTTTCGTTTTTAAATAGTCCAGTCGGGTTAGACGAATAACAGGCCTAACCTTGGATTAGGAGGTGCCCCAAATTATATATTTTTAATTTTTAGGGAGGGTCAATAGTAGTGTAAATTTAAAATCTCCAGTGAATTTCGCCATTGCCTTAGCCGCCATCTTGATTTTAAACGAGAACAGTTTTTGCTCAATATCTCCGCCATTTTCAACTTTTCGACAAAAAGTATAACAACCAAAATTGTTGAAAATATAATTTTCTATCAGTTCTATTTTTACAATTTTTTCGTGCCATCGATATTTTCCGAGTTATAGCGGAAAATAATGACAGTTATAAAATATATAAATAGAGCATAATTATTGAATTATCTCGTTTATTGTTAGTTTCACGACAAAAATATTCCTTTACAAAAATAGAGAGAATTTAATTTTACACAATTTTAGTTTCTTAAATTTTTTGCTAAAGTTAATATTTAAGGTAGTATGTATGCGATAATGGAGCGAGCGTAAGACCTGATTGATTTTGTAGCAATTGTTTTTGTTCAATATCTACGCCATTTTCAACTTAAAGTGTTCCAAATATTATTTCCTACAATTTCTTTTTAACAATTTTTTTCATGCGGCTGATATTTTCCGAGTGAAGTGGGAAAATAGTAAAAAGTGGTGGGGGGAGCATAATTACTGAATTGAATCTTTTTTCCGAGCTGCCCCAAATTTTATAATTCTATCCTTTAGGGGAGATCAATGGTAGTGTAAATTTAAAATCTGGACTGAATTCCGCGATTGCATTAGCCGCCATATTGATTTTAAAGGAGAACGGTTGTTGCTTAATATCTCCGCCATTTTCAACTTTTTGACAAAAACGGTAGGAACTAAAATTATTGGAAGCGCAATTTCCTACAATTTCTTTTCCAAAATTTTTTTATGTGATCAATATTCTCCGAGTTAAGGAGGAAAATGGTGGAAGCTGGGGGGAAGCATAATTATTGAATTGTCTCATTTATTATTAACTTTATGACATAATTGGACATAAACAAAAATAAAGAGAATTATATTTTATACAATTTTTGAAACTTCCAATGAAACACCAACTAAAGTAAGTACATAAAAGACATAAATAATAACTTATATGCATTAAGTTCACTTAATTTCATTAACAAGCGGGTTTTATTGGTTGAATTTGTCTGTCGATAATTAAGTTTCATGTCAGCTAACATATTTTAATATTTCAACAATTTTTTTTTAATTTGGACCCCGCTGGGAGAATTTTCCCATTCCCCCTCTCTTGTAATTGTAGCAGAAAAAGAAAAATTATAAAATTAAATAATAACACAAATAATTGTAGAAAAATTGTAGTAAATCGTAATTGCAACAATTTCAGTCCTTACACTTTTTGTCGAAAAGTTGAAAATGGGGAAGATATTGAACAAAAATAATAAATCTTTAAAATCAATCGGGTCTTACGCTCGCGTTTTTACCGCATACGTACTATCTTAAATATTGATTTTATCAAAAAAATGAAAAAGACCAAAATTGTAGAAAATTTAGTTCTCTTTATTTTTGCATAGGTTAAAATTAGTTGTAGAGTAATAATAAACGAGATAATTCAATAAATCAATAATTATGCTTTAACTCTCACTGTTTTTCCCCATAACTCGGAAAATATGGACCGCACGAAAAAAATTGTAATAAACGAAATTATAGAAAATCGCATTTTCAACAATTTCAGTTTCCATATTTTTTGACGAAAAGTTGAAAATGGTGGAGATATTGAGCAAAGACGGTTCTCGTTTAAAATCAAGATGGCGGCTAACGCAAGGGTCAAATTCAGTCGAGATTTTAAATTTGTACTATTATTGACCCCCCCTGAAAATCAGAAAAGTAAAATTTGGGGCAGCTCCTAATGCAAGGTCAAATGGTATCCCGACTGGGCTAAAAGTAATCTAAGACGCATTATTGGAGTGTTCTCCTAGCGGCGCCGCTTGGTACTATTGTACCTGGTTGACAGAATACTGACTCGTGGTCAAAATTATTTTCACTCATAAAAAAATAAAAGAATAAAACACACGCAAACATATTACATATTGAAACAAAGAAATGATTTCTGAACAATAACTTTTGGCAAAAATTTTGACTATACAGAGTGAGTTTTATGTATGGAAACACTCAATTATTTCGAAACGGCTTGCACGATGTTTATAAATTTTGGCAGGTAGGGGTTTCCTAATACGGCAGATATTATAGGGCTAACTAAATTGTTGTCAGATCTTCCGTTTTTCTGGAAATCTAACGAACTTTCTTATTTCAAATGGAATATGGTATTTCAGATGGTATATTTTTTGCGTTCTGAAGTCCTTAAGAAATACTGATTATTTTTCATGCCATATTCCCTATACGTAAATGCCATAATTTCAGAGTTATTGCTACATTTATTAATATAAACAAATTATAAAAACTAATTTTTTTGGCTTGGGTAGACATTATTTTACGTTCTTTGAATCATTGGGACAAAAAAATTCTTGTGTAATTTTTCTCTAAAGTTAATCGTTTTCGAGTAATAAACAATTTAAAACTGAAAAAAAAACGAATAATGACGATTTTCAAGGTACAAAAACACAAGTAAAAAATACAACTTTTAAAATTATGAAGTAGGTACCTAAATTCAAGCTGAACTCTTCCTCTAATAGCTTGCCATAAGATTTTTCGGCTCGTTATTCTAAAACATTGCTTTTTAATTGTTAATTAAGTGCATATGAGAGGACTGGCATTAACAACTAAAAAACATTGTTTTAAAATGAAACAAGCTCAAACTACTTATTGGTAGCTGATAAAATAAGGATTGAACTTGAATTTGGGTACTTCTCAGTTTCAAAAATAATATTTTTTATTTGTGTTTTTGAACCTTGAATATCGTCATTATTCGATTTTTTTTCAGTTTTAAATTATTTATAACTCGGAAACGATTAATTTTAGAGAAAAATTACATGAAAACTTTTTTGTTCACAATGATCCAAGCAACCTAAAAAAAATTTAACAGGGCCAAAAAAGTTGATTGTTATAATTTGTTTAATTTTTTTTTAAATAAATGTAGCAATAACTTCGAAATTATGGCATTTAGGTGTAGAGAATATAACATAAAAAATAATCAGTATTTCTTAAGAACTTCAAAACGCAAAACATATACAGGGTATTCTGTTTGAAATAAGAAAGTTCAGTAGATTTCCAGAAAAACGGAAAATCTGACAACAATGTAATTAGCACTATAATATCGGCCGCATTAGAAAACCCTTATCCACCAAAACCTAAAAAAATAGTGCAAGCCCTTTCGGAGATAATTGAGTGTTTTCATACATAAAACTCACTCCGTATACGTATTTTCTAAAAAAAATATAATAAAATTTATTATCATAAACTGTATAAACAAAAATAAAAAAAAATAAAAACTTGCATCGTTTATCGAACCTGCGTCTATTAGGTTGTTAGATTTTGAAATCCCCGCACGCAGAATTTAGCTACTGAGACGCTTGAATAATGTAGGAAGATACACCGAAGTGAAAGTTTTCAACTTTTTTTGGCAGTTCTTTATTCTCTTAGTTTAATCAAATTTGTTAGATTTTTGTGGAATTAGAATATTAAAATACAACAAAACATAGACTAAAAAAACAATGTATAAAATGAAGATTGGTAGAAATTTTGTTGGCAATGAAATTATGTAAATTAAAGCATTAGGTAACTACTAGCTAAGTACATTTTTCAAATAGGTATGTAATTTTTTATTACAATACTGAAACATTAAAAATTACGAACCTGTTGCTTTTAAAAACTATTTAAAAAGTCACTACAATTATAAACTTGGTTTTGTCTGTGTCCTCATAACAATAAAAACTAATATGTATACACAACATTTGTTTACCCATAACCATTGACGTATTAATAAAATAACCGACATATTGAACAATTGTTGACAGGTCATTGTAATTACCCAATCAGAGCACGAATAACGTTTGAGCTGCGCCCAGGACCAAGACTTTTGATGAATTCGCGCACATATAAATTTTCTACCAACGCGCCTAAAGAAGTATAACTTCAAAAAACCGCATTGTTTCGCTTTTTTTCTCTTTTTGATACAATTTTATACAGGGTGTTCCAAAAAAGGTAACACCGCCTCTAGAATAGGTAAAAAACTGAAAAATAATTGGGCTTTGCTTAGTAAAAAAAAATTTTAACGCCCTTCATTTTCAAGATACAAGGCGTTAAAGAAAACAAAATTTTACACATTTTTTACGATTTTTCCGAAATTACTGGCAAACATTGCAATAAAATTTGGCAGGTTTTAGGAAGAATTATTTATTGTGCATTTTTGACATACAATTAAGAATTTTATATTTATCATTGGCGCACATATGGGTAATTGTCTGAATATTTGAAAGAAATAAGATAGTGCGCCACTGACATAATTCAAATTAACAATCATTTTTGAATTCCCCGTTAAATTTGTGACAAAAAATCTATCTTCCCATTTTTTCATACGAAGCGCCATTTTTATGCAAAAAATTAAACATCTTAACCAGTGCCGGCGCTGGGGTATAAAGTGCCCGCCTGCAAAACTAGCACAGGCGCCCCCCCGCACCACACACAGATACTCGTACAACCCCAGCCTCGGGAACATTATGTGTGTTCAAATAGAACAGTGAGACCCACATGTCCGAAGATCAAACCGGTTACACTGCGTAACCTGACCCCGTATCTATCTGATCCCCAAGCTGTACCACCACCCCTCCCCATCGCAGTACATAACGAATAAGGAGGCTTTGTACTGAACGTTACCTTAGATGCCCTGGGTAATGGAACATCCTCTGTATTAGTTTATGTGTTAAATCCCCTGATTTTAGGTGTAGCTAGAAGAGCTTTTCTCCCTATTAATGACTTGATTTTGGACTTGTGTCCTAAAAATGTGTGTTCCGGGCAGCGACTTAGTCGGTGTCCCGCCATTCGCAAATGTACCCGGTAAATAAATTTCGGTTACAGTTTTATTGGACCCATCATCTGACACAACAACTTCACTTTTTTAAGAAATTGGCTAACGGTCGGTTTCATAATCAGTTAAAGTGGACTTTAAAGTTTTAGTTGGTAACTTTATCAATGCAATTCATATGGGTAAATGTCAACTGTAAAGTGAACTTTAGTTAATGTTCACTTTAAGTTGATTATGAAACCGGGCGTAAGAGAACTGATATTGTTTTTTGTGTCATTTTTTCTTTTTCGGCTTTTTCTTTTTCGATTTGCGCCCTAGATTCTTAGATAATTTTTTTAATCCATTTTTATTTAACTAAATAAAAATAACAACTTAAGCGTAGATTAATAATAGTATGTACCTACTGAGTACTTAACAAATATAATTTTATATTAATTGAATGCTAATAGATTCTTTAACTGCAGAGTACAACTTAAAACTATTCTGTATTATAATCACATGAAATAATACTAAATCTAAAGAGCTCTAAACTAAATTTAAAGTAAAATCTTTATTTTAAATATTATGTTTTTATGGGATTAATACTTAACTTGATACCTATTAATAGGTACATTAAATTAGAGAGTCGCGGGCGGCAAGAAAACAGTATCATAATCTTGTTTACTTTACTAGAAATTATTCATTTCCTCTCATAACTGATGATACAACACTAACAACTTGCAAGAAATTTGAAGAACATAAACAAAGCATTCTCATAGCAAAGTTGTTTGGTTGAAATAATATGATATCTTTGACCAATAAATTATATTACTACATGGTAAGAATTCTATGCGGCGTTGCATATTTTTGTATATTATTTGATATGCAAAACTAACAAACACAGATTAGGGTATTATGACGAAATTAAACCACATTTAAAAAAAAATGAATTTTTTTAATTTAGTATTTTACATAATACCAGCAGAAAAAATGCTCATTCTGGCGCCCGCGCCCCCCAAACAGGGGCGCCCGCCTGCAATTCATCCCTTGCAGGCCCGTTATCGCCGGCCCTGATCTTAACCCTTACAAAGTATTCGAACTTCCATGTAAGTTTATATTTAGACCGTCCGCTATAACTTTTCCCATGCGGTACGATTCATTTTCAATCAAATTAAGTCAAAACATAAATTGAAATGAACGTCGATGTGTATACCGGGTGGTGAATTGGAACACGGGCCATAGGAAACTCAATGTAAAATTCTAAACTGTTGAATTCCTGCTTCCCTAATTATTTTACATCGAAAGTCATAAGAAACTATTTGTAGAGAATTGAAATCTGTATTGAAAACAACTGTTAATATTGTTCTACGAACAATAATTATTCAAAATTTTGTAAAAATATAATACAATTTTCAGAGAAATACGCCAAAGTTACGCCACACACAGTGCAATAATGTGTATAAGATTGCATTCGGTGACAATGAGTTTATTATATTAACAATTTGAACTGTCAATTTCTTTATTTATTTTATCATTTATTGTTTAAAACACAATAAAGTTGATCAGATACCCTCAGTTAAGGAGAAAGTATTAATAATAAAGATATTTTCTTCAGTCAATAGTGTGCTCACTGTCAGTTAAATAGTAACGTGTGGCCTAACATGCCCACATATACCTACTGCGGTAAATACATTATATTTTTCAAAATTTTGGAATGTGTTTAAATCGTAGAACAATTGTAACTTCTGTTTTTAATACAGATTTCAATCCTTTACAAATAACTTCTCATGACTTTTGATGTAACATAATTAGGGAAGCAGGAATTCAACAGTTTAAAATTTTACATTGAGTTTCCTATGGCCCGTTTTTCGATTCACCACCCTGTATACATTTTGTATACTGTATACTATATACTAGACACATCCGCGTACATTTCACTTTCTGTTTTGACTTAATTTGATTGAAAATGAATCGTACCGCACCGGAAAAGTTATAGCGGACGGACTATACATCTAAGTACAACATATCGAGGGTTCAGAATACAAGTGTACCAAGTCCAGTTTAGCTAAATTTAAGTTACAGAAGTTTAAAGTTAATGCTTCATAACAAAATTACCTATTAAAATTTTTAAAAGTATTATAATATTCCATTTAAGAAAGTCAAGGAGTAACTTAGACATTTACTTGGCTTTTATTTGCTCCAAACAACTTCTACTGGAACAAATTTCATGTCATTACCCCAAAAAATACAAAAGTGGACTTAGTTCACTTGTATTCTGAACCGTCCATATTATACTCGTAACTCGTACATCCATATAATAAAAACTTAACGGAATACTTTTAGTCCAGGGCGCATCTCTTTTGAGATGGACGTTGAGAGGTGACTCAAATTTTTTTTTCAGAAATTGCTTGAAAATACCTCAAATAATAATATTTGAGGTATCCTCCCACTCAAAATGGTCCGGAACATTGTTTAAATAATCAAAATGTCAAAATATGAAGGAAAAATTCGATTTTTCTATTGGTTTTTTGATTATAACTTTAAAACTATTCATTTCTGAGAAAAGTTGTACTGACATAAAAGTTGCGTAATTGAATTTCCTACAATACAGAATGGGTTAAAAATTTAAAAATAGTCACCCTTGTTGCAAAATAGCAATAATTGCGAAAAAAAACCATACAATAACAAGTATTCGAATTTTACGTTTTTCAACATTTACGCTACACTTAGGACCTTTATATTTTGACCATAAAAACTTTATGATATAGTAAAACAACACTGTAAATTTCATTATGATCGGTTTAATAGATTTTGCAAAATAAGTTTTGCAATCCAGCTTTCGCAAAAAAAATTCATTTTTTTTAAATGTTGCAGGACGGAAAATAAAGCAGATAGCAAGTTGACTTTTTTTTGCTTATAGAAGTGTACTGTACCTTTCATTTGCAATTTGCAAAATTAAAATCGATTAATTACCACGGAGTCAGAAATTTTTTTAAATAAACATTAATTTTTGGTGCTACGCGCAGGACAGCGGTGTTCGATTCACACAAGTTGATTTCCACCAAAATTTCTTCCAATCTTTATGTAATATATTATTTTCTTACTCTATATTTTGTTGTATTTTAATATTTTAATTCCACAAAAATCAAACTAATTTTATTATTGTTTGTGAAATATTGTTTAAACAATTGTATATGTTTAAAAATAATAAACTTTTATTCTCTAAGTTAAAATATATAAACAAAGAAAGTTTTTGCTAAAAGAGTGTTATTTCAAAAGATAGAGTATGTGTTTTTATTTTGCAATAAACAAATTTATTTATTTATATTGAAATGTAATAAAAATTAAAATGTATTAATCATTATCAAAGGCCATTGGAATGCCCAATCAGGGCAAACTATCCGCTGTCCTGCGCGTAGCACCAATAATTAATGTTTATTTAAAAAAAATTCCTGACGCCGCGGTAGTTAATCGATTTTAATTTTGCAAATTGCAAATAAAAGTTACAGTACACTTCTATCTGCAAAAAAAATTTCAACTTGCTCTCTGCTTTATTTTGAGTCCTGTAACATTTTGAAAATATGAATTTTTTTGCGAAAGCTAGATTGCAAAATTTATTTTGCAAAATCTATTGAACCGATCTTAATGAAATTTACAGTATTGTTTTACTGTATCATATAGTTTTTTTGGTTAAAATATGAAGGTCCTAAGTGTCGCATAAATGGTTTAAAACCGTAAAATGCGAATACTTGTTTTTGTATGTTTTTTTTTGCAATTATTGATTTTTGCAACAAGGGTAACTATTTTTTACATTTTTAACCAATTCTATTTGACATTTTAATTATTTAAACAATGTTCCGGACCTTTTTGAGAGGGAGGATAACTCAAATATTATTATTTGAATTATTTTCAAGCAATTTCCGCAAAAAAAATTTGAGTCACCTCTCAACGTCCAAATGTACTAATATTTTTACAGATGCGCCCTGGTCTATTTGGAAGCGTTAAGATATTTTATTTTTTACACGAAAACGGCGCGTCGTACGAAAAAAAGGAAAGATATATTTTTTGTCAGAATTTGGACGAGAAATTCAAAAATGATTTTTCCCTTAATCAGACCATTACCCGTATGCGCTCCAATAATGAATATAAAATTCTTAGTTGTATGTCCAAAAATGCACAATATTGTTGTTTATTTTGTCGAGATTAGCCTGCCAGTATACTGGTATTCAATATATAGTTAAAAACTTGCATCTATATCCTGACTACCAGTATACTGACAGGCTAAGTAAACAAAAAAAAATGTTTAAATATCTATATACCAATTATGTGTCCGAGTTTTAATGCAATATTCCTGTTTTTTACCTATAAACCCATATCGGTTTCTGAGGAACGACCAGTATCAATAGGTTAGGTGCGAACGTGTTAAAAAGTTATGAACCAAATAAGAAAATGGCAAAAAATAAAACACCCAATATCTTTGTTATTAATGAAGTAAGACCCATTAAATATGGTATTTTTGAGACCGCCTACAGTCGGAAAAATGAAAGAATACCCATGAACCAACATATAAAACACGCTGTATTTTCCTGTCACCGTGTCACAAAGAAAATTGTCCAGTGCAAGTACATGTAATAATAATTATTACATGTACTTGCGCTGGCCAATGTTTTGTGTGACACGGTGACAGGAAAATACAGCATGTTTTATATGTTCGTTCATGGGTATTCTTTCATTTTTCCTACTGTAAGTGTCCTCTTTCTACGGTCAACGTATGTGACTTTCTCAATGAAACACCGTGTATAAATGTAGAATTTTTTGTACGAGTAACTTTGTGGGTTGTATGAACTTATTTACTCTATAGTTCTTACATAAAATATGTTAATCTCCCTTTTTTGGACCGGTATAATGTGACTTTCTCGCCATTCTATCGGCATTTCTTCTCTTTGCCATATTTCACTTAGCTATTTCTTAGTGCCAATAATAGTGGTACCTAATGTTTTTGATCGTATGTTTTTGACTCGTAACTGGTAGAATTACTGGTATAGTTAGAATTTAGAACCTAAATAAAATAAGAAAAACGATATTCTGCTTCTTCTTGTGCCACTCCTATCAGAGATTGGAAATCATCAAGGCTATCCTAAGCTTGTTTACAGCTGACCTAAAGAGTTCATTAGTGGTGCAGCCAAACCACCCTCTCAAATTCTGCAACCATGGCATTCTTCTACGGCCTGGATTCCGTTTTCCTTCTATTTTGCATTACAGGGTGTAACAAAAATACAGGTCATAAATTTAATCACATATTCTGGGAACCAAAATAGTTCGATTGAATCTAACTTACCTTAGTACAAATGTGCACATAAAAAAGCTACATCCCTTTGAAGTTACAAAATGAAAATCGATTTTTTCCAATATATCGAAAACTATTAGAGCTCTTTTATTGAAAATAGACATGTGGCATTTTTATGGTAGTAGTATCTTAAGAAAAAATTATAGTGAAATTTGGACACCCCATAAAAATTGTATGGGGGTTTTGTTCCTTTAAACCCCCCCAAACTTTTGTGTACGTTTCAATTTAATTATTTTTGTAGTACCATTAGTTAAACACAATATTTTAAAAACTTTTTTGTCTCTTAGTACATTTTCGAAAAGTCAGTTTTTATCGAGATATTTTGAATATTTGTCAAATCCACCACATATTTTTATATGGCAAAGTATGATTATGGAGACTTTGTAATAATATGAAAATTTATTTATGATTTACATTTTTAGGTATATTTTGAACCATATTAAAAAAGAAGTAATATCTCGATAAAAAGTGCCTTCTCGAAAAAATACATAGAAGCAAACAAGTTTTAGAAACACTGTGTTTAACTAATGGTACCGCAGTAAAAGTTTAATTGGAACATACACAAACATTTGGGCAGTTAAAAGGAACAAAACCCCCATAAAATTTTTATGTAAACATATTAAAAAAGAAGCCGCAACTCGATAAAAACTGCCTCATCGAAAAAATACTAGGAGGCAAAAATTTTTTAGAAATATTGAATTTAACTAATGGTACCACAATAATAATTTAACTGGAACGTACACAACAGTTTGGGGGGTTTAAGGGAACAAAACCCCGTAAAATTTTTATGGGGTGCACAAAAATCACTATAATTCTTTTTTAAGATGTTCCTGCAATAAGAATGACACATATCCATTTTCACTAAAAAATCTTTAATAGTTTTCGATATATTCGAAAAAATCGATTTTCATTTTGTAACTTCAAAGGGCTCTAACTTTTTTTATGTGCATATTTGTACTAAGGTAAATTAGGTTAATTCGAACTATTTTTGGTCTCAGAACAAGGGCGGATCCAGGGAGGGGGCCATGGGGGCCATGGCCCCCTCCGAGAATATAAAAAATAGAAATTTAAATATTTGCAGTTTAAATGTTTTTAGTTTCAAACACATATATGTAAAAAAACAGGGGATAAATATGTCTACTGAACTAGAATTGAACAAAAGCATCAACGGAAGCTTCTAGAAGGACATAGGATGTTTTGTAAATCAAAATGTTGATAATTTTACAAAGTGCCAATTGTTAGAATGACCTTGGCAGCCAAAATCGTATGAATTTGCATATTCTGTACATATAAAGAATAAAAAAGAAATAAAGAGTTATACTTGGATCACCAGCACTTTGAACAAAGTTGGTTGGTACTTTCGCACATTCAAAAGAGATTGTTTTGCAAGTATTGCGTTTTATTTTTCTAATGAAAAATATGGTCACAATAAAGGGATAACAGCCCAAAGCCTTATTACGAATCCTTTTCGCCAGACTCATGGGCAATGACGGAGCCATACAAACCCATGAAAAAACATCATACCACAAGGAGTGTGACGCTTATGAGAACATAATCACACAATAATTAGTGAAAATCAAGACAGAGGTAAACAATGCCGGACAGGAGAAGCATTGGGAAAATAGTATTAAACTTGTTGAAAGAACTGCCCTTTGATCCGAAGAAATGTGTAGGAATCGGCATTAACTTAATAACGATAAGGTTTGAATGTCTTTATGGCAGTCAAAAGTGTGTGAAAAGTACCTTAAAATTCACCCTTGTAACCCTAATTTTTAAAAATTACCCCCAGACCCCCTGGTACCCCTCCCCAAAAAGTTCATGGCCCCTCCCGAAAATCGGTCCTGCATCCGCCCTTGTCTCAGAATATGTGATTTAATTTATGACCTGTATTTTCGTTACACCCTGATTTTGAAGTAATGCGTATTTATGTCCTCTCATCATCTTCTTCTTCTTCTTCTTCCTCTTTATAAGTAATTCTGCTTGTTCATTGGCAGATTGATACCTCTATGGAAGGTTGCGCGGTCGGCCGATACTTCTTCTACCGATTGGTGATTTATCTCGTGCTATTTTGACCATACGTGTCTCCCCCATTCTGGTATGTGGTTGTTCCATTCCTTTTTTCTATTTAGCGTCCATCCGTTTATAAACTGTACGTTACATTGTCTTCTAATCTCTTCGCTCCTCTTTCGATCTCTCAGTGTATTTCCTGTAATTCTTCTCAGTACTCTCATCTCTGCCCTTTCAAGTATTTTTTGTGTTGTGGCTGTATCGGGTCTTGTTTCTGATGCATATGTCATTATTGGTCTTACACTGGCTTTATAAATTCTTGACTTCATCTCAGTGTTAATATGTCGGTTTCGCCATATAGTGTTACTAAGGCATCCTGCCAATCTATTTGCTTTTTGTACTTGATTTCTCACTTCTTTTTCTAGGTCTCCGTAACTTGACAATGTAATTCCAAGGTATTTTACTTCCATTACTTGTTCAATACTGATACCATCAATTTCTATTTTGCATCTGATTGGTTCTTTACTGATTACTATTGTTTTGGTTTTCTGAGATGAAATTGTCATATTGATTTCTTTTGCTCTTATGTTAAATCTGTGGACTAATCTTTGGAGACTATCTTCATCTTGGGCTATCAATATTGAGTCGTCTGCGTAGCAGAGTATTTTTACTTTTTTGTTTCTCATTCTATATCCTCTTCCGTTGTTGACGTTTTTGATGATTTCATCCATGATTAAATTGAAAAGCAGAGCACTCAGTGAGTATCCCTGCCTTATGCCGCTGCCTATATCTCTAGGTTCTGTAAGTTGTCCATTTGTCCATCTATTCTGACTTTCATTTTGTTGTTTTGGTAGATATTCTCAATAGTTTTTATAATATCTAGAGCGACTTCTCTATTACACAGAAGATGGATTACATATTTGAGTCTTACTCTGTCAAATGTTTTCTTTAAGTAAATCGGACATAGAAATGCTGGTCTATTATACTCTAGTGATTTCTCAGTAATTTGCTTTATGACGAATATTGCCTCTGTACAAGATCTTCCAGTACGAAAACCCTGTTGTTCATCTGCTACCCTGTTGTTCAACCCTGTTGTCCTCTCATCAGGTGACCAAAATATTCGAGTTTCCTCGACATAACGATATAACTTCACCTATATAAATAAAACGCCAATTTATGGGAATATACATCATTTATTAAGGGACAGTTAAATCATAAAAAGTTCTTATAAAGTAACATAAGATCTTAACGATTTACTTAGTGTTCATATGCATACATACAAAGTTAACAAAATAAATTTGAAAATGTAAAAAACTAATCATTTTTAGTGTGTATTAGATAGGCCCTACGTATATATGACATCATTTAAGCTACAAATATGCATATAGTCTATTTTCCTTACAAACTAAGTTTTCTTTACTAATTAATATTGACTCTTCAGAGCAACCGGGCTGTAATTGGTAACATCAAAACAATGACAAGCAGAAAGAAACACGGCCTAACCCCGGTCATAACAGCCATTTTATAAATATATTTTACCACATAGATTCACCATTTTGCACTCAGTGTATTAGTAATACAAGATAAAATTTACTCCTATAACTAACTGTTTAATAACGTTCTTCAATTTCACCTTCTTAACATAAGGTTTGTTCCAACTCGATACAAAACCGTTCTTGAATCGTTACGCGCATGTGCAATAACGGATAATACTACGCAGTAACACATTTTTCGTTACTGCGCATATTTATAACCGTTTAAGAACGGTTTTGTATCGAGTTGGAACAAACCTATTATCTTTCTACAATTTCAACATCTGTAAGTGTAAATACTAGTACACCGAAATTAAGAACTGTATCTACAATAATCTATGTGTATGATCTTTAAACATTTGGTGCTTGCTCTGTGCGCCTGCTCAATATCTACGGTTTTACTTGCAAAATGGTGAGCTATCACTCTAGAAGAGTATTTTTATCACATCAAAATGGCGAACAAATATAAGCTGTAACTCTAGATTTAATTTTAAAAATAAACTTTTCAATTTTATACGGAGCGAAACTATTCATCTTTCAATTACGCTTCTTGTATTTTACAAAAAAGCTTCTTTATATCTAACATAAAAATGCTTTCATTTTTTCATTTTGCTGTTCATCTTTAGATCCACAAATTTCATTTACTTTCATAAATTTTATGTTTCATTCCGTATATTCTAGTCTACTTCTTGACACATGTAACATGTAACAATGATGTTACTTATATAACTAAAGTTAACAAAATAATAGATCTAGAGCTAAATATTGACAATTTCTAGTCTTCTAATATTATACAGCATGTACCTAAGTGCCCCTTTAAGTGTATGTATATAGTATTGCAACACTTTTTTGAAAATATATTCTTGCAAAGGATGGGGCCCTTTTAAAAATGATTATCAATATATCCTTTTCACAATTTTGAATTGTATACATATTTTATAATAGCGTATGTTGCTACGCCTGCGTCAGTATTAATATTATTAGTTTATAAAAAAATATTTAGTTTAGTTTAATAATATAATTAGAAAAAAATTTTTATAAAGTTCTTTTTTAGAACTTTTTAATATACAGGTAACTATTTAGCATAATAAGTATCTTTACATACCGCTAAGATGGTGAGTACGGCACTAATCTCTGTAATATTACATTCAGCATTAATTTTTCAAACAGCCCTTTGAAATCCACTCTAATTTTTTTTGAAACTGGTTTTGAAAATATAATTTTGAACAGGAAGAAAGCAGATTAAACTTACTGCATTAAAACCAGTAACAAAATATATAACTTCAGGTTAATCAAAATACTAAAACAAATTATGTATATTAAAGTTACGTACATTTCATCTCTTGTGGACTTTAGATCAGCGTATGATAGATAAGATGTAAATTATATGATGCCATGAATGAATGTATCATTCCCCGTAAATTGTGTTTCCATTTCCTTAATGACTGAGCAAAATATGGGCCTTATAATAAACGAGGAAAAAACCAAAATGAGCATCGATTGCAAGTAACAGCAATAGAGATAGAAACGCTGAACAAAACTTCAACTTAGACCACTATAATTTTGAGGTCCTAAATAAGTTTAGCTCTCTGGATTCCCTCATAACAAGCGATAACGACATATCCGAAGAAGTACAATGAAGGATACTGCTAGCGATCAAGTGTAATTTTGGACTAAAAAAGCAGCTAAAAATAGAAATTTAAGTATGAAAACCAAACTAACAATATGCATAACACTCATACTACCAGTGCTGACAATAATTTGGGTCAGATATACGAACCATCTCGTAAACAAACGCAAATCGTCTGATCGTCTTCGAACTTAAGTTATTAAGAAGAATAATAGGCGAAATATGTGAGAATGTTGTTTGGAGAAGGTTATATAACTTTGAATTATATGAAACGTATAAAGAAACAAGAATAAAAAACAGCTAAACGCCGTAAAAATGAATGGCGCATACAATATTCCAGCTACAAAAGATCTGATATGAATATTACGTGGCGCGAAAATGTACTTCCATTTTGATGCAAAATGAAATTCTAGTTTCATTTAAAAAGATTTTTCCGTAATATTTGCTCAATTTGAAGTAAAACGCGCCATAAAAGAGTAATACAGTTTGATACAGTTTGAATTTTGAAGCTCTTTTGTGGCGCGTTTACTTCAAATTTAGCAAATATTATGGTAAAATCTTTTTAAATAAAACTAGAATTTTATTTTGCATCAAAATTAAAATCTATTTTCGCGCAACGTAATATTCATATCAGATCTTTTGTAACTGGAATATTGTATGCGCCACCCATTTTTACGGCATTAAGCTGTTTTTTATTTTTGTATCCGGAGGTTTTTAAAAGTTATTTATAAATTAAATGTATGAAGTTAAATGCAATGTTTCTCGATTACACGTTTAGCTTTATAAATGGTCGCCTTTGTCGCATTATCTCCCAAATTATCTAGTGTCCATCGAATGTACACTAGATTTTTTTTTATTCAAAACGGATTAAAAAATATTGGGATGGCAGGTGAATGAACTCGGATTGCCCGTTGTCAGATAAAATTTAGCGTCGTAATCACTACAACTACACAAACCATTTCGGGAATAATCGTTAATTGGATTATACTTTTGTAGCTTAATAACTTCTAAAGGGCTTAACCGATTTTGGTCAATAAACACGAGTTTAAAACGCATTGACAAGTAGTATCTAATACATCTAAGATCAAGTATGATAACTGAAGCTATTACAGGAATTATTGAGCTCGAATCACCGTTTTTTCCATAGGAAATAGGTTTGATCATACTTTTGAAGCCTATAACTTAAAGATTAGAATTTTCCCAGATATGAGGTATACACCGTTAGATTTGTCTAGAGGCCTTCTACAAACGCTTAGTTATTGGCGCAATTCGTAGGTTGAAATTTTGAGTAATTGTCGAAAAGCCAAAATTTTCAAATCTTAGTTTTTCAGTTTTTCGGCTGTACTGAGCCATGTGTATGCCTGATCCTGACGGCTTACACACCATTTGAAAGCTTAATTTAAAACTATTGATTTTATGTATTTGCGGTTCTCCTGTCTCTTCTTAAACCGAAGATATATACCCCCAAAAATATGCCGTTTTGTACCTACCAAGTCCTACAGCTGGCTTATGGGTGGTCAAAAGTCAGAAACTACACCGTTTCTGAATCGGCCCTGACCCCCTCTTCAAACACAGAAAAAAAATTAGATTGGTTTAACTTTTCCACACACATACATACATACATACATACCTACATACATATCCATAAACATTTTCCCTTTTTTAAATAGAAGTGTCATATTTCTGAGCTCGGTAACTTTTGAATGGTATAACCGATTTTCAAAATTAGACATGCGTTGGAAAGGTAATGCTCAGTACTCTCATAAGCCGTAAAGGTTGGACTTAAATTTTCGAAATTTTTTGGAGTTTTGGGGACGAGAACGAAAAACAGACTCTAAACGGGAAGGGCCGTAAAATCCACACCCTTAGACCAAAATGGATGGTTGACATGTGGATGGATGAGTCTCTTCCTGAACGTTAAGATGGGAGTTGGCCCAATTTTTAATTCAGTCAGATTTAGAAAATCGAAAATTTCGTGTATATATAGTGTCGCGTGTAGGGGGTTTGTACGCCACTGGGAGAACTGCCGTTCTCTGGGATAATAAATCGTTGAGATGTAATACGCATCTTTCATAAAAAATAATAGGCTTAGGGCCGAACATGTATCAAGAACACATAAAAATAATTATTCATCCAGACAAAATCAGCGATACCAATAGGAAATAGGAGTAGAGATACTTATCTTACTATGCTATACTATACTACTTATGCGTTATTAGACGTAAATAATACTGAGATGAAGGGACGGCGGAATATCTTTTTTTTCCAGTGCCGACTCAACTAATGAAGATTGGCTATAACCATTGCAAATTCGTCATAGTTTCGTAATTATTTATCTGTATATTTATGACTTTATCCCTCTTATTGATAACGATGGTTTTTGTTTTCTTTATGTTTATTGTTAAACCTCTGTTCCAGAGTATACCAAATTGTGTTTAGAAGCGTCTGCCCGTACTGAAGCCAATATGGACGTATGGAATTCAATTATGGAGTTCTGCTAGTAATTCAAACCTAGAAATCCTACAAAGGTTCATTTACAATTCGTAAAAACTGAAGTCACAAAGTACAGTGAAAAATACAAAAACAAAACTAGTGCTCACTCTAATCACTTAGTGCGCGAACTGTTTAATGACAACGATGAAGTGCGTCGACTAAAGCGTTTTAAGCCTACAGACTTATTAAACAGATTTAAATAAAATTAATTAACATTTACCACTACATTATTAACTTTGTTTGTTAATTATATGTTAAAGGAAGCCTCTCACTGGAGAGAATTCCTACATGTCATTTGTTCTTCTTCTAATAATTGTCATAAAATTTACTTATTGTTACGAGTGATAACAGATTGTAAATTAAATGGAGCTTAAAAAAAAAGAACGTCTGTGGGTCTTTCAGACTTTCAGCGATAATGTATCAGCGACTGTATCGCCAGAATAACGAATATTATTTATTTTTTTTACCATTTATCTTGATCCTTTCTGTACAGTTTTCAAGTGCTTGTGTAAATCTTGTGCAACTCTTCGGAGAATATATTAAATAGTAATGGTTAACGTACACCGCCCTCTCTCTCTTCTCAACCTAGCTGTTGCGCATCCGTGCTATTTCCATTGAATGTTAATATCATTTTTGTCGAGTCCTTTTTTCTTTAGACATTCCATGAGAATGTTTTGTTTAACTTTGTCGAAAGCTTTCGCATAGTCTATAAATGCGACCAAAAGATCTTTTTGTTGGTCTCGACATTTTTAGGAAGACTTGTGAAACTATACAGAGCTTCTATTGTTAGTACTCTACATATCCGCTTAACACTTTCTTAATATTATTGTATGTATAACCTTCAAAAACGTTTTCAATAATTGAGATATTAAGCTGATTAATCTTTGGTTTTTGGTAGATCTAGTGTTTGGGGATCTTGGTTTTTGGTAGAGGAACAAAGGCCGATAGTAGTCATTCTGTATGTATCTCACCAGATTTGTATATCTGTACGTTAGAATTAAAAGGGCGGTAGTCCATTTTTACAGTAAATGGAGATATGCAGCAAATAATACAATTAAAGGTGTTATCTTTCGAATGGTGGTTAATAAGTGGTTGTACAGGCAATATTACTAAAATTGCAAGTCGGATGTCCACTGTGAAATTTGTTGAATGGTGGTTAATAGCTGGTTGTACAGGCAATATTACTAAAATTGCAAGTCGGATGTCCACTGTGAAATTTGTTGCAAAAAGCCCTATGTGGTACACCGGTCTTTTTTGCATGGCATACTGATTGTTAAAAAGACGGTATTACAATCTCTATGGACAACCGCCTGTCAGCTGTGTAAAAATTGAGGTTATAAGCTAATGTTTTTGCATGGTTTATAGATAAAAGTAACTTTTTCTTTATCGAGATTAATGTGATAATAAATAACAACCAAAAATGTCTGAATCAAGAGCAAAGAAGATGGTTCTACTGAGTTCAATCTTCATTTCAAGCCCCCTAACATTGATACATGTGACACCTGTGACAGTTTTGAAAATAAGCGAAAAGGGGCATATCCTAATGTTGAAGATATTTTAAAGAAAAAAGCAGATCATTTGAATGACGCAGATAACAGATACAAGTTAAAAAGGCAGGATAAGATAAGATGCAAGCAGAATTTATAAGAAGTCGTAGCAATGATAATTTGCAAAAATGCCTCCCTACATCTATGTTAACTAATGGAAAATCGTTTGATTTAAAGCAGTTATGGATATTTAATTTTACCGTCTATATTGATAGTACTGCCGAAGGGTCATGCTTCATGTGGGACGAGTCTATTGCAAAAGGGTGGCAACGAGATAGCTTCCGCTGTAATAATGTGGTTAGAAAATTTACCTTCTGCAACAGAAGAGGTAACATTTTGGTCAGACAACTGCTCTGGCCAAAACCGATTTTTTTTTTATTTTGTAAGTATATGTCCATACCACGTCGGTAGTTAGAATTCATCATAAATATTTAATCAAGGGGAATACACACAACGAAGCAGACACAATACATAAACTAATTGAGAGAAAGAAGAAAAGACTGCCTACTATGAATATTTCTGTACCTCATGAATGGGCCCAGTTTATAAGGACTTGCAGTTTGTTAAAACCACTTATTGTTTATGAGATGAAAACATGTGACTTTTTAACTTTGAAAAAATTGGCAAAGAATCGACAAGCTCGTTTTGTGAGTCGGAAACGGAGCACAGACAATGAACCCTTTCTTTTCTCTAAAATTGTGCACTTGAAAGTCGAAAGAGACCACCCTGACATTAGGTTTTATAAAACAACATTTTCCCAGGAAAATTTTAAATCTGTCAATTTTAAAAGGAAACTGAAAATTTCTCTCGATGATCTCCTACCAAAGACATTGGACCAAATAAATAATGAAAATTTAATTCCAAGTGATAGTTCAAAATATCACCACCTAATGGAATTGCTAGAATGGGTACCTTCTATTTGCCATTCCTACTATAAATCTTTAAAAACAACAAAAAATAAAGTTGTCCTGTAACGAAAACAATTCTTCATGTTCCGAAGATGATTAATGTTTTTTAATTTAAGTTTTATATTATTTTTGTAATGTTAAGTTCTGATTATAACGTTCTTTTCCTAATAAAATCATACCAAAAGGGCGGCTGTCCTGTTTTTTTATTGATATAGTACCACAGAACAAAAAAGGCTGTAGTCCTAAATTATTTATTATTTCAATACAAAACAACTTAACGACGATTATTTTCCTGTAAAATAAAATAAAAAGCATGCTTTACCACTTTCCTTTAAATCATAAAGCTGCAACATCATTTGATAATTTTACCGGCATTTAAAATTATGGTGTACAAACTAAAAACAATAATTTTGATCTACTGCAAAACAAACTGAAAGTGACTTCCGCCATTTCAATTCTAACTTACGGATAGGCGGAAGATTGGCACAGCAAATTGATAACGGGCGGCCATGAACAGAAACAACTGGCGAAATTGACTGTGGAAGGTCGAAGGCTCCACTAGGGCTGTAGCACCAATGATAATGATGAAAATATTAAAGTTACAAATATCCAAACCAAGGCTGAGATAAAAGTCAAAGAAGATCAAGTAATGAGAACTGATCTTGGAATAAGTTATTACTTGCAATGAACTGTAGAGCTAAGGATTATGTTGTTAATTTATAACTCCTTAAATCCGTTTTAAATTAATCTCATTAATTTGTAACCATGTTTACAGGAAAATAATAAAAATTATTAGAAGAATAATCTTAAAGTGACAAATCCTAAATTGTCACTAATATTTTTTGTAAAAACGGTTGTAGAGACCTCCACAAACACAATGCAGAAAATTCATAGACTTATTCCTCAAAATTTGGGTTACAATAAAGTTCAAAAACTAACAAATACATACAAGTCCATTTGAACCCTTATAATACATATCAGTTATATATGTAATCATCATAGGAGTAGGTCAACCTTTTGAGGTGTTTCTTGCTACCTGGCGTCCAACTTTCTCTATCTCTCCAGTCATAATTTTGGAGATTTTAGATTCTCCTGACATCTTCCACTGTCCTTATTTTCCATATCGTTGCCGTTAATGCAAAATGTCATATGTTAAATACTGCATCTTCAGGGGACAAAAAATAACTAAATACTTAATATTTACTATGTGAGTAGTGTTTTTCTTCAAATTAGGGCTTATACATATTTACATATGTATCGTCTTTTGTTTTTAAGTATATCTTAGAGAGGTATATATAACTTATAGAAAAACACTACTTACACAGTAAATATGGTTTAGTTTTTTTTTCCTAAAAAGTGCAGTATTTAACATGACATTTTGCATTAACGGCAACGATATGTTTCATATTTTCAAACGCTGCCTATTTTTCTTTATCTTTTTTTAATCCACTTAAGTAAATTTAATAAGAACGAAATAACTGTAGGTCAACTAAAACGTGGCCGGGGCTTTAACAAGTGCTTAGGTTTATGGGAAATATAAGGAGAAAAATAAATACTAAGGAAAGAAAATCTAAAGGTAAAGAAATTCGATAAAATAAAAAATAAAATATTGCCCTGATTGATTCGCATACCATATAAGAAACCACAAACGATAATATGGCTTTTCGGTATAATGGAAGAAATAGTAGGGCCGCATATGACTTGTAAGTTAAAAAAGGACGATAAAATAGTGATCTCAAGTAACGCAAAAATGAGCCGACATTTTTTAAAGCAATCCAAACAAGGTAAACATTTTCAAAATCAAGTTCTTTTATATTTTTTTAATATAACTAGTAAAGACAAATATTGCAGTAATTGAAGCCTGGAAAAGGAATATGTCTTTCAACCTCTTTCATAACAGATCTAAGTCTGATTTATTAATATACATTTTTTGAGTTTACCTGATCTTGATCAATATTTTTGTTATAAAAAATAACATAAAAACTGACGCAGTAAATTTAAAATCTATTTCGTACTTTGTATACACGACGAAACAGATTTTTGAAAATATGCAGTTCTCTCAAATGTATATCTTTAAAAAATACATTTCAGAAATTTGTATAAGTCTCAAACATTTTAGGTTACAATTATCTAACTAATTATTGGACTGGACAGCTGAAGTCACATTTATGATATGTGTGCAGTTTCATATAGATATGTATTTGTATTTATACTAGTTTTTTAGAAGAACGACTTAAAAAGTTATTTGTTCAGTTAAATCCAAATATTTTTTTACTACAATACAAAACGTATCAATTTATTTCGTTGACAATACATACATAGTTTGATCCTATATTTAACACATCTACTATTATGTCAAATGAAAATTTGTAGTAATTATACAATGAGCATTTTTTATGTTGATTATTATTATGTGAAGATGAGGGATACGCCATGAGCCGCGTTGCGATGAATGTCATTTAGAGTACGAGCATCATAATGGCAATGAAATGCGAGCAGTACACTTGATCTATTATGAAATCATTCAGAACAAAAAATATAAATTCAAATTTATTTATTTTGTAACACAAACATTAAGTAGTCATTATTAAAATGAATTAATTCGAAAATTTTATTAAGTTGTTGGATGAGGTTCCTGTCGTCGATGGTTTTATGGCGTGATACGAATTTTCTTATAGATAGGGCTCGTCTATCTTACCACGTCTTAACATTTTGTCGTCAGATTTCGTTAGTTTCATGTTTACTTAAAGAAGTTAAGTGACAAACTTTTATCATATAATTTTAACCAAGACAGCAATAAAACATAATCCATGAAGAAGTTTTCTGTAAAATTTTAAATGAAAATATGAAGTAGAAAAAAAGTTATGTGATATTATAAACGAGCGGAACACCACAAAAAACGCTTATTTCTCGAGATACTGTGTGGTGTGATGACCACGCTGTGGTGAATGGCTAATTTTGGTCATGCTTTATATTTTTGATGGTGGCGAAAACGAAAATTAGGTTTATTTTGAATTTTACGTGGGAAAACAGTGGCAAAATCGAAATTTTACCTTAAAAGTTAAAAACAAATGAAATCATATGTTTTGCGTTTAATAACTATTTCTTCAAAAACATAAAGTAAGACCAAAATTAGCCATTCACCACACTGTGGTCAGTATCTCGAGAAATAAGCGTTTTTTTGGAAGAGTGCTACTCGTCTATTATAGACAAGACTTTATAATAAAGAACTTTTTTCTTATTACATATTTTGACTTGAAGTTTTTCAAGAAACGTCTTCATGAATTATAATTTATTGATGTGTTAGTAAAAATTATAAACTAAAAAGTTTATTACTTAACTTTTTTAAGTAAACATGAAACTAACGAAATCTGACGAAAAAGTATTTAAAAATTAACAACCCTTCGTTTAATTTGTGTAAATATTCTGGACAAATCTTATTGTCATCTAAATACTCGAAGGATGATACGGTAAAAATTTCAAAAGGAAATATTTACAGCGACCAAAAATATAGCGAGGTAAATATGAAAAATCATCAAAATTTATTTTTCGCCTTTTTGCATAAAATTTGATTTTTGAATATGTTCCACCAATTCTAGATAAAAATAAACTTCATATTCGGATTCACCGACCTCGAAAATATAAAGAATCACTAAAATTTGCCATTCACCTATCATGGTCGCTTTTTCGATTTCTAAGCCTCCAATTAGAGGTGTGCCGCTCGCCTATATCGTCTTCAGACATTTTCTTAAAAAGATTGAATCTTGAGATTTTTCAGTTTATTTAAATATTGTTATAATCTTTATTTAAATACTGCTAAAGTCTATGAATTTGACTTAACATTGCTTATTGCGTATGTGCCATTTTTGACACAAAACGTCGTCTCGCGATTCTATTGTTTAAAGATCTGTATCAAAATGAAAATATAATATATCATAATGAAGCCCCTTATGATGCAGGTATTGAAATTGTAATTGATATAAAGTATGAGAGTAGAACAAGGAAGATTTTAGTAGAAAGCTATAATAAAAAGGCTCTAATTAAAATTTAGTAGTATAAGAGTATATTTTTAAAAACTAATTATATGAAATAAATACAATTTATGTCGATTGGTCCGAATCAATAAAAAAACATCGCCCAATAACTTTTATGTTATACTTATATAAAACATTACAATAATGGCAAAATTTTATTTACATTAATAATCTCTTTTTTAGCATGTACTAACATAGTCATTTTCTAGCGATAAACATAATAATACAAAAGCCTAATGAATATAATTTACAACTGTTTATAGCCTCGTAGCACTAATAAAATGTACTACTGAATTGTATAGAAAACGGGTTCGAAATACATAGTTGAAATACATACAGCATAGTTGAATTGAATTTATCTATATAGATCTTATACACTACAGGTTGTCAATGAGATGCAATTTCTCTAGTACTGCTCAATCAATCGTCAAATCATGCTCAAATCTGCTCAATCGTCATCAATAATTTAAACTGGATGGCTAACGAACCAAAAAAAAGCCAAAAAGCCAACAAAAAAGAAGCTAGAGCCGAGAATCAATCTAAGAAGAAGTAGGCTATATTAAACACAGATGAAAAGACCTCGATCATAAGGCGATACAAATACCTCATTGGTTATTCTTGACCAAAACTATCTCTTCTTCATAACAATTCTGGCTTTAGAACCATGTGTAGTTTCTAGCCTCCTCAAGAATTGCTCTTCTCCGTTCTTTTGCTAAGCATGTATTCGCAGATTTCTTATATTTTCAACGATTTTATTCAGGAACCTTATTTTGGGTCTTCCTCCTCTTCATTCACCAATGGGTGCACCAAGAAACCTTTTTCCAGCTACGTCAGTTTGTTCTATCAGCATTACATACTCTATTCACTTCAGATGTCCTATCTTAATATATTTTACGACATCTGGTTCCTGGTAAATTCCATAAAGTTTGAAGCTTTGTCGCCTTCTTCACATTCTCGTCGTCATTTTTCGCTCGCTAGATTTATGTTAGCACTCTTCTTTCGAACCATATGTTAGTACTGGCTTTAATATTGCTTCGTAGAGATTTACCCTTATATTTCTCGATATAATTCAGAATTTAAGAATATGAAAATTCTATAGTTGACCTCTGTAGTACTGTCATTTTTAGTGTTGATCAGCGCTCAGATGTACATGTACAGCAAGGTTAACTGTTCTCATGCCGTCGTTTTCTATAACAAATGAACGTAGGATTTGTGATTGCGTTATTATTTTTATCTATTTATTTTTTTGGTGTCTATTATTAAGCACGTTTTTGTAGCTACTTCTTTTAATGATGTAACAGAAATCTCTGTACGCTTCTCGTACAGAGATTTCTGTTTTCCTAACAATATTAAGGTTATCAGCATAGGCAAGGATTTGTACTCATTTATTTTTATATTGAACCAGGCTGCGGTTGTTACTTCGAACATACGTATTGCTATTTCCAGAGTCAGAGTAAACTATACACAATGGAGAGTGTCTCGCTGGTACAGTACGTTCAACTTTTTTAAGGGCTAGTTTTGTTAAACTTACCAACTGATTTGGTACCTATTTCTAGGTCTGTCATTGCTCGAAACATTTCTCTTGTATTTACTGAACAGTAGGTCTCGTAGTCTGTATATACGTGTTGAGTATCTATGGTATATTCCAGTGTTTTTCTCAGAAGATCTGCAATCTCATGAATTGTTGATTTACTACTTCGGAAACCAGCCTGGCATTTTTCCATGTTTAGTTTTACATATGGTAGAGAATATTTATTTAACGGTTACAGCAGTCCTAGATTCCTTTTTGGTGTACGATGCGAAGTATTCCAATATTTGGGGAATATATAGGAAGGAATATATATTTCCTTTATTAGGTGTTAAACGTCCATCATGGTAGCGTGGGCGACTACTTCATAAAGTGCTGCGGGGCCGGGTGATCCTGGCTAGTTTTTAATTGCGTCTTTAACTTCAAGATTCGTTGGTAGTTCATCTTCCTTCTCGTCTGTTTCACTTATTTCATATTGTTCATCTTTCAAGTTATCTTCTTCTTGTTCTGTATTAAGTATCAGGCTAAAATATTTCACTAATCCAGTCAACACATCTTCCGCTATAACTTCTGCAGTTTATTACATACAGTGCGGTGGAATAAGTGTTGCCCCCCTGTTAACTTATTTATTTTAAGAATATTAGCAAAACGCTCGGACAGGTCGATTTTTAAACTAATCATAGTATATTATAGCATCAACGTTTCGAACTTTACGCGATCCCTCTTCAAGTGACGGGCATACCTTTGATTTTTTTAAATGGTAAAGTACATCATGTGACATCTCATTAAACACCTTTTGAAATACTGATTACAAAAATGTATAATACTTTAATCCTTTTTGAGATCGTAGGCGCAAAATTTCGGTCGAACTCTTTTTAAACGCATTTATTTTTTTCGAATTCTAAGAAAACTAATAAGTATTTTTGAAGAATTTAATCGCAGAATTAAAGATTAGATTATTACCGAGGGCAGACAGTCCCTTAGAATAAACAAAAAGTTTCTTTTGAATGATATATTTGAAATTAAAAATAACACTAAATTTTCTCTTTTTTTCACCACTGTGACTTATTAAAATAAATATTACAGGAGTTCTCAGGGACTTTGGACCAGCCAGAATACTGTAATATTACATTCTGCGTTTAAATTTTTCAAAGATATTCATTAGTCTTTTCAGGATTCGAAAAAAATTATTGCATTTGGAAAGAATTCGACCGAAATTTTGCGCCTACGCTCTCAAATAGGATTAAGGTATTATACATTTTTGAAACCAGTATTTTAAGAGCTTTTAAATGAGGTGTCACATGATGTACTTTTCTATTTAAAAAAATCAAAGTTATGGCTGTCACCTGAAGAGGGATCGCGTAAAGTTCGAAACGTTGATGCTGTAATATACTATGGTTAGTTTGTAAATCGACCTGTCCGAGCGTTTTGCCTATATTCTTAAAATAAACAAGTTAACAGGGGGGGGGGGCAACACTTATTCCACCGCACTGTATATGCTCAATATATGTAATTATAATAGACGTAAGAGATAATGTTTCTTAAAAATACAGTATCTTTAGATTTGTGTTCGTAAAGTTTGGTTATAGGTATATGTTTGGCATATAAGATATAGCCTTGCAAACATTATTCACGACGACATTCCCGATAAAACCGATGTTAAAGATGCCCGCTGGCAGGAAAAACATCTTTAATTCTAGTCGGCAATTCCGGAACGTCAGAGTGTAGATGGGTCTGACTCCTTCAGCATTCCCCATATGTACCCATCAGGTGGCGTTTCGTATGGTGGAAAATCACTGCCACGCGAAATAAGGCGATTCTTCTTCTTCTTGTAGTGTCTATCCGTTTCGGATGTTGGCGACCATCATGGCAATCTGTACTATGCACACTGCTGCTCTGAAAATATTTGTAATGGTTTTGTTGAACCACGTACGTAGATTTTTCAGCCACGAAATCCTTTGCCATCCTGGTCCTCGCTTTCCCTCTACTTTTCCCTGTAAGACCAGTTGCAGTAGTCCATATCTTTCACTGTTCCTCATGATGTGACCGAGGTATTCGATTTTGGCTGTTTTTATTTTGATTAACAGCTCTTTCTCTTTTTGCATTCTCAGCAAAACACCCTCATTAGTAATGTGGTCGGTATAAGATACCTTCAGGATTCGACGATAAAGCCACATCTCAAAAGCCTCAATTTTCTTGCAGGTGGCGTCTGTGAGAGTCCACGACTCAACTCCGTACAACAGTATAGGAAAGCTATAACATCGTAGTAATCTGACTTTTATGGGTATCGACAAATCATGACATTTGAACAACTTTACCATTTTTTGAAATGCAGATCTTGCTTTCTCTATCCTGCATTCGATTTCTATAGAATGGTCCCAATTTTCATTGACGAAAATAAGGCGATGCCCAAAATTATCGCGCAGTATTTTAAGAGACTTTCTGGCCGTGCGACAGGTTGCTCCGTCCTGCTGAAACCATTGTTGATTTTAAGCTTGGACCATTTCTGCGACCTTTTTTGTATGACCCAAAATAGTATTCCACGATAAATTTTTTTATGCAAAACTGAGAACCATCCTGAAGCACCTAAGATTAACATGACATTCACATACGTTATAACCACGTTCGAAAACAATTCAGTACGTTTCGGCACATGACGCATACAAATTTGAGGCTTACTCATTTCAGTACTGTTAATTTTGCCGCATACCGTAATATATCAATATTAGAGAAGCAAAATTTATTTAATATCATCTGTGAGTGTCATTTAACTTGAATTCGACTTTGAAAACTAATTTGTTTCATATACAGTCTGTTCCAACGAAAATTTGACCCCCCTAGAAACTCAGAAACCAAGAGCTTCTTCAAAATTTCAAAAGACACGTTGATTTATATTGGGACGGGGACGAATTTTCATGCAAAATTCATGCCCTTGTAACCCCCAACGGCCCCGCATCAACCACTACTTTTTTTTAAATAGCAAGTGTGGTTGAGTGGCACATCAGGTAAAAGGTAATTTTTTTTCTTTAGTTTCGGACAGATAGCATTAGATTAGAGATTAGAGAAAAAAAATAACATTCAAACGATGTGTAACTCGACTATATTTGCTATTTAAAAAAAACCTAGAGGTTGATGCGGAGCAGTAGGGGGTTACCTTTAAGGGCATGAATTTTGCATCAAAATTCATCCCTCTTCCAATACAAATTTACGTGTTTTTTTAAATTGTGAAGAAACTATTGGTTTCTGAGTATCTGGGGTGGGCGGTCAAATTTTCGTTGGAACATACTGTATGTTATTTTTTCGTATATACTTTGTATAATAGGTATGTGAGAATTATTTCAAACTATGTAGAATTATTCATACATTTGTATGTATTAATATTTTAATGTATTAGACAAGTATGTTGTGCTTCTTTTAAACATATTAAGTTGGATCATGTATTTTTGTACAGAAACTTCGTAAGTCGTCAAACTAAAATGAAAGCTTTATTCACATTTGTTGGCACACTACTGTAATGAAATTTACATTTCTACATTCCCATATTGATTCGAAACAAGTAAACAAACCTTATATATTTATATATCCATTTTCTACGTTAATCATGTTTGTACAATATTACAAATTTACAATATTTTCATTTTAATTTACACAAGTGGATATCAAATGTATTTTAATGTTTTTTTGGCAAAAAGTGATATATTTTTAAAACCAATTATTAAAATAAAAATTGCAATGTATTTTTATGTAAAAATAATATGAAATATTAGATATTTTTTAGTGTAAAAATTGGCGTATATTTAATAACTGCAACGTTAACTAAAATCCTTTAATTGTTATCTGTATTAGCTTTCATTTGTGCATTATTTTACCAATATTGTCACCTGGATGGTACGCGTCGATTCAATTCAGTCCTCTTTTTGCCTGATGAAAAGTATATGAAAAGTATGAAAGTATTCCCTGATGAAACTTTGAAACACGCATAGCAGCATGGGCGTCCACAGGGAGGGGCAGAGGGGGGCAGCTGCCCCCCCCCCTAGAGAGGACGAGGCGAGTGTAAAATTGGTGAATAAGCAATATAGAAAAATACAAAGGTGTAACTTAATCTTGATTTTCAATGCAACCACTCTGTATCTACATTCTAGCTGGGATGAAAAAACCGCATAAACTTAACAAAACTTTAATGCAAATTTTAAATCTGCTATTATTTTATTTACCTAATATTTTTTAAATCTGCAAGCAACAGCAACCACCCCTGAATTCGTATTTTCTTTCTATTCGATTTTTTTTTCCACTGTCCGTCACACAGATTAAATTTAGTTGTGAACGATTTGAATAGTTTAAATGAAGTGCAAAATACTATTGCAACTATTAAAGATACAACCAATTTCTTCCGTGAATCAGTATTAAGAAGGAATATGATAGCAAATATCCCTAGCCTCTGCGAAACACGGTGGTTCGAGAAATACAAGGTAATTAGGGTTTTTTGAAAAAAATTCATTGAAATTGTACAGGCCTTGCAAACCCTATCCGTTGAAGGAAATTTGGTTACTAGAAATACATCTTAACAGTTGCATTATGTGGCATGCAAGTCAGGATTTATCGTCGCTGTCATTGTGATTGCAAAATATTCCGAATACCTAGAGCCCATAGTCAACCGCGTACAATCTGCGCAAACTAATGTTTTAAAGGTAGCGGAACATATTCGTCAAATCATGGATATTTTAAAAACACAGACAGAACGCAGAGAATGTAACAAACACTTTATTGAATGAAGCCAATAAGGTAGCCGAAGAATGCGGTTTTGAATTATCTACCCCTAGAACTGTAGACAAGCAACAGCATAGAAGCAATCATCCAGCTGATACGCCTAGTAAATACCGAAGGCGATCCATGATTCTTTCGTATTGTCTCTAGAGACACGGTTTCAGAAGAAAATACGCCAGCCTTCGCTCTGAGTCTTCTGCATTCCAAGCATTTTTCAAAAATTGATTTAAATGGCCATATATTAGTACAACTGAGACAATCCTTAAACCACTATGAAATAAATGGAATAGATGCAGAGCTAGAAGTATGGGTAGAACATTGGAATAAAAAACGCCTTAATAATGAGTTAGACATCTTCAACACCCTTGAAATTTTTGAACTGGTTCGAGCGTCCACTACTTTTTATCCGTTAACAAAAAAATTGCTGGAAATTCTCGTAACATTGCCTTGCACTACGTGTACAGTTGAGAAGTCGTTCAGCAGTCTTCAAAGAATAAAAACATGGTTGCGGAGTACAATGGTCGAAGATCGCCTTAATGGGTTAGCTCTAATGAGAATTCATCGAAAACAAATATTACCAAAAAAGAAAGAGTTTGTAGAGAAAGTTTTACAAGAATTTACAATTGATCCGCGTAAATTGTTGTTTAAATAATAGTGTTTAGGAACAGACAATTTATCTTGCTTCGCACATCGAAGGCTTATCCAGGAGGAAATAAACTTGTTAAATTTGCATCACGTTTTTGTAAAAATCATTAAATTTTTTTTAAATATTTAATATATATTTAGTTTGCTTCATTTTTGTATGAAATCATTGAGTTATAATTTTGGCTCCAAAAACGTTATTTTCAAAACTTTTCGTAGGAAACCCCTTCACCCTCACCCTCTCTGAAGACTCTCAATTTACGTCTATATTTATTATTGCTTATCTAACCAATTTTTTTATTTCTCAAATCCGCCCTCCCCTAGTTTTGATCCTGCGGACGCCCATGCATAGCAGAATAGTGATATACTCGAATTGAACCAAAACGCAAGACCATTAATATTTATTTTGTTTATCGTTCTTAATCGACGAGAAGAGTACAAAAATGATGCTGATTTATATCGGTAAATTGTTGACGTATTAGAGGGACATAAACTACTATATACTACTACCTATAACCTTTATTAGCCTGGGTTTGCAATTAAGTTGAGTTGCTGTCGATACATAGGTCACTTTTACCATATATTGGTGCATTATTTTACCAATATTGGTCACCTGAATGGTACGAGTCGATTCAGTTCAATACTCTTACAAAATCTTCCCTGAAGAAAAGTAAAAGTTAAAACATGTGTTGGAAAATGGCGAGACACTTGAATTGAATCTAAAAGCATTCATATTTATTAAATCTTTTTAAATTATCTTTTGATTTTCTATTTACTATAAGCTTATGCTCTGTTCTTTGTGAGATATGTTTTCTTCTAGGTCCCTCTTACCTTTTATATTTATTTCAAGTATTCGTATGAATTATAAGGATTAATGAACCTACCAAGGTGGCCCCACTATGACACTTTTCTTTGGTTTAAACTGTTTAAAATAAAAGTTGTCTCTATATGCTGGCTCTTCTCAATACCACTTATTTGGCAACATGATCTGTACGATATTTTTTTGTGTTGGGATGTATTTTCGTGTTATTCTATTTTCTTCTGCTTGTTTAATAATTTACTTCGGAATTAAGAATTGGTATAATGTAATCATGGAAATCTGCAAGGTAGTAATCAGATCCACGGTGATATATGCAAGCGAAACGTGGATTATCAACCACCAGGGAAAAAAGAAAGTAGAGATCAGGGAAAGAAAGGTGTTCAGAAAAAAATTCGCGGAAATACAGGAAAAATTAATAAATACATAAATTATGGAGATGTATGTTAAATCAATAATTACGGCAAAATACGAGTCCAAAGAATTATATGGCTAGAAATGTTAAAACAATATTGAAGGAGGGAAGAATGAAGATAAAAGAAGGGGATGTCCAAAGAAGAAATGGTTGGAAGCAGTAAAGCGATACTTGTCGCAAATAGGTATGAGAGATCGGAGAGATAAAGCAAAGAACCGGATAGATGGAGGAAAATAGATAGGTTTGTCTGTAGTTGTTCGGCCTATTCGCCCTTATGTCGTTTTATGTTGTCCTAAGTATTATGTTGTTTTATCTTGACACGATGAGACTTTAGCCATGGTACCTTAAAATTCCAATACCGAATTTAAAATATTTCTGCTGGAAGCACCAGGTCACACTTGTTTTCATAGTAGTTATTACACGTGTATTGGGAGTTCTTTCATACGTTTCCATACTTACGCGTGGGAAGAGAATATACATTAAGATAAAAAAATCGTTGGACCCAACATCTTACGAAACTACTCCTAACGAATCCCCAGTAAATAACAAGGAGTTACCAATTCGTCATAGGTATCTCGGCTGTGTTTATCTAGGACTTAAAAAATAATCGCAGGAACATCATATGTGAGTAAGATAACATGAGTCTCAAATATCTTTATACCACGGAATTCTCCAACTACTTGCCAACAGAGATTTTTTTCAATACCTTCTTCCCACGAAAAACATTACAAAAATAAGGAAATCTGCAACTATTTTGTCAAAGTTACAAAATTGCTCCAATAAATCAAAATAGCACTCATCTCCAACAATTACTCATTAAAATAGGGTCCTGTAATGGATCATATTTTTCAAAATGATGTTCTAATAAATTTTACTGATATCCATGTGGGTCTCGGTTAAGAATGTTAATTTATGCCGGGTACCTTTTGTTGACATGTTCTAAGCTCTTGCACGTAAGTCACTGCCACAAATAAAAATCAATAATTTTAACAATATATTAGACTCTAATATTTAATTAAGAAAAATTACCATAAGAACTACGATGATTACAGTAATATTAAAAATCCATAAATAGGAATTCTAGATAACATCTTTGGACCGCTAAAATTATAACATATTTTCAGACTAAATCAGTTTATTAAAAAGGAAAAAATTTTAAAAAATGGAGACGAAAAATTATAATAATAAAGAACAAAAATTGTTCACGAAAAATAATTTTGACATCCCTTCATCCGTTTTTTGTACTTGTTTCGAATTATAGTTGTCTATTTCCAACTGTATGTAAAACTAAATTTTCAAGGCCGAATTAACTACTTGCTACACGGTGATTAGCGGATACAAAATCATATTTTTCATACTATTTAATTTAACAGTTAACATATACAACAGTTTCATAAGCGTAACACTGACAAAGTATAACATTTAACATTCAATGACCACACCGCTTTTAAAGAAAAAGAAGAATCAGCAGTGCGATACGTCGATATTTCTCTCTTACTACCTAGACCAGATATACTGAAAAGTGTGCTGAATATAGGAGAACTTATTCACTAACGTTCAAAAACCTTTAGTCTGCAAAACATTACTTTCTTTGAAAGACCCACAAGCAAAAATTTCATTTAGCTGGCTGTATACCATTAATTAGATATATATAAACAAATTTGAATGAAAAATCCTTTACAAAATGTATATTTATTTAAAAAAAACCCTCAAAGGATCACATCTATCACAGAACGTTTTCGATCTACATAGATCATCATCAGTGCTGTTACAAGCAAATAACATGCTGAGCCAACAAAAATAAATGGGTAAAACCCTTTAAGTATTAATAAAATTTGTTACAATAACATTATTATTGAAAAATCCAATTGATGGATAAAAATCCGCATGGATATAGCCTTTGGCATCCTATGACCCCCCACAAGGTACGTGGGATTGTCAATTAAGCAACACACGTGCCTCGTGGGGGGTTATAAGATGATCAAAGGCCATGTCCTTACGTATTTTTACCTATACATTGGATTTTTCAATAATAATGTCATTGTAACACATTTTATTAACATTTAAAGGGTTTTTACCCATGTATCTTTTGTGGCTCAGCATGTGATTTTTCTGTAACAGTACTGATGATGACTTAGTTAGATCAAAAACGTTTTGTCATATATGTGGACATTTAAGAGCTATTTAATAAATATACCTTTAATAAAGTTTTTTTTCTTTAAAATTTTTTTTATTACTTTCTGTATCTGCGAATATTTTTTTTTCATGTGACGTAAATTGTTTTTGACATTTTTATTATGGCACACTTTTTGGTAAATCAATTTTAACCAATATTGGTCGTAGATAGGTCCAACGAGAGTATAAGTTTTTGATAATTTTTTACTTTAATAAATATTATATTGTAAACAGATAGATTTCGAAGATTTGTAAATTCTGTCCAGGTGTATGTTCAATTTATGTGGAGATATTTTTAATATGGAACAAATAAGTAAAGAAAATATTTTAATATAACTTCATACTTTTATAAAGTTTATATAGCTTTTTTAAAAGTTCACGTAATAATTCTTTATTAGCATGATAAAAATTTTAATATTATAAAATCTAATAAATGTTCTATAATACGTGATATGTAATTATTTTGAGCAAAGTTAAGAAAGGCACTCAGACTAAATCTGCGAAAGTTAAATTGTCTTTGTTTAGTAAAGTAAAAACCAAAATAATGCCAAATTTGAAAAATGGTAGACAAATGTAGTCACCAACAGAGGATCTTATTAGAGCAATAAAAACAGGAGAGAAGAAGAATCAAAAATTCTAAAAACTATAAAATATCAAAGAAATTAGTCAAAACACTACTTTTGAAGAAGAAAATATCTAAATAAGGTTGTAGTTTAAAAATAAAATGGATATAAAAATAAAGTAATATAGTTTAGAGGCGTTACCAGTTTAGAGCTTACATTTATTCCACGATTCATTTGAGATTTTACCCTTTATTAAAATACTTTTTTTAATTCAGTTTTTCCTTCCTCTTAACTTTAGGAACTTCATAGTTTTTGTTTCGATTCTATTGATATTCCATCGGTTTGTCGATATTTTTTATTTTTAATATTCATTTACTGTATGCAATATTATGTGCTCTTCACAACAGAAACGACGCTCTTGTTTGTCCCAACAATAGATACAGTCGAACCCGCTTATTAGAGTACCGGTTATAGAAATATCCCATTTTATGGAATATAAATTCGAGGTTCCGAAACGTTTCCATTTACCCTTTAATAAATGTATCCATTTATTGGAATATGGTTTAGTAACCTAATACCGCTTAGAATAATTTTTTCAGGTCAACAAATAAATTTTTACGTACAATTTTCTAAAAATTTTAAATTTGCCTGGTATAACGGTTTGTCGGTAAGAGCTTCGAAAGCCTGCTGTTTTGTATATTATATTACTGTTTGTCAGGTACCTAATAAACACTTAATTACTGTGTTATGAGTAAGCGCTCCTTTCCCACAGAAAATTCAATCGTTCGCCGACAAGGTCATAAAATAATTTCATTTGTCTAAAAATTTCTTTTGTAAATTGCCACACACTTGGCTGTTTTTAGAAACAACATTTTTCTATAAGATTGTTTATTACCAATAGTTGATCGTTTGTTCGGAAGTCTTTTCTAAAATCCAACTCCAATTCATTGTCTAATCATTTCGTAATTATTTTAGTAAATAGATTATAAATTTTTATTGACATAAAAAGACCTAAAACCATATGCATATACATATTGACATGTACTATTATAACGTATATTCGGTACACTTATTTCAGCTAGCCACCGCTAGCTAAAGTCAGGATCGGTTATTAGAATATCATGCTTATAAGAATATTTTTGCTTGGCACGAAGGCTATTCTACTAAGCGGGTTCGACTGTATATTTTCTTGCTAGGTTTTCAAAAGATATTGAGCTGAGTCAAAAAATGGCACTTAGAGAGAATGAATGAGGTGAAGCCATCGAAACACATTTATAGCCAGAAACCGGATGGAAAGAAGAGAAGAGGAAGGCTCAGAGCACGGTTTAGGGACCAGGTGGAAGACGATTTGCGAGAGGAGCGCGAAATTGGAAAACCAAGGCGAAGCATAGGAAGGAATGGAAGCTGATTCTGGAACAGGCCAAGACCCACCATAGGTTGTAGAGCCAATGATGATGATGATTGACCTGAGTACTGAAACCTATTGCTAAAGCTATTTTGGCGATACATATGTCGCGTCGTAATAAGGAATATTTTAAAGAAGTGGTACACCATTTATATATAGACTTCAGAATGACATTCGACACACTAAAGGGAGGAAGATATGCTGCAAAGTGGTGGGATCAGGGTGATAAACTGACGTGGTAAATATGTCAACCAATATTGCTGTATTGCAGTAAATGGTGTCCTGTAACACAGAAAAATATTTTACAAATTTCGCTACCAGTACTTAATTTAAAATGTTAGGAAACAAGTGAAAAAAAAAAACGAACAAATGCCAAAATTCAGGAAACTCTTTGTGTACCATGCCCATTTTCAAGCGTTGGTTATCGTCATATTATCAAGCTTTTGAAATGTTTCTCGGTTGAAAACTTCTTGAAACAATTTTTTAACAGTTCGACCTTTTATAAAAAAGAGATAGATAGACTGTTTAGGTGAGTATGCCGAGTCTACGCTTAATAATATGTCAATGCATAAAGTACCTGTGTGGTCCTTAATAATTTATTTCTCTCGAATTAGACAACCAGTCATACGTATATTATAATTTGAATGGTATAATCCAAATTTGGCACAAATCGATTTATTTTCACATTCCTATTTCCTTGTGATTAACTCCCATTGAATATATGAACAGTGTTGTTTTCAAAAATATGTATAACGTAACTAGAATATTGTGTTAATATCTCATCTACATGGATGATACATCATAACTAAATTGTTCCTGGTTTTTCTTAGGAAGTAAACATTATAGAATGTTCGCTTTTTAATACATTTTCGCTAAAAAATATAATAAGTACCTTTATTGCACTAAAAATCTAGATATATAAATTTACAAACCCAAAAATCCGTATCTGCTTACAATAAGGTTTGATATAATTAGATAAATTTTTAGCATAATTTACTATTAATACTTGATATGTACCTTTGATATGTATTTCCGTTTATCTAAATGATATGTTTTAGTTTCCTTAAATAATATATCTTTTCATTACAAAATTGCTATATAAAGCTTTTCACAGATTTTTTTTGAGGTACAGGAAAAAGGTATACGCTATAAAAGTTTTTAAAGTCTAATATAGTAAAATGTTAGGCACTATTCTAAATATTCGGGTGGATATTATTTAGAGGAAGTAAATTAAAATATCTTCATATTATTAGGAATATTCTAATTTCAATTTATATTTCGAACCAAATTTGAATGTTTGCAAAATTTATCTGCAAATTCCTAAACAGCAGACTAGATTTATTTAAATCGTATGTATTATACTATAATGGGGGAGAAAACTTCCAAGCATAACTTTTATAAAGAACAAAGTACATATTATGATTTCTAAATGTAATTAATTTAATTTGCGCAACCCACAGTTGATTGTAAAACGAAAACTTAAATACGCAGAGGCATTTTGTTTAAAATGGACTTTCCTTGCTAAATATATATAAATAATATGTCGTGTCCTATTTTGCAAGTCCAATTTTGCACTAAAGTCTTTACCTCGTTCCATGATTTTCCTTATTTTCTCATCTCGTCTATAATAATTGAGCTGAAACTTTCTGGATTTTATTTTGTTCACTATCCCCTTCTGTTCGTTTATCAAAAAATAAGTGTTAGAAGAATTCTTCATAGGAGTTTGTGAAAAAAGACCTGCCTGTAAGAGTTTTTGTAATTTTCCAGGGGTTTCACATCGGTAGAGTAGAAGAGAATTTCACATTAGACTGGAATATTTGGATCTTTCTCTTTGTGGTATATTGGCCAGACCTTCAAATGTTGATTACCTCTTACCTATATCGTCTTTTGTGCTCCCGTTTTCTGTTATGATACTTTCAAGGTGTGAGCTGTGAATAGTAAATAGTATGTTCATACATTGATTCCTACGGATCTGTCGTTATTAATATTGATTTTCATACCTATTCTATTTGCTTCAGTGGAAAGTGTTATTAATTAATCATCCACATCTTTAAATATTTACCCAAAGAGATGGATCTCATCAGCTTATCCTAGACGGCTTAGATGTCCATGCGCATAAGCTGAGAGCAGTTTTAGTTGGTAGGCAGGGTACCATGGATGCATCCGGGTAGAAGACCCCTAACCTAAAGGGGACTTTCTTTCGAAAGTATGCCATCTACTCTAAATCCAAACTTACACTAGGTATGATTCATATGGTACGGTCTATAGAATATTTTCACTATCAAACAGAAAAAAAGTTGGCTTATATATTGAGTCTGTATAACTTTCCACGTAGCAGCATGCGATACGCTGTCAAAGGCACTCTCAAAATCGACCAAAACCACGTATAGTGTATTTCATTCCATCGAGTGTTCTATTATTATCCTCATAGTATTATATGTGGATCAGCTTATACTAATTCGGCAGCAATGTTGTCGGTTTCTCGGTAACTTGTTTTATCAAATGTAAAGATTTGATAGCCGTTACTCTCTCCAGTTTGAAAGGAATAACTACAATCAAACAGTTGTCTTAATATTTGGAGCCAAAATGTTTTTATTTTCCTCATACTATTTCGTTCTAAAATTTTTACATATGTATAACATTTTACTAGACGTATTTTTAGTTCTAATCTTGACTGGTCAATATTCTGTTCATGTTCATAATGAAATCTCTCGCTTTCTCAATTTTTATTACGATCTTCCTTGTGCCAGCTTTCTTTTCATTCACATACAAGCTATTAATAAAAATAATTGTAAAAATAACTAAGAATCTTGCCTAACATTCACCATTAAGACAACACCAAACAAATTTATGGTAGCATTCAAGACGAAGACATTGATAATATCAACCTCCAAATTTACAAATAGAAGATTGAAAAGTGGAAAAATATAACTATCTGAGAACAAAATATTATGTTCTCAGATAGTTATATTTTTCAACTTTTTCAATCTTCTCTTTGTAAATTTGGAGGCTGATATTATTAATGTTTGTCTTCGTCTTCAATACTACCATAAATTTGTTTGGTGTTGTCTTAATGGTGAATGTTAGGCAAGATTCTTCGTTATTTTTACAATTATTTTTATTAAGAGGCTACAGTAGCGAGCAACAGGTAGCAGCAAACGCGTTCCAATATTGCGGCTCTAATTTTGAATATTTTGTCGAGATATTTGGCACACATATTCGTAATATAATAAAGAATGGCGGTACAGAGCCCAATTTTAGAAATATGTTAGTACGTGGAAATTACTCTATAACTAAATAAACTATTGAAAAAAGGAGCCTGTACCGCCATTAAGAAGTAAAAAATAATAAACTTTCTTCAAATAAACTTTTTTATCGCATGCCTAGATTTTGTGTAATCTTGGAACTACTAAAATTTTTTATTTCTAACAAGAAATCGAACATATTGTAACTAAATAACTAATTAGGCAACATAGAGAAATTATCAGTGTCATTTTGACAAACCTGCGTCAGATTTTCTCTAATTTGTTCTGTCATCTTTATTGATATCAGTCCAGTGCAGTAGTGTGTTAATTTAAGAATTCGTTATAGTTGTTTCATAGGAAAATAGTGTTTATTGATAGTTATTTATTATATTTTTGTTGTTGTTGTATAAGTTGTTGGCCTGTTTGAAATAATAGATTGTTGTTAATTGTGTTTTAGTTCAGTTCTATGTAGGTAGGTAAGTATATTTTACGTAAAAACATTTCGAATTCTAATGCGAGTATAAAGATTTAGGAGGATATTTTATTTTTAACATATTATCAATAGTTTAACGAAATGGGAAAAGTTAATCAAACGACAAATAAAGCGAATAATTCCAAGAAAAAGTCCATTAAAAGCCGTGCCAAAATTATGAGAACATCGAAATTGGAGCCACCACAAATTTTAACAATGTAAGTACCTATGAGAAGTAATCTACTGTTGTCATACATAAAAAAAGTGTGAAAAGTTGTTTCCCATGAAAATGAAATTCGTAATAAATCTATGTTTAGGTACAGAAATCCTGACTACAGGACAAATGCCAATTTTTTTAGGTAGATATTCATAGTCCTGTCGCCAAGGGGGTACAACGGCCTCCTTTATTCAGATGGTCTTACCGAAGATTTTTTTATGTATCTTGACCCGTAGAACACGAATTTGTTGGGTAACAGTTGATCCGGATGTCGATAAGATTGTTATAAACAAAGAACTTGAGGAATTACATAACAGCGATTTCTCGCAAAACAAAACATTTTTTTTGTATTTTTTGGGTCATTCTAAGCAAAAACTGTTCTGACAAGTTTTTTCGTAGGATGCATAGTTTTCGAGATAAACGCGGTTGAACATAAAATCGAAAAATTGCAATTTTTGAACCCGAAAAAATTTATTTTTGCTAAAGGTGATACAGTAGCGATCAACAGGTAGCAAAAACGCGTTCCAAGATTGCGGCTGTAATTTTGAATATTTTTTCGAGATATTTGGCATACGTATTCGTAATAAAATAAAGAATGGCGGTAGAGGGCCCAATTTGAAAAATATATTAATATGTGGAAATTACTCTGTAATTAAATACAATATTAAAAAAACGAGCCTGTACCGCCATTAAGAAGAACAAAAAAATACAATTTCTTCAAATAAACTTTTTTATCCGATGCCTAGATTTTGTGTAATTTTGGAACTACTAAAATTTTTTATTTCATTAGTAGTTCCAAAATGACACAAAATCTAGGCATCGGATAAAAAAATTGAAGAAAGTGTATTTTTATAAAAAGTGCAGGAGCTAACAATGTCGAGGAAGATCTATCAGGCTGCATCTCACTTCCCGCCTGTCCAGCACGGTAAAATTCCAACAAAGCTTAGTTCCGAATACTTAGATTACGAGTAGAACTAATCAAAATAATAAATAATCATTCCATGAAGTACGACTTAACCTGGTAGATTTCCCTCGGCCTTCTTAGCTCCGGCAATTCGTTGGCTTGCAAATTTTAGAAGCCACAAGCCACAAGCCACGATTGGTTTAACCAGAAGACTAGTTCTAAGTTTTATTTTATTTTTGATATTGTTAATATTAGAAGTAAAACTTTCGTTCGTCTTTAGCAGATACCGCCACGGCATTCATGCCATCATTTCGTTGTGAACCGATAACGGTAGCCCGAATTTTAGTAGTTCAAAGAGAATGAAATATGCACCTCTGATAGGACCCTAAGAAGGGTTAAAGGGTGTTCTAGAGTGCCTTTGGCGCTCTATGAACTAAATAAAATAAGACTGCTCTCGTTTCGCTTCACAATGAAATTATTATTTATTATTATTTTTTCGTACAAATACCTATGTTAACATAAAATTTTCACCCATTTGGGTTTATTTTTATAAATATTTATTTACTAATAACAAAATTGTTTTCGGTTACTTCCATTTAGCGCGCCTATGAGTTAAATTGTCAATAATATTAATCTTACATAATGTCAAAGATTACCAATGTTGCCAAAGTTTATGATACTACCTCCCGAAGTTATATTTTATTGCTACCTGTTGATCGCTACTGTTTACTCTTAATAGCTTCCGCAAATCGTTGAGTTTTTCTGCAATGATAATGTATCATCTGCGCATTTAGCACTGATAATCGGAGTCACATTTACTTTTATACCAATATTTTCGTTTTCAAGGACCTAAGCGCCTTCTTAATTACGTGTTCTGATTATAGGTTAAAGGGGTGGTGATGAGGATACAACTTTGCTTGATCCCTTTTGTTATGTTTATTTTCTCTGTTGATCTTTATTTAATGTGTTAGTTATGTTAAGTTACTTATGTCTCACTTTATCGAAGGCTTGATTGTAATCAATAAAACATACGTATTTATTGGTTTACATCTATGCATGTATATATTTATAGGCACATAGTGCTTCTGTTGTTCCGATAAAAGTTAAGACCGTTTATACAAAATATTTAGAATTATATCATCTTACAGGTACAAGTCAATAAACTTTAAATCATGAAGCGTGCTTAGAGAGAATGGAAATTAAAAATATACTTACGCTCACATATCCAAAAATGGATTTTGTAATTGATGAAAAACGTCAACCTCAAAATATGTCAACCTAATAACTTAACCAAATAAAATAATACATAACATTATAGTATATAATATTATAATATACTATTATAGTATATTATAATAATACATAATGTTTTAGAAAATAATGATCTGTTATGGACACTAATATTTTACCTCCTCTAAACATACATTCATGAGCTGCCTCCACCCTTCCTAATAGTATATAACAGGCATAAGAATGATAGGGTGGCAAAAGCGCTACCACTTAATATTTTAATATATTAACATTTTTGAACGGATTATGCGGCTCTTAAGGCTAAAAAATTCCTCTTAGATGCACATCTTAGCCACTAGATATATAAGCTTAGATGGCGCAAGATTTATATTTCTTTTCAGACGTTCTGACATAGTTAACTACCATTTGGATCATACATATTATGTTATTTATGTCAATTAGCAATATTGGATACAGTTTAATATTGCGTGTAGTATGACTTACAAAACAAATTAATACCGAATATCAATCTTTAACTACTCGAAAACAATAATGAGATGAACTAAAATCATCTTAATCTAAATGGTTGGTATATGTCACTATCATCATCTTTACAATAACAAAAGGTACAATTTTGAGAATTCATACACGATATATATTTCGGACAGGAATGTATGGAGAAGTACGACGACCAACAGGGTAAGATCTGGTATACAGTCAAATATACGACTAAAGAGGGTGTCGGAGCAGGAATATACTCAAAACATCCAAGAATTAGTGAAATATTTGCTTTGTGCAGGAACTGCACCATTTTCTCAAGTGGATATTTACGTGATACTGCAATGTGCAAAGGGAAATAAAGAGAGAGTACTTGAAAAAGATCAGATTCATATATTGTTTGTCAATATATGAGTCAAGTTTGAGTCATATATTTGAAAGTCAAGGGACGCTAAAGGCACTGCTTTATCAGAAAATGACGTCAATAATGCTGATATGGAACTGTATCAGAGACCTGAGTGACTGGTTCAAGGATGCGCTTGTTTGGTTACCAGCGCATCAGGGCATCGAAGGAAGTTAAAAAGCAGAATAACTTAAAACAGAATCGAACGGATCAAACAGACTGGCTTTGACTGTGTCCAAAACTGAGTACTTAAGGATGTAGGTAACTGAACTCGAAAAAGTCGTGAGCGATATTGGACGAAAAGTCCAAGAGAAACACATGGGAAAATCTTCATTGGTGGACCATGTACAAAAAGAATAAAGAAACTGCTCCACATGGACGGGAACAAACTGAGAACAGTAACATGAATGTTGTCAGGGTATGCCCAAGTAAGAGGATTCCTGAATAAAATAGGCATCTACAATAGAAATCTTAACTGCAGACTCTGCGACAAGAAAACAGAAACTCTAAAAGATGTATTATGCGATGGCGAGGTGCTGGATAAAACTATGTCTTTTGAACTATGTTCTCCTCGATAATCCAAGTATTTAAACTACTTGCATCGTTGAATTTTTTCTCTAACTACGAATGATAACTATGAATAAGGTTTTTTTTAAGCTGCAGGCTTAGATGTTAGGACAAATAATGAAGTTTAAATGTCTAGATATCACACTATCTAGTTGCGGAAAGCTCAAAACGAAAGGAGAAGATAAACTGAATAGAACAACCAGAGCACCAGGTTACCTGAATGAAGCAATACGGAGAAATAAAAATATCAGGAAAGAAATGAAGAGAGCAGAATTTACCAAAGCGCAAAATGAAAACCTTTGGAAACATCGATGTTAAGATACTATGGGACAGAGTTCCAAGCCCAGATGTATGACGGAGTTGCAAGAGGGAAAACATCAAAGACTGATAAATGGAACGACAAGCACCAAAAACGATGGAGCAACAACAAACAGCGTCTACAGAAAAAAAAGAAGACGAAAAAGGTATTGTTTCTACCTATAATAATTGTTTTTTATTCTTCATCTTTAAAGTTAAATCCAATTTTTTTAAATGTAGAATGTAGAATGTAGAATGTAAAATGTAGAATGTTTAAATAAAGATGTATGTAGAAGACGTTGTAGGACGTCGATACTGTCTGACAGTTGTTTTGTCCTTCTGATTTTAGACATCAAAATTGGTATTTATGGAATTCTTACTTTAACAAAAATTGGTATCGACCAATGTGAGTTTATTTAATATAATCTCTTATTTACTTCATCAATGCAAAAGTATCAAACTACATATCAAAACACTACTAGTGAAATTGACTCGAAAGAAATCGAAAAAATAGATAAATAATATGTCTCTAACAATAATTAATAGAATACTCCTGTATAATCATTTAATTTTTTTGTGGTATTCTGGTAACATCTTTTTCAACTAGTATTTATTATTTTACTTAAGAGGTCCTGTTTTTGTAGCCATATTTTCTTGTTTCTTTCTCGTTGTTCTTCCTTTCTTGTTCAAGTAAACAATGCACCGTTAATAAATTAATTTTATATATGAACACCATAATAGTTCTAAGTTCTTGAATAATTTTAAACTGGAATAAAATATTTTTAGTATAAAAATCTTTTGTTTCTTACGTAGTTTTCAAAAGATTTTCAAATGAATTGAAAGATAAGGGAAATGTAAATATCTAAAAGCAAATCTTTGAAATTGTTCAAAATGAGCCTTAAATTTTATTATTTCAGCACGTCATTAAATATCTGCATAGAAATGGTTGTCTTGCGCCAACGTGCTGCATATATATTTTTACATTAGCAGGTAAAATGTGTTCTACTATTTGAGCTATTTTTATCCTTAGTGAATGTCCTTTTGGGATTCTATCAGTTTTTAATCCTTACATTTAAAGGTATTAAATACTAAAGAAAATGTTAATTGGTTCCGTAAGACTAACTGGTTCTTTTTAAAATTGAGAGGTAGAAAAATTATATTTGTCATACAGAAAGTGGAATAGGTACCTAATTATTTTATAAACTAAATAAAACCAGAATTGCTTCTATAACAATTATTCCATATATTTGCATATGAGACATTATACGGCACAATTAGTAATAGAAATTAGCATATTTTAAATAATTATAAGCTAAGATTTACGGCAATTAGTTACGGAATATTAGTTGCTCATTAAAAAAATATACCAAAATAATAATTGATGGATTCGAGCGTAACTTGATGGAACTTCATTTTATCTAACCATAAAACACTGAAAACGTTTGTTTTCTATACTTCCACAAAATTTATTACAACTATGTGACTACAGCTGTTTCGGCAGAGTGCCTTTCTCCAGACTTGAGTGCCAGACTAAACTTGAGAAAGGCACTCTGCCGAAACAGCTGTAGTCACATAGTTGTAATAAATTTTGTGGAAATATAGAAAACAAACGTTTCCAGTGTTTTATTGTTAGATACCAATAATAATTCTTCTCCAAAACTCTGTGCTATATTTCAAAAACTACAACTTAAGAGTCAAATTTGTATCAAATAGTTTAAATTTAATCAAAAAACAGTTGAGGACAGATCTGATTAAAAAGTGATTAGTGATACAACAAAACATTCAGGCTGGTAGCCCTTAAGATATAAGACAAATAAATGATTTCTTATAATCGAAATAGACAAAATTGATTTTTAGAACACTTTCCTAATCCCAGTATCTTTTAAAAATCTGTCATTCTAGGGATCTGTTTAAGTGGAGTAGCGTAGTGACGAAAAATATTGAACTGAAGAATGATTTTATTAAGAGAAAGAGAAGAGTGGCACCGATTGTTTCATATAAAATATTATCGGATAATCTGGTTGACCTTTAACTACACGCGCTGGCGTGTTCTGTACGCCAGATATAAGAATTCTATTGCAAATATATTTAAACAATTTTATTTTTGACCTTGTATATCTATCTAACTTATCACTGGAATATTCTTTACAATTGGTTTTAGTTTCGTTATAATCGGTGTTCTGGGAAGATCGTAATTTACCGTTTATTATTTGTTGTTTCCGGTGGTGGACAATATACGCCACGATTATTGTAATATAAGTAGTAATATAGTATATCTTTCAATAATTGTTTTTTAGTCATTATGGCACAAAATATATTTTTCTTTATAAACAATACTTTTTCTCATTTAAAAAATCACATTTCAAAAAAAATTTATTAGTAATTTTATTTATCATGGAATCAGATTCCAGTTATTAATCCCAATTGGCTTACTGAGAAGGAACTCCAAGTATTCGCTGATGACGAATAAGGTTTATAACAAACAACAAGTGTATTTTTTCCAAAAAAAAACTAAACAAATCCGCTGTTTTAAGTGTATTTTCTTGTGGCGTATAAAGTACGCCACGCATGTAGTTATGTCATAACTTGATGCGTGGGTACTTAAAGGTTAAAATACGTTACATTTTGGAATAACGTAACTCCGTTATAGCATCCTGACCCTACTTGAGATGGAACCTAAAGGAGGCCATATGGAGTGGGTTTTCTGCGGAATTGGATTCTAGGTTAGATATCCCTATCATTCAGAATTTTTTTTAGAAATTCAGAAATCTTTATTGCTTTTAAATACAGTAATACAGTAATATATCTCCTAATAAAACATTTTCCCCATGACCATTGTTCGTCTGTGGGGTTGGCCAAAATATAAATCAACATTTTTTTTTCTATAAATAACAATAAAATTAACAATAATTCTAAGCGGTCAAGAAGCGAAGTATCCCGGTTGTGTCAGAGTAATATGGCCATGATTAATAGGGAAGATTTAAAAAGCGTCCTGGAAGAATCATTGGATGCAATAGAGATAAAATTAAATAACGTAGCAACCAAAGAAGATATAAACAGTTTAAGAAGGGAAAATTATGAGTTAAAGGAACGAGTACTGCTTCTGGAGGGTCAAGTTGCTCATTTTGCGGGTGAGTTGGGAGCTCTAAGAACCAGGGATGAGGTGAAGCAACAAAAATTAATAGAGCATGAAGGGAGACAAGGAAGAAACAACTTGATGTTCAGGGGATTGAATCATTCAGGTAGAGAACCGTGTATTCCTATCATTAATAGATATCCCAATCAGTAGAAACTAAAAAAAATTGTCGGTGCCGTAATAACCGTTACTAAAAAACTAAAAAATATATTCCAAAGGGCTATCGCAAGGAATATTTTCCTGAATAACCCCAGAATAACGAAGAATTATATCAAAACTTCCATGGAAGTGGTGATCAAGAAATAACCAGCGAACTGCTCTATAGCTTGGATGCGGCAAAACAACAAACATTGACAGAAACTCCCATAACTCCCATATTTTCTCCCGTAACAAGGCCCACAAGAATAATTGAAGAAACAAGTGCATAAAGGGTCTATGTGACAAATTTTTCAAAACATGTTTTTTATGTTAAAAATAAGTTTTTCGAACTTAAAAATCTTTCAAACAAGCCAAACACGTTTTCAAATTAATATTTTCTAAGTTACTAGAGCGTAAAGGATTTATGTACACTTTTTATATAATATAAAAAATATATATAATAAATATTTTTTTAAGTTTTTTTTAAATAGTTTTTCAAATATTTTTTTTAATATTAAGTTAATAAATATATTAGTTTTAGGACTACCTATCCTATAGATTTAGTCTATTTAGATCTTATAGTAAAAAAGTTCCAGTATAAAAACTTTAACTTCATTTTTCTCAATAACTTGCAAATGTCACATAGACCCTTCATGCACTTGTGTCTTCAATTAATTCCAATACCAAAACACCACCACTGGTATCGACATATAGGGCACCAAAAGATTAGTCATGAGTAATCAAGGCAAAACTAGAGTTGAAAGCTCTAAAATCTCAGGTAACAAAAGACTCAAGGTCACTAAAACTCTAAAACACTCAGGTCACTAAAAAATCTGACATCTTGATAAGCAAACAAGTCACAATATTTTTCAACGAGATAAGGCACCAGGTTGTAATAATGTCCTCTCCAATTTTTTTATAACGAGCGGCAAATATGGAAGATAAATTCCACACCCCATCGAACAAGGTTGTAACTCAAGTTACATCTATTTTCAGATTTCAACACATGCGAATTCAGCAAAAAATTGCGCACAGGTCAATATAAACGACATAGTTTAATTCTCAATAGTTTGGCTAATACTCCATTGAAAAAAGTTGTATTTATACTTACGTGTGCCATTTTAGCGTGAAAAAGGCAGTGACATTGGATACTCCCTATTCTAATAATTAATTTCATTATACTTGACGATCAACAAGGTTGTTAAATGAATTACAACTTTGTTGCACGTATGTTTAATTTATTAAGTATTTAAACATATGGTGTATCTCATAAGTCAATTTATCGAACTGAAAATAAAAAAAGGATTTAAAGACTTTTCTCCATTTTGATAGTTGCGGTGGAAAAAATAAATATTGAATAGTTTTTGCTGCATACTTGTATATAGTGAAACAGTGTACTATTAACATTACACGTGTATTTTTCGAAATAGCACATTCACAAAACGAGGGTGATTCAATGCATGCCCTTATAGAAAAACGGAAAAAACATTAAGTCGTGTATGCTCCAGACCAATGGATAACCATGATACGATATGCCAAAACATCAGGCAAGCCTAAATACGTAACTGAATTAAATCAGAAAAAATTCTAAATTTTAACCTATTTAAATCTTCTTCTTCTTTAAGTCCGTCTCCTATCGGAGGTTGGAAATCATCACAGCTATTCTTATTTTACTGGCGGCTGCCCTAAATAGGTCGATGGAACTGCAGCCGAACCATTCCCTCAGATTTCTTAACCAAGATATTCTGCGCCTACCGATACTTCTCTTACCCCTGATTTTACCCTGAATGATCAGTCTCAGCAGCGAGTATTTGTCACCTCTCATAACAATTGCCAAAGTATTCAAGCTTTCTTCTTTTCACAGTAAGTACAACTTCACATCCTTTTCCTATCCGACGTAAAATTTCGGCATTCGTCACGTGGTCCACCCAAGATACACGTAGCATTCTACGGTAACACCACATCTCAAAAGCTTCAATGTTTTTAATGCTGCCCATCTTGATGGTCCATGACTCAACTCCGTATAATAAAGTGGAGAAGATATAACACCGCAGCATACGCACTCTCAGATCAAGATTTATGTCACGACTACAGAGAAATATTTTCATCTTGTTAAATGCTGATCTAGCTATTTCTATTCTTGCTCTTATTTCTTTTGTTTGATCGCCTGTATGATCCAGGCAAGCTCCAAGGTATTTATAGGAGGATACCCTTTCTATAACCGTGTTATTGACAACCAAATCATTCCTGGCGTGTGGATCTTTTGTTATTACCATCCATTTAGTTTTTCTGAGGTTTAATGTAAGTCCGTAGCTGTTGCAGTAGTGGTTAGTGCGTTCCATCAGTCGTTGCAGATCTGTAAGATTGTCTGCTAATATCACTGTGTCGTCAGCGTATCTCAAATTGTTGATTGTATTTCCGTTGATCACTACACCACAACTAACGTCCGACAGAGCTTCTTTAAATATGACTTCGCTATAAAAATTAAACAAAAGAGGAGACAGAATACACCTCTGTCTTACTCCTCTACATATTTTGATCTCCTCGGTCATTTCATCATCTACCTTGACTTGTGCTGTTTGATTCCAATACAAATTAGTTATTATTCTAATATCTTTTCCATCAATGTTCTTTTCGATTAGAAGTTGTCTCAGTCGGTCGTGTCGGACTCTATCGAAGGCCTTCTCAAAGTCTATAAAGCAGGCGTGTACATCCTGATTGATATCCAAACACCGTTGAAATAGTACGCCCACACCAAAGAGCGCTTCCCTCGTACCAAGGCCGTTCCTGAAGCCCATTTGTGTTTCACTTATATCTTCTTCAAGTTTGCGGAAAATTCTATTATGAATGATTTTTAGAAAAGCTTTAAGCATATGACTCATCAAGGCAATCGTTCTGTAATCCGAGCACTCTTTTACATTTGATTTTTTAGGTATTAAAATGAATGTGGACCTTAACCAGTCTTGTGGTATTATTCCAGTATCATATATGTTGTTAAATAACTCTAGTATCATGTTCATCACTTCTCCATCAATAAGTTTTAATACTTCAACCGGTATTTCATCAGGCCCTGGTGTCTTACCATCCTTGGTGTTTTTTAAAGCATATTCCAGTTCTTGTTTAAGTATCATTAAACCCTTCATTTCTTCTCGTTTCACTGTTATTAATTATCTTTCGTCGTCAAAAAGTTCTTTTACATATTCTTTCCATCTTGTGAGTTTTTGTTTGAAATCTACTATGATCTTGCTTTCTCAATCATTCACCATTCCACTATGAGTTTTCTTCTTTGTACCAGTCATTTCTCTGATCTTCTTATGCATGCCGAAACTATCGTACTTTCTCTCACATTCCTCAATATCCTTGCATTGTTCTGACAGCCACTTTTCTTTTTCCTCTTTGATCATTCTCTTTATGGTTCGATTTATTGCATCATATTGTTTGTTTTTGTTCTTATAGGCACGTCTCTCATCCATTAAATTAAGAATTTCTTCTGTCATCCATGCCTTTCTTTTAGTTCTCTCAGTTCGTTTAGGAGTCAACGTCTCTTTTACAGTTGTTGTTAGTGCTGCCTTTATCTGTTTCCAATTATTTTCAACTTCTTCGGAGTTCACACTATTAATTTCTTTCAAGTTTTTATTAATTTTTTCTTTTATGTCTTCTCTTGTTCTTGTATCTTTTAGTCTATTGAAATCTATCCGAGTCGTTTTTTTCTTTTTTAGTTTCTTCAATTTTATGTTTAACACAGATACAACCGGATTGTGGTCAGAGTAAATGTCCGCACCTGGGTAGGTCTTTGTTGATAGTATAGAATTTCTAAATCTGTGGTTAACCAGAATGTAATCTATTTGATTTCTAATCATCCTCCCGTTACCATCAGCAGGGGATTTCCATGTGTAAGGTCTACGCTTCGGGAGTTTAAACATTGTGTTTGTAATTACAAATTTTTCATTTTGACAAAATTGAACCATTCTGTGACCACGTTCATTACGGTCTCCTAACCCATAGTCTCCAACACAATCTTCCACTCTACCCTGACCCACCTTGGCGTTGAAATCACCCATTATTATTATGGGTTCCTTTTTCTGTATACTTTTGAGGACCGCTTGTAATTGTGTATAAAAGTCCTCAATTACATTGTCATCCTTATCTGCTGTAGGGGCATATACCTGAATAATATTAATGTTCTTCGGTTGTGCTTTTAATTGTATCAGCATTACTCTATCTGAATAAGGAACAAAATTTATCATCGAATCATTTATGCGACTGTCCAGAACAATACCGACTCCATAAAGATGAGCTGGATTGTTGTTTCCTACATAGTACATCGTGCCATTTGTTGTTGTACATTTACCTTCTCCTGGCCACCTAACATCGCTTATGTATTTAAATACACACATGTTAATTTTGAAGTAGATATTAATAGTAAAAGACTAAAGTAATCAAGTAAAATGGTCTAGAATTAAATATTTACAGATACTCAATAAAAATGCGAAAAATTTGAGATATTTTATACCATGATTTTTTCATAGTGATAGAATATTTTTGTTATTGTAAAATTTATAATTTCCAAATAAAATTATGAAAATTGTTAGTTGATATTTTGTTTAAATATCCCTTAAAAACCCATTTTTTCCTAGATATACTGCAATTAACTCAAAACATACAACCTTTTAATAGTTAAACGGGAAAAATAATTAACACAGAGAGTGTAAAATGGTTGTTAGGCGACTTACAACCTTTTTCTACGAATACTCATGTTTAATCTCAAGGTTGTATCTCAATCAAACTCAAGATGTTCAATAGTTAGTAAAATTACAAAACATACATCTCACAGTAATCCCTTATTATGATATAGATATCATATCACATTAGTGTAAAAGAGTCTAATCATTTCGCTACAAATTTTTAAAAAGTCATGTTTTCGTTTTTTGCCTCTCCTGTAAAATCGCTAAAACTGAGTTACAACCTTGTTCGATGGGGGTGTCGAATTATGGCTAATTTTTTCACTGATATCGTAAAAACTGGTAACGTAGCCCAAGAACTTAAACGCTCAAATATGATGGCCGTATTGAAACCAGAAAAGTCAAATTATGGTAATCCTAAATACTTGACGGCAATAGCCGTATTATAAGCAACAGAAGTTATTAGAACCACGATCCTCAGTAGAATCAGCACAAAACTCCTTGAAGCAATACCGATTTAATAGACAGGTTTATGACCCAGTGGCGTAGCGTAGTGGGGGCGGCAGGGGCGCTTCGCCCCGGGCGGCACTTTTTAGGGGTCGGCAAAATTTAACAATAAATAATAAAAATATTTTGTAAATATTTAAACCATTTTATATTTTTATAGCAAATACAAATTCGAACGAACCGATTGAAAGGAGCACGGAATTTTTCATTACTTTTGTAATTTGTAATATGAATGATATTTTGTAGCGACTGGCAACAACGTCTATACTGCCTTGTGGGAAACGACTATACGATCCTGTACTTCGTGAACATCTTGTAAGGTCTAAAATATGTGGCAAAATTTCAATCACTTATATGTCACCACAATACAAAACGAATTTATTGCCATTTTGGGAAATAATGTTCGCCAAAATATCATCGGACAAATAAAAAAGGCTTAGTATGTATTATTCAATTACCTATATTCGACAGCACTCCAAATCTTTCTCATAAAGATCAAACAAGTCAGGTACAGTCGGAAAAATGAAAGAATACCCATGAACGAACATATAAAACACGCTGTATTTTCCGCTGTACACATGTAATAATAATTATTACATGTACTTGCGCTGGCCAATTTGTTGTGTGACACGGTGACAGGAAAATACAGCGTGTTGTATATGTTCGTTCATGGGTATTCTTTCATTTTTCGTACTGCATTTAGATACGTAGTAATTGAAAATCAGGAAGTAAAAGTAATGGAATCTTCTATAGATTTCATTGAAACTAACGACAAAACTGCTGAAGGAATTTCAAAGATGATTTTGAACAAGATTCAAGCTAATGGCCTAGATATAAGCAACGGGAGAGGCCAAGCATATGATAATGCTGCTGTTATGGGTGTAAAGGATTCAGGAGTTCAGCAAAGAATTCAAGAAATAAACCCTAAAGCTGAATTCGTACCTTGCTCAAATCATTCGTTAAACCTAGTTTGTTTACACGCTGCCTCAGTTAAGGTGGATTCAGTAACTATTTTCGGCACTTTAGAATATTGCTTTTCTTTTTTTTTTTCTCATCGACACATCGTTGGGAAGTTCTGATAGCAGCTCCAGGCAAAAAAGGGTTCAAGACACGCGGTGGAGTGCAAGAAGCGATGCCGTAGATGTGACATGGCATCATTACAAAGACAATCTTGTCACTTTGGAAAAACTGAGGTGAAAGCAGGTGAAAAACTGAGGCAGGTGAAAGCTTAAACACTAGGACAGATGCAGGTGCTTTACTAGTTTCGATGCAGTCATTTTCCTTTCTTTGTTTTTGGGCCTGTGCTAACCGGTGCTACATGAAGTGATGCACAAAATATTTACAAACAAGAGGACTTGACATAAGATTGTGCGCTCAGAAAGCAAATGCTGTGCAGATGATATTGACAAAGAAAAGAGAGGAATGGGCAAATGACGCCGTAGGTTATGCAAAAAATATGTGTGAAGAACTTGGAATTTCCATAAAACCTCGGAGGCGCATAACAAGAAGGCACATTTTTAATGACGGAACTTGAAACGCTTACTTGTATTGTGAAAATGAGTTGAGACGAAAGCTGTTTTCTTCGTTAGATAGAGTTATTGTAAAAATTTCGTATATTTTGTCTATTGAGCAAGAGGTGTGTGATGTGATAGACATTGACGGTGCAATAAAAGACTTTGCTCTCATATTACTTTGCAATAAAAATAAAAATATAACATTATAGTATCGTTCTAGTTCTAATTAAAAATTGATTTTATTTAATCTTGTCGATCGTCAAGATGTACCTAATCATGAGTGATAGCTACCTAAGTTATATCAATAAATCTAATTGGTTAAAATAAAAGAATTTTTGTATTAATAAACGTGATTTTAAAACTAAGATAAACTTTTTTATTTAAAATCTAACCTGTATAATGCAAAATAATGATGACTGTTCTCGCCGAAAAGTTCTCTATAATTAATGTATGTAATGTATAGTATACATTAAATTAAAATACCTAAACAAGAGGGCGGCAAAATTGTCTTCCGCCCCGGGCAGCCAACACTCACGCTACGCCACTGTTCTGACCAAGAAAAATTGCGCAGATCAAGCTCTTTTACTTACCACCTTGATTGCGACAGAGATTCCTCCAGCTGCATTCATAGATTTAACAGCGATCTACGATAGAGATTGAAGATATATTTTTAGATTAATGATATGATTCTGAACACAGAATAGTGCACCACAATATCATATCATGGCACGTCAGAGGATTTACTAATAGTCCAAGAGGCAGCGCTGAAAAATTTCTCTGAATTTACTAAAGCTAGATTTTTCACAGTTGATTACTGTGATTGTGTAGAGAAACATACTACGGTCGGTCAAGCGAGGTGGTACTGACAGCTTGTCAAAGTTCCTTACCTGCGGAGGTAATTATATCCAGTTACTAAGGCTGAAAATCAGTACACACATTGTAAATTGAATATAAATAAAAGTTATTATAGTCGGTCAGCTGTATGACGGGAGAGAGCCGGTCGGTCGGCCCCAATGAATGTACAGGGTTATTCACTATAGTTTAACCCCCCCTCTAAACTGCTTTATTTACAGAATAAGAAAAAAATGTAATATTCAATTTTTAACTTATGATTTTTTGACACCTATATCGTACTAGTGACGTCATCCATCTGGGCGTGATGAAGTAATTGACTATTTTTTTTAAATGAGAATAGCGGTCGTGTGCTAGCTCATTTGAAAGGTTATTCAATTTCCTATTCAGTAATATAAACATTAACATGATTGTTTACACAGGGTGTCCAAAAGATTTTTATTTAATTAAATTAATTGTTTAATTAATAACTAAGAAAACATTTTTGGACACCCTGTATAAACAATGATCTTAATCAAAAATGAATAACCATTTTCAATTTCGTTGCAACACGAAACTACAGCCGCATCATTATTCCAGTTCAATCAGAGAGTGCAGCAAGCACCTCTACCGGTTTCGAAACTTATTAGTCTCTCATCAGGAGGCGCATATGCTGCTCTCTCTGACCCAACTAGGACAAACCCCGGCGTGCAGTCACGGATTGCAACAAACGAAATGGCAGAGATGCCCTATTCAATCTAATAGCACATAAAACAACATCCAAAAATGCTATTCTATATCCTACCAAACTGAAAACATTGGGAACCTTCTCTGGTAACATCTCCGAGGCTTCTACAATTTGCAAGCCATAACGGATGCTGAGACTAAGGAAGATTACTAAGGAAGATGTTTTTTTAATGATCTTAATGTTTATACTACTACATAGAGAATTTAATAACTTTTCAAATGAGCTAGCACACGACCCCTATTCTCATTTAAAAAATAGTCGATTACGTCATCACGCCCAGATGGATGACGTCACTAGTACGATATATATGTCAAAAAATCATAATAAAATATCTAATAACCTTTGCATTTTACAGCTTTTTTTAACTCTGTAAATAAATCAGTTTACAAGGGGGTTAAAATATAGTGAATAACCCTGTACATTCATTGGGGTCGCTCTGTCCCGTCATACAGCTGACCGACTATAATAACTTTTATTTATATTCAATTTAGAATGTGTGTACTGATTTTCAGCCTTAGTAAATGGATTTAATAACCTCCGCAGGTAAGCAACTTTGACAAGCTGTCAGTACCACCTGTTCTACGTTTCGCTTGACCGACTGCAGTATGTTTCTCCACATAATCACGGTAATCAACTATGGATAAACTAGTTTTAGTAAATTCAGAGAGATTTTTCAACGCTTTCTCTCCGTCTATAACGGCTACTCTAATGGACTTTATAAAAATAATTTAGATGTACATTTGTAAACATGTACAATGTATGAATATAAAAGTGTCAAAAGTCCTACGATAAATAAATAAGGATGAACTTTTATTCAAGTTTTTGAATTATACTTTAAACATATTAGCAAAGAATGTTCCAGCAAAATCTATTACCAAGCAACTATATATTGAAAAGTTATTTTTTAAAACTAAAAAACAAAAACCAGACATGGGTAAGTGTATTGTCCGATTCGAACAAAGCGTAACAGGAGCTATAAAGCTCAAATCCCCGAATAATAATACACAGCAATTCAAAGAGACTATGTGCGTCTAATAAAAAAAATATATTTAAAATTTATTGTTTAGATAATAAATATAATCTAGTATTGGGACCGTGCAAGTTTGGAAGAGCGACCCATAGTGTCATAGCTCACCAACATTTGTAGCACTTTTAATTATATTGGCCAATTATATTTGTCCTGGTTACTGGATAATTGTCAAGGCCATAGGTTAAACTTGAATAAGAAAAAAAAAGAAAGTTTGAGGTTGTGTTATTAAAAGGTAAACATTGTATGTAGTAAATAACTAATTATGTTACTTACTTCTACTTTATTGTGATGGAAATCCACTTTTCTTGTTCTATTAAGTTGTGGTTAGAAGTTGGAAACGACTAGAACTGAAATTGACAATTTTTTGTTGTAATTTTACAATTTATAACACAGTAGGTATGAAATATGTCAATATGACAATTTCAATTGACAATATGAATTATTTAAGAAATATGCGAAGAAACTTACAATATTTCTCCGCTACTCGCGCACGATGGTTTCTCGTAGCCCCTCCAAATACTTGCACACAACGAATATGGAGGTTAGCATAATATTATTAACAAATTTACAAATATATTCAGTGATGAACAGTTTAAATTCAGAAACATATGTAGTCTATTTTTAATTAGAACCAGTAATCTCGTGGAACTCTTTTTAGAAATCAAAACTGATTGTAGAGTAAAAGTTTGTCTTATCAAAAGGAGAAACACTCTTTCAGTTTATCGAATTATTGTTCGATTTTATTGACTATAAGCGTGAGTTGGACAGTTATATACATATAGACTAGCGTTAAAAAACGTGCCTACTAATATATCCTATATAAACATGTTCATGATAGTATTTTTTTTAAATATAATGTAGTGGTCTCTACAGCATAAAGCGTTTACTTTAAGATTTAGCAAACGGACAATTTTTCAAAAATCTATAAATTTATTATACACATATAGCTTCGCTTTACATATTATAATTCGCACACGTTTATAAATAACATTTTTTTCTTCAACACTCTCCAACTAAAGATTATATCAAAAGTTTTTCCTCTCATAATTTTCTTCAATATTTCATACTATTTAACCACAATATGTTCTGCCTTCGAATTTCCTAAACCTGTTGTGCGGTTAAGTAATTTAAAAAAAAATGTTATTGCCTTCAATATCGCTGTAATAATATTGTTGATAGTGAGGCAAATTGTTATTCTATACCGGGTGAACCAATCAAACTGTGATCCTTTCTCAAAGTTCGTGTCACCCTGTGGAATATTCTAGCACCTACAAAATACTGAAATTAAAACCCAACTACAGCCTCATATTTTCTGAATATTTTGTACTTTGATCCCTTCGCTCATATCGGATAATAAAAAGTTAGCTACTTTAATACAAAATCATGTCAAAACTTCCCCATGAAGTACAGGAGATTGTCTGTTTTAACAGTTAAAAAAATAAAATCAAATATTTATTATTAGCCAAATGCTACTATTCAGTCAAAGAATTCCTTGAAGATACTCTATAAACCACTATTTTATTTTTTATGTGTAATTGTTTTTGTGTATGTGTAAATATGTTATCTTAGGTATATTATATAACATTTGTAACTGAACAATATTATCCATCTCTCTGACTTTCCATATACAGTTGTAAAAATGTCTGAAAAGATTAACAAATATTACCATTACTATTACTAACAACTAGCCTTATTTGTCATCAATACAGGATATTTTAAATAAGTATGGCAAACTTCTAAGGGTAATTCTGCATGAAATAATGACAGTTTTCTTTACAAACGTATGCCCTCAAATGCTTCGTTTAGGAGATATGGGTTGTTGAAATTTTCCTTACAAACTGAAGATTTATTTATGGCTCTAAAACCGGTTGAGATATGCAATTTGTTGGGTTTTAAGAGGTAGTAATTTTGCATTTTTTGACATAAAATTAAGTATTTTATGTTTACCATTGGTGCATATAAGGGTCATATTACCCGTATGCGCGCCACTGGTGGACACTAAATTCCTAATTGTATATCGAAAAATGCGCAATAACTACCTCTTAACACCCACCAAATTTCTTTTGAATATCTTAACCGGTTTTACAGCAATAAATAAATCGTCAGTTTCTAAGAAACATTTCAACACCCCCTCTCTCGAAAACGAAGAATTTGCGGATATACGTTTATAAAGCAAACTGTCGTTATTTTTTTATGTCGAATTACCCCTTAAAGTTTGCCTTACTTATTTAAAAATACCCTATATTGACTGAAAACAAGGCTAGTTGTTAAAGTACCTAACTTTACCCAACATAAGCGAATGAATCAAAAAACAGAATGTTAAGAACACATGAGACTATAATGAAATAAATTAGTTTTAATTTCAGTATTTTGTAAATGCTGGAATATTCCACAGGGTGACGCGAACTTTGAGAAAAAGTCACAGTTTGATTGGTACACCCGGTATACAATGACAATTTACCTGTCTAGCAACAATATTATTAGAGCGATATTGCTAACGAATAATGCTATAACATATAAAAAAATCACTTAAATAGGACAATCGGTTTAGGAAATCCGAGACATCTAAAATGACCCAATTTTAAGGTGGTACGTTAATTTCTTGGAGAAGTGTAGATATCCTCTAATACTAATATTCTTTTTGAATGTAATGTAAAACGAATGAATTTAAAATGCAAGTTACTCAATCTATTTTGAAAAATTGCCCACGCTACTATGGTAGCCTTGTCTGCTAAATCGATAAGAAATGTTACAGTCCCAACCTATATTCAAATGTTGTGAAGAATAAGTGTCGAACTTAACATTTAAAATATACAATATATCTAACGAACTTATATATTTACAGTTTTGGCTTATATTTCCATGTTTACCTAATGATATGCTTACTTATATCACCAAGTTTTATAAAAATGTTTAGATTTTAATACTTTATTTTGATAATATATGGATCTTGCTATCTCGTATTTAACAAAGTTTTAAAATTTAAATCAGTAGGTCCTTAACATCATCCTCTAAAAAGCACGCGAAAATGTAGCACAGTTTCTCTACTTACATCTAACATAAGAATAGTTTTTTTTCTCTAAAATGCTATTAAGATCATTTAATATGATTGTCTATGACTCTGTATAAATGTATATTGGTTTTATTTCCACAAAGCTTGACAAAAACATCTTATAACTTTTAAATACTACTTTATAACTTAAACATAAATAACTTCTCCTACAACTGAGAACTATTAAAATTCAATCTCTTAAGTTTTTATGTTTTTATCAAGCTACATCTTCAAAATTTATACTTAGTCAAATGCTCACATTTTCATTAGGCATGCGCAGTTTTTGCATATTTTGCGTCACATGCAAACGAGTTTGTGTCACAAGCTTTTGAAATCGTCCTATTTATAACCAAAACATGGCTTCAAATTTTGAAACGTATGCTGTCCGTATAAACATGTCCATAAATGTGAAAAATTTATTGTAAAATATATAAAAGATATACAAATGTATTATTACATAAACCGAATATTCGTCTGGTTAAAAAAAAGACATTTGGCGGTGCTGCCAATTTGAAATTAGCGCATTACCAAAATATACAGGGTGTTTCATTAATAATTGTCCATATAGTAACTGGAGAAACCTTAGCACAAAATACGAAGATTTAACCCAAAACACTTAAATAAAATGTGGTTACTTACTGAGGTACAGAGTGTTTTATCTAAAAATTTAAAAATTATTTTTGCTCAGCATTTTAAAACTATTCGACGTATCCTTTTAATACTGGGCAGAAAGTGATACTACTATACACCCTACTAAATTATGATAAACAAACGTTTCCAGCTACTACCAGAGGCGTACGACAGGGGATAGTGAATGGTTGACCCTTCTCAAATTCTACGCCACTGGTGGAATTACTATTTTAGTACCATTTTTAAATTCACCAATACTTTCTACGTAAATAATATACTCTGCATTGGTAACGATAAAGTCATTAGTTTTCGAGATATTTGAAGTTAAATATGAAACGGCACAGTTATTTTGATTAATTTGGGATATGATTCATATGATTAAAATTTAAAAATTATTTGTACCCAGTACTTTAAAAAACTATTTGACGTATCCTTATCATACTTGGTAGAAAGTGTAGGTACTGTACACCCTACTAAATTAAGATAAATAAACGTTTCTAGCTACTACCAGAGGCGTACGACAGGGGATAGTGGCTGGTTGACCCTTCCCAAATTCTACGCCACTGACGAAATTGCTATTTTAGTGTAATTTTTTGATTTTTCAATACTTTTTATGTAAATAATATACTTTTCATTCGTAACGATAAAATGATTAGTTTTCGAGATATTTGAAACTAAAAATAAAGCGACACAATACATTAATCAAAATAACCGTGTCGTTTCATTTTTAACTTCAAAGATCTCGAAAACTAATGACTTTATCGTTACGAATGAAGAGTATATTATTTTCATAGAAAGTATTGGAGAATCCAAAAATGGAACCAAAATAGCAATTCCGCCAGTGGCGTAGAATTTGGAGAGGGTCAACCATTCACTTCCCCGTCGTACGCCTCTGGTAATAGACAGAAACGTTTGTTTAACATAATTTAGTAGTTTGTACAATACCTATACTTCCTGCCAAATACGAAAAGGATACGTCGAATAGTTTTAAAATGCTGAGCAAAAATAATTTTTAAATTTTTAGATAAAACACTCTGTAATTCAGTAAGAAACCACATTTTATTTAAGTGTTTTAGGTTAAATCTTCGTATTTTGTGTTAAGGTTTCTCCAGTTACTATATGGACAATTATTAATGAAACACCCTGTATAATATGCGGAAATACTAAAAATGAAATACAGAGAAGTAGAACAACTAATACCTCCAAGTTTACTATCGGCGTTTTTGACAGGTTCACAGATTTCTTAAACAGAATAAATAAATTTTAATAATTCAAAATATACATAATATAACATAATATGTACAATGAACAATAATACTGATAAATACCATTTTAAAACTACCTCCTACTATAACGATTTATATTTTTCTTCAATCTCATGAGGTTTTCTACTTATACTAAATTTACAATCAAGATGCAGTAGAAATAAACAAACCAAGACACGCTAAATGCTACTAGAAGCACTCCCGAATCATAAATTACAATGTATTTACATTGTAAATCCAAAATCATGATTTCAAAAGTTTATACATTGTAAATTATGATTTGGAAGTGCTCCTAGTAGCATTTAATGCGTCTTAGTTTGTTTATTTCTACTGCATCTCGAATGTAAATCTAGTATAGATATGCAAAACTGTTCATAGTTACTAAAAATAAATAAACGATAGAGATCTTTAGTTATTAATACATTTAAAAAACTTTGTTAGTTTTATAGTTGCCAATAAAAAACGTGATTTGTGTATCAAATACAATTAGCATCTTTATTGGTATTAACAACGTAGAAAAAATTGAATGACACAATAATTCTAGCTATTATTACGTAAACCTTGTTAGCTAATACCATTACTTATAACCCATAAACCACAATGTTTATTTTTTTCCTAGATCAGTATTTATTATATTTTTGAATAGTCAATTATTTTATAATGTCAAATAAACAAAAACTAAATACATAACAACAGCAGACAAATCGGCTATTTAATTTAGGAGACTCTAGTTCACTGGGAGTAATAAAAAAAGATAACATCAGTTAGTTTAAAAAAAAAAACATAAAAAAATCACTACACCATAAGTATTTTTGAAAAGTTTAAACGCTGAATGAAAGTTTACATTATTACCGTGGGCCGAAAGTCCCTTAGAACAACCAAAAAGTTTCTTTAAAATGAGATATTTGAAATAAAAATTACACTAAATTATTTTTTGATCCCTGTAAATTATTAAAACAATAGTATATTGTACAACAAGAAAAAAAAAACATAGTTCTCACGAGCGCAGAAGTTTGTTAGCACGAGCCGAGGTACGAGGCGAGTGCCGCAAATCAAGCGAGGGAGAAATATGTCGTTTTCTCACGTGTTGTACACTGTACTTTTTCTATGGATGCGTTTTTGTCAAGAGTTCAATCTTCAAAATTAAATAATTTAGGTGCTATTATGTAGATTATATGCCAAAATTGAAATAAAATACATATTATACACATATACAGGTATATAATATTCTTAATATTTATATACTTTTATTTATTTAAAATTATATTTACCAGTTATATTTGAATAGTTTTGAAAGGTAATTCCTCGTAAGTTTTGATTTGACACATTTTATTTGACAAAAATATTTGTGTTTGTATTGTCCATATTACCATGGAAACCGCGATTATACGTATGGAACCCGTGAGAAAAAATATTTCTCACTGCAATGGCCGACTTTTCTCACACCCTGAGAAATTGTTCGTTTTGAATGTATGTAAGTAGTGAGAGAAGTTGCACATAGTATAGCATCCATAGAAAAACATTATAGAAGCTTTCAGGGACTTTCGGCCCTCCTTAATATTGCAATCTTTCATTGTGCGTTTAATTTTTTCAAAAATACTTATTAGTTTACGTATAATAAAAAAATAATGCATTTAATGCATAACACATGGGCGCCAAATTTTGCGCCTACGCCCTTAAATAAAATAACATCCCATTTGCTAATATTAATAATAGGTCTGGATCCCGCGTATGAAAAAAAAGTTAATTAATAGCAAGCTGAAAATTCGTTAATAGCTTAAGGGTGTCTAGTCGGACAAACTTTGATATATGGGAACACTGGAAGAGGGAAAGTTTTAATTGTGGAACAGGTTAAAAATTTGGAACGGTCAGACCACGAAAACGGCACATGTATTTTGTCTGACAGAACAGACTTAAACTATCCGAACAGAGATTAAACTCTCATGCAAAAATCAGACTGCTATTTATCACCAAATGGGCGTTTTAATGAGTGGAACATGTAGAATATATCAAATAACAGGAATTATGACAGGTGATAAATAGCAGTCTGATTTTTGCATGAGAGTTTAATCTCTGTTCGGAGAGTTTAAGTCTGTTCTGTCGGACAAAGAAAATGTGCCGCTTTCGTGGTTTGACCGTTCCAAATTTTAACCTGTTCCACAATGAAAACTGCCCCTTTTCCAGTGTTCCCATATATCAAAGTTTATCCGACTAGACACCCTGAGGCTATTAACAAATTTTCAGCTTGCTATTAATCAACTTTTATTTCATACGCGGGATCCAGACCTATAATTAAACTCCTTTTAATCTCAAACTTAAGCGGTACAACATTGGATGAGATTTTTTACAGACCAGAGTAAAAGAGTGAAACAGATGATATTAAAATCAAAAATATTTTCAGAAATAATCTTACACCTAAAAGAATAAAAAATAAAATGTGGGTTTGGATCCCGCGTATGAAAAAAAAAGTTGATTAATAGCAAGCTGAAAATTTGTTAATAGCTTAAGGGTATCTAGTCGGACAAACCTTGACATATAGGAACACTGGAAAAGGGGAAGTTTTAATTGTAGAAAAGATTAAAAATTTGGAACAGTCAGACCACGAGAACGTCACATGTATTTTGTCCGACAGAACTTCCAATTTATTTGTTACCCTTTCATTAAACTCTCATGCAAAAATCAGGCTGCTATTTATCACCACATGGGAAATATAATGAGTGGAACACGTAGAATATGTCAAATGACAGGAATTATGACAGGTGATAAATAGCAGTCTGATTTTTGCATGAGAGTTTAATGAAAGGGTAACAAATCAATTGGAACTTCGGTCGGACAAAATACAGTTGACGTTTTCGTGGTATGACCGTTCCAAATTTTTAAACGGTTCCACAATTAAAACTTCCCGTGTTCCACTATTCCCATATATCAAAATTTATCCGACTAGACACCCTTAAGCTATACACAAATTTTCAGCTTGCTATTAATCAACTTTTTTTTCGTACGCGGGATCCACACCTAATGATGAAAAAACGACTTTGTCACCTATGATAATATACGTTTCAGAAACGAGCACCTTAACCCGCCGTTACACGCGTCTTCTAATGTGACGTGGTTGCACGCGTATGAGCGTCGTCCTCACCTACAAAAATTCGACTTATTTCGAGGAAGAATGAATGTCAACATGTATAAATATAAAATGGGTTGTACTCACATATTATAGAAAGTCTCGTAAACAAATTTTTTTTTATTAATTTAACAAAACAAAAGTAAAAATAATGTAGATCAACAGCAAGTTTTCTTAATTTTCAATTTCAGCAAGCCACTGAAGAAATTAACGTTCTTTACGCGAATTCATTTGACTAAAAATACAAATTAAAATTAAAAACTGTTCTGAAGCTATTTCTTTGTGGCATTTATGTAATTAACTATTAATATTTTGTATTTTGATAACGACGTCCGAGGTGGAATTCGAAACGTCAATAAAATAAATTTTGCAAGTTAAATTGTGGCTTATTTCCCAATTAGAATAGGTAAATTTAAAAATGGATTCTTAACCAGTGGCGAACCTAGAATTTTCCTCTGGGGGGAAGGGGGGTTTGCTTGGGCACCGAAATTTTTTTGTATTATTTGTGAAAGACAAGTTACATTTTCCTACTTTTTTTATATATATTTCTATATGCTCTGGGTGGGATTTTAACCCTCAAACCCCCCCCTCCGTGTGCCACTGTTCCTAACCTAATCCAAACAATAATATTTTAATTAAACCTACCTAAATATTAAATAAAACCTAAAAGTTTCTTTGAGATAATAGAAACGTGATTTCACTGTGATTGCATGCGCAGTGAGGAATTCCCTCACTTGAAGAGGGATGTCTCTTCTTTCAACTATCACACAGCACACTGGCCGCCTGAAATATTCTATAACTTTTTCATACCCTCTCATAAACCATGCTAAAGGCATTCCTGGGTGCTTAAGGTTATCGTATTAGTTTACACAATTTCATTGGTTATAAAAAAATATGGTGAGGGATTTCCTCATAGCGCGTGTAATGGCGGGTTAAGGGCAAGAGATGAAGAAATACCAAACATTTTTGACAACAGTAACAAAAATTTTAATACTGAAGGTAATGTATGAAACCAAGACAAACATGTGGAAAAAGCAACAACGTAGTTAAGCATTAAAAGCCCAGGGGATAATAACGTTATGCTATATGCAAACCAGAAAAGAAAGGCAAAACCAAGAATAAAGATAGCGGAATGGATATCACATGAAATATGATCGAAAGTAAGATCCAAGGTAAGATGCAAAAATCAGGCAATTAATTTATTTCGAACTGCTGTAAATGGAATGAGAGGGATCAATGTGGTAGCCAACATTACTAGAACAACATTATAGCGCCAACAGCCATGGAATAGCTCTTGTAGGGGAATGTCATAATATGATCAACAATTTTCAATGGGAAATAAGCCACAATTTTACAAAAAAAAAATGATTTTATTAAAGTTTCGACGCCCAAGTCGGGTGTCATTGTCAAAATACAAAATAATACTAAATTAAACAAAAATGTTGTTGCTTAGTAAAAAATTCTTCTAATAATTTATTTAATCTGACTCATTTATATCGTCAATTCAGACATGTATTATTAGTGTTACTAACTCCAATTTAGTCCAATTCGGGACAAAACTGAAAAAACTACCTAAAATCCGGGACTTTTCAATGAAAATCGGGCCATTTTTTTTAAATATAAAACTTTAATATCATCATTTCATTGATTTATTTAACATTTTTATGTTGAAATGGGTGGTAATGATAATTACATTTTTGTTAGTTTTTTGACGTTTCGACTTCCAATCCGGAAATCGTTCTCAAAAAACGAAAAATTAGAAAATCAACTGATGTCCGATTTCCATGTAAATTAAACCTTGAGTTAAAATATAATTATCATTATTTGATATTCATGTTTTTAATCGTCTTTTCAGAAGATGATAATTAAAATACAGAAACCGGAAAAGGTCCAGAGTTTGAGTTTTCGTAGAACTATAATACGACGATATAAAATGCATACGTTTTGGATGTGGTATTAGTATAACAGTGTAGAAATTTTAGACTTTTTTTCATTCCATCAATTCAATTTGATGTGAATTCTTAGAAGAATGATGTATTAAAAATTTCAAAATGGAATTTTACCGAAACGTTGAAAATTCGGATGGCCCGGAAGCCTTATCAGGGACACCGGGACACGACTTCGTAATTCGGGCCATGTCCCGGATTTTTCGGGCTAGTTGGTCACACTATGTATTATACATTTTAAAGTAGAAGAGTTTAAAACGATATTGCCAATATTGATGAGTTGCTATGATCATAATATGACTCAAGAAGGTACCTATCAAAGGTATTCTGGATCGTATTCTAGATAACGATCTGGATAAATTTCCTGGACAAATTTCGGAATTCAGGGCTCATGGAGGCTTCACTCATTATTTAAATATTAAAATTAAGCTCAAATACAATTCTGACCAAAACAAATGGAAAAGTTTATTTTTTCAAAAATTCAAAATGATGTATTTTAATTATTTAAAATAGAGAATTAAATTGTCAACCATTGTATTTATTGTATAAGCAATGTTTATCAAAAACGCTACATCGGCTTTGTTTAAATTCCACAATATTTACAACCATTAGGAAAATCAAAGTAGACGGTTACTTGTACATGAGACATATGTCATTTTTATCTGTTATCTGTGTAATTGTCTCGGATATAAAATTAATTATTTTCACCTACCCCTACCGAAAGTAGACTTTTCCGGACCTGATTGTAGGGAGCAAAGTTTTACTTTTCCTCCCTAGGGAGGAAAATATTTTTCCTCCCTAGGGAGGAAAAGTAAAAGTGACGTCATGGTATTTCATTCATGAAATATAACTTATTGACGCCCTGTACAATAGCTATTTTCTATTACGTAAGTATCTATACTATTGTGTTTCAATTTATCAATCAAAGATAAAATAAAATTTTTTATTTTTTTAAATAACGCGGGCACATAAATTTAATACACCCTGTATATTGATTTGTAAATATTTATTAAGTTAGTTTACATGTAAGTGGATTTCTCCTTTAATGAGTTTTTCGATGAAGAACTAAAGACTTTTGTGAATAATTAAAGTGAAAGGAAGATTTATTTAGGATTATAATGTAAAAAGATTGTTTATTACGGGAAAGGTAGAATCTGGTTAAAAAAGGCCTGGCTCGTTGGAGAATTGGTGCTGGTATGCTGATAGATTTGAAGCTTGAGAACGGAGAGGGCTTTGATAGGTAGCCTAACATAGTCAACGAGGGAGAGCTGTTTTGGGTCAAGAGAAGACATCAGAGTGAGTGAAGCAAAAGGTCAGTCAATTTATGTGAAAGATATTTTTATGTTCGAAAACTAAAATTTTGAGTAAAAGCATATGAATTAAGATTCCAATATTTCAAAAAGTAAATATGAAGTATAGGTAATTTTGCGAATACCTAAATTTGTTTGTTTAGCTTGTTTTATCAAAGTCGTCGGGAACAAACCGATAAATTGTTTTTTTTAACTAGAATAAATTTAAGTGGTAAAAATTTCATTCGGACAGCTATGTCCACAGGTTTTAAATTTCATCCATTTTTAGAGTATTGATTTTGATAATAAAAGACAATTCTGTATGCTTATTTTATATTTCTATTTAATTCCCTTTCCTAATATTTTTTCCCGATTAGAACCAACTAAGAGATACTGAAACCACGAGAGAAGATAACATAAGATAATTTAGATATTTTTTTGTATTATAAAAAGGCACCCTGAGATTTTTTCTTAATTTTTTTTATGATTTGCGACAATTGGATAATTGATTAAATAATTAATTGGAGTAATCAAATAAATATTAATTGATATTAAAGTAATAAAAATAAATCATAACAATACATTTTAACGTTTATTTATAAAACACCCTGTATTTTGCAGAATGGAAAAGAGCAGTAAATTGTTATTTTGATTTAACAATGTTTACATTAATAATTTGACTTATATTTGACAGTTGACAGATATTATACCTACTTGTTAGTTTTAGTTTTAATAAATTTTTTTGGTTAGTTACATAAATAAATTAAGTAAAAATGAAAAATTACTTGTTATTAATTTGAGGAAGGTGGAAAACCATATGTATAACATGGGAGTAAAGTGCCTTTTCCTCCATTGAATAATTACTGCCCTCCGCTACGCGTCGGGCCGTAAACTTCATTCTCGGGAGGAAAAGTAGCACTTTCCTTCCTTGTTATACAAATAGCTATTATCGAACATTGGGTTACATAAATGAGTGAAATATCAATGATTACTATTGACTTTATTGCACCCGGAAGACGTTAAGAGGCTAAAAGACTGGTAACTACTAGTATATTTAATATTGAACATGCTGATGAATACAGAAGATGTAATAGAAGATAGGAACAAATTGAGAAAATAAATTAAAATTTAAACTTATACAACACATTAATTTGTAATAAATACCATATTTCCGATAGAATATAATAATACCTTCATCGCAATATATTATATAATTATAATTACTTTTTGTTAAAAAAATTTATAATCCTTGAAAAGAGTATTTATTTTTGCTCACGTGTTTTATGAAAAACAAATTGTAAAATGCTAAATATATATAAATAATTTTAACTTAAGTATTTAATAACGATAATTGGCCATCTAACTGTGGGAATGAAACTGAAGATGCTATAAATCAAGGCTAATCATGACTAAATATCGCAATCACATCAACTAAGTAATCTTTAATTAGTTAAGTTATTTAATCTTAAAATTATAAACCTAAATAAATCATTTCAGCTTTACTTGACTTCCTGATTATGAGATACAAGAATAAACAAGCTGAAAATGCGAGCATTGTGATAACGAAAACTTTGTATATTTACGTATTTTAATTCATAATATGGAAAATTTCTATTATGAAAAGTAGTTTAGAATTAATAATTATGTTTAATGTGCAATTATATCATTCTAATTTAAATATTATGAACTATAAAGATAGTTTACTCTTGATCGAAATTCATATTTTTTATATACCTCGTATAAAATTAATAAAATTTTATACAAGGTGTCCCAATAGTAGTGGAATGGTCGAATATTTCGCGAACTAAACATCGGATCGAAAAACTGAAAAATACGTGTTCAATCATTTTCAAAAATCTATCCAATGACACCAAACACCAAGCTCCACTACACCCCTTGGAGGTGGGGTGGGGGGTAACTTTAAAATCTCAAATGGAAACCCCTAGATTTTTTTGTAGATTTGGATTCGTTACGTAAAAGTAAGCAACTTTTATTCAAGACATTTTTCCGAACTGTGGATAGATGGCGCTATAATTGGGAAAAACGATTTATCCTGATACCATGGGTAAGTTATAGAAACGGTCTAATATCTCGAGAAATACACTTCCAAATAAAAAACCAAACAAATTATTTTAATACTTTTCGAAAACCTATCGAATAACACTAAACATAACCCTCCAACCCACCCCCTGGAGGTGGGGTGGGGGGTATCTTTAAAATATTAAATAGCAGATATTAGATTAGGGAGATATTAGACCGTTTCTATAATTTACCTATGGTATCAGGATAAATCGTTTTTCCCAATTATAGCGCCATCTATCCACAGTTCGAAAAATGTCTTGAATAAAAGTTGCTTACTTTTACGTAACGAATGCAAATCTGCAAGAAAAACTAGGGGTTTCCATTTAAGATTTTAAAGTTACCCCCCACCCCACCTCCAGGGGGTGTAGTGGGAGTTGGTGTTTGGTGTCATTGGATAGATTTTTGAAAATAATTGAACACGTATTTTTCAATTTTTCCATCCGATGTTTAGTTCGCGAAATATTCGACCGTTCCCCTATTTTTGGGACACCCTATATAATGATGGTTGCATCATAAATCTTAGAACATGAAGAGCTTTTTGTGAAGAATACCTTTTATTTGTCAAATTAAAAATAAAAGAGTTATAAATGAAAATATTCTTGCTATCCATAATTTGAGAAAAATCTTCAAATATTTTTTTCCATTAGAAGGATGTACACAGACACAATACTGGCTAGAGATTTTAGTCAATAATTTTGCCAGTTCGACAAAAAAATTATTTATAAATAGTTAATAATTATTACTAAAAAATTAGTAATTTTGCCAATTTCGGCAAAATTCTCAAAAAAACAAAAAAATTACCTTCTACAATCACTAGCCAGTTGTGTCGAGTTTAGGGAACGACTGTATACATAATATTTTAATTTTATAGCAAATGGAACAGTCCATTTATCATAAAGGGGAGGCCGAATTTATACTGGTATAAACCTTTTTAAAACTGTTAATAAATTATTGCTTTTAAAATATTTATACTCAAATTGTATTTTTGAACATCTTATTTATTTTATATAATAATTAAATTCACTATCAAATGTCATTGATATTTTATTAATACTTAATTTAAAATTTAGTTTGACATTCACGAAGTGTCAAAACTCAAATGTAAATAACCTATGCTTGGTAAATCGAGATTTAAAAAAAGTAGCCTACTTCCTAATCAACTATTTGAGCTGACGTTTAGTGCGTCTGTAGGAGATAATCGGATTGTGACGTCACATTTTAGAATTTGAGGTTGATTATCTCGAAGACGGTTAGATATATCGAAATGCCGTTTTTAGATTTGGATTCAGAAGGCAAAACTACATAAGAATCCATCGATACACCTGCTCTATGTATTGCAGGAGCGGCAACGCAATAACACACAGACTTTTGCAAATTTATAAACGAAAAGTTTTCGTTGAAAACCGCTAAACGCTGTAAAAACGAGTGGCGCATACAATATTTCAGCTAAAATAGATCTGATATTAATATTACGTGGCGCAAAAATGTATTTTCATTTTACAGCATCACAACCTAATTAAAATATTAAAGGATAAAGAGTTGATAGTTAAGACGTACGAATCATAGAAAAATTATACTGGCGTCAAAGAGCGACAACTTGCATAAATGGAAAATGAACAGAAATATGTAAAATACAAGGAGGCGTTAGACAGGGTTTTATACTGTCCCCACTGCTATTCAATTTATATTCAGATATAATATTTTAAGAAACGCTGTGTAATTTGGGATGGGGCGTGAATGTTAATGCCATTCTGATAAATACAATTAGATATGCAGACCGGCGGGTGTGATTTCCTCACCAAAATAATCTTTTGCCTACGTTTGGAAGGGTATGTCATAATCCCACAGGTATTTTCCTCACCAAAATCGAAGTGGTTATTTCAGGTAGTTTTTACTAAAAGGCATGCAATTTATCTACCTACTATAAAATTACAGAGTAGGTACCTATAATAACTAATTAATTAATTATAGTATTTTCCTTTTAGTCACAATTATTGGAATTTTTGACAAAATGGAATGTTTAATAGAAAGTAATCGCGATAAACCTTTACTGGTATTTGAAAATTTATTTTTTATAAAGTGAAAGTTTTAAAAAGTAAAGAAGTGTTCTGGAGGTGTGTGCGAAATTATTTACTATTGGTGCAAATTTTACAATATCTAGAAGTAGCCTACAACATAATCATGAACCAGATCGTCAGAAGATAGATCAGAAAATTGTTTCTAACTTTTGTAAACGTGAAGCCGAAAGGAATATTACTGAAAAACCAGCAAAAATTATACGCCAAGAGCTTGCAGCTAATTTGCCTGAAACAAATCTACGATTGATGTCAGTTACATAAGAATAAATGTATTTATATAATTATCGACGAAAATTGATGCCTGGTCGACTTCCTTCCAATATTGATAAGGTTCAAGAATTTGTTAAGAAGTGTGCTCAAAAAACAACCAAGGGGGAAAATTTTCTCTTCATATACTGTATCAAAAGTAAAATAATTTTGAAACAAATATAAGACTTTTAGCCACATTGAATTTTATATATTATACGGATGGCACATTTTCTTACTGCACCAGATATTATTTGCAATTATTCAATATTTATGGTAGCTTAATTCACTATGCTAATTAATGAACATTATATTTCTTTATTATATTGTTTACTGCAAAACAAAAAAACAGAAACTTACAACAATCGTTTTTATTTGTTAAAATCAGAAATTATTAAAGCTCTCAAAATTGAGTTTAATCCTAGTAAAATTTTTGTAGATTTTGAAAAAGCTATAATGCAATCATTCAAATATGTCCGAACACTGAAATACATGGTTGTAGATTTCACCAACAGCAAGCTTGTAGTATGTAGAATAGAAAAATTCAGTCTCTTAACATCAGAATATACGAATGATTCTGAAGTAGGCAAGTAGCTCAAACATACTTTTGGCCTTACATATATAAAACCAGAAGACGTATCAGATTGTCTTGTGTTTGATTTAATGTTATGCAAACCAGAAAATGAAATTTTAGATAGATACGCTGAGTATTTAGTTGAGACTTATACAGATGAAGACGAAAATGCCATATTCTCCCCATATTTGTGGGCAGAGGCAAGTTCTTCTGTTATTCCTACTAGGAATGATTGCGAATCTTTTCATTCGCATTTCAATTCCTCGTTTCATAATACGCATCCATCCATTTTATATTTCCTAAGAAAAAGTTAAAGAATATCAAGTAGATAAGTATGTTAAAATTTAAAATTTGCATATTGCAAAACCTATCAAAAATAAATAAGTAAAACTGAAATTGAAAAATGTAGAAAATTTAATAATACGGTATCAATCTAATCAAATGACTAGAATGGATTTTGTAAAGTGTGTCTCTTATTATAAGTAGTAAATATTAAATCATAATTTATACGTTTTACATATTTATTATCTATATTATAAACTATTATTATAATGTAAGGAAATTAATGTCTTCTATTCGGATTTCGGATGCTTTCATAATAAACATTCTTATATTACTTACATCTATATTTTTATTTTATTATATACCTCAGTGAGTTGGTGAGGAAAATACCTACCAGATTAATACGAACCCTTAAATTTGGTGAGGAAAATACCTGTCGGATTATATGGTTTTACTTGTTGGTGAGGAATTTACCTCCGCCCATGCAGACGATAAAGTTATTTTAAGTGATGACATAAATGGATTACAATATCTTTTAAATTCTGTTGACACAGTGGGCAGAGAGTTTGGCCTAAACATAAACTGTGTACAAAATACATGGTGTTTAGCTGTTTGGCACATCAAGATTCACAGTTATATCTTGATGGTCATAAAATTCAAAGAGTACCCAGTTTTAAATATCTTGGTTGCCATTTTACTGAACAAATAGATCCAAATAAAGAGACAAAAAGTAGAATGGAGATAGCCCGCACGGCATTTTAAAAAATGAGGTCATTCTTCTGTAATGATAACTTGCAACTTCAACCTCGAAAGCGCATGAATAAATGTTACATTTGATCAGTCGTCTTATACGGTGTCGAAGCATGGACATTAAAAATAACCAACATTAATCGCTTGGAGGCCTCTGAAATGTGGCTGCACAGACGTACACTAAAAATACCATGGACGGTTATGCTGACAAATGTGACAGTCCTTAAGTATCCTTGATACCATCAAATGTAGATGGCCTATTTTGGACACGTAGTAAGGAAAGACCAATATAATATTATTCAACTCATTATGATGGGTAAAACTGAAGGACGCAGACGTATTGGTAGAAAACAGGCCTTTTGGTTGAAGAATATCAGGGAGTGGACAGGAATAAAAAAAGCAGAGTAGCTATTTAGAACAGCTCGAGACAGAGACAGTTTCGCTATGTTAATCGCCAACGTCAAGGAAACTTGATGAAGTTAAGAAGAAGAACAACCAATTTATATAATTTGACGTTTTCAATATCTGATATCGTCACAACTACCTAAGTATAGGTCAAAAACATAATAAAATCTATCAAATTGGATGTCAGCAGATTTGATGTTAAGCTCAGAAAACAAAATTGTCGTCATAGGCAAGTGCATTAAAGAACATTTAATCGTAAAATGTTAAAAATAGGTAGAGATTCAAAAATTTAAGGAGATAGATAGGAATATGTTAGATAAAGCAACTTTCTAAATACTTTCTAAAGTATGGAAAACATATTACGAAGAATTGTTGCAAGAAAATCTGGCAAAGAAAAGAAAAACTAAAAAAAAAAATAAAAACATGATCTATGAGACTATAGTGAACATTAGCACTTCATACAGCATGCATACGTGACGACGGAAATGCAAATGGAAATGGACGCATTAGAGAAATAATCAGAATCTAACAATCACAATTTACTTATCAAAAAGACAAATTATTTATTTTGGCCACATACAAAGAATGGATAAACCATAAATGCCAAATTAAATATGAAAATAACAAGCAGCAAGAAAGAGAAAACGATGTAGATGGAGAATAAGTTGGTGCGAAGGAAGAGCCAAACAGCTGAGAGAAAGGAAGGTACAAAAGGACCTATCGAATATCTCTTTCTTGATGAACATTTTTAATTATTTTTTTTATTATATTCAAAAATATTCATACCAAATTTTAATGTAGTACTCGTATACCTCTAAACACTAGTGTGACATAAACAAAATTAATATATGAAAGTTTTTATTTTTTTATTATTATAATATCGCATCGACCACGCAGGGTCATTAGAGCATTTAGGTTAATGTAACAGTAATTTATATAAACACTGTATAAACATACATAAGTTAATAATGATATGTTTGTTGCAATGTGGGTTTTAGATCTTTTGAAGTATTTGACAGTCTTTAAGGTACGAAAATATTTTTTTTTAGTATCTGTATTTTCTTCTAGGACCTCTTTTAGGGAGTTGGGTATGTTATACTTCCGTCGTTCACTGTTATATTTAGGACACTGGATTAAAAAATGTTTTACCGTTAGATCACTGTTGCACATTTCACACACTGGTTTATTTTTGCGTTGTAGTAAGTAGTCATGAGTAAGTCTTGTATGACCGGTACAGAGACGGGTAAGTATCACTTGTTTTATTTCTGTCTTTTATTCTTGGTTTCCAAGGATGTGGGTGTTTGTTGACTTCGTATAGTCTTGATAGGGTGTTGTTCCAAGTTTGTTGCCATTTTTGAATTATTTTTTGTTTTAAGAGTGGTTTTAAATCCATTGAATTAGAGAGTTGAAGATGATGTATTAATAAGTGTCTGTAGATGCGTCACTGTCTAAGTCAGTGTGAATGTCTTGCTTTACTATTTTATTTCTTATTCTAGTGCATTTGATTTTAATTTTTCGATCCTTCAGGTAAGGGTATATGTCAGATAATAGATCTATGACTTCTGTTGTCTCTTCTGTATACATTTTTGCGATATTTAAAGGGTCTGCTGTGTTCTCACAGTTTTCAAAAAAGTCTAATAACTGTTCGTAGGTTATAGGGTACTTGGAGTTTGGGTGGTCAAATAATATTTTAGTGTAACTTAGCATTTCCTCCAGTGTTTTTTTTGTTGCGATATTTTGATCTGATTTTGTTTTTTTCTCTTTATTTTTTGGTGTTATTAAAGTAGGTTCCTCTATATATGTAGTAGCTGTTGGAGAGATTTGGGAGATTGTGCGTTTGTTTTGTGCTTTGTCTGTTTTTATATGCTGTGTCTTATGTTCTAGGTCGATTTTAAGAGTGTTTGTCTGAGTTTTTTGGATTGGTGAATTAGTTGTTATTTCAATCGGGTCTGTGTTTGGAAATGTATTTTTTGATGTTGGATTTTTATCGCTTCCAGTTGTTGAATCTTGGGATATTTGTGGTTGTGACAAAAACTGTAGTTCTTTGTTTGTTTGTGAGGAAGTAGCTTGGTCGTTTGTGGGTGATGTTAATTTGGGATTTAGTGTGGTGTTAGGTTACAGTTTCTTTAATATCTGGGTACCTTCTTCGTGTTCTGTTCGTGGTTGTTCTTCTAGCTGACTATATTCTTCATTGGCAGAGTTATGTATGTTCGCTTGACGGTCAGTTTCCATTTGATTAATTGGACTACTTAATGATGATAAAGAACGACAGTCATAATCTTGATGTCCGACCGTCTTGCATCTGGAGCAGTTTAAACCGTCTATGGAAATGTATATTCGATATGATGTATGGTCGAATGAAATTAGGAATGAGTCAGGAATCGATGCATTTTCTAAAGGTCTTATGAAGATTTGCCTTCTAAAGCTGAGCACGTGGCTGTATTCCGTGTCTTGCATGCCTACTCGTAGAAACGTCATGTTGGAGACGAATTTTATATGTTTGTGGGAGCTAAGAAATTGGTCAACTATATATTTAGACGAGAGGTAGATGCAGATGCGGTTGTTTGCGATTTAGGATATGCCCAAATAACATTTTTGGGCTGTACTATTGATCCAACAGCTTTTACATATTCAAAAACTTGTATTCCTTGTATGGTTGAGAGTATGATACCTTGGTCTTTTGAAGGTTGTTTAAAACTGTTTAATGCTTGAGAGTAAGAGATATGTGACGTAGTCGGCGTATTTCGTGAAGTAGTAGTCAACTCCGGTTCAGCCATCGTCTCGTTGAAAATTTACATGCATTGGAACAGTGGATCCGAAGCCGGACCTGGCCACTTAACAAAATTTGACGGCAGTATAATTACTTGAATCAGCAAAAAGTTGTTGTCGATAATCGATAAATTGATTGAAATCGACAAAATATTGCCTTTTAACTTCTGATTTTATGGTTAGATATAAATAATGTAATTTTGTACTCACCGAATCGTTGGTTTTTTAACACACTGTCACATTTAAACTCTATCTTGCAAACAGTATCTATGAAAGTTTTAAATAGTGCTTACTTAGTGGTTTTATGAAGAAATGTGCCCAAGTCTCCCTTTTATATTAGGAGAAAGTAATTTTTTCCTCTTTAACGGTGATTTAAAGTTGGTTAACCCCTCTAATGGATTTAGTTCCGCCCATAATCGGCTCGGAGTTTTTGCAATGTGTGCGTTAGTGTGATCAAGTCTTTTAAACCTTTTAGCTTGTTAAATGGCCATTTCTTGTCCCTTTTCCACTTTTATTTTGAATTATTTAACGGATTCACGACCTAAAGTCTACCAGCGGAAGGGTTTTACTACATTTGAGATTTCGCGAAGGGTTGTATTTGGTTTGTTTATATAAATTTAAGGGTCATTAAATGTAGGCTTCTGCTAAGACGCGTTAAATGCTGTGTTTTCTTTTTTAGTATCCCTGGTGTTCTTTAGTGCCCTAACCGTTCTATATGTTTTGAGAATATTTATTTTTATTGTTTAACCCGGGGGCAGTCGCGCCGTTAGAAAAAATCTAACATTTTATCTTTTCCGTGATAACATGATAAAAAATTTTGCAACATAAATTTCCACTCGCAAGTGACTCGAGCAAGATTGTATGAAGGCTTGAGTTTTTTTAATTTTTTTAAATTTCTTTAACTTTTTTTCTTGTGGAATATATGGCTTTAAGTGAAAGCTTTTTGTGGAAATAAAAATTACTAATGAAGAAGGAAGACAAAGTTAATTGAAAGGACAGGGTTAGGTATAAACGACTCATGACCAACCTCCAGAGAAACGTAATCCTGTCTTAGGTGAAGAACACTAAAAGTACTAAACACTGAAATATATAAAAAGACTGAAAATCAAATACGCTAATAGGGATCCGGTTCTGAAAGTTCAGGTAGAAAAGTTGAAATAGTTTGAGCTCCACAACTTTTATTGTTTTGAGAAGAAACATTGTAAATTTAAACATTAAACCGAAATATATAGAAGCATTGGTGTACAATGATCTTTTAATAGCTGTAAGTACAGTTTCCAAATTTGCAGTAGTTTGATTACAAATTACAAGCATTGTTCTTATATACATACGAAGAACATTATTTATATTTCGTATTCATTAATTATTTAAATACTAGTTTCAACTGTTGGCATTATCTTGCTAATTGCTAGATCGACTATTTACTTTTTAATAAACAGAGTCGGACCTACCCAAATTAAAATTATTGAAATGAAAGTTCAATTTAAACTAAAAAAAAGATAGAAAGTCAAATTTGACAAAATGGCAGGTGGTATTTCTGACTACAGGGGTCCATCAATTAATCCCGATCAGCATAAAATTACTTATTCTACAATAACTAAACAACAATCATTAACAAAATTCCCAACAAAATATCAGGCCATAATTTTACCGGCAATAGACGGAATATAAGAACAGAAGAGTACACCATTGCAGTAGGGACTATAGTCCATCCAAAAATGTACTGTTCTCATCCAAAATGTCAAACGGAAGAATATGCATCTACCTTTCAAGCATACAAGTCGTAGATGATTTTCTAAGTCAACATGGTGAAATTAAGATTGGAGAACATACAATCAAAGCACGTAAACTAATTACACCCGCTAATAGATTAGTTCTATCCCAAGTATGTCCATCTATACCCCATAACATAATCCAACAGTCTTTAATCAATCTTGGTTTTAAATTAATGTCTCCGATTTCGTTCCTTAGAGCTGGAATACAAGACCCGCAATACAGCCACGTACTTAGTTTTCGAAGACAAGTTTACTTTGCACCTACAGACAATTTTACTGTACCCGACTCCGTTCATTTTGAAAATATTTCGTACCGAATTTTTCTTTCCGATAAACTAACTTGTTACAAATGCCACCAAACTGGTCACGTTTCCTCGGACTGTACCTCAAATCCCTCTTATCCACAAAATACTCAAAAGCCCCAAACGGAGGAAAATTTTCTTCCACAAATACCTTCTACTAGCCCCGAACAAAATCAAATTACACATGTAAATGACGAATCTCGAGAAGAAATGGATGCTCAAGTCAGCACTGATACCGATAATAAAAATAAACGATCTCATTTGGAAGTGTCATCCCCAACTAGCTCCACTCCTACAGAAACTATACCAACAGAATTCACGAAACCGAAACCAGTGCAAATTAAAAAGAAGAAGAAAATTACCATATTAGACAAATCCCCTTCAGAAACTACTAATATTGAGTCATTATTACAACCAGTCAAACAATTTATCCAGGATGCATCACCACCATATGTACTAAATTACACCCAATTACTAGCATTCTTAGAAGACGTTCACGGTTCTTCCACCTCAGTAGAATTGGCCCTAGAATACACACAGGATATACACGGGCTGGGACATATGCTAACTGAAATATATCCCATGTTGAACGAAAGATCAATTAAATCTAGAATTACAAGAATCAAGAAAAAACTACTTAGTAAAATAAACCAAGATTTCAGTATTCAGGATGACACCTCTGAAGATACTGACGCATCACAGGAAAATACTCCTTCCAACGATAAATAAAGAAAAAAAAACAAAAATTTAGCAAACTCTAATAACCCTGCTTACTCCTACACATTTTCTGACAATTTTCATTTAATTTTTGAACAAAAACCCTTTCTTTCTACATCACTTAGTAAAAGAATCACAGGTTTCAATTTTCCGAAAGTTATTTCCAATGAAATAAACTACCCTCCTCTTTGAACCATAAAACTCCCCAAATGTACTACAAATCTTCTACTGTATCCTAAATCTGATACTTCATCACATATAATTCTACAACGGTTTCAAGAGATTAAACACAAGTACAAAAGATATTACCAAATATATACAGATGCGTCAAAAACTTCTGAAATGGAAACGGTAGGCGCAGCTTTCGTTGACGAAACAATTAAACATCAGTTCCAGCTACCCAAGGAGTACTCCATATATTCCGCCGAATTGTATGCCATATCTAAAGCCCTACAACATATATCAAACCAGACCAAATTGGAAGCAGTCATTTTCACAGATTCTTTAAGCGCAGTACAAGGAATATTAAGGGTTTACCAAACCACCCAATACTCTGCCAAATTAAAATTTATCTAGAAGAACTTTACAGTAAGAATAAACGGGTAGAATTTGTTTGGATTCCATCTCATGTAGACATAATAGGTAATGAAAAAGCTGATAGGGAAGCTAAAGAAGCCTGCTATACGAATAGACCAGATAAAGATCTCCTAGAAATTCCTCATTCCGACATTCAAAACACCATCAAAAAATTTTCAATGAGAATATGGCTCGAAAGATGGAAAAAACTTGACGACAACAAACTACAACGCATCAACCCAAATTTGTCACCAAAAGGGGTAGTGCCACAAAAACGACGAGATCAAGTCATACAACACAGCTTGAGAATAGGACATACCAGGTTAACCCACCAGCACCTAATGAAGAAAGAACAACAAAAACTGTGCTATGTTTGTGATATTCCTCTGACAATCGAACATATTATTGTTAGTTGCCCACTCTATCACCTGGAACGACTTCAAAGTGATTTACCAAGTGATCTGAAAAGTGCTCTGAACTATAGTAAATGTGATAAAGTGACTAAGTTTCTAAAACTAACTAAATTGTACAATCTAATATAAAAATAAGCTTAAGTTCTCAATTGTAATTAGTTGTTATAAGCTAATATCTGATTTTATGTACAACTCTTCCCCGCCGATAACCTTTCATGGTTGACGCGGTTTACTTAATAAAAAAAAATACGCTAATAAACGAATGGGTTTGTTTACATTCTTTAGAAAATGTATGCCAACTTTCTATTACTCAAACAATAAAGAACCATTTTCCTCACAATGATAATGAAATGGAATACACTAACTGCCGACGGGTAACTCAATTATAATTAACAAATAATTATGGAAAAAAGTTTTATAGCGAACAAACTGCCTGAGATTCGAAGTGTTGTAAAGACAGTAATTTTTTTGTTAAAAAATACGAATAAATCTGCAGAATTTTTCGCTCTTAGTTCGCAAGTCTTGTGCTTACCAGGCTGACTTTTCAAGTACAGGCTTCAACACCACAGCTTTAGAATAGAACTTCAACCGCATGAAATAAACTTGCTTCGTGGAGAAATATATGATCTCATTTACTACAATTTTTATTTTAATTTAACTTTATTTAGTAACTTTTATGTTAGCTGTTTACTATACTGATATTGGATTAGAGATGAATTTTTCATAAAAATAAATATCATTAATGTATTTGATATACAGGGTGATTGATTAGTGGGGTAAAGCTCAATAGATCCGCTATAGTAATAGATAGTTAATAAAAAGAATTGTAGCCAACTTTGAGCATCACATTATAAAATCAGTTATACTGTTACAGGTTGTTTGATAATTCAGTGGCAGATTTATGTTTTTTTAAATAGAACACCTTATATTTTATTTTACATTCGCAATTCTGTTAACTTCTCCATAACAAATATATAAAGGTTTGTTATGTTATACAGGGTATTTACATATAACCAATTTTGTTTGAAAATCGTAACAAGTTCAACTCCCTGTATAAATAAAAATAAACACAACAGCAATGGTTTATTATTGTCATATTTTTTAATTTATTGTCAAAATTTTTAAGAATTGTGAACATTGCTAATTTTCTTGATATCAAATAGAGTACAATATTTTATATCATTATTGAAAAGTAACATTACCGTACTTTAATTTTTATATAACATTCCCTATGCCCAAATTTATTAGTTTTCGAGATATTTTCATTTTTCAGAGCAAATTATTTTAGGTGTCTAAATTTATCTAAATTATAAGTAAGCCATGACTGAATTGAAAATTGACGATTACTGATTATCAATCTGGTAATCAATGTAACAATGTAGCAAATATAGAAATAAAAATAATTTACTAGTAATACATTTTACAAAAAAAACACAACCACAACATGCACAATTTTTGAAACAATTGAAAACTACTTTTTATGTAATTGTAACTAATAAAGAAAGAAAATTAGTAGATAATAAATTTTACAAAAAAACACACAAACACAAAATACAACTTTCGTATGTAAATGTAACAATGTAACAAATAAAGAACGAAAAATAATTTATTAGTAATACATTTTGCAAAAAAACATATTTGAAAAAGTTAGAAGCTACTTTTAATAAAATATTTTTAATATTAATTACACACTTAACGTGTTCAAAATTACTTCCTAACACATTTATTCACGCCTACAAACGATCATTGAATGAGCTACTTACTCTACGAAGCATTTGTATACTAACACATCGAAATAAACTTTGTATTCTATTTTTCATCTCATCCCTTGTTGTTGGAGGTATTTTACAAACTTCAATATTAACGTAACCCCAATAAAAATCAGTCCAGTTTATTAAATTCTGGTGATTTGTGTGATCACGCTACTGGTCCATTAAAAAATGAAAATATCTCGAAAACTAATAAATTTAGACATAGGGAATGTTATCTAAAAAGTAAAGTACGGTAATGGTACTTTTAATAGTGATGTAAAATACACGCTCTTCCGTTTAAAATTACTGAGAAAATAATGTACTTGTGTGTTGACTCACCCTGTATTTGATATAAAGAAAATTAGCATATCAATCATTTTTGAAAATTTTGACAATGCGTAAAAAAATATGGCTTTAATAAACAATTGCTGTTTTGCTTATTTTTATTTACACAGGGGGTTAAACTTGTTACGATTGTCATATAAAATTGGTTATAACTTTGTAAATACCATGTATACCATAACAAACCTTTATATTTTTGTGATGGAGAAGTTAACAGATTTTCGAATTTTAAATAAAATATGGGGTATTCTATTAAAAAAAAAACATAAGTTTGGTCTGCCACTGTGTTATGGAACCCTGTAACATTCTAACTAATTTAGTAATGTGAAACTCAACGTTGGCTAAAGTTTTTGTTATTAACTTTTATTGCTATATATTAATATAGCGGATCTATTGAGATTTACCCCACTAATCAATCACCCTGTATTAAATGTACATTAGAAAAACGAATTTTCTGAAAAATGTATATTTATGAAAATCGATTACAAAATCTGCATTTCATGGAAAGAATACTATATACGTAAATTTTTCATAAAAAGTTCTGCATCTGGTCTAAAACCTAAGATTCAACCATCAGATATCAAATTTTATGAATATTATACAAGGTATGTCAAAAAATATGAATTTCGCTCAAGAGTAAAGCAGCTTTATATTTCACAATAATATTGAAAATTGTTATTATGAAAAGTAGTTTGGAATTAAGAACCATATAGCCATCAAGCTCTAATATGCAATTACATATTTCTAATTGAATTTTTTTTTTATTTTTTCTAAAATTATGTGTTTGTGTTCACAAAGAGGGATGGCATTAGATAACCTTTTTGCCACAGATATTTGAAAGTTAAATATCTTATATCTCTGATGTTTGGGAAAAGGGCTTAAGTCAGAATAATTGTACATCGATCATGTGTTGACGATTTCTGGACCAGAATTGTTATTTTCCTAACTAGTGCGAAAAGTGATACTTTCACGCACGAGACTGCCGTTGACCCGAACGACGCGATAGCGGAGTTCGGCAAGCAGTTGAGTGTGGGGAAGACACTTTCCGCATGAGTTAGGACAAATATTTTTTCTAGGGCCGTACGTTTGGAAAAAAGCTACAAAAAATAGAGTTATATCAATTTTTATTTAGAAGTGAAAATACACAAATTAATTATTTGACAAAGGTTACCAAAACCAAACTTGCAATATAATGGGTTACCACGACGACGATATTGGTTTCCATGACGACGATTCAAAACCATTGTAATTGTCTACTGATCTGACTTTTAAATATTATGTCAACATAATTTTATTTCATCGAATTATCAGTAGTAATTGCAAAAGAGCTCTAAAATCTATATTAATTTTAGAGTTCGAGTGCAATTTGTTGCGATTATTTCATGAATAAAACTGTTCAAAACCAAAATTTTATTGTAATTTATTTATGTTAGTACAAATTAGTACAATTAAACACTAAGTTTTTATAAATATTTGACGATTGAAAGTTATAAATTTTATAATTTTTAAAACATTATTTTCATTAATGTCACTGAATGTATTTTTTTCGTAGCAACGAAGGGAATCTGACGTAATATACTTAACGACGGGCAATTATCAAAAATTATCTATTTAATTCAGATTTCTGTAGCTTTCTGTTGGTCAGAATCTCCTATGAATGAAATAATCAGTAGTAATTGCACAAGAGCTCTAAAATTCTATATTTCAATATAGATTTCTATTTCTATATTTCTATATTAAAATTCTTTATTTACGTAAGTACAAATTAATACTGTTAAAAACACATATATTCTGATAGAAAATATTTTACGGTTGAAAGTCATCACTTTTATAACTTTTAAAACATTAATTGTCATTAATGTCACTGAATGTATTTTTTCGTAGCAACGAAGGGCATCTGACGTAATATACTTGACGACGGGATATTATCAAAAATTATCACCTTAATTTGCATTTCTGTAGCTTTCTATTGGTCAGAATCTCCTATGAATGAAATAATCGCACTAATTTCATTAAAACATGAACACAATAAGATAAATTTGAAATAAATTAGTAAATAATATCTAAATATTAGTTTATTGCATGTATTATAATATATTATAATGCCATATTACAAGGTATTTTACTTTCACGCACGCCGTGCGGGAAAGTGCAACTTTCGGAAACGAAATGCGTGCGTGAAAGTGGCTCTTTTAGAACGGTCATAGAAAAAAATCTTTTTATTGGTACACACAGTTTAAGTCTACAACAGTTGTAGATCCCTTTTTCCCATCAAATTTAATGTTATTAAATTTTTACTTTAGAATCTTTATGAAAAGATCATTAATAGTTTTGGTGTTGAAGCTTAGTAGGTGTGAAATATTCAGCGGTAAACTTATATTCTGCTCTTGAAGTCTAGCAATTAGTGCTTTCGTATGGTATTTATTAAGTTCATATTAAAGATTATATGATTTAAATCTACAGTAGAGTAGTTATCACATGAACAGAGAAAGTTGATACACATACCAATTTTAGCTAAATGTGCAGGAAAGTTACCACGGTTTAATCTTAAGGGACTTGGGGATGTGGAATAAAATTAAGTAACGTGATAATCAAATATATGTGGGATATTTTGCGGAAGTTGTGGGTACAATATGTAAGTGTATGGATTCCTCGAAGTTTGTACAAACTTGAGGCAAATAGTTTCCCATTTCTTTCTTAAATTTTTATGCAATTCTGGAATGTAATCGCTGAATATTGTTAAATTTATTATTTCATTTAAAGTTGCCGGATTCTTGAATTATGGATAACAAACATTATTTTCAGTTATTTCAATTATGATAACTATTTTATTATTAATTTTACGAAAACAAGTAGTTATTCTTTATAAAATGTTCTGCATGGTCTAAAACCTAAAATACGACCATCTTATATTAAATTTTATCAATTTTATACGAGGTATATCAAAAAAACGATCGTTCGCACAAGAGTAAATAAAATATCTTTATTTTTCATAATATCGAAAATTGTAATGATGAAAAATTGTTTAGAATTAAAAACTATGTTGGAATATGTAATCACATCCTTTTAATTGAAATATTCTGAACATAAAGGTACTTTACTCTTGATGGAAATTCATCTTTTTTGACATCTTCTTCTTCTTGATGTGCCTATCCGTGACGAATATTAACGATCATCATGGCAATCTTCACTTTATCTGCAGCAACGTGGAAAAGCTGCACAGATGTTGTGTTGAACCAGGTTCTAAGGTTCTTTAACCAGGATCTTCTTCAAGACTTGGACTTGTATGGATAGGGTAAAATGAATCATTATTGGATGATAATCGTGTTCAATATAGTAATAGATTTCCGCTCTAAAACAAAATTAGCTATGAAATCTAATAGATATAATAGTTTTGTTAAGGAAAAAAAATACTTTCTGTATTAATAACGTCATAATTTAACAATAATGGTTTAAAAACTGCTTATGAAATAACTTGGCACAAAGGTATTATGGAGTTATATTATTCATAACTTCAATTAGGTTATACTATATAGTTGTCACAAAAGAGATGCCCCTTTTATCAAGCGCTACCTTTTATTAAAAGTTCCTCAACACGGACTTGACGAATATCTAGCATGTCTTTGATACACCACGGAACAAACGACACATAATGTAACACACGCCAAAAAGGAGGGAAGTTTTAAATAGGATCAAAGAAGGAAAACTACCGTATTTTAGTCACGTCGTTTAGGTAAATTATCCCAGAAAAGATCAACACTGTGAAAAGTCATTGTTGGGTACACAATTTCATACAAAGAAAAATTTCAAGTGTAATATACAATTTTAACTATAATGTAAAATGGGTAATGCAGGAAATATCAAATTATATTGTTATATGTAGAAAATAAAAGGATACAAAACAATATGCAGTAACAGAAAGAGCGAATCAATTTGAAGGATTTTAAAATAATAGGGGAATACAGAAACACGTATGAGGCCTACATTTGTTAAATTACTACCACTGAGGCCACCATTGGGGTGGCCTCAATGAAGGTGGTTACTTTTTTAAAAAGTTTTTAAATACTTGGCTTCGTCTTTTTCATTATCTCCTCAAATTTTGTAATCCATTTTAAACAACAGAGTTCTAAGCTACCTAGGCACCTAAAAATTTCAGAATAGCTCAGAACTTGCTAACAATGCAATATTTAACTGCTATTATATGCATATATTCTTGCTGTTTGTCTGCCTCTTATTCTGTTTGAGTTGTTGTTGACTGTACATTGTCTTTCCACCTTTTCGGCGGCCTTCCAACGGGTCTTCTGCTATACTGCTTGTTGTTTTTACAGAAGTTCGCTAATCTATCTGGTTCCATTCGGTTTACATGTTTATGCCAGTTTTTAATTATGGATAAATAGGCTAATGATTATGTACTATAGAAAGGAACTACAACGTTAACGGGGTTTTATTATTTCATATGGTCAATGAATCTCTATATATGAAAAAACCGCGGAGTGCTACCATTTAAAGGGGTGCGTTTTTGAGAAATGGGTGAATTCGTTCCTGGGCACAGGTTACATTAGGGTGAGTTCTATGCACTTTTGGTAGAAACACGTCTACATAAAAATTGTTCCTGGTTAAATTTCCTATCTAAATATAACTTTTTAAAGTCAAAGATACTTTTTTTTACAAAAATATATTCAAAAGAAAAAGCACAAAAAAACCCAAAAGAAAGAAGTTTTGTTTTTTGACCCATAACTTTTGTCCACGGGGATATAGGTACAGATATTGCTTCACATAAAAAAACTTACATATTTTCTCTTTTAAATGATGTTTAGTAGAGGTCATTACGATTTACAGTTTTCGAAATATAATTTTTCAAATTTCGCCACTCACAGCAATTTTGGGAAATTTTCCTTGTTATTTCGCAAATATTGCTCTGTAAATTTTTTCTACGTAACTTTAGGCATATGCAATGGTACATGTAAGAGGAATAGAAATCAATTACCTTTAAAATGTTCTACTGTATAATGTTGTACGACTTCTTTTAAAGAGGTTATCTTTTTCAAGATTTTATACTTTTAACGAGTTTTTATATTTTTTACGATTATTCTTTAAATTCCCCATCATATATTATAAAAATAAAAAAGAAAATTTTGCTTAAAAAAATAGCATGTAAATGTACCAAAAGATGTACAAAAAACTGTGGTTGTAGGAAGATAGGAATTAGTTGTTCAATATTCTGCAAAGGGTGCATGTGCATGTGCATGGGTACTAATTGTGCGGAATGGGACGTTTCGGCGTCGCCGTTTCGGCGTGGCCATTTCGGCGTGGCCGTTTGGGCGTAGAGCCGTTATTTTAGTTGACTAAATACCTACATTGAGGTTTATTGGTCAGGCAATTTTTTGGAAAAAAATCTTTTAATATAGTTATTTAAATACATTGGAGTTCATTGGTCACACAATTTTAACATTAATGGTCAAGTAGAAAAATAAACTAAATATATTTCTTTTATAAACATTTTGTTATATTTTATTCTGCAAATACCTATATTGGATTTTTTATTAATGCATATTAATAATAATTGCTGTTCTCTTAATTGTCCCAGAGCTAATTAGATGATAACTGACATTTTTCAACTTTAATTAGACATACATTATATGGTATATAGACGGAGAATTTTAATATTGTTAAAATATCTTTTTTAAGCAAAAATATTTGCAGAATGTATATTTTTAAAAAAAATTAAATTATACAATATTTTCTTGAAAGGAATCTGCTTTTAAAATATTTACCATTAGTTAGTATAATAATAGTTATCCCTATATTTATTGCAGTTTCTTCGAAAATTTAAATACAAAATTCTATAAATCACATAATAATGTTATTAACATTTCCTCGAAAACTTAGGTAAAACTTCAGGTAAATTATGGCCCTCCCTGCGGTCGGGCCATAAACTTTACCTTCAGGATTAAATGTACTACTTCAGTCCCGCGGTATATAATGTACTATTATTAGGAAATACCTCGAACAGAGATCAGTTTAAGAGTTTATGTAGTGTCTTATAATATTTCATAGTAGTATTTATACGATATACAGACGAAGAATTTTTAAGCTATGGAACGAAAAATTTTATCGACCAGAGGAAGAGAGAAATTTACCACTGATGGTTTCATGTATGTTTTTGACGCTGTTAGTAAAAGCGATGAATCCCTAAAATTTTGGAGGTGTGAGAGGAAACAAACGTGCAAAGCAAGAATACATACAAGAGATGGTGAAGTCATCAAGAAAGTAAATGTTCACACTCACGACTCCTCGGCGATGGACGTGGAAGTAGCACAAGTTGTTACAAAAATGAAAAAGCGTGCTACAGAAACAAACGAAGGGACAATAGTGGTAATCAATGAGTGCCTGAGAAATACAAGTCAAGCTTGTCATGGTCGGCTCCCAAACACTGGCGCGATGAGAAAATTCATCAGACGAAAACGTAACGAAGTTCATGCAGCCCCATCAAATCCGACAACTGTTGAAGAGTTAGTAATTCCCGAGTCTTATCGTGTTTACACGTTACAAGATGGTGTAGAAGAAAATTTTTTATTAGCAGATGATGGAGAAGGATTGCAAAGAATTTTGATTTTCGGGAGAGAATCGTGGCTGCAACATCTACAGACCTCAGATGTGTGGTATGGTGACGGTACATTTGCTATAGCACCATCTCTATTTTTACAAGTATACACAGTTATGGCCACAAAATATAATGGAGTCCATCCAATATTTTATGCCATGCTGCCGAATAAAACAAGATCCACATATACCCGTATGTTTGAATTGATCAGACAAATTGTACCAAATTTGCAACCCAGAGCAATCCATTGCGATTTCGAACAGGCGGCATTTAAGGCAATGGAAGATTGTTTTCCAGGCGTCGACATCAATGGATGTTTTTTCCATTTGGCACAAAATATGAAGAAACAAGTGGCTGCTATGGGATATACGAGAGAGTATAATGCTGATCCACAATTCGCTTTAAATTGCAGAATGTTGACAGCATTAGCATTTGTTCCTATCGAACATTTAGATGATGCCTTTGCCGTTCTAGCGGAAGCTCTACCTGCTGAACACCAACCACTTGTAGACTGGTTTGAAGACTACTATATTGGACGTATGAACAGAAGAGGAAATGGCAGAAGACCAAGTTTATTTCCCCAAAGGATGTGGAACCTCTACCAGAGAACTCTGGATGGAGAAGACCGGACAAATAATCACGCTGAGGCCGCCCATAGAAGACTCAAGATGGAATTGGGAGCAGATCATCCAACCATATGGAAATTTATAGATGGCCTGCGTCAGGTGCAGAAAGGTCGAGATGTCTATTTCGAGCAACTTGTGGCAGGTAATCTCCCACCATTGAAATTAAGAAAATACAGAGACGCAGATGATCGCATTTCACGGCTTGTGGGAAATTTTGATGCAAACGGGGATGTTTTAGAATTTTTAAGAGGACTAGCACATAATTATAATATGTAAGTAGGTACTTTATTTTAATTAATATTTCGTGAATAAGTTTTGTAGGTTAAATATAAATGTCTTGTATGTAAGTATAAATGTTTCAGAATTTTTAATTGGACTAGCACATATCTAATTATAACATGTAAATAATAACTAAAATAAAATATTCATTTTTCCAAAATCTTGTTTATTCATTTATTTATATATAATATCTACAGCTAGAAGCCAATTACAGATATTACATTAACTATGAGCTAAATAACAAGCACACACACATAAGTATAAAATTGACATATACAAATCTACCATTAATATTAAAATTTTGTGATCAATGGACTCCAATGTATCTACTTAAATAACTATATTAAAAGATTTTTTTCAAAATAATGTCTTACTAATAGACTCCAATGTAGGTATTTAGTCAACTAAAATAAAATCTCTGACGCCGAAATGGCCGACGCCGAAACGGCCTACGCCGAAACGGCTCTACGCCCAAACGGCCACGCCGAAATGGCCACGCCGAAACGGCGACGCCGAAATGTCCTAGACCCCTAATTGTGGGAACTCTAAGATAACTGAGGTGTCAGGAAGATATTGAAGCTAATGCTAACGAAGAAATGGACTTTGATTTTAAAAATTTTGTAAATGTCAACGTTTAAATAATTTTAACTAAAGTGATGTTTTCTAAGACTAATGTTTATGTAATTTTTGTAAAAGACATAATTTTAAATAATACAGGTAAAAAAATATCAAAGAATCACTCGGTTTCCATGATTTAAATATAGATGATACACCATTTTAAAGAGCCCAACAGAAAGTAAGCCTTCTTTATTGAGCAATATATAGTATATTCATGTACAAGAAAAAAAGTTATAATGAGAAATTTAAAAAATAATCGTAAAAAATGTAAAAAATAATATTTTTTATATTAGTTATTAGTATATATTAAGGTATTTGTTAGGTATATAGTATATATAATATAATATAATATTTTATTTTATTTTATATATTATATAATAATATTATTTTATTTTTATATTATATTATAAAAAATCTTAAAAAATATAAAGCATTGAAAAACCATAATCTCTTTAAAAAAAAGTCGTACAACGTTATACAGTAGACTATTTTAAAGGTAATTGATTTCTATTCCTATTACGTGTACCATTGCATACACCTAAAGTTCGTAGAAAAAAGTTACAGAACAATATTTGCGAAATAACAAGGAAAATTGCCCAAAATTGCTGTCAGTGGAGAAGTTTGAAAAATCATATTTCGAAAACTATAAATCCTAATTACCTCTACTAAACAATGTTTCAAGGAAGAAATATGTAGGTTTTTTTTTCTGCAAAGCAATGTATATAACTATATCCTCGTGGACAAAAGTTATGGGACAAAATCAAAATTTCTTTCTTTTGGGTTTCTTTGTGCTTTTTCTTTTGAATATATTTTTGTAAAAAAAAAGTATCATTGACTTTAAAAAGTGATATTTAGATAGAAAATTTAACCAGGGACAATTTTTATGTAGATATGTTTGTACCAGAAGTGCATAGAATTCATCCTAATATAACCTGTGCCCAGGGACTAATTCACCCATTTCTCAAAAACGCACCCCTTTAAATGGTAGCACCGTGGTTTTTTCATATATAGATGTCCATTGACCATACGAAATAATAAAACCCCGTTAACGTTGTAGTTCTTTTTAGCTATCTTATTTTGAATATAATCAATAGCCTAAAATCGATTTTATTAATATCAAACTATTTCAAAAATGTGACTAATGCAATTACATTTAGATTCCATTTTAAAGTACGTCAACCAATCGATAATTACAAATTTATGGTGGCTAAGTGGTAGAGCATTGCGTATCTATTTTTAATTTGTTAAATAAATAATAGTTTATATATGTAAAGTTAAAAGTTAATAAACTTAAAGTTTATATTTTATGTTAGTTATTAAATATAAATATTATATAAACCATTTTGAATGTTTTTTTTGGTTTATATGAGTTTAAATCCGCTAGACAAAATATGCCTCTAAAATAGTCGATTACAAAATTCTTTTATGACAGAACTTAAAACAACAAAATAGTTTATAATTTTATATTGGGTCCTGTAAATAATGAAAACGTTTTATTATAAAACGTTCTTTTTTATTGTAATTTTTTAATTATGAATCTACGTCTGAAAAAATGCTCATTTTATCTCTAGGTGGATTCATTGATCCTTTTGCTTCTAAATGAACAATATTTTTACCGCAATATGTGGCTCAAATAATGGCCCATTACCCATGGCCCATGGCCTCAAATAGTAACCATTTATGACAACATTGAATGTATCAGATGGCTCGGCAATCAGCGAAAGTATGGCTTACAGCCCTTAAATTTGTTCATAAACGGACGATACAATTGGGTAACAACAGATTATGTTGTATTAAAATTTTTTTAAAAGAATTAACGGAATATGGTTTCCACCTTACTTAAACAAGCGTGAAAATTTAGATAATATACGTCTAGAAGTAAATCTTGATAATAACTTCTCACAAATTTCAAATTCAAAATAAACGATATTGCATCGAAAGCAAACCATTTCATTAGTTAACCACGGACACTACCTTATTTAATGTGTTTTTATTTTTTTTTGCGTACAGTATACCATGAGGAACCAAAAGAATAAGACTATTTATTATATAAGAGATCTATCAAGACTATTTTTATAGCAGTATCTACTATGAATTCGCCGAAAATTAGTCGTGATCGTCGATTTTTTACATGATAAGCTCAAAAATATTTAAAACTATTTTGAGTTTTTTTTTAATGCATCTTCTTTGAGGACTATTACAAAAAATGTACAACTTGGACACAGATTTGCTTTTTGTACGGTATAAGACAGCACTGAATTTGAAAAAGAAGGCAGCCAGTCAAGATCAAGCATATGCATTCTTTGATCTGGAGTCCGATTTTAGACAGCGATAACGTCGATGAATGTTTGCGATGAATTTTGAAGGACCGTTTACCACTTAGGGTCAATTTCCCATTTCGAGTTCAACTCCAGTTTAACCTGAACTTTTAGTGAAAATCGTCAAAATCGTCTTTCTCAATTCACGTTCAACCGATGGCAGTTTAAACTTGAACGATGCTTGAACGCTGGAATTCACCGGCGTTCATCGGTGAACTTCGGTTTTGTTTGGAATGCATTTCTCATTGTACGTTTATATCAGTGCACGTTCGACAGCTTTCGAGAAATGCCAATAGATGGCAAAAGGTAAAAAATTGTCGCCATTTTGAACTACCTTTTTTTATATTGTTTTTGATTAAAGTTAAACTTAGGTATTTATAGTCAAATAGTCATTTTAATAATTATAAATAAATGTTAAAAATACAAAAATAATAGTATCTTTTATCTTTAGGCTTAATATAATAAAATAGTTTATATTTATATTATGACAGCGTTTCGTGTTAATACAACGCATGCGTAATCCATGAAATCATCTGAACTGGGTTCAGAAATCTTTGAACGGCCGAATTTCAGCGTTCAAGCATCGTTCAAGTTTAAACTGCCATCGGTTGAACGTGACTTGAGAAAGACGATTTTGACTTTAAACTGACGTTCACTAAAAGGTCAGGTTAAACTGGAGTTAAACTCGATATGAGAAATTGGCCCTTAAAAAATATATTCTATGATCTTTAAAATGAATCGGGCATTACAAAGTATTTTGTGTTTCAAAAAAAAAAAACACTCCTTTCTAACGAATAACTAAAAATATCGGTACCAGATGTTGGCGACTAACATGGCTATCCTAACTTTGCTAGCAGATATTCGGAATGGTCCAGGTTGTAAAAATACTGAACCACTTTCTGAAAAATTTTAAATTCAAGGTATTTTTCTTCTCTCCATATTGTCCTGTTTTTCCAAACAACGACCAGAAAAAAGGTTTGCAAAAAGTTATCTCTGTTAATTTTTTATAATGTTACCCAGATATTCCAATTTATTTTCTTTGATTGTCTAAATAATATCTCGTTTCGTACCCATTCTACGTAAGATCTTAACATTAGTCATACAATATACTAATTAAATTCGTGAGATGCGTGTGTCGCAGTACATCTCGAAGGCTTCAAACTTTACATAAAATAACGTAGTATATACACGTCTCTAATAAATCGTGGCAAAGTCTTCCAAGTAATAAATCCAGAACCTTAAGTAAAGGCTTCATATTTACGAACGCTGATCTTGCTTCTCATGCCCCATTTTTTTTAAATTGTAACAACTGGCATCGATACTAACGCAATCCCACTAAGTTCCCCACTTCGATGGATCCAAGGGGTGATGTGCCGCCGAGAGTATATTTAAGAAGGAAGTAGAAGATAGGATCATAAACTCACTCCGACCCAGCGTAGTGTGCTAAAAAGAACGAGGCCGTCAGCTGGTGGCCACCCAGTTTTCCAACAGATTGAGTTGGGAGCCAGCGTCAGTGATGCAAGGGTTGAGTCGGAACTTGCCGGGGCGAAGGAACTCTCTATTGAAGATATGCTTCGCTGGTAACTGTGTAACCGTGTACTGCGCGGTTGCTGTCATCTCCGATCTGGAGTTTTTGTATGGGTAGCTTTGTGTATATTTGTCGATGTTTTGATTGCGAGAGTATGTGTGATTATACCGGATTGAGGTAAAATGAGCTAGGAGTCTGTATGTACTTATTTATATATTGATTCCTTATAGCGTGATTGCTTCCTGTATTTAACTTATTATATTATTTTTACGTTTATGATAATAGTACATACAATTTAGTTTTCTTTTACAGACGTCGTCCAAGGGGACTTTCTTCGGAAGCGAAGCGAAGATAGAATATTATATTTTTATTTATTTATTTTGAACTTGTGTTTTGCTGAGTCTGTTGTCCAAAAAGAACTACCCGTTACAAAATGAAGTCGTCCCATTGGCTGCTATTGTTAGTATTTATACCGAGGTATATATAGCTCCAACCTGTCAATTGGGTGTCGGTTAATCAAAACCTTTGTATTTATTATTGCGTGCTTGCTGACTACCATGTACTTTGTTTTTTCTTTTGTATTAATAAAAGTCCATACTTGTCATTGACACTAAACGTAACACACAAAAATGATAGGAATTATAAATGTAACTATAAGATTAATTAAAAAAATAAAAGAGAATATTATCGAAAAATTCGTCATTAACTATTTCTTCTTCTTCTTCTTTCTCTTTATAAGCAATTCTGCTTGTTCATTGGCGGATTGATACCTCTATGGAAGGTTGTCACTCCATCTTTTGCGCGGTCGGCCGATACTTCTTCTACCGATTGGTGATTTATCTCGTGCTATTTTGACCACACGTGTCTCCTCCATTCTGGTTATGTGGTTGTTCCATTATTTTTTTCTCTTCGTTTTTACACTGTACGTGTACGTTACATTGTCTTCTAATATTTTCCCTCCTCTTTCGATCTCTCAGTGTATTTCCTGTAATTCTTCTCAGTACTCTCATCTCTGTCGTTTCCAGTAGTCTTTGTGTTGTGGCTGTATCGTGTCTTGTTTCTGATGCATATGTCATTATTGGTCTTACACTGGCTTTATAAATTCTTGACTTCATCTTAGTGTTAATATGTCGGTTTCGCCATATAGTGTTATTAAGGCATCCTGCCAATCTATTTGCTTTTTGTACTTGTAACTATTTAACAGGAAAATATGAATCACACCTTCGGAATTATAATCACTTCTGATAAAGTATCAAAATAAATATGTATCATATATGAATTAATTAATGGCATAACAAACTTCAAAGAAGTTGACATAAAAGGGAAGTATAATAGAAGAGACAACAGTAAAAAATATACAGGGTGTTAGTAAATAAGTATGAAAAATTTTAAGGGCTAATTCTACATGAAAAATTAATGCCAGTTTCCTTTATAAACATATGTCCGCAAATGCTTACTTTCGGAGATACGAAGTGTTAAACTTTTTATTTCAAACTGCCAATTTATTTATTGCTCTAAGACCAGTTGAGCTATGAAAATGAAACTTGGAGAGTTTTAGGAGGTAATTATTACGAATTTTATGACATACAATTAAGAATTTTGTATTCATCATTGGCGCGCCTACGGGCAATGGTCTGAATTATTTTAAAGAAAAAAATAGTACGCCACTGAGATATTTCGAATTAGAAATTATTTTTAAATTCCACGTCTAATTTATGATAAAAAAACTTTCTCGCCTTTTTTTCATATGATTCACCGTTTTTATGCAGAAAAATAAAACATCTTGGCGCATATTTTTCATTTCTTAATTCATCATCAAGAACTATCCAATATAATAATACTAAACTAGAACAATAACATAAAATATTACTAATACCATTTCAACTAGGTGCAAAGCTGCAAGAAATGTTTAAAATGATGTCCTTTATAGGTAACAGAAAAATTTTATATTCATCATTGGCGCGTACGGGTAATGGTTTTTTGAAGAAAAAAATAGTACGCCACTGAGATATGTCAAACTAAAAATCATTTTTGAAGTCCTCGTTCAATTGACAACAAAAAATTTTTCTTGCCTTTTTTTCATATGCGGCGCCGTTTTTATGCAAAAAAATTAAACATCTTAACGTTTACAAAGTATTTGAACTAAGTTTCTATGCATATGGCCTCAAATACTTGGTTAGCGTTAAGATGTATAATTTTTTTTGCATAAAAACGGCGCCGCATATGAAAAAAAAGTAAAAAAGATTTTTTGTTGTCAATTGAACGAGGAATTCAAAAATGATTTTTAGTTTGAGATATCTCAGTGGCGTACTATTTTTTTCTTAAAAAAAATCGCTACCATTACCCGTACGCGCGCCAATGATGAATATAAAATTCTTCTGTTATCTGTAAAAGAGATCATTTTAAACATTTCTTGCATCTTTGCACCTAGTTGAAATCTTATTAGTAATATTTTCTGTTATTGTTCTAGTTTAGTATTTTTATATTGGATAGTTCTTGATGATGTGAAATGAAAAATACGCGCCAAGATGTTTTATTTTTCTGCATAAAAAGGGTGCATCATATGAAAAAAGGCAAGAAAGGTTTTTATCATAAATTAGACGTGGAATTTAAAAATAATTTTTAATTCGAAATATCTCAGTGGCGTACTATTTTTTTCTTTAAAAAAATTCAGACCATTGCTTGTAGGCACGCCAATGATGAATAAAAAATTCTAAATTATATGTCAAAAAATTCGTAATAACTACCTCCTAAAACTCAGTAAATTTCATTTTCATATCTCAACTGGTCTTAGAGCAATAAATAAATTGGCAGTTTGAAATAAAAATTCCAACACCCCGTATCTCCGAAACTAAGCATTTGCAGACATATTTATGTTTATAGAGCAAACTAGTATTAATTTTTTATGTAGAATTAGCCCTTAAAATTTTTCATACCTATTTACTAACACCCTGTATAAACAACCCGCAATAAATTAGTAGTAGTAGGACTGGATAATCAGAGTGAGTAAATATCTCAATTATGTATAAATTGCGCAAAGTTAATTTATTAATAAAGTGAAAGGAAACGGCTTCACCGTTTCTTGATTCAAGTTTTTATTTAACATATTGGTTTTATGGTCCTTATGGTTATTGATAATTACAATTAAATGTAATCGTTTAATTGGCAATAACTTAAGATTTTTATGGATGTGAGTAAATATATGCTACTAATAACAAAAAATTGCTTCATTCCATATAATGGATATAAAATTGATAATTAAGTATCAATATAAAATTACTGCATTTTCATTTACATGTGAAATAACGTAGATTTTACCGCTAAATTTATTTAAATACACGTGAAAAAAAATTAAATTGCTAAAAACACGTGATTAATGCTTAACTAAGTGATAAGTGATTTAAGAATTATTCAAAACAAATTGATTTATGCGACAATTATAAAAAAACCAATTGATTTATGCGACATTAAAAACTATAATTTTGATATAGTATAATATAAATAAAATAAAAACGTAGGAAATAAAACATAAAACGTGCAGTAAATCTTAACATTTACAAGACCTTAGATCCGTTTTGATATAAGGGGCTGAAACATGAACTTTATGCCAAAAAGACAAGAGACTACTTGGTGTCTTTGAGAGGAAAATACTTAAAAAGATTTTTGATATAAATTAAAATGGTCCATATTTGGTGTCGAAAATATAACTTTGAATTATACCAACTATACACAAATCCAGAAATTTTGAAATTTAAGGTGCAAAGACTAACATGGGCTGAATATATTGTTTGGATATCAGATAATGAATATACAAGGAAATTGATATTCTCAAACCCACGCGACAAAAAAATTAGTGGACGACCACGTAGAAGATTGATTGATGCTGTGGAAGAAGATCTGAAGGGTCAGAAGATGGAGGAAGTGGCTAGGAATTGACAGCAGTGGCGACCTGAAAAAAATGCGCACCTGGGTGGGTAAACCTTTGCACGGGCGATATCCCAATGAGGTCAGCCAGGACTATGTCGACAATACAACGTCGAACTATTGGTTGACATCAGGAAAGATGTTACCTGAAATCTCAGGATCAGGATATACCAACCAGAAAATACCTGAAATATATCATGAAAGACCCTCAGGTTCAAAATGACAAATGCCGATATGGATGACAAGCCCAAGAAACCATCCAATATCTTACAGGGGGCTGCCAGGCATTTGCTGCAACTGAATACATGGAACGGCATGACGCAGTGGGAAAAATCCTTCATCAAGAGATAGCTATCAAGCTGGGACTCCTCCAAACGGACCATCTCCCGTATTATCAATACGTTCCTGAGGGTATGCTTGAGGATGGCAACTACAAGCTATACTGGGACCGCACTGTGCTCACAGACCAAACAGTGGCACATAATAGACCAGATCTCGTACTAGTCAATAAATTAACAAGACAAACAACACTTATTGACGTGGCGATACCTAACAACAATAATCTACGTAGGTAGTAAATTTACTGAAAAGATCGCTCGCTAAGTACAGAGATCCGGAAATTCAAATACGAAGGCAATGGAGAATGCAAAGTACCCAGACGATACCGATTATTATGTCTACTACTGGAGTCATTCCGAAGACCCTCCTCAAAAGCATAAAAAAGCTGGGTCTGAGTAAACATCTTTATAAGACCATGCAGAAAGCTGTACTACTCGCGACGGCCAGAAGTGTACGAAAATTTTTGGGAGATACACCTGCATACCAAGTCACCTAGGGCTCGATAACATGGAAAGAGTCCCACCAGAGCTCAATCCTTGTGACACCGTAGGTATCTGGGATGAGTCAATTTTCCCCTTAGAGGGAGTGTGAGTCGTATGGCTAAATCTGGACAACTAACTAAGCCAGCGAAGATATATATGCGTAGGAACAAGATCCATAGACCAGCTAAAGGCCTATAAATACCTACAGAGCGTTTCACGTTAAAAATAGAATATTGCAGATATATCCCCATGTATTTCTTATGGACGATAGAAGCGCGCCGATGCCACTCCTTACTGATTAGAATGAATCGCCAGTCGAGTAGTCACCCATGCCCGAGAGGTTGGCAACACTTATCTCCAGAAGCGCAAAGTTCTATTCTTAACGTGAAACAAAGTATAGGTCAAAAGATTTGCATAGGGAAAAATAACCAAATCGTTGAGTTTCTTCGTCGTATGAAACTGACCTGGGCAGCCTTCGGCAAGCTGAACCTTATTTTTAAATCGTCTGACATACCAATATGCCTTAAAATATAAACCTTTAATCAGTGAGTTTTGCCAGTGTGGACTTACAGAGCGAAAACGTTGACCATGACAAAGAGAACAGTGGAAAAGATAAGTGTGTCTCAAAGGGCCATGGAGCGTGCTATGTTGGCCGTTTTATGTTGACATATTGACAAGCTGTGTATATCTGTTATTATTTTAAATATTAAAACTTGTATAACCCATCTCCATCATATTAAGGGATAAAATATTAAAACCTTCTAAAATGTAAAATGTAACAGTTAAAGTTAATGTACCCTCTTTAACTATAATAAAATTTTAGATAAAACAGAACCCAACACCTGCTAAATGATATCATTTCTGTGGTAGAGTCTTTCACATTTTTATGTGCGGTATACAACAATTACACTAAAACGTTATTTAGGTGTACACTAAAATTCCTATACTTAATGAACCTTAGTGCTATCCTATACGTAATGGATCAGTATTTGAACGAAATTGCAATTAATATATTTTAAATGGACTGCACAGAGAAAGTGTTAGTTAGTCACAACAGCATATCTCTTTAAAGGCAGATTAGGGAGATGGAAATGTGGACAAACAGATGGCGCATAACGATCAATGAATCTAAATCACAACATATCATATTTACAAAATGTTACAAAATATCGCCTAGTATAGAAATAAAGGAATTCCACAAGCTGAAAATGTTAAATACCTTGAAATGCATTTTGACAAAACTTTGACATGGAGAACCCATATGTGGAATAAACACCAACAGTAGAAAAATTTTGTAAATATTATTGGGTACTGGGCAGAACATCGAAGTTGTCTATACGTAACAAATTGTTGGTATACAATACAATACTCAAACAGGTCTGGACCTATGGGATACAGCTATGGGGTACAGCAGCAAAATCCAATCTAGACGTCAGTCAGGCTTTTGATCAAGTCTGGCATGAAAAGCTGCTGTTCAAAATGAAAATGAACGTTCCTGAGTCAATGTTTACTATACTGAAAACATATTTAAAAGGAAGATACTACCGTGTCAAGCATGAAGAAAATACATCAAAAATCTACCCTATACGATCTGAAGTCCCTCAAGGTAGTGTTCTGGGTCCTAAATTATAATATTTGATATTTACACACGACATACCAACAAATGAAAATGTAACGACTACAGTATTTGCAGACGACACAGCTATGTTAGTCACAGATGAAAATCCCGCAGCAGCTACCGAATCTCTTCAAAGGCATATTAGGGACATTGAAAAGTGGACAAAAAATGGCGCATAAAGAACAATGAATCAAAATCACAACATATCATATTTACAAAATGTCGGAAAATATCGCCTAATATAGAAATAAATAACAAAGCAATTCCACAAGCCGAAAGCGTTAAATACCTTGGACCTGGACAAAACTTTGACATGGAAAACCCATATATGGAAAAAGCGACAACAGTTGAACTTAAAATTTCGGAAACATTATTGGATATTGGACAGAACATCGAAGTTTTCTATTAGTTACCAACTGCTGGTATACAATAAAATATTCAAACCCGTCTGCACTTATGGATTACAGGAGCAAAATCCAACTTATCCACAATGGAAATATTACAATCCAAAGGGTTACGCTCTATAACAGACATCCCATGGTCCGTGTCAAACAAAGATATTTATTGTGATTTAGAAATACCTACGATCAGTGAAGTGATAGTTCGGTGGCAATAAACTTGCTTGATAACAGTCAACAAACTCACAGACTAAAACGTAAAAATCAACTGGACGTGATTTACAAATAAATATTCTAACACCGTAATTGTGTATATATTTTAGATATAATATGTATTATTTGTAAATGTGGAGTATTATCGGAATGTCATGTTTGTCCATACTAGATGTCCAGTCATTGGACTGACCTCTATACAATCAATTTTTACTTCGAACCCCAAAGACGCTTATTATTAGAACTAGCGATTCTACCCCATGACAGAGATAAAATCGATTGCCCCATACAGTCACTGCCCTCATTTTTTTACTTCCTCCTACTTTATCGTATCTCTCTCCAATTTTTTCTGACTTCCTCAATTTTTGCTGACCCATCCTATTTATTTCTGTCTCCTTCTTATTTTTCTGACACCCTCCAATTTTTTCAGATTCCCTCAAATTTTTTCCGGCTCCTTAAAATTTCTTCTGGTACCCTCTAATTTTTGCAGACTCCTTCTAATTTATTTTTATTATACATATATACGTATTTGTAGATATATATTTCAAAAACGAAAGACAATAAATAAAGGCACGCGACACTTGCGACAGAAGTGACTAGTTCTTATGTCGCGTTATATACCATTAAAATTTTATGTCAGCTTATCTCTTAAGCATCGTCGTGCTATCAGGCTATATTCAATAAAACCAGCTTCGTACGACCTTTCAGTAGATATTGCAAATCGGTTTGGCTGATTTTGTCTGCAGATATGTGTTTGAAGAATCCCTTTTGTGGAACCATATATATATGACATTTCTCAAGCATTTAATCACATTCATGGTAAGTCGTTGGTATATCGTATATAGTCATTTAAACTGTCGAATTTAGGCACATGCAACTATTTTGAATTAGCCAATTTTGTCACTTTATTAATTCGATCTAATGTGTTAAATATATTATAGAATGTATTCGTTGTTTACATTTTCAATATTATCTTATATTTTATGTTTAATTGCTTAATTTTGATTATTATTATATTGTAAATAATAAAACTAGTGATTTCTGACAAATAAAAGAAGATTACCTATTTTATTTTAATCTAATTTATTTATCATCATTGTTATCGTGGATAGCGACAAGAAGTACCTATTCCCTTTAAAAATGACAAACTTTGTTAAATATGAAGTAAATGTGGAGGATATACAATGGTTACTAATTTTATTTCAATTTGATTGATTTTTTAGTCAATTATAAGATTTAAAATAATAAAAGATAAAAAGTTAAGGATATAAAAAATAAAAAAAGTTCTCATTGCTAGGGATTGGAACTCATGAGCGGTCAAGATCAGTCGCGGCAATTCGTGTCAAAAATAAATAGACGCGAAGATAGCTCCAGTTTTTAGTGACGTCAATCTAAAGTAGTTTATTGGAACTGGATATGAAAATAATATTGTTGTTTTTAGTATTTTCTTTATAATTTCATCCTATTTTCTCACCTTTTAAATCTTTCTTGGATTTCTACAAATGTTTTAAATTAAACTCGAAATCAGCTAAATCCGTTTAGTTATTCTAAAGCTGTTATAAAAAGATATAAATAAAAAAAATAAAATGTCGTTTATTAAAGGTAACTAATGTTTACATATCGACAAATGTCCCGGACAGACTGAGCGACTTGTCGCATTAGGCTTTTATAAGATTAGATGTTTATTTTGTAACTAATAGATTACTGAATATACGTTAAAAAACACCCGCTAAATAATATATCAGTGGTATTATAATCTTTCACATTTTTATGTGCGGTACACAACAATTACACTAAAATTTTGTTTAGGTGTAAACTAAAATTCCTATTTTTAATACGTAATGCGCCAGTATTTCATTGAAATTGCAATTAATACATTTTAAATGGACTGCATAGAGAAATTGGATTCCTGAAAGAGACAATTCGGACAGCATATCAATATTTGATAAAAGCTTGCGACTACAAACAATAACCTCCCTGTCGTATCCGTCGATGAAGTTGACACAGGGTGTAACAATGAAAATAGAGTTTGCATACACTGCACCAAAATACATAACTCATTGAATGATATACTAGGATTGTATGTATTTTTTATTCACTACGTTTCTTTAGTCGCTTTTGTACTCATATATTTAAAAACAATAACGTTCTAAAAACTCTTAAATTCCAAATAAGTTTTATAAGAAATTTACATCATAAGAAGTATAAGTATAACTACTCTAACTATTGTTAATTTTTAAAGCAAATTTTTAGTTTAGTCAATTATATTATTTATTATATTTATGGTGAAATACATTTCGTTTTTCATAAATGTTTAGTCCTTTTACTATTCGTCCTCTATTTTTCGTAATAATTTAGAATTTTATACTACAGGCATAGATTATTAAGAAGTAGGACTTAATAAAACAAAAATAAAATCCGTACCTAGGAGCTATCAAATAAGGAAGATTTTGCCCACAATATTAGACCAGGGCTCATCTGTAAAAATATTAGCACATTTGGACGTTGAGAGGTGACTCAAATTTTTGTACAGAAATTGCTTGAAAATAACTCAAATAATAATAATTGAGTTATCCTCCCTCTCAAAAAGGTCCGGAACATTGTTTAAATAATCAAAATGTCAAAAAATGAAGGAAAAATTCGATTTTTTTTCTTGTTTTTTGATTATAACTTATAAAGTATTCATTTTCGAGAAAAGTTTTACTGACATAAAAGTTGCATAATTAAATTTCCTACAATATAGAATTAGTCAAGAATTTAAAAAATAGTCACCCTTGTTGCAAAATAGCAATAATTGCGAAAAAAAAACATACAAAAACAAGTATTCCCATTTTACGTTTTTCATCCATTTATGCTTCATTTAGGACATTTATATTTCACCCAGAAAAACTTTATGATACAGTAAAATAATACTGTAAATTTCATTAAGATCGGTTTAACAGATTTTGCAAAATAAATTTTGCAATCCAGCTTGCGCAAAAAAAATTCATTTTTTCAAAATGTTACAGGACTGAAAATAAAGCAGATAACAAGTTGACATTTTTTTGCATATAGAAGTTTACTGTACCTTTCATTTACAATTTGGAAAATTAAAATCGATTGACTACCACGGCGTCAGGAATTTTTTTAAATAAACATTCATTATTGGTGCTACGCGCAGGAGAGCGGATAGTTTGCTCTTATTGGGCATTCCAATGACCTTTGATAATGATTCATACATTTTAATTTTTATTAAATTTCGGTATAAATAAATAAATTTGTTTATTGCAAAATAACAACACATACTCTATCCTTTGAAATAACACTTTTATTAGCAAAAACTTTATTGTTTATATATTTTAACTTAGAGAATAAAAATTTATTATTTTTAAACATATGCAATTGTTTAAACAATATTTCACAAACAATAATAAAATTAGTTTGGTTTTTGTGGAATTAAAATATTAAAATACCACAAAATATAGAGTAAGAAAATAATATATTAGATAAACATTAGAAGAAATTTAGGTGGAAATCAACTTGTGTAAATCGAACACCGCTGTCCTGCGCGTAGCACCAAAAATTAATGTTTATTTAAAAAATTTCCTGACGCCGTGTTAATTAATCGATTTTAATTTTGCAAATTGCAAATGAAAGGTAAAGTACACTTCTATAAGCAAAAAAAAATTCAACTTGGTATCTGCTTTATTTTCAGTCCTGTAACATTTTGAACAAATGAATTTTTTTTGCGAAAGCTGGATTGCAAAATTTATTTTGCAAAATCTTATGAACCGATCTTAACTAAATTTACAGTGTTGTTTTACTGTATCATAAGGATTTTCTGGGGGAAAAATATAGAGGTCCTAAGTGTAGCATAAATGGTTGAAAAACGTAAAATGCCAATACTTGTTTTTGTATTGTTTTTTCGCAATTATTGCTATTTTGCAACAAGGGTGACTATTTTAAATTTTTTACCAATTCCATATTGTAGGAAATTTAATTACGCAACTTTTATGTCAGTAAAACTTTTCTCGAAAATGAATACTTTTACAGTTATAATCAAAAAACGAAAAAAAAACCGAATTTTTCCTTAATTTTTTGACATTTTGATTATTTAAACAATGTTCCGGACCTTTTTGAGAGGGAGGATAACTCAAATATTATTATTTGATTTATTTCCAAGCAATTTCTGCAAAAAAATTTTAGTCACCTCTCAACGTCCATCTCAAAACAGATGCGCCCTGGACTATATCGCAACATCGTGATTCATGTTACAGACCAACATTAGAGCACATCAGGACATATACATGTTAGTTTATCTAAAGAAAGCTCACGAAGATATTAAATTCACTCAGTGTTAGCAGACACTAGTTAATGAAGTAAGCTTTCAATAAGTTCTCAAAGGAGACCTTATACGAGACCTTTTCATATACGAAGTACGTCTACCAGAAGTATTAAGCGGAACCAAGGTACCAAGTTACAAACCTGCTCTAATGAGAACTAAAACTGTCTTCCATCGATGTGTTACACTGACCACTTTTTAGTGACCACAAACATCTCACTACCAAGTGCCAAAGTAATCTCTTACTTAAAAAAAGAAGAGAGAGCGGGGAAGAAAACAACAAATTCAAAATTATCAGTCTACCAAAAATTATAATGTTTTAATATTATTTACATTGAGCAAGTAAATTTTTTTTTTTTTATTTAAAACACAAAACCACATCAACCGCGCAGGGTTATTAGTGGATATGACAATACAAATATTACATTAAATATATAATACAATTTAATTTAATATTATACAATTTGATGTCTTTTAAATATGTTAACACTGATGAAACTTTTTTGGTGAGGATTGTCTTGAGGTCATCGTCTGTGATTCTATGGGATCTTCTTTCTTTTTGAAATTGAGGACACTCTTAATGTGATTGGCTTAGCTTCTAGGTCTGTTCTTACAAGGATGGCTACTCCGCCACTTGCCTGTTGTGCTATTCTATTTTTTGGAAAACATTGGTAGTTTTGAAGATTAATATTGTATTGCTTAAAATGGGTTTCTTGAAGACATAAGATCTTAGGGCATGTTTCGTTTATTAGAAGTTTTAATTGTTCTAAATGGGTGTAGAACCCATTGATATTCAACTGTAATATATAGGGGTGAGATTAGACATTTTCGAGTTCTGACTGAGAATGTGTTTCATCGGTCTCTTCTGTGGAAGAGAAATTATTGGGGCTTAGTTTCTTTCTTAATCGAGTTATATTATTTTTTAATTTTGAATTGTGGGTATAAGCGTGAACAAAATTAAGGATCTGAATTAATTCGGCTGTTCCGTTCGAATAGTTTTTTGAGGTTATTTCGGATGTTTTGCGTTTGATGTGTTTTCGAGAAAGTCACATATTTCGTCGAAGTTAAGGACAAATGGTGGTGATCTGTTTGCGATTTTGTCTTTAATTGTCTCTAGGGAAAGTAAAAGTTCATCTCGAGAATTTCTTTTAGACGTTTTTGTTTTTTTCTTTGATTTCCTTGTTACTGGAGAAGTGAAGATATGAGAATCGGTCTGTGTGGTATTTTCGTTGATTTCTGGAGACGATGAGATGAGCCTTTTTGGATGTTTTGTGACGTTTGGAATAATTTTAGGTTGTGTTATTTCTAATGGAGTAAGATTGCTGATCTTGTTGGAAGTTGATGATGTTGTTATTTTTAAAGTGTTTGTTTCATTTGTATTATTTGTAGGTCTTGACATGTCGTCAGTTTCTATGGTAGATTCTAATTGGTTATTAGAGACCTGTACGTCTGGGATCTGATCTAATATATTTTGGGAAGATGCTGGGTGATCGTTAGAGGTGGATATTAAGGATTTGTCAGAAGGTTTTTGTTCTGTTTGGTTATAAGGTAGATTTGTTATATGTTGTGTGTTTTGGGAGGTTTCTGGAAGAGCTTTAGAAGTGGGTGGATTAGAATTGGTTGAGTCAAGATTGGTTGTATTAGAAGTGGTTGCATTAGAAGTGATTGTATTAGCATTGTCAGGACATTCTGTTTCCTGGTGACCAATAGTCTTGCATTTTGAACAGTTGAATCCTTCTATAGAAAGGTATAGTCTGTAAGTGGTATTATCATGAGAGATCATGAAAGAATCGGGAATGGACATATTTTCTAAAGGTGTGATAAATGTTTGCCTTCTAAAACTCAAGACATGGCTGTATTCGCTTTCAGGCATTCCTACCCTAAGAAAAGTCATTTTAGAGACGGCGCTTATACCCATTTTACGTAGTTCTTGTTCAATTAACGTGGTTGGAACAGAAGGACCAGCGTTTGATATTATCAGCCTTTGAGCTGGACTGATAAGTCTTCTTATTTCTACTTGAGTTTCTTTTATATTGACGAATTTGTGGGAATGCAGCAATGAATCAACCATATTTTTAGAAGAGAGATATATACATATTCTATTATTGGCTATTCTGGAAGCGAAAGATACGTTACGTGGACCAACTATTGAACCGACGGCTATGATGTACTCTTGAACTTTGGTTCCTTCAATACTAGAAAGAACTATGGCTTCGTCTTTTGTTGGTTGTTTAAACGTGTTAACAACACTGGAATATGAGATGTGAGATGTAGTTTGTGTAGTGTTCATGGTGTTATTCGAAGTCATGTTTGATTAATTTTGGAGACGTTGCAAGGCCGGCCCTGTCGCCGGTTCAAAAACCGGTGTGGATCTTGGCCCAAAACTGGTCCTATTTATATTTCTTGGATATTTTATAGGTTATATTATTATTAATATAAATATAATAGATGTGGTTTTTGGTACTCACGTCAGGTTTGCGGGGTTTACATGGTGTTTCCACTATAACAATGTGGAGGAACTAACAAAATAATTTTAAACTGTGTTTTTATCATTTAAAAACTGATAAATATCGCAGCGGTTTACAACGTGATGTATATTATCATTGTCAGGACCGTACTTCCAAGTAAATTTTTATTTTGAATTTATTTTGAACTTCAATTGATGTCAGAAAAATACTCGTCTGGGTTTATTATGTATATCTCACTAGTTTTTCATTGTTAAATGCCTGTACACTTTTAATTATAGAATTATGTGGTATGTAATTTGTCAACTGTTCAGTTTAGCAACAAAATAAAAATTCGTCAAATTTAAAAATTTAAATTTTTGAATGTAGTCAGGAAACTACATGATATTATTGAAATTGAATATTGTACCCTTAGTCTCCACACGGTACTTTAAGTACCACCAAATTTTGGTTCTCAAATCCCAAGTAGGTATTGAAGTAGATCCAATTTGAGAATATTCTGTTAAATATCATTTATTAGTTATGAGCTAATGTTTAATACTTCAAAAGTCATTCAAACGATTTCGTAGTAAATACAGAATAATAGAGAGATTTTGCACCTCTTATTTTGAAATTCCGTTATGGTTATCGTTATACTACGTCTGCGCAGTAGCGAATATATGATCCGTTTTCGTTATTAAACATAAGGGATTCAGTAATTTACGGAGGTTTAAAGTAGTGCTTACCGTTATCGTTATAGTAATGGTTAAATTGTTTTGTTGCCAGAATGTAAAAAATTCAGTAAAATTACATTTACATAGATTCTAATTTTCATTACCAGAAATTAAAATATCAAAAACTGTTCAAGGATATGTTTAAAATTACAAAAACGTTGTTAAGTGAGGTTATGTTTAACAGGTTGACTGCCACGGCGGGCGTATACGCCCGCTACCTAATTCTCCCAATATGCCCCGGCGGGCGTATACGCCCGCTATGCCCTTGACTAATATGTGCTTGGCATATGGGCCAAGTTTTTTTATTTATACATGGGCAGTCAACCTGTTAAATAACGATAACGATGACACGAAAAACCTACTTGACAGGCTGCAAAAACTCTGCTTTTTAACGTTGCCGTAATCGTTATGCTTAATAAAGTTAACCATAGCGGAGCCAAAATCAGCGGTTATTTTAAGAGGTGCAAAATCTCTCTAATAATTGAACGTATTTTAAAAAGTTATGACTGAAAAAAATAAGGCGGACTTTAAAGTACCGTTGGTAAGTAGCTATCAAAAAAATCTAAATATCCTGGGAGACTAAGGGTTAAATGTACGTCCTTCTGACATAAATTTAATTTCAATGTAAATTATTAAACCATGTTAATATGTACTCCTTGAATATAAATAAAATTAAAACATTACAATAGGGAACTTGTACATTTTTTTTATTATATAATAATGTTAAGTTTTGTATGAAAATGATATTTCCAAAATTTCACGCTTCAAAAACTCATAATAACTTGGAAGTACAAATTTAAAGTCTTCGGTATCTTAAAATAGGTCAAACGGCCCGTGAAGTCACTCAGTTTAACTATATGGTTCCGTTTATGGTTATAATTAGGTATATTCTTCTTCTTCTTCTTTAGTTTATTGGCCTCCACCTATTTTAGTATACCTCATCGTGAAATAAAGGAAAAATATTTATATTCTATTAACATTTATCGTATGTCATTGTAATAATATATACCAGTTTGTTGACATTGGAGTTTGATATAGTTATTGAAGTAAAGGAAAGAAGGTTTACTACGGAAAATAAAACCATTTTGTAAAAGTACAGTTTTCTATGAATAATTCAAACTATCAAAACTCTTGTAACGTCAAATAAATGTATTTTCTACTGACGTTTAAAACGTCTACTTTAAAATTCTCTTTACTTTGTTGGAAAAATGTAAATGTACAAACGAATGACGTAACGACGCGTTTTAGGCCACCTGTTTTAATTTGAATTTTTAATCGCCTTTGGGGGCCAAACGAAAGACCTACAAAATTTTTTTATTTTTGATACATGTTTTAAATTATGCTCTGTTGTGATTTATAATATTTTTTTCGAATTTAAAAATTTATGCAAGTTCCCTATTGTTGGTATTGTAGAATGACAATTTTAATTGTAATATTTCGTGATAGTGTTGTTTTGTGAAAATTTTATAGACTAACGTCATGTTGTAATTTTTTTATTACTCTTTTTATACAATCATCATTCATATATTAATTCAACCTAATTTCATTGTATTTACTGAAAAAAATAATTTTAAACTTACTGTTTTTAAAACTATTTAGATTATTTAAACAGTTTTTAGAAAGTCAATTGAGCCCTTTGAGTTCAAAATAATTTAAATATTGTGCTGTGTATGCAATAATCTTTTTTCTCTGACACACCCTGTATATAGCGGATAATTTAGTTGATACGACAAACCATCACTATATGTGTATGATAAAATAAACGACTTAGTTCATTTGTGAAAAGCTCAGGAATTGATTGCATTCTGTATGTCTATGTCATTGCAGATTTCATTGTAAAACGCATCAAAAATTAATTTTTATTTATTAAAAGGTTTGCTTCGTAAAATAAATATTTAAATATAATATTGGTTATATTATAATATTATTTTTCATATTTATGTATAGTTCCGTAAAATTTTATTTATCTGTTTCATGTGTAGCTTTTTTTTCTACCCTTGTAGATTATGTAGATATAGTAAAGCTAGATCACAATTACTATTTGTTGTCAATGAACCATTCTCACTAATAACATACTTAACACAACGAAATGACGTTGATGGTGACAATAAGTTTTTAAATAAATCAACAGAAGTTTCTAAAACCAAAGTAACCAATGAACTATTATTTTGAGCCCTATGACAATACTTTCTTATGGAATTATGTGTGAGCGTTTTTAACAGTTATGCTAAATAATGTTTTTAATTTAATAAATGATTTACTATACTAAATATACATTCAAGATGCAGTAGAAATAAACAAACTAAGACACGTTAAATGATACTAGGAGCAATTCCGAATGATAATTTACAATGTTTAAACTTTGGAAATCATTATTATGGATTTACAATGTATATACATTGTAAATTATGATTCGGAAGTGCTCCTAGTAGCATTTAGTGTGTCTTGGTTTGTTTGTTCCTACTGCATATTGATTGTAAATTTAGTAAAAGTGTGTATTTCGTTAGATACCGACGACTAAAATATTGAAAAAATGGATGGCTCTTCCAAACATCTCACAACTAATTTTTGTTACAAATAGCATTTTCAAATTATGTTGCCGTTCATTAATAATCTTCAATTACTTTTGTTATCTGTCTTGGTGAGATAATAGTAATAAAATTTAATAAGTGACAGAAAAGATTATGTTCGAAGAGAGAAGAAAGCGAGATTCGGATGCCAGGTAAAGTTTGATTGATTAAGTAATGTTAGGTTAGGTTGGCTTAAGCGGACCCTGACTGGAGTTGAGCGGTAGAAATCTCATCCTATAATCATAGGCTTATAAATATATTATCATAGACAGAGTGTCATTCAGAGCGAAGTGACGAGACCATCATTTTTATTTGGCTCAGTGCTGTTTCACTCTTACGCATAGTAAAGTTGCGACTGTAGTCCTCCCCTTCCATGCCTATACTCACACTGAATGTCATCTTAGTTTCTGCATACAATGTGCTAGAAAGAGATACCGCAAATCAGTCCACGAGATCTTGTCGTCAGGAAGCGCGGAGGGTAAACTCACTATATGTTAATATACTCTATGCCTATAATAGGTTATTGTCAGGACAGGCAGAGCAAGCCAGTTGCGGGTGGCAAGCGCCTATAGGACTCATAGGACTATTATAGGTTATCACCGGTTAGCTTTCGTACATTTGTTTCGACCAAGTATCGGAAGTTGAGTGACTAAAATTGCGAGGCGTGAGGACAGAGCCACATCTATACAGATGTGGAAAGCATAATAGAAGACAACCGAGGATGGGATGTGGCTCGATGGAGCAAATCCCTAATACCGGACCTGAAGGCGTGGGTTCTATGTGGGTAGTGGTTACTACATTCTTTCTTGTCGCTGAAGCTTATTGGTCAGGGTATTTCAGCTTATATCTCGTTAGATTGAAGAAAACGGCTTCGACCTACAGCCCTTGTTGTTGCTGGTCTACACTGTGACGTATGCTATATTGAAATGAGTAAGATGGAGTATGTAAGAGGAGTGAGGACAAAAATACGTGGGCAAGGACCCACGCTTTTGCGAAAGATGCTTCAGTCCAAGGAGATTAAAAAGAGGCATCCTGAGTTGTTTCCAGTGTATCCTCAGGGTGGCGACTGAAGTATAGATACGTATTGAGTGAATACGTGGCGCTAACGTGTCGCGTGTAAGAGTATAGGGTCTACTCCGGTAGACTCTCAGAGTGAGTGTACATTGAAAAGATGAGGAACGTATGAAACGTGAGATGGGTGCAGCCTTGAAGATATGTCTGACCAGAGCGGTCTTGGCTTTTTGTCGCGTATCAAAGTGTGGATAAGAGGACGGGGGTTTGAGTGGATAGGCTCTTGTCCCAGCGGCGACTGCGATTGAGTCAACAATATAAAATTGTAAATTGAATTCCTAGTTTCTTTGAGGCCAGCTCAGCTAAATAAGACCGATATTATATTTTCAGGAAAAATCCTCATTGAAAGAGAAATAAATGATAGAGAATGTTAGTGTTTTATGTAGGATTTATATTTTATAGCAAATCTATAATGAATAGTTAATTCTATAAGAATATTTTCAACCAAAGTACAATTGCTTTGACCTTCTGCTATTGGAAAAATCTGGGAACAATTTTGGGAAAGGTAGATTGACATCGTAAGCTTTATCAAGATTGTGTTACAAATTTTGGTTTAATTTAAATAAACAGTAGATTTAACTGCCTAATAATAAAATAAGTTTTGCTATTCATTTTTGCTGTCGAGAAAAAAAAATTACGAAATTTTACACAACTATAAAAATATTATATTTTTTTCAACTGTAATACTCTCTGTACTCCATTTGAAATAAATCATTTAATAAGTACAAATTTTCTTTTATTCTTAGCATAAGATATGTATATAAAATCAAATTGAAGTGCACACAAAAGCGTAGTGATTGAAAGGTAGAATAACTTTTTTTTTTCTTATCAGCTACCTTTAAAATAAAATGTAGTAGATAAACTTTATGAGCTGGAACATTAACACTATATGCCATAAAAAAGATATTATGGAACATTAACACTATATGCCATAAAAAAGATATTATACAACAAAATATGAGTTACTAGCAATATAGGTATAGACTTATAATTCTATAAGAATTAATAACTTACTACAACATTTGAGTAATTTAGGAAGCATATCTGTATCAAATAGTATAATATTTGCACCATATAACATCTAACACCTAAAAGTTGGGAGATCCTAACCAATAAAAATAATCTTTGATCACGTGATAGCAATTAAACATTATCTAAGCAATACTTCACGTTTAAGTAAATTGTAACTAAAATGAACCAAGCCGTTTACATACAACGTCGACATTTGCAAAAACTAAACAAAAACTTAAAAAATATATTATATCTTTCGAGCAATGTTATCTATCATCTTAGATTCAACATCGCTCCCATACTTGCGTATACAATCACATTAATTTTGTCCTAATTTATACCATGAATTGGCTTTTGGTTTCTTTTAAAAATACATTGTGTCACAAGCTCTTTCTACTACGTGTGTAACTATTTTCATGTACAAACTGTTTTGGGAGCTTAAAGAGCTCCGAGCAGAGCCAACATCCACATGAGCAGTAGCAGAATTAGATGGTGGGTCGGAGATAGTCTTCTTTCGGAGGCGGATGCCATGTTGCTGATATAGGTGTTTACGCAAGGGGCTTCTGCTGAACCTAAAACAAAATTAATCTAATAATGTAATGTTTTAACAAAACACAGGAGTGGAGTAGTTATATTAATACATGAAAGCTGAATACTAATTATAATATCTCCCCTTATCACCTCGCAATTAAGGTGATACAGTAGCGATCAACAGGTAGCCAAAACGCGTTCCAAGATTGCGGCTATAATTTTGAATATTTTTTCGAGATATTTGGCACACGTATTCGTAATATAATAAAGAATGGCGGTACAGAGCCCAATTTGAAAAATATATTAATATGTGGAAATTACTCTGTAATTAAATACAATATTAAAAAAACGAGCCTGTACCGCCATTAAGAAGAACAAAAAAATACACTTTCTTCAAATAAACTTTTTTATCCGATGCCTAGATTTTGTGTCATTTTGGAACTACTAATGAAATAAAAAACTTTAGTAGTTCCAAAATGACACAAAATCTAGGCATCGGATAAAAAAGTTTATTTGAAGAAAATGTATTTTTTTGTTCTTCTTAATGGCGGTACAGGCTCGTTTTTTTAATATTGTATTTAATTACAGAGTAATTTCCACATATCAATATATTTTTCAAATTGGGCTCTGTACCGCCATTCTTTATTATATTACGAATACGTGTGCCAAATATCTCGAAAAAATATTCAAAATTATAGCCGTAATCTTGGAACGCGTTTTCGCTACCTGTTGATCGCTACTGTTTCCTCTTAAATGTTGTTATGTAATGTAATGCAAATACTATGGACTGTAATACATACAAATCTTGACATTTCCCATTACATTTGAGGAAGCAAAAAATAGCGCCATATAGTCTGTCTACGGTGATAACCAGAGCAATCTAACCTTACATTTATAAAATTGCTTTATTATTGTTTTTGTATAAGTGTGGTAATTTTGAAAAATTACCTTGTTGTTCAAAAATTTATAAAATTATAGGTCTGGATCCCGCGTATGAAAACAAAGTTGATTAATAGCAAGCTGAAAATTTGTTAATAGCTTAAGGGTGTCTAGTCGGACAAACTTTGATATATGGGAACACTGGAACAGGGGAAGTTTTAATTGTGGAACAGGTTAAAAATTTGGAACGGTCAGACCACGAAAACGGCACATGTATTTTTCCGACAGAACAGACTTAAACTCTCCGAACAGAGACTAAACTCTAATGCAAAAATCAGAGTGCTATCTATCACCAAATGGGCGTTTTAATGAGTGGAACATGTAGAATATGTCAAATGAAAGGAATTATGACAGGTTATAAATAGCAGTCTGATTTTTCATGAGAGTTTAACCTCTGTTCGGAGAGTTTAAGTCTGTTATGTCGGACAAAATAAATGTGACGTTTTCGTGGTCTGACCGTTCCAAATTTTTAACCTGTTCCACAATTAAAACTGCCCCTGTTACAGTATTCCCATATATCAAAGTTTATCTGACTAGACACCCTTAAGCTATTAACAAATGTTCAGCTTGCTATTAATCAACTTTTTTTTCATACGCGGGATCCAGACCTATTACATTTGAATGTTTAAGTCAAATTTTACGTTGTCACAACGTAGTTTCACCGCAAGCCGACAGTGGCGCTAGTGGCAACGTGCTTCCAGATTTCTGTGGGAGTTGGATCTATTACAGTCAATAGTATTTGTGTAATGTCAGTTAGTAAAACAATTGTCAAAATATAATTATAAAAATGTCCGAATTATTTCATCTAAAGATATAATAAATTGGCGACGAGGTAAATAATTGAAAAATCAGATTTTTAAAATAAATATCAAACATGAATCCAGATCAATTCAAACAGTTTATGATGGTTAACCAAAAAATTTAAGATCATCTGCAGAAAAGTTTGGCAAGTACTTGTACCTAAAAAGAATGTAACCTTTGTAAACGAATCTGAAGTAATTGTTTATCAGCCACAATATCAAGAACCTCCCCTACATATTCTGCCGTCTATCTAATTTTCAGTTCGTCCAGTAAGTCGACACGGCCAGTCAAATACAATTTCATCTAATTGTTGTTGCAATTAATATTTGGCTAAAATAATCACGATTAACCCACAAATTAAAGCAATGAATTATAGGAAATGCTTAAAAAATGATAAAATACAACAAAATAACATTTCTTGTTATTGATTTTAAAGTTAAGTGATTTAACAGCATTCCGATTTATTCTTGTTTGATATTTTTTTTAAAATGCTTTAGAGTCTTTAAAATAACCTTATACAAGGTTTATTGAATTTTTGCAATGTATGCTACCAAATACTACCAAGCAGGACTACATTTTGCCGGCCATAATTATTGGAACGGCTGGGATATTAACTCGGATTGTCTTATCACAAGTCTGGTGTCATAACTACCAGATCATTTGGGAGAGAATGCGACAAAGGCCACGATTTATAACGCTTAACGTGTAATCGAGAAACATTACATTCAACTTCATACATTTAATTTATAAAAAAATTTTGAAAACTCCTGATACAAGAATAAAAAACCGCTAAACGCCGTAAACGTATTTTCATTTTGATGGAAAATAAAATTCTAGTTTTATTTTAAAAGATTTTTTCCTTAATATTTGCCAAATTTGAAGTAAAGCGCGCCACAAATGAGCCTCAAAATGCAAACTGTATTAAAGTTACTCTTTTGTGGCGCGTTTTACTTCAAATTTAGCAAATATTAAGGAAAAAATCTTTCAAAATAGAATTTTATTTTCCATCAAAACGAAAATATATTTTCGCGCCACGTAATATTGATATCAGATATTTAGTAGCTGGAATATTGTATGCGCCACTCATTTTTACGGCGTTTAGCGGTTTTTTATTCTTTTTAGATGATACAGATAATTTTTTTAACACGGGTAATATTTTAACTTGCTGCCATTTCAGTAACAAAGTCACTTTCTTTTTAAAATTTACTAAAGTAGGCACACAGTTTCCCGCGACTGTTATTCAAATACCATCATAAAAATTAAGCTAGACCGAGAACACTCCACTAAAGGCCCATCGCAAGTAAAGGTAAAATTCATTATTTCTTTTATTGTTAAAAAAATTTGCCTTTGAAAATAGCTCGCGAAGAACTTTTGCACAGGCCGTGACATTATGTTACATAATATACTTTATCCAGAGTAATTATAAAGCATAAAATATAATTAGGGTAGATTCAAAAACTTAGCAGAGTGTGTCAGAAAATAAATTTGCTTAGTTTGTAAAACTCAATATTAATTGAAATATTTTAAAATGTAAAACCGTACACAGGAAAAGAGTTTTTTAAAAACAAATTTTATTTTGTCCTACATTTGCTTTAAAAGTTTGCAGCTTTGATAAAACTAACGAACAGTCTAGTCCTGGCGCCAGGGGGGGTACAACGGCCTCCTTTATTCAGATGGACTTACCCAAGTTTTTTTCATGTATTTTGACCCGTATAATACGAATTTTTTGGGTAACAGTTGATCCGGATGTCGATAAGATTGTTATTGACCAAGAACTTGAGGAATTACATAATAGAGATTTCTCGCAAAACAAAACATTTTTTTGTATTTTTTGGGTCATTCTAAGCAAAAAATGTTCTAACAAGTTTTCTCGTAGGATGCACAGTTTTCGAGATAAACGTGGTTGAACTTTCAAAAAATCAAAAAACTGCAATTTTTAAACCCGAATAACTTTTGATTAAAAAATAAAATAACATTTCTGCTTACCGCCTTTGAAAGTTCAAGTCAAATTATATCGGTTTTGTTTATTTGCATTGCTAAAAATTTATTTTGTTATTGTTAAACAAAGCTACAAACACCTAGTGCGTGAGTGATGTTTTCAATGATTTAGAATAGGTACTAGTGCAATCCAGGCTATTTCTACGTAGCATGCGTTAAAACGCATGTAAAGGCACGGGAAACACTATGTGTTTATAGCTTTGTTAAACAATAAAAAAATAAATTTTTAGCAATGCAAATAATCAAAACCGATATAATTTGACTTAAGCTTTCAAATGCGGTAAGCAGACTTGCTATTTTATGTTTTAATCAAAAGTTATTCGGGTTCAAAAATTACAATTTTTCGATTTTTTGAAAGTTCAACCTCGGTTATCTCGAAAACTAGGCATCCTATGAAAAAAATTGTAGAAACATGTTTTGCTTAGAATGACCCAAAAAATACCAAAAAATGTTTTGTTTTGCGAGAGATCGCGGTTATGTAATTCCTCAAGTTCTTGGTCAATAACAATCTTATCGACATCCGGATCAATTGTTACCCAAAATATTCGTATTCTACGGTTCAAAATGCATGAAAAAAAAACTTGGGTAAGTCCGTCTGAATAAAGGAGGCCGTTGTACCCCACCTGGCGACAGGACTAGTCACTGTTTTCTTATCAAAGCTAACGTTGGGGTAAATTGATTACACTTTTTTCCTTCTCCTGTGTTTGATGGACAATCGAGTAGGATAATATGTTTTCTGTTAAACTATCAAAACAGTCAAAGGGCATTGGATTTACATATTTGATAATTGGACCAGCGCATTTAGAACTAAAAACAGCAGAATAAATCGATTTTTAAATACAGCACCTTTAAATAAATAATTGCATTTGAGGCGCTCAGAGCAAGAGTGGCCTAAGCAACAAATTGAGCATTTTTATATTAACCCTTGCAGGACCAAGCTTTTATTAGAAACACCGAGGCGAGGACCAAGGAGGGTCAATAAATGTCCACACATAAATTAATCAAAAACGTGCTTATTTATTTAAACTAATTTAAAAATAACACGCGGGTAGCGGGTAGGAACTCCTTCTCGGATAGTCTTATCAGGGAAAGTGAATCAATCCCTGCCTTCTGCAGATTCCAGGTGTCTCCTGACCCGGGAAACTAGTACCTGCTAAGGGTCCCTTGTCCAGGGTCACGGATGAAGTCCACAACGGCGTCCAGGGTGCAGAAGAAGATCTTCACAACGGTCTGGAGGGCAGAGGTGGCAGCCCGACGGTTTTAGGGATAGTATAAAATCGAGGGGAAGAAACCCCGGCAGAAAATCCTGGTCCTCCAAGTTGGGGGTTTAATGGTTGGACTGGTTCTCCAGCACTAGGAAAAACACAATATACCAAAAAACCCAAACCATGCCTCGGAAATGTAGATAGGAACATTTTAAGACGAAAACGGCTACGGAAAAGGACAATGAATATAGGAACCTGGAATGTCAAATCGCTAACCGGGAAACTTGAGATAATAATAAAGAAAGTAGAAAAAATTAAATTAGACATTGTTGTACTCATGGAAACAAAGAAAAAAGGAGTTGGTTCAGAAAGAAACGGACAATACATACACTTATATAGTGGAGTACGTAAAGACGAAAGAGCCAAAAGAGGAGTATCCATACTCATCAAACACAAGTGGAAAAAACATATAACAGATTGGGAAGCAATCAACAAAAATCTGCTACGAATGAATAAACCATACATCAAAAAAAAATCACTATTATTGCGGTGTATGTTCCATCTAATGATGAACCAGTTGCCAGGAAGGATGAATTTTTGAAAAGCTCAATGACGTAATTGAGGAGATCGGTAATACACGAGAGGTCATAATTCTTGGTGATTTCAATAGCAGAACTGGACACGAAAACAATAGTGAGATTGTAGGCCTCCACGGAGAAGATACGTGCAACGATAATGGAAATAGACTAATTTATGTATGTCAAAACAACACTAAAAATTGCCAATGGTTTCTTTAAACACAAAGATATACACAAATTTACGTGGACGCAACCAACCCTTAATCTAAAATCAATCATCGACTACATAATTATGAAACAACTCTCAGAGCTAAAAATAAATGATGTTAGAGTCATGAGAGGAGCAAGCTGCGACTCTGATCACTTTCTAGTTAAAAGCAAGATTGTAGTTCCCTATATTACAAGCAATGGATATCAAATCGAAGAACAACTAGAAGAAATAAAAGAATCTAAGTATAACCTTCAAAGCTTTATTCATGAAAGTACTAAAGAGCTATATCAAAGAAGACTAGATCAAAATCTCAATGAGCATTTAGAAAACACAACAGAACTATATCAAAATATGCTATGGGCAATGATGCAGAAAAGTGCCAAAGAAGTGTTAGGAGAACAACCAAAAACCAAACCAAGCAATAAACTCTGGTGGAACGAGGAAATATAAAAAAATCCTGCTTACAAACAAAGACCTTTAGTTGCCTCTCAGTTTGAGGGCTCTAAGATGCTACATATTTTCTATATTGCTATACGGAATGGAAGCTTGGACATTGAAGAGACAACACATAAGAAGAATAGAAGCGTTCGAAATGTGGTGTTACAGAAGAATATTGAAAATTCAGTGGGTTCAAAGGATTACCAATGTTGAACTGCTACGACGTTTAAATAAGGACTTAGAAATGATGAAAAGTATAAAAACTAGAAAACCGGAATATATGGGTCACATTACCAGAAGAGAAAAATATGATTTGCTGAGAATTATTATGCAAGGAAGGGTTCAAGGAAGAAGAAGCAAAGAAAGAAGACGCATTTCCTGGCTGAGGAACCTTAGAGAATGGTTTAAATGTAGTACATTACAACTATTCAGACCAGCAGCCAACAAAGTGACCATAGCCATTATGATATCCAACCTCCGATAGGAGAGGAAACTTTAAGAAGAAGAAGCCCAAACATAGTCTGTTTAATATATTTTTTGATAGTCCTGAAAGAAACAGATAGTAAAAAGAGAAAAATCAAAGAAGCGGCTCTAATTATGCTAAACGAAACCAATTGTGTCGCAAATTCCTCGGTGGAATGCAGTAGGATGTGGATACCCATACTGAAAGAGGAAGTCAATAGAAAGAAAATACCACAATTAGTAAGTCTATAGTCGAGTTAGTACATATTTTATATTTTAGTATTACTTATATGTATATCCATGTATTATTGATATTATTTATAATTTAAACAAAATTATAGTAAAGTCAAAATTTGGTATTAATTTTGGGAGTAATTTAAATGTAAGACCAAATACTTACGATGTCGGGATAGTATCACGAGGTTTTTCCTGGTTTTCCCTCGTGATTTACTATGAGATCTCTAACGCGAGAATTTTAATGTCACCGTTACATCTGGTTGTCTTTTTAAAGACAGATCACATGCTATGATTTTTTTGTGACGGATATTCTTGAGTTGGGGTTGATTTCATGTAATCGAATGAACTATCTTTCAGTAAAGTCGTCCCAGGAACGCAACTCATAAATATTGGCAATATAATTTTAAAGTCTTCTACTTTAAAATCCAGAAGAGAACATATCAGAAATGAAGACATTAAAAATCGAATGGGAATAGAAGGAACAATAATGAAAGATATAGAGAGAAGACAACTGATCTGGTATGGACACGTAAACAGAATGAATGACGAGAGACTTCCAAAACAATGTCTGGAATGGCAACCTCCTGAACATCGGAAGCGAGGGAGACCGAAAGTTAATTGGACCACCGGCATCCGGAAAGCGATGAGCGCGCGAGACAGGGATGACCTGTGGCAAAATAGGAAGGAATGGAATTTGGGAATCGGACAACGCCGCAAGACGTTCTAAACCGATCATATATATATATATATATATATATATATATATATATATATATATATATATATATATATATATATATATATATATATATACTTTAAAATGTATCATATGTATCTGAATTGCCGATATAAATGAGTCAAATTAAATAAATTATTAGAAGAATTTTTTTACTAAGCAACAACATTTTTGTTTCTGTTAGTAGTATTTTGTATTTTGACAACGGCACCCGATTTGGGCGTCGAAACGTTACTAAAAATCATTTTTTAATAATATTGTGGCTTATTTCCCATTATAAATAGTTAAAATATGATTTTTATTGCTTATTTTTACACTGTGTCTACCGTTTTGTTATAATTCACTTAACGTTTTGTAGTTCCTTTAGGATCGATTATATTTTGTTGCCTCATTGCTTGAACGTAGGAGTTAATCTACTGGTGTAAATTTTTGCTGTAGTTTTTTCTACTGACGCTGTGGTATTCATTGAAAGATGAAGAAGGTATACCTTCTATGGGATCCATTGACATGTAACGGTGGCATTCTTCAATTATTGCAGCTGATGTAAATAACAATTTATATACTCTAGCAATGACTGAGTCCTGAAAATGTTGTTTAAGCTGTTCACTGAACAAGCTAATCGTTATCTGAGTTACCAATTACCATTTTTATACAAAATTTTAGTTCTTATTTCTGCGCCTATACATCTCATTTAGAGATTGTATCTTTTACAACTCTTTAATTATATCCAAATTTTTTTCCTTAATATATTATAATCTCTAACTATTTTAATTATCCACTAGGAAGAATTTCCTGTAGCTGGCTGTATACCATTAATTACAAGTAAAATTTAATAAAAAATTTTGGTCTTGGTAAAAGGTATATTATTTTAAAAAGCCCTATAGGGCTACAAACATCGAAAAGAACGTTTTCGCTCTAAAAAGAGCATCATCAGTGTTGCCTAAAATAAGTATAACCATATTAATTATCAAAATGTTGAACTTAAAGTGATGACCAAGGTAGAATCAAAGTTTGGTTATACTTACAAGAACATGGTGAGCCAACCAAAAAATACGAAGGTCAAAGCCTTTCAAAAATGGACTAAAAGTCACATCAAAATGCTAACATAGCAAATTCCAAAGGATGGATATAATCCCTAAGGATATGGCCCTAGGATAACATATGACTCCCACACGTTGTAAGTGGGTCAAAGGTAACAAATTAGGTCATTATGTTACAAGAGCTGACAGGCAACTAAGATGTGAGATATCAAAAGCGAATCTGTCTGATGTCAAGACAACAATTGTCAATGGAACTTGAAGTATCATGAAAAATTGGTTACACAGCTACTAAATTTATAGTTGTTTATAGTACAAGCAATGATAACAGCTAACATCAGTGTGTTGGAATTATAAAAATAAAGAGTTAGTGAGAATAGATTATCTAGATGTAAAATAGAAGGGGGGAATTTGAGTACCCACAATCATCAATGAAGTGTACGTAAATTGATGAAGAAAGGTAGGCAAAACAACATACAGATAATGTAATGTATGGTTTATGTTTTGAAATTAGATAATTTATATTTGTGAACCAACACAAATGATGGCTGAGAGACTGGTTGAAAAACTAGAGACAAAATAGGGGTCGTGATATCAAATGCTGAAAAAGTTGTAAATGCAACTGTAAATGTTTGGTTGCCTGGACTCTGGAGTTCCCAGTCTCTCAATAATGTTAATTAGTCTCAATAGTGATGTCAAACTTACTTTATATACCACAAACTCATCTATCTCAAATAAACACAATTTTTAATTTTCTCATATACTCAATAATCTTACTCAACACTTATCTTCATCTGACCCCACTTTAGTTGTAGCTTAGACACTTTTATCCAAGTTATTAATTTTTCTTTGCCCTAGATGTTATTTAACATAAAAGGACATAATAAAGAAATTTGGACTAAGCTTGTAATACAACCTTTTCAGTCTTGTAAATTTGTGTTGATGAACCCATCTATATTTTATTAATTTATAAATAAGATTTTGCATTTACAACTTTTTCAGCATTTGATATCACGACCCCTATTTTGTCTCTAGTTTTTCAGCCAGTCTCTCAGCCATCATTTGTGTTGGTTCACAAATATAAATTATCTAATTTCAAAACATAAACCATACATTACATTATCTGTATGTTGTTTTGCCTACCTTTCTTCATCAATTTACGTACACTTCATTGATGATTGTGGGTACTCAAATTCCCCCCTTCTATTTTACATCTAGATAATCTATTCTCACTAACTCTTTATTTTTATAATTCCAACACACTGATGTTAGCTGTTATCATTGCTTGTACTATAAACAACTATAAATTTAGTAGCTGTGTAACCAATTTTTCATGATACTTCAAGTTCCATTGACAATTGTTGTCTTGACATCAGACAGATTCGCTTTTGATATCTCACATCTTAGTTGCCTGTCAGCTCTTGTAACATAATGACCTAATTTGTTACCTTTGACCCACTTACAACGTGTGGGAGTCATATGTTATCCTAGGGCCATATCCTTAGGGATTATATCCATCCTTTGGAATTTGCTATGTTAGCATTTTGATGTGACTTTTAGTCCATTTTTGAAAGGCTTTGACCTTCGTATTTTTTGGTTGGCTCACCATGTTCTTGTAAGTATAACCAAACTTTGATTCTACCTTGGTCATCACTTTAAGTTCAACATTTTGATAATTAATATGGTTATACTTATTTTAGGCAACACTGATGATGCTCTTTTTAGAGCGAAAACGTTCTGTTCGATGTTTGTAGCCCTATAGGGCTTTTTAAAATAATATACCTTTTACCAAGACCAAAATTTTTTATTAAATTTTACTTATTTTAATTATATAAAATATCTGGATCCTACTTAATATATTTCTGTAGAAATGAAACTAAGGAACTTCTTGATATTAACAAACATAAAGCTCTACAGCGTGCATTAAATATGCTTTTTTATCGATTTTTACCTCTGGGACCTTATACCGCTCACCTTCCTTTCTTACTTTCGCTGAACTCATAGATGTGGGTCAAGTTTTTTTAAAAGGCTATAACTGAATTATTGATGAACATCTAGGGTAAAATTATTTTGACTATATACACTTTTTGCTAGTACTATTGACAATCTAAAAAAACTAAAGCCCGAGATATAATATACTAGATATAATATACAGAAAAAAACTATGCGAAGAGACCTTTTTGCGTTTTAATTCTCTAACTAATCTAGATCTTATTAAAATTAACACCAGTAGCATAATTTCTAACCATCATAATGACACTTGGATAATGATGTATTGTATCAAATTGACCGCCCAATATTCAAACTGTCCTGGTACTAGACACTATTCTCTATTAGACTCCAGACTCAATAAAACACAAGTTTAATTATTTAAATAAAAATATATTCGAAATCGTCTAAAAAACTGGACGCACTGCCCTACTAAGGAACTGTACAAGTTCCCACAAGGCTTGGACCGAATAGTAGCCGGTCAAAATTACCCACGGCAGGCTATACAGAATCGAGGGTGGAATGGACCCCGCAGTGTACGTTCACACATACTGCTATGGTACGATCAACGATGCGATTCTTTGTTATGCGATGATATCAAACACATCTTAGTGCATGTTCACATACACTGCTATGGCGCGGTCAGCGATGCGATGCTATGCTATGCTATGCGCTACCTTAGCAAGCAATTATCTGTGGGTGTTTACATACAAAGATATTTGTGAGCTAGTCGCTACCGTAGTCCTTTCTGTGTCGGACGTGACGATGGAAAGAAAACTGAATTACATATTGACGGAAAATTCATTGTTAAAGTACAATATTTTCAAAAAGTGTCTAAATAGAAAACGTAAATGGGTTCATAAAATTAATACAGAACGAGCGACATTTGGAGAGTTTCATCATTTATTTGCTAAACTAATTTTGCATCCTGATAAATTTCGGATGAGAATAGAGAAATGTGTAGAGAATGGGCGACATTTGAGGAGGTTTATCATTTATTTGCTAAAATAATAATTATTATGCCTCCTAAAAAAGTTCGAGAACATTTTCGGATGTCTTTAGAAATATCAGACTACATTAGATTACATTTTACATTAGATTACAGACTACATTAGACATGTGTTAGATTCTGTTTTTTTCTCAATTTACAGTAACTGTTTTACCTTCCAATATTCCTGGCTTCGAGGCAATATGTCTTCTCTTTCATAATAAACACTTATCTTTTACGATTTGCTGTGTTTACAGACCGCCTGATACTGCTTATAATAATTATGTTCAACTTATTAATTTTTTATCCGTTCTAGCTTCAACTTACAAAAACCTAATTATTGCCGGTGACTTCAATAATAGAGATTTAAAATGGCCACATCCTGTACTTAAAAATGCTTCATCTAGACTTCTTCTTGATTTTGTACAAGATTCACATCTCCAACAAATCGTTACTGAACCAACTCGTTTCCGTTCTGGGCAGCAACCCTCCATCTTGGATTTAATTATTACTTCTGATAATGATTTAATAAACAATCTAGAATACTATCCCCCTTTTGCTAAATCCGATCATGCAATTCTTCAGTTCCAAATGCAGTTAATTCTTGTTACTGATCCAAAAAAACTATACTCATCAAGATATTTTATTGATTATAGAGGTATTAATCATGATGTGTCACTGGTTGACTGGGCTTCCGTCCTGTCGTTACCAAATGTACAGGAAAACTGGAATATTTTTCATGAACAATGTAGCAACATCATAAAAAAGAATACAAGCTCAAGACTTATAACTACATTTCCTTCTAAACCCTGGATTAATTGGGATATTCAAAGATTGATTAAGAGAAAGAAAGTTCTTTGGCAAAAGTGTCAAAGATCGCGTTTGGAGAATGATTTTGTTACGCATAGGAATGTTGCCAATCTATTGAAAACAAAAATTTGCAATGCTAGGAGAAACTATGAAAAAAATATTATAGACAGCAATAATCCAAAGAAGTTTTATAAGTCTATTAGAACTTCCATAAACACAAAAGTTTCTGTTCCTCAATTAAAAACAGACTCAGGTGATATTACAAATGATGATTTGAAAGTGGCTACAACTTTTGCTAGGAGCTTTTACGGATCTTTTACTTTAAAACCTGATGGCCCGCTCCCAGACTTACATTATGAACCCGTAAATCATAGTTCTATTACCTCAGTAGAATTTTCTCCTGATGATATTTTTAAAAAACTTAAAGAACTTGACACCAACAAATCTCCAGGACCAGATAATCTTTCTCCTACTTTCTTGAAATCATGTGCAAATGCTCTTAAATATCCACTCCATTTGCTTATGGAACAATCATTCCACTCTGCTACTCTGCCACTTATTTGGAAAGAAGCACGGGTGAAACCAATCTTTAAGAAAGGAGATAAACTCGACCCCAAAAATTATAGGCCTGTTAGTCTCACTGCAGTTATATCCAAAGTTATGGAATCAATTATTGTGGATAATTTACACATATTTTTGGACCAGCATCAAATAATCCTGAACGAACAACATGGCTTTACCAGTGGAAGATCGGTTGTTACCAACTTGTTGTGTTGCCTAAATGACTGGACTGCCGAAGTAGATATGGGACAGGATATTGATATTATCTACTTAGATTTTAGTAAGGCTTTCGATAAAGTTCCAAGGGAAAGGCTTTTGAAAAAATTAAACAGGATTGGAATTCGCGGGCAACTGTTAAACTGGATTTCAGCCTTCTTAAGTGAAAGAAAATTTTCAGTAAGAATACAGTCTTCAAGTAGGTGATAAGTGGAGTCCCCCAACGATCTGTTTTAGGGCCACTACTGTTTAATATATTTACATCGGAGCTAAAATACATCATTTCATCAAAGTTTTCGGTTTATGCGGATGACACAAAGCTGTACAACAATCCTAAAATAAACTCTCAGTGTTTGCAAAAAGACTTGGACAGCATTTCTCGAAGGTGTACTGACTGGTTGCTACCGCTTAATATAGAAAAATGTGCCGTTCTTCATCTCGGCAAGAATAACCCACGGTTAAATTATTTTATTAACGGCACCGTTTTAAAAAAGACCGATTGTCACTCTGATCTCGGCGTGTTAATAGACTCACAATTGTCCTGGACTCCTCAAACGTTGCAACAGTGTAATAAAGCCAATCGCATGGTATACCTTATTAGTAAAGTTTTTTCGTCCTGTGACAGTCGAACCTTAGCAAAATTGTATAAAACTTATGTGAGACCTATATTAGAATTTGCTAATTCAGTGTGGTGCCCGGTTCTTCAGCGTGATGTAAATATGCTGGAAAATGTACAGCGACGAGTAACACGGATCCCGTATTCATTGGTGCGTCCCTAATATGAAGATCGTTTAAGGATCATGGATTTAGTTCCATTATCTGCCCGCAGACTTAAAGGCGACTTAATTACAACATTCAATTCATTTCATTACGAAACTTCTTCACTCAGAAATTTCTTTACAATAAATACAGATGAGCGGTTAAGAGGCCATCCCAGAAAGCTAAGAAGAGAACTCTGCAGAACCAACATCAGGTTAAACTTTTTATCAAATAGGGTTGTTTATGCTTGGAATTCATTACCGGCTTATGTCGCTATGGCTCCTAGTAAAAATAGTTTTAAGAATAGACTCGATAATAATTGATTGTATTTTTAATTTAATTATATGTAAGTCAGCATAAGTGTAAAACAGCTAAGTACCAAAATTTGTTTAGCTTTTAGAGTATAATAGGATTCTAATCCTCTATTCTTATTGAATGTTAATAATAATAAATAATAATAATAAAATTAAGAGAAGTATAACTTAAATATTAATAATTATTTATTGATTTTTCCACATCCATATCGCTCATTGGACATGCGACTACTGTCACTGGCGACGGAATTAAACATTCTTGAAAAACAAACCAAAGCGCATACTAGCCGCTACTAGCATCGCATCGCATAGCACTAAATCGCGCGCTATTTGAACAAGGTGCTTAAGGGTTTGTTCACTACGGAGACCATCGCATCGTATCCTATCCTAGAGCTTAGTATCCTACTCTCTATTTTGGTGAACGCTCGCATTAAAATAATGCATCTGGCGATCGATAACATGGTGCGAGCAGTACGAGGGATACCAGGGAGCGAGGGTCGGCGCCTCGTCGTGAGCACAACTTAAGATACAAGTGTTTGATATCATCGCATAGCATAGCATCGCATCGCTGATCGCGCCATAATAGTGTACGTGAACGTGCACTTAAGCGCATTGTTCAAATAGCACGCGATTTAGTGCGACGCTAGTAGCGGCTAATATGGTTTTCAAGAGTGTTTGATTTCATCGCCAGTAGTCACTTATCCAGCGAGCGATATGAATGAGGAATAGTTGATAAAAAATTATTAAGTTGAGTTATACCCCTCTGAATGTAGTCGAATCATTCTAAAGACATCCGAAAATATTCTCAAAATTTATCAGGATGCATAATAAAATAATTAGTTTAACAAATAATTGATGAAGCTCCCAAAATGTCGTCCTTTCTCTATTAATTTTATTAACCCATTTACGTTTTCTATTTGGACACTTTTTGAAAATTTTGTACTTTACCAATGAATTTTCCGTCAATTTATATATCAGTTTTCTTTCCACCATCACGTCTGCCAGAGAAAAGACTACGGTGGCGACTAGCTCAAAAGTTCACAAGCATATCATTGTATTGAAACACGCACAGATAATTTCTTGCTATGCAATGCGTAGCATAGCAAAGAATCGCGTCGCTGATGGCGCCATACCACTCCGTGTTAACGTACACTAAGCTCGTCTCGGATACTAAATGTTGTTCTGAAGCATTTTGTGGCATTTTTATAATCAAGTATATTCAAATGGGAAATAAGCCACAATTTTACCTAAAAATGATTTTATTAAAGGAGGAAATCAATAGAAAGAAAATACCACAATTAGTAAATCAGTAACATATCGAGTTAGTACATATTTAGTATTTTAGTATTATTTAAAATATCAAGTCAGAATTTGGTATTAGTTTTGAGAGTAAACTAAATGTAAACCCAAATACTTACGATGTCGGGATAGTATCACGAGGTTTTTCCTGGTTTTCCCTCGTGATTTACTATGGAATCTCTAACGCGAGAATTTCAGTACCACCGTTGCATTTGGTTGTCTTTTTAATGACAGATCACATGCTATGATTTTTTGTGGCGGATATTCTTGAGTTGGGATTGATTTCATGTAATCGAATGACCTATCTTTTAGTAAAGTCGTCCCAGGAACGCAACTCATCAATATTGGCAATATCATTTTAAAGTCGTCTACTTTGAAATGTATAATACGTGTCTGAATTGCCGATATAAATGAGTCAGATTAAATAAATTATTAGAAGAATTTTTTAATAAGCAACAACATTTTTGTTTATTCGGATACTAAAGTTTTGCTCACTACAGAGAGCAATGGATTGTATCCTCGCCCCGACCCTTGCTCCCTGGTATTTATATTCGTTATATTCGTGAATTCTCGCATTTAAAATAAATACATTATTTTAAATGCGAGAATTCACGAATATAAATACCAGGGAGCAAGGGGTCGGAGCGAGGATACAATCCATTGCTCTCCGTAGTGAGCAAACCCTAAGAACGTAGACCGTTGGCCAGTGCGCCTGTGTGTGGCGTAGAAATTTTGCGAGCCAAGAGCAAAGCGGCAAAATCAAACTACTACTGAAAAACGGAGGTACACAGACTGGACTGGGGCGTAATCCGAAGATCAAGCAACCTCTCTAGCAAATTACATAGCGGCGAAATCAAAGCAGTTTGATTTCTCTGCTCCCACGCGCTGGTATGTATTTCGAAAAATGAATCTCAATGTCTTGACAGCGGAAGTGTTCCAAAAAAAACCGTTGTGGTATCAGAAAGATTTTCAACATCACAATCGATACATTTTAGACAAAAACTGCATCAGCAACTGGATTTTGGGCAAAAGTGCAGGATCAGTTACCACCACCCGAAAACGTGAACGATCTTCTGATGAAATAGGAAAGTTGATTCGCCTTGAAGAGAAAAAAGTTGACATGGTGAGAAATAGACAATGCAGTCTCGACAAGTTGATGATGATGGATCTTCCTTTAATAGCCTACTAGCATATATCAGAACCCTTTCACAAGCAAACAAGCTTTTCCTTCGCTTGAATATACAGCAACTTGTTTACGATGTGGTATTTGGTCAATATACAAATATCCAGAATCCATCAGCTTCTACCACAAGACAAAGCTTTTCCAATCCATCAACTTCTACTTCAAGCCAAAACTTATCCAGTCCATCGTCTACTCGATGATTTTGTAAATTTATAATAAATATCTAACTATAATAAATAATTATGATAAATAAAATATCTTGTAATCACGAATACCTCATTAAATATATGGCATGCCAACCTTAAAATTGAAGAAAGTGGTTGGAATTCCACCATGTCTTGGTAAATTTGATTTGGATTTTTGCAAGTAGGTTTGCTCCGGCTTTGCTCGTTGGGCGGGAAAATATCGCCGCTGTGCTCTCGGCTTCCACTCTAAACGTACACTAATGGACTCGTCTCGTATACTAGCTGAGCCCTCTCCACTACCTATACCTCAAACGACGGCCACGTTAAAATATCTTCACTGCTTTAGGGACGCAGCGTCCCGGATATTGTTTTCTCCCGGAGATTTATTTCTTTTTATTTTCCTTAAAGCGTTCCTTATTTCGTCTGTTGATATATCAAGCATCAATTCAGATCCTTGTTGTCTAATATTTTTCCTGAATCTTCTAGTTGATCATTGACGGTTTTGTTGGCTGTTGTACGGTTCTGTATAGAAGTCTTCTAATACCCTTAGTAATTCATCTCTGTTGGTGATGATATTTCCATCTCTATCCTTTAATTTTGTCATTTATTTTTTGCCATTTGTTAATTTTCTCCTTAGAGCTTTGAGGCTCTTGTTATCTTCGTTTGAGGCTCTTGTTATTTTGTTTGTTGAATTTGTTCATGTTTATATTTTCGGCTGTCCGTCCTTATAGATTTTGTATTCTTTTACGTATCTCTCCAAGTAACTGGTGTTCTTTACTTCTATTACTTTGCATTTTTCTCCTCTCTTCTCCATTACTGCTTGTGTTTGGGGACTTATATTTCTTTTGTTATGTGATGTCTTTTGGCAGTGTATCTTCTGGCTCCCTTCTATAGCTTCTATTATAATGTCATTAAGAATGTTAACATTTATGTCTGTATTCCTATCGCTGTCGAGAATGCTTTGATATGTTCTTCAAATTAATTTATATTATTAGGCTCTGTCCAGGTAGTTGTGGACTTCTTTTTGATCATGCGGTATCTCTATTCCCCAAGGTCTATTTCTATCGAGGGTTTTACCATTCTGTACCAAGTGTAGTTACCAAAAGTATAACACAAAGAATTAGACACAACGATAACACATTTCGATAAGTGAATACAATTTTTCAAATTTGCCAAATAATGTAAATACTTAGGAGCAGTGATAAAGCCGAAAATAGTTATGAAAAAGATATAGCAGCTAGAATCATGTCAAAAAATAGAGCTTAATACTCCTTAGCTAGGCTACTTAAATCAAAATTACTCTCAAGGACAGTGAAAACAAAGGTACATAAAACTATATTTCGTCCCATAATAACGCACAGAAGTGAGATGGGGATAATGAACCAGCGTGAAGCATCAAAATTATTAGTCTTGGAATGAAAGTTCTTTCGGATAATCTTTGGGCCTTGTAGGGACGCGATAACCAGGAAGTCTGAACACTATCCTTCTTCTTCTTTAGGTGCCGTGTCCGTTTTTAGACGTTGGCCGTCATCATGTTAACAAGTTCGTGAAACCTTTCTCTATCGGCTGCTGCGCGAAATAATTCTTCTGCCGTTGAATCACACCATTGTCTAATATTACGAAGCCATGAAAGTTTTCCTAATCGTCCAATCAACCATTTTGACCAATCCATCTCTTTCCCTCCACTTTTCCTTGTATTATAAGGTGAAGTAGTTGGTATTTAGGTCCTCTAATAATATGGCCGAAGTACTCTGTTTTCATCCCCTTTATGATGTTTATGAGCAGACGTTCTGAATTCATCATTTGGAGAACATCTTCATTGGAAGTGTGCGAAATCCACGATATCTTTAGGATTCGTCGATAGCACCACAATTCGAATACTTTTAATTTATTTATCATTGTGGTTTTTAACGTCCACGTCTCACAACCATATAATAATATAGACCACACATAGCATTTCGGTTTACCCGTTCTATTTCCTCTCCATCAAGAGAAAGCACACCTTGATCTACATTAATCTTTCCAACTGCCATCCACTTTTTCTCTGAAGTATTGATTTTAAGGCCTCTCAAATAATTTGCTTCACTGACTAGATTCACTAATGTCTGGAGATCTTGTAAATTTTCTGCAAGAATGGCTGTGTCGTCAGCGTATCTGATATTGTTGATTACTTCACCGCCCAGTCTCACTCCCTCTTGTCTGTCGTCCAAAGCCTCCCTAAAGATTTCTTCAGAGTCTAGATTAAAAAGACTGGGAGACAAAACACAACCCTGTCGTTTGCCACTTTTGACGGGCAGTTTTTCAGTACGACTATCTCCAACTTGGATAGAGGCTACTTGATTGTAATATAAGTATTTTAGCAGTCTTATATCGTAGTGGTCAAGTCCGGCTGCCCACAGGCAGTTGAAAAGTGTATCGGGTTGTACTCGGTCAAATACCTTCTTGAGGTCCATGAAACAAATATAAACGTTCTATCGGAACTAACAACTTTTTTGTAAAAGAAGGCGCATACAAACTGAACTGTTACAAACATACTGAACACTCTATGGAGATGAAAATAAATATTATACAATACATCAAAGCAAATTTTTATAAGATGACCAGGACATATACTGAGATCGAATGACGAAAAACAACCTGCTGGGAAAGGCTCGGTGGCAGAAGATCATTTGGTCGGGCAAGAAAAAGATGAAAGGATGCAGTAACTAGTGAAATAGGTAAGATGGGGTTACAAAAATGGGAGATTAGTATACAAGAACAGCAAGAGTAGAGGAAAAATCAAACGCTGCCAAGATTCACTTATAGTTGTAGCGCCCATAAAGAAGAAGAATATATATTTAAAGATAAAATAAGTATTTTTCATTTGCGTATGCACTTTATGTTCTTCTTCTTCTGGTTCATATCCGTTTCGGATGTTGGAAATCATATTGGCAATCATACCTTGCTCGCTGCGGCTCGAAACAGTTCCGTTGAGGTTTTTAAACCATGTTCTCAAATTCAACAGCCATGATATCCTCCTTTTACTGGGTCCTCGCTTACCTTTGAATAAGGACTGCAGCAGGGAGTAACGGTTATGATTTCTCATAACGTTTTTCCAGATACTGCAGTTTTATGCGTTTGATGGTACATAAAGTCCGGTTCCTTCTTCATTTTTCCTAGGACTTCCTTGTTCGTAATCCTTGCTGTTGATATGGTTTCTGGTATATCAGAGATATATAGGCTAAAGAGAAGAGGAGCCAAGACAGATCCCTAAGGCAGTCCATTCTTCAGTTTCCTTGGGGTGCTGATGTCAGGTCCCATGACCACTTGAATCGTTCTGTCGGCTAGCATGCTGTTGATTATTCGAGCGGTGGATTTACAGGGGATTGTACGGAGGAGCTTGTATATCATGCCTTCTCTCCAGACTGTATCGTAGGCGGCTGTTAGGTCTATGAATGCGGCTGCAGTTTTAAGTTTTCGCTGGAACCCTGCCTCGATAAATGTGGTAAGTGAAAGAACCTGATCTGCGCAGCTTCTTTTGGGTCGGAAACCTGCCTGATCAACCGGTATTGTTTCAAGCAGCTTTGTGCTAATTCTATTGTAGATAAGGCACTCTAGAAGCTTAAACGTAACCGATAGTAGGGCTATTGTTCTGTAATTCTTAGGGTTGTTATCATTTGGTTTCCCTGGTTTTAATATGGCAATGACCTTCGAGCGTTTGAGTTCCTGTGGTATGATACCGGTCTTCATAATGTCCGTGAAAAAGTGGGCTATCCATTCTCTCGCATACTTGCCGCATATTTATAGAATAGGAGAGTGGAGACGAAGATATAATTAGGAACTCCAAATACTATATGGAGGCGAAAAATATAGTACGATACATCATGGCATATCGTATAAGATGGACAGGGCATATACTAAGTTCGAATGTTGAAAGACAACCTTCTGAGAAAGGCCCAATGGCAGTAGGTGAGATAGTAGCTCAAAAAAAAGTTTGCTCAAGAAAAAGAAGGAAGGATAAAATAACCAATAATGCGAGCATAGTTGCACAATATAACCAGGATACAGCCATCCGATATTAAAATAGTAGACGCGGCCAAGACTCACTTATAGTTGTAGAGTCAAAAAAAAAAGAGTATATGTTTAAAGATAAAGTAAGTATTTTTCGTTTGAGTGTGCATTTTTAAAAATCCACGAGGAAAATAAAATCCCTGTAGCTGGCTGTATACCATAAATCACAAAAAATACAAGATCCTTTGTAAAAGATATATTTAAAAGACCCCAGTAAGGGTTACATCACAAAACAAAACGTTTTCGGATTAATAGGTAATCCATCATTAGTTTTAAGCCAATAGCATGCATGCGTGAGCCACCAAAAAGTTATGGCCCATCACCCGTAACTTTTTGGTGGCTCACGCATGCATGCTATTGGCTTAACACTGATGAGGGATTACCTATTAATCCGAAAACGTTTTGTTTTGTCATTGGGGTCTTTTAAATATACCTTTTACAAAGGATCTTTTATTTTTTTTATTTCTCGTATAAGAGACATAGTTTATACATTTGTAGGGTAATATTATTCTAAAGTATTCCTCCGCTCCTGACTGGGCTCGAATATGTGAAAGCGAACGATGGATGCTGCCCATCGACACGTGAGTAGTTTCTCGAAACAGTTGTTTTGCTGATTTTCCAAATGAAAAATTTTGCCAATTTCCCGTACCAGACTCGCACATAAAAATTGAATGAAACACCCGGAGAGAGGATTCCTGCAATTCGTGTGCCGTTCTACCTACTCTTGATGTCGATAAAACTTAGAAGGTTTCATGACATTAAGAGTAAATAAAAAGTTCCTGTGATGGGATATTATAGACTGCGAGAAAACCTGAGGATACCGAATGGATGATGATTTCTGACCATATGACATCAACATACAAGCCAGAAGTATTTTTTAAGAGGACATTTGCCTACGAGACGAATGGAACAGAGAAAACTCTCGACCCAGACTGCAAGGTTACACCTGGTATACGGACGGGTCTAAAACTGCAGACGATTCGGGCGCAGGAATATTCTGTAGTGGTGGAAATTTCAACATTTCTATTCCACTGGAAGAATATATCTCCGTATTTCAGGCAGATATTTTTGCAATCTTGCAATGTGCAAGAGAAAACAACCTGAGAGCATTCGAACTGCAGCGGGTTAACATATGCACAGATAGCCAAGCAGCCATTGGGGTTGTTATAAACCCTAAGGTGAACTCTAGGCTGGTGTGGGAATGTCGACAAGAACTTGCCAGACTGGCACAACATAACAGTATTATACTGGTATAGGTTCCAGGTCATCGGGGCATATAAGGCAATGAAAGAGCTGATGCACTTGCCAAGAGAGCATTAGCTACAAAATACCTGGGTCCAGAGCCGGAAATGGGAGTGCCAAAAAGCACCATCCGCGAACGAAAAAAGCCTGGATCCGGAGACAACAGAATCCACACTGGGAGAGTGTACTCAGTCAAAGACATGGCAAAATGTATATCGGACGGACATGTGCAAGTAGGGCTGAGTTACTGCTGAAAACAAGCAGGAACCAGCTCAGAGTCATAACAGGTTTCATCACTGAACATGCGCCAGTTAAGGGTCACCTGCATACAATGGAGCTGTTTCATGGAGACTTGAGCTGCAGACTCTGTAACAGAGAACCTGAAACCATCAATCATATTTTGCATGACTGTGAGGCATTGGATCGGAGGCGGCAAACACTCGGAGACATCGAAGTGACTCCAAATATATATGGCACCCACCCACTAGACCTGTACAGGTTGGTACAGGGTTCCAGAATTCTGAAATGGGTTTCATAAACGAATGGAAGACAGGAAAAAAGTAACTAGAGAACTAGGTAAGAGGGGGTTACAAGAATGGGAGATTATTATACAAGACCAGCAAGAGTAGAGGAAAAAATAAACGCTGCCAAGACTCACTTATAGTTGTAGAGCCAAGAAAGAAAAATAATATATTTTTAATGATAAAATAGGTATTTTTCGTTTGCGTATGCATTTTCTCTTCTTCTTCTGGTTCATATCCGTTTCGGATATTGGAAATCATATTGACAATCATACTTTGCTCGCTGCGGCTCGAAACAGTTCCGTTGAGGTTTTTTTTATACCATGTTCTCAAATTACACAGCCATGATATTCTCCTTCTACCGGGTCCTCGCTTACCTTTGGCTTTACCTTTGAATATGGACTGCAGCAAGCAGTAACGGTTCTGATTTCTCATAACGTTTCCCAGATACTGCAGTTTTATGCGTTTGATGGTACATAAACTCCGCTTCCTTATCCATTCTTCCTAGGACTTCCTTGTTCGTGATTCTTGCTGTCCAGGATATGCTTAGCATTCTTCTGTAAAGCCACATCTCAAATGCTTCAAGTTTTTTAATAATGGTGTCTGTAAGCGTCCATGCCTCCGCTCCGTAGAATAATATAGAGAAAACATATTATCTCAGACTAAAACTATATACAAACAACACAATTCTTAGACGGAAAAGCCTCCAGATGATTTTTGGGCCATTATATAGAATAGGAGAGTGGAGACGAAGATATAATTAGAAACCCCAAACACTCTATGGAGGCGACAATATAGTACGATACATCATGGCAAATCGTATAAGATAAACAGGGCATATACTAAGCTCGAATATTAAAAGACAACCTTCTGAGAAAGGCCCAATGGCAGTAGGTGAGTTAGTGACTCAAGAAGAAGGTTGCTCAAGAAAAATAAGGAAGGATAAAATAACCAGTAATGCGAGCATAGTTGCACAGCATAACTGGGATACAGCAATGCGATATTAAAATAGTAGACGCGGCCAAGACTCACTTATAGTTGAAGAGCCAAAAAGAAAAATAATATATGTTTAAAGAGAAACTAAATATTTTTCGTTTGCGTGTGCATTTTTAAAAATCGACAAATTAAAAATCACAAACAATACAAGATCTTTTGTAAAAGGTATATTTAAAAGTCCCCAATAAGGGTTACATCACAAAACAAAACGTTTTCGGATCAACAGGTAATCCATAATTAGTGTTAAGCCAATAGCATGCATGCGTGAGCCACCAAAAAGTTATGGCCCAGCACCTATAACTTTTTGGTGGCTCACGCATGCATGCTATTGGCTTAACACTGATGAGGGATTACCTATTAATCCGAAAACGTTTTGTTTTGTGATGTAACCCATATTGGGGTCTTTTAAATATACCTTTTACAAAGGATCTTGTATTTTTTTTATTTCTCGTATAAGAGACATAGTTTATACATTTGTAGGGTAATATTATTCTAAAGTATTCCTCCGCTCCTGACTGGGCTCGAATATGTGAAAGCGAACGATGGATGCTGCCCATCGACACGTGAGTAGTTTCTCGAAACAGTTGTTTTGCTGATTTTCCAAATGAAAAATTTTGCCAATTTCCCGTACCAGACTCGCACATAAAAATTGAATGAAACACCCGGAGAGAGGATTCCTGCAATTCGTGTGCCGTTCTACCTACTCTTGATGTCGATAAAACTCGAATTACACTCCTCGAAATATTCAAAAGGAGCGTTTCATGAAATTAAGAGTAAATAAAAAGTTCCTGTGAACACGGTGTCGAGCTCAAAATAAAAAGAAAAATATTTTTAAGAGGAGAATCTATGTAGGATATTCTTTTAAGATAAATATGGAAAAATATAAATTTTTCGGCTAGAAGTATAATACCTTCTTTACAATTTACGAAATACACTAAATTGCGTGCGTAATATGCCGTAAGAACAAAAGGTACAAATAAAGAACGAACGAATATAAGAAACTATGGCGTGAAGTTAAAATAATATTTAATTTAATTGCTTTCAAAATGAAGAAATTTCAGGTTGTGGGAATAATATAAGCTAAGACTGATATTTTATAGTGCAGTAAAACCTCCCAATACGGGCTAAAAATTAGAGAATTTTTGGCCGTTACGTGAAGGTGGCAGCTATTGTCCACAAACACGTACATGAAAGATATTTGTTTATTTTATCAATTAAAGCAAATATAATTCTATATATAAACGGAAAATTAACTAAAATATTAACAATAGTCGAAGAGTTCTACACAGAGCTACATAGATCAAGACAAAAAGATAATCCTCAACCCCCAATTTTATAGTAAAAACTGGGGTATTAAACCTACTATAGTACATTCTTTCACGGTTTTTGCTGTAAATTTAAAAAAACCGCTTGGATTGACATGAAATTTCGCATACACATAGCTAACATGTCAAACAAAAAAAGTGATTTGGTGCCGATGTGTGCTTTTGCCCTGGGGGTGAGTTTCACCCCATCTCTTGGGTGAAAAAATATATCTCCAAAGCAAGTCCCGAAATGGATCAACTGACTAATTTTAAACAAATTTTGTTCTATAAAGTTTGTTCACCAAATCAACATTTCTCGAGTTATTTGCAAGTGAATATATTAATTTTTCATCAAAATAACCACGTTTTTAGACGCTTTTTCGCAAATAACTCAAAACGTAAGCATATATTGTCGAAAAAAATATTCTCAACAAAATTATAGCATATAAAAAAGTGAAAAAACGGTGTATACATTAGGCCTCTATACCTAACAAAAGCAGAGTTATAGCTAATGAAAAATAGGTTCATATTCAAAAAATTCCAAATCGAATAATTCAATGTGAAATATCCCAATAATGAAGCATTCTTGGGGAAAACACATTACAACTTTTTTAAAGTATACAAAAAGATTTATTTCTGTTTTTACAAAAAAAAAATCTAGCATCAAATGTAAGCAAGTTACGCTCAAAACATAAAGTTGTTCCCTTTTGTTTTGGCAAAAAAGAATCAGAAAGATCACCCCCCAATTAGCAACTTAAATAAAGTTAATCGTTACCACTTTATAAGTTACTTTAATTATATTGTGTTTATATGATCTGTAAGTTTCATCAATTCAAAATGCTTATTTGTGCAAAAATTTGGTTTTAAAATAAAATTTTTAAAAATTTTAATTTTGAAAAAAACGATTTTTCAAAATAATTTAAAAATTGTTAGAGATACCAGAATCTTAAGCAACAAAAAATGTCGGCATTATTTTTCTGAATACTTTGTATTTTTTTGTTTTTCTGTAAGACAAAAATTGGTTAAGATTCGGTGTTTCTAAAATTTGGATACATTCGTGATAAGTGACTCGTTCAAGCCCTTTTAACTACAGCTCTTTCAAAAATAATGACTTTGAACCGATGAAACTTACAGACCATATGATCAATACATGCGCGAGTAAAAAACTTGTGAAGTGGTAACAATTAAGTTCATTTGAAATGCTAATTAGGGGGTGATTTTCCCGATGTCTTACCAAAAAAAGGGATCAAATTTATTTTGAGCGTAACTTGTTTACTTTTGGTGCTAAAAATTTTTTTTAAAAAACAAAAATGAGCATTTTTTAAACACTTTAAAAAAGTTAAAATTAGTTTTCCCCAAAAAAGGGCTTCGTTTTTTGGTTATGGCACGTTAAAATATTAGATTTGGAATTTGACGAATATGAACCTATTTTTCATTAGCTATAACTCTGCTTCTGCTAGGTATAGTGACCTAATATATACACCATGTTTTTCACTTTTTTACGTGCTATATTTTTGATAAGAATTTTTTTCAGCGAAATACTTACTTTTTGAATTATTTGCGAAAAAACGTCTGAAAACGTGGTTATTTTGTAGAGAAATTAACATATTCACTCGAAAATAACTCGAAAACTATTAACTTGGTGAAAAAACTTTATAGAACAAAAGTTGCTTGGAATTAGACATTTTATCCATCTCCGGACATACTTCGTACATATATTTTTCACCCCCAAAAGGGGGTCAAACTCACTCCTAGGGCAAAAGCACACATCGGCATAATATCACTTTTTTTCTTTGACTTGTTAACTATGCGTATGTCAAATTTCATGTCAATCCAAGCAGTTTTTTAAAATGTAGTGGTTTTGCAATATTTAACCTTTAAAGAACGTACTACTACTACTACTACTACTACTACTACTACTACTACTACTACTACTATCGGTTTATAGCGTTCTCCGACGTCTTCCGACTCCTAACCGCCATTCTTCTCTATTTAACCATAGACCTGGAGGATTTCTCTTTCCTCTAGTTCTTTTTCAATTCTCTCCCTGCAGCTTCTTTTCGGCCTTTCTCTTTTCCTTCTCCCTTGTTGTGTCCACGTCAAAATCTATTTAGTGATCCTGCCATCTGGCATTCTCCGTACATGGTCGTACCATATTAGTTGTTTTGTTTTTATGTCATTAAGACCCCATGTCAGATATCAACCCATGATTCGCTACCAAAAGTCAGAACAAGTCGCTTTGAAAACTTTCATTTTTGTATTCCGTAATATTTCTTTTCTGCATATAAATTTTTTGTTCATTTGGTAATACAGTTGTAGCATTTCTCTATTCTGATTTCTGCTTTTAGAGCTCCTGCACCTTCTATCATTACTGCTAAGCATGTAATACTTCAATTTGTTTTATTTTTGTTACTTCGATTTTTAAGTTAAGTTTTTTTCTTGTTTTATTTATCTGCGTCACTTTTTTTGTTAATATTTATCTTCATTCCGTTTCTGTTAAGTACTTCTTTCCATATTTCTAAATTATTCTCAACTTCTTTTTAATTTTTGCAATTGGCATCAGCTCGTCTGCAAATGCTCCTTTCGAAATTTCTACTCGTTGTAGGTTCCTTAACCTTATATTTAGTTTTTAACTTCTTGTATATCATTTCGTAATAATTTCGTCCATATATTAGAAAAAATAGTGTTGGACTAAGTGCTCCTTCCTGTCTTAAACCTTCATTTATTGTAAATCTATCTGATGTTTAATTATTTCTATTTACGACATTGTTTTTCTATTTGTATATTTTTTGTATCATTGTAAGCAGCTTGTTGTCCATTCATTTTTCTCTTAGTATTTCCCATAGTTTCTGTCATGGTACTTTATCGAAGGCTTTTTCTAGGTGAAGAAATGCTGTGTATTCTATTTTCTTGTTATCTCTTTTAATATAAATATATGATGCTGTAAACGTCTATTACTTTTAAATCTACTTTGTGCTTCATCTAATGTGTGTTCTGTTATTTTTCTTAATCGCTTGTTTATTACTTTTTCGAAGAGTTTCATACATGTACATCAATCCTCGGTACTTATTAGATTCGCTCCTATCTCCTTTTTTGTATATGGGTACTATTAATGACACTTTCCAATCTTCCGGGATATTTTCATTTTTTCATATTATATTCATTATCTTTAGTAATACTTGTTCTCCATATTTTACTAAGTTTTTACAAATTTCTGTTGTTATCTATCCACTACAGGAGCTTTTGCGTACTTCAACGTCTTTATTGCTTCTAGCAGTTTTTCCTCTTTTATTGAGTTTTCTGCGTCATGTATGAGAAATTAAAAAAGTGGAAGACATACATTACAGATCCGTTCGAGAATAATAGACGAGAACCGGAAGAAATCGACAGCGATATGGGACCAGAGATCGTAATGGAGGAAATCGAGCAAGCGATACTAAACGCAAAAAACGGAAAAACTGTAGGTCCAGACGAAATACCTGCGGAATTACTGAAATGTCTAGACGATGAAACTCTACCTGTACTACTGGATCTGTTTAATGAAGTATATAAAACAAACCGGAAAAATCCCTCAGGAATGGTTGGTGTCCACCTTTGTAACAATACCAAAAATAATATATGCCAAAGATTGTTCGGACTAAAGGACAATATCACTAATACCCTTCAAAATATTTCTAAAGGTGATTCATGAAAGACTATACAGAAAGCTAGAATATAATATGGATGATACCCAATTTGTGTTCCGCAAAGGACTTGGAACAAGAGAGACATTGTTTAATGTCCTTTCTCAAAAATGCTTAAATATGAACCTGGATATTTATTCCTGTTTCATTGACGTTGAAAAACGTTCGACAGGGTCCGGTATGAAAAACTAATAGAATTATTGAAAAACAGAGATACACGACAGACAGACGAGATTTACGAATTATCATAAATCTGTATTGGAATCAAAAGGCAAATATAAAGCTAGAACAACAAGAATCCGAGAATATTGATATAAAGAGAGGGGTAAGACAGGGTTGGGTTTCAGGAAGCGATAGCAGAGCTAAGTGATGGAACCTCTATAAACGGAAGAATAGTAAATAACATAAGATTCGCTGATGACACCGTTATAACAGCAGACATCCTGGAATCGCTACAAGAATTACTAAATAGAATTAACGATTATTGCATTTGATACGGACTAAAAATAAACAAGAAAAAAACTAAATTAATGATCGTCTCAAAAACAGAACATGGAAATGAAAGGTTAATGATAAACCAAACCCAAACAGTAAAAGTAAAGAAATACAAATATCTGGGAACCTGAAAATACAACATATCGATGACAAAAATGACGAAAACAAAGAAATTAAAAAAAAAATCAATGGGAAAATCCCAATGGTTGGCTGTATACCATAGTTTAAAAAACCAATCCAGAAGTAAAAACTTCGAGATGTATTCTGGTATAAAATCGTTTATTTAAAACTATAAAATGTCATGGATTGCAAAACGTTTTCGTTCTATACAGAACATCTTCAGTGCCTAGAATGAAGTATTTCCACGTTAGTTTAAAACAAAAGTTTAAAATTGTGACTGTTAAAATGAGAAATGTGGGAATATTTACATCCTGCCGAGTAGTTTGAAACTAGCACACTGTAAATAGTGTTAACCTCATCGTATATGGTTTACATAATATAATATATTAAAATTTTATGACTAGAAGTCGATGTTGATAGATACAGTGGAACACATGCTAAAAGGGTGCCATGGTTCCCTGCTCGAAGATGCTAGGTACTTGCCAATTCAATGGGCGCAGACCAACTGACAAATTAGGAAGTGGATATACAATTTCGCAAGAGTGACACGACATGACAAGATAAAGCCAATTTTTGGTTAAAGTTTCATTTGATTTTGGATTTTTTAATAAAATGCAAAGGTTTGTCTGCAAAAATAATTTAAATTATTTGAATAATAAAATCTACTGTAAAGTTTAAATTAGCAACTCTCTATTCCAGAATATTTTATAGATTCATTAAATTTATTGCAGATACATTTCATGGTTTAAGTTGTGACGTCATCGAATGTGAAATGACGAGATGAAAGTTGAGTTTTGTTGAAACAAGGAAATACACTACATAATAAAAGATAATTAGACTTGCGTCGAAAAGCAAAGCTAAACAAACCAAAAAACCAGAATTTAAGAGTATTGTTATGTGATGTACTGTTGGTTGCCTAACAAGGCAAGCAGGCAACAGGTTGAAGGTAAACGGTAGAATATTGCGAGAAAACAGTATAATACAAAAGGTGGCTATTTATTGTGTTAAATTTATTAGTATACTATTGCAATGAATAATTATGTCTGTTAAAAGTTGGAAAATAATTGTTGACAAAATTAAATAACTAAAGATTACTGTTAGTGAGGTAGATATATGTGTGAAGGATATGATTGTATTTAATATTGTGGAATGAATAAAAGTTGTAATATTATAATAAAATTAAACTATGTGACATAAAGTCTAATTCATCTTTATGTAGTTTTGGAAGGACTGAAGGACTTTTATTCATTCCACAATATTATATACAATCATATCCTTCACACATATATCTACCTCACTAACAGTAATCTTTAGTTATTTAATTTTGTCAACAATTATTTTCCAACTTTTAAGAGACATAATTATTCATTGCAATAGTATACTAATAAATTTAACACAATAAATAGCCACCTTTTGTATTATACTGTTTTCTCGCAATATTCTACCGTTTACCTTCAACCTGTTGCCTGCTTCCCTTGTTAGGCAACCAACAGTACATCACATAAAAATACTCTTAAATTCTGGTTTTTTGGTTTGTTTAGCTTTGTTTTTCCACGCAAGTCTAATTATCTTTTATTATGTAGTGTATTTCCTTGTTTCAACAAAACTCAACTTTCATCTCGTCATTTCACATTCGATGACGTCACAACTTAAACCATGAAATATATCTGCATTAAATTTAAAGAATCTATAAGTTTTTCTGGAACAGAGAGTTGCTAATTTAAACTTTACAGTAGATTTTATTATTCAAATAATTTAAATTATTTTTGCAGACAAACCTTTGCATTTTATTAAAAAATCCAAAATCAAATGAAACTTTAACCAAAAATTGGCTTTATCTTGTCATGTCATGTCACTCTTGTCAAATTGTATATCCACTTCCTAATTTCTCAGTTGGTCTGTGCCCATTGAATTGACAAGTACCTAGCATCTTCGAGCAGAGAACCATGGCACCCTTTTAGCATGTGTTCCACTTTATCTGTCAACATCGACTTGTAGTCATAAAATTTTAATATATTATATTATGTAAACCATATACGATGAGGTTAACACTATTTACAGTGTGCTAGTTTCAAACTACTCGGCAGGATGTAAGTATTCCCACATTTTTCATTTTAACAGTCACAATTTTAACCTTTTGCTTTAAACTAACGTGGAAATACTTCATTCTAGGCACTGAAGATGTTCTGTATAGAACGAAAACGTTTTGCAATCCATGACATTTTATAGCTTTACATAAACGGTTTTATACCAGAATACATCTCGAAGTTTTTACTTCTGTATTGGTTTTTTAAAGAAATTAAAGTCCGAAATGAAATTGCAAGGCAAGGATTAATAAAAATGAAGACACTGCTTACAAACACAGACCTTCAGTTGTCTCTCAGATTGAGGGCTCTAAGATGCTACATATTTTCTATATTGCTATACGGAATGGAAGCTTGGATATTGAAGAGACAACACATAAGGAGAATAGAAGCGTTTGAAATGTGGTGTTACATAAGAGTATTGAAAATTCAGTGGGTTCAAAACATTATCAATAGGGAGTTTTTGTGCACACAAATACGTAAACGTAACGCATCTTTTTGACATATACGCTTGCGCATTAATGGTTGAACTCCCGTATCGCGATATGTATTACCTAAGGTTACGGGCTGGTACGTTAGGTTCATACGCATCCCTATCGAGCCGAAAGTCACCGAATGCACACGAGGATCTTGCCCGATTACCTACCAAATGAACATTTCATCAGCGTACTACCTGTTTATAAACATTTTAAGGTTATATTGGTTATTGGTTTAGTATATTTGAGTAAAATTATTCTGTGTTTGTAATTGGAAATTGGAGCTTCAAAATAGATTTAAAATTTTATTGTTTTTAAGTTGTCTATTAATAAAGCAAAACAAACAAATCTTGTATTAATTTAAGAAATACAGTGATCACCACAATTAATAACTAGATAAAGAAATGACCTAGTTTCAGTAAAATTTTCAAATAAATATTACCACACTATTTACATTATACCTACTGGAATTTTGATGTAGGTATACAATAATTTACAACTAAAAAGTAGGTATAAACAAAAATAAAACAATTTTAACCTAAGGAAAAATAATATTTTTATATTTAAATAGAAGCAATTAAAACCATACAATTTCATCATTCATTTATCTCTTTTTACATTTGTATATTAATTGTATATTGTGTGAACATTGTTTTATTTTTTTAAATGTCAACGGAATTTAAAAATGACTTTACGATTTGCTTTACGTTACGTTAAGGCAGTTACAAAAACTACCTATTTTAACATTCATCCTCTACGACACGTTAGTTGCTTTACGTATACGGAGATGCGTACGTTACGTAGCAACAAAAACTCCCTAATGTTGAAGTGCTACGACGTTTAAATAAGAAGTTAGAAATTATGAAGAGTTTAAAAACTAGAAAACTGGAATATTTGGGTCACATTATGATAGCAATCAGGTTGATAGGAGGATATGATAGGGTGCAATCAAAGATTACACACCCCCAATCAATGTTGGGAGTACCCAGCGGTCTTGGGATGGTTTTAAGGAGGTGCAAAGTCCTAAGACTCTCCAAGAAAATTCTTTTCCCGCTCAGCTTTACGCCGACTAGAAAAAGAGCACATCCTCGCCCCCCCCCAAAAAAAACAAAAAACAAAACCAATATTACATTTAATTCATTTTACTTAACGATTTTTGCAAGTTTTTTTGTATTTTAGACTTTTCTTTCAACTTTTGGTTCAAAACTCGCATTTGAAAATACATCCGACATCTAAAAAATAGTTTTTTCACATCACCAGATATTTTAACATGAACTGATCTTTCCAATAAAGATTTTTGATAATTTTTGATGCCAACTTTAATAGTGTCCCCATTGAATTGGCAGAAAATATTTTCTAGTTCACGACAGTTCGTAAGTAATATTTCTGAAGGCTTCACCAAACCCCCTTCTGAGAGATGATTTGCCCACGAGGAAGAAGTGTTACTATTTGTAGAACTGCCCAAACTCTCTTCATGTCGTAGCTTGAAAGCTATGAAACCAGCTAAATTTTCTAGTCCATCATGAAACAACTGTTCCATTTCAAAATATGTTTGATGGTTTTCATTTTCTGAAGTTACTGGAAGATTTAATTGACTAAAGAGTGGTTCCGTTATCATCAGGTTATCATCAATGAATCTACTACGTCATTGTTGTAACAATCAAGATTCAAAGAGCTTCCTGCTTTCATGTTTTGAAGCGATATGTTTGTTGTTTCTGGTAAGTTACTTACATTAGCTGAGAGTGAAATAACTTCATCGTTCCGACCCATAATAAAATTACGAAGACGGTATTTAAATTGCAAAGGAGACGGATGATCATGTAAACCTCCAATCGCACGTATTACTGACAATAGTCCTTCTAAGCAATCTTGATTTAAATTATATGTTGTTATTAAATTGATGTTGAAATCTTTTTTTTAATCTAGAAAGAGTAGTCGCAAAGATTTAATACTAACAATAATATCATGCTGAAAGGGCAGTAATGACTATTTCTAATTATATTTAAGAATTTTATCCCGAAAATATAGCTTTATGCTTTCCGAAAACTTTCGCAAACTGCATAAAAATAACAAACCCAAGTTAAAAATCTAACATTTGGTCTGGCGTTTGTCGGTCAGTGACGTAGGCGTAGAAGAGAGAGAGACAGGCTTCTTCATGCGCGTGGCTTTATCTCTGGTTGTCGTAGTATCATGCCAGCGTGCAGTCCCGGATTGCAACGAACGAAATGGTATAGATGCCCTAGCGGCAACTGCTAGCAAAAAGACTAAGTTTTCACTCTAATGGCATATAAAACAACATAATGCTATTCTACACCCCACCATATATATATTATTTTTTCTTTATTAATGTCGTCTCGGTTTATGTATGTTAACAGCACTTCTTCAAAGTGTTGTTTCTATTTTTAACTATTTGTATTTTTTTGTTTTTAATCCTCCATTTTTTATCTTTAATGCTGTATAGGTATTTCTTATTTTCGTTTATGATCTTATCTTCCTCAGGGTTATGTAGAATAGTTTTTGGTTACTTTTGCCACCTTCTTCCATTTTATATTCGAATCTTATCTCCTTATCTTACCCCAATTATATCTCCTTTGCTGCTCTTACTAATATTTTTACTGTGTTTTATTTTCTTAGTTATTTTAACACTAGTTGCTTTCCTTAGTAGTCATTTTTACTTGCTTTTCATTTAAAAATTAAGTAAAGAAATAGATAATTCGTAATATCTTTCATTATCACCTCTTAAATCTAAGCCATACATTTTTTACGACAAACGTTTCACGACCTAAAAACTATAATTTAATAAAGAAAACTTTGCAATTTTATCGTCACCGTGAAGAAAATCTGTTTCGTCGATTTCCTACTACAATGTAATAAAAGCCATAGAACGAATGTATAACTTTTGGCCATTGAACGGCCACAGGAGACAAATAAACAGGATTTTTTATCTCTCGCGCATAAAAATTCTCGAGCCATGGCGGGTGGAAACTTTAGCCATTTCCCTCAAGATATGTGGGGTTATGTTCGTTTTGTGAAATTTCTATTGTATAGCATCAATCAGGATTCAGGATTCAGTGTCGCAGAGGCATTTCTCATGCCAATATTCGCCCGCTGACTTTATTTCTCGGCTCACTGCTGCTTTATTGCTACATAACTCTCTATACGCCTTATAAATGGCACCGTGTGAGAATATTTCCACCTTATCTAGGTGTCAACCCAGAATAATACCGCCATTTATTTTGGGTTATCAAATTATAAGAGTGAACTCACACCCCGTGGTCCTACTTTTCGTGTAGAGCCCAAAATGATGCTCTGCGGGATATCTATTTCAATAGGATACAATGAGAGGGAAAATAAATTATTATGAGCAATAACAAAAAAAAAAAAAACAATTCTTATGTGCTAACTGGAAATAAATATTTTATATTCCTATACTTTTAAAATATAATATTCATAATATACAGGGTGACGCAAATAAAGGGCCTATTAGAAATATCTCGAGAACTAAAGGCAACAGAATCATGAAAATTGGAATAAAGGGGTTTTGAAGGATGATCTATTAAATGAAAATATTTTCATCTCTTTGCAACTTCCGGTTATACCGGAAGTTGCTTCTAACTTCGTTTTTTTAAATGGGAGACCCTGTATATTTTTACATTTTTGGATTCTCTTTGATGTCTTCTTTCTTAAAATATGAGGTTTGTAATATTATACAGGGTATTTTAAAAGATAAATACGTTTTTTTATTAATTTCGTAGCAAAATTCACACCCTGTAGAATTGTAGTAGTTTGACATCTAAAACTCTACTTACGTTCAAATGATTTTTAATATACTCTACTATTATTAAGGATCATTAGTATAGCTAAATTTTTAATTTTAGAATACAGGGTTGGTCGAAACTCGGAATGAGTATTTTCTGAGTTTTCTTAAATGGAACACCCTGTATTTTAGTATTGTAGTGAAATGATATTTTATGGTACTTTTTTATTTCTTAATCATTCCCTATACCTAACTGCTTTAATTTGTGTTTAAGTCTTAATCGCACCAACAATCTTACCTACGTAAGTATTTTGATAGCTAAACCATTATTGGTAATTTTAAGGACCAGTCTGGATTAATATGTATTTATTTCTGAAAAATTATTTGGGATTGAGTATTTTCACGGCCAACCTAATAAAATTTTACGTATTTTTTGTTGCAATAAATGTTTAGCTTGAACCACCAATAACTCACAAATTAAAGCAATTAGGTATAGGGAATGCTTAAGAAATAAAAAAGTACTATAAAATATCATTTCACTACAATACAAAAATACAGGGTGTTCTATTGAAGATAACTCAGAAAATACTCATTCCGATTTTCGACCAACCCTGTATACTAAAATTAAAAATTTAGCTATACTAATTATTCTTAACAATAGTAGAGTATATTATAAATCATTTGAACGTAAGTAGAATTTCAGATGTCAAACTACTACAATTCTACAGGGTGTGAATGTTGCTACGAAATTAATAAAAAAACGTATTTATCTTTTAAAATACCCTGTATAATATTACAAACCTCATATTTTAAGAAAGAAGACATCAAAGAGAATCCAAAAATGTAAAAATATACAGTGTCTCCCATTTAAAAAAACGAAGTTAGAAGCAACTTCCGGTATAACCGGAAGTTGCAAACAGATGAAAATATTTTCATTTAATAGATCATCCTTCAAAACCCCTTTATTCATATTTTCATGATTCTGTTGCCTTTAGTTCTCGAGATATTTTTAATAGGCCAGTTATCTGCCTCACCCTATATAATTATATACAGTGAGGACGTTTGAGTTGGAATAAATTCATTTTCTCGAGAATAAGCGGCTCTGGAGATAAATCCCGAAACAGGTCGATTTTTATTTATAAATTATAATTTTTTTGGCATATACAGTCAGCACGTAAAGGTGGGAATAAATTCATTTTTTCATGAATGGGCAATTTTGGAAAAAAATCCAGAAACAGGTCAATTTTTATTTTTAAATTACGACTTTTTGGAATATATATCATACTAATGACGTCACCCATCTGGGGGTGATGACGTCATCGATGATTTTTTTAAATGAGAATAGAGGTCGTGTGGCAGCTCATTTGAAAGGTAATTCAATTCTCTATTCAGTAATATAAATATTAACATAATTATTTATACAGGGTGTCCAGAAAAAAAATTTAATTAAATTTATTGACATGAAGAGAAGAATGTAAGTAATTAATTAATTCAACATACATTTTACTGCTTTCAGAAAACAGAAAAAATTGTTTATTTGAAAAATATTCATTGCTTTTCACTTAAATTAAATGTTCAAACTGTCAAGAGGCAGGTGGGTGGCTGCTTTAATATTGAATTTAAGCAAAAAACAATATTTATTTGTCAAATAAAATTTTTTTCCTGTTTTATGATAGCAGTAAAATGTATTTTGAATTAAATAAATTACACATTCTTCTTTTTATGTCAATAAATTGAATCAAAAAAATATTTTTTTGACACCCTGTATAAGTAATTATGTTACTGTTTATATTACTGAAGAAATAATTGAATTACCTTTTAAATGATCTATCACACGACCCCTATTCTTATTTTAAAAAATCATCGATGACGTCATCACGTCCAAATGGGTGACGTCACTAGTATGATATATATGCCAAAAAGTCATAATTTAAAAATAAAGATGGACCTGTTTCGGGTTTTTTATTTTAAAATTACACATTCATGAAAAAATGAATTTATTCCAACCTTTACGTGCTCGCTGTACATATATCATACTATTGACGTTATCCACCTGGGCATCATGGCGTAATCGATGATTTTTTAAAATTGATAATTGGAGTCCTGGGATAGCTTCTTTCGAAAGTCTATTCAATGCTCTATTAACTAATATTAACATTAACATAATTGCTTGTACAGGGTGTCCAAAATTTTTTTAAATTAAATTAATTGAGACAACTCACTGCCCGCAATCTTGATCTCTCCCTACGATACCGCATGATAAGTGTTATTTGTATATAGCGTACTATTACACGGCGTGGAAGCTTGGACATTAACAGTCATCTCGTTACGAAGTTTAGAGTGCTTTGAGATGTGGGTATTTCGTCGTATGCTGAAAATTCCATGGACCGACCACGTTAGAAATAAAGAAGTTTTAAGGCGTATGAATAGAGAACGTGAAGTCACAGATATTGTCAATAAACTTAACACATCTTATCTTGGACACGTATTTAGACACGACAGGTATAACTCCCTTCAACTTATTATAGCAAAGAAAATAGAAGGAAGACGCGGCCCGGGTAGACGACAAATGACCTGGCTGCGCAACATCAAAAAATAGACAGGATTAGACTTTCAAAGTCTAATAAGAAAATTCCAAAATAGAGACTACTTTACAGAAGTCATCTTCGCTAAGAAGACGGCACCCAACGAAGAAGAAGAAGAAGAAGAAGAAGAAGAAGAATTGAGACAAAAAAGAAAAAGATATATAATTTATTTAATTCAAAATACATTGTACTGTTGTCCATACTGTCATTTATTAATTAATAAAACAAAATATTTTTATAAATAACGCTTAAATTATTAATAAACTGAAAGTCAAACAATTAGGAATGCACGTCATAGATTTAATGACATCATAACCCACCAGTACAAACTTGACGATAAACCTCATATTGGTCATAAACTTTTCCTCATATTGGTCTTTTTGCTACCGTTAAGGCGGAAATACATATCCGCGCCGCAAACTCCGCGCCGTGTGTGCGCCGCGCGTTCGTGGCGCGGTTATTGTTCGTTAAAATTTTTCATTTTGACGATCCAGAGGAAACTTACGAACGTTTAGTAATTGTAGATAATCATGTCTCTGTCCTGTACTTCTACTACATCTTATTTTGGTATTGTTCTGAAACTATTTTCTTGTGTCATCTTATGCAATATACTATTTTATGTGGAATAAGCCACAGTTTGGGAACATTTCGGGAACTACCTTTTTCGCTTCCTGGCAACACAAATATAATGGTAGGGGAGCCCAAGCGGGGATTTTTGCAGTTACTCGAGCGCGTCAGATTATCATATGGGGAGAAACGTGGTACCCTGCAGATGTACCCCCACCATATATTGGCTCTTAACACAGGGGAGTACGTTCAGGGGGGCCCGAAAAAAAATCTATCCTTAAAATATTCGAAATTGTCAGATTAAGATAAGGTAAGTTAAGTACATGCAAAAGAGTCTATATTTCAAAAATATGAGGATTTGAGCGGGGCGTACGGAAATGGGTGAGTCAAAAAGTTTCACAAAAAAAAGCGAATATTTCGCGAAATGAACGTCAGATTGAAAAACTAAAAACTACGTGTTCAATATTTTTCAAAAATCTATCGAAAAATACCAAACTTGACCCCCACGGAGAGGGGTGGGGGGTAAATTTAAAATTTTAAATACAAATCCCGCGATCTTTCGCAAAATAAACATCATATCGAAAAACTGCAAATACACTTTATCAATGTTTTTGAAAAATCTATCGAATGGTTCCAAGCACGACCCCCCACTGAGGTGAGGTGGGGGTTACTTTAAAATCTTAATTGGTAGACCCCGTTTCTTATTGCAGATTTGGATTGTTTGTATAAAAATAAACAACTTTTATTCGAAACATTTTTTTGAATTATGGATAGATGGCGCTATAATCGGAAAAAGATTGTTGGAAATGGAAAATTAAATTAAAAAATGGGAAGTCCCCACTAAAATGGAAAATTTTACTTAACTTTTTTGGTTTTAGGACCTAATAATCACAACCCAATAGGTCCCCAAAGCGCTCGAGTGACTGCACATTTAGCATAATTTGCTCCCCTACCATAATATATCTGCTTGTTCCTACAACCAGAAACAAAAATTAGAGAACTATAGGTACTTCCAAGTCATGCGATACCTTTTTCGTTTTCCGGTGACACAATTGTAATGTATCTGCTTGTTTCAACTGCGTAGCTTCACTAGAAACGAAATTAGAGAACTATAGGTTCTTCCAAGCCCTGTGTTAACTTTTTCGCTTTCCGGTAACCCAATTATAATATATCTGCTTGTTCCAACTCAGTTGCTTCACCAGGAGCAAAGTTAGGAAACTATAGGCTCTTCCAAGATGTGCGTTACCTTTTTCGCTTTCCGACGACACAATTATAACATATCTACTTGTCCAACTCCGTTGCTTCACCAGAAGCGAAGTTAGGAAACCTTTTACCTTTTTCGTTTTCCGGTGACCCAATTATAATAAATATGCTTGTTCCAACTACGTTGCTTCACCAGAAGCGAAGTTAGAAAACTATTGGGTCTTCCAAGTTGTGCGTTACCTTTTTGGCTTTCCGGTGACCCAATTATAATATATCTGCTTGTTCCAACTCCGTTGCTTCACCAGAAGCGAAGTTAGAAAACTATTGGGTCTTCCAAGTTGTGCGTTACCTTTTTGGCTTTCCGGTGACCCAATTATAATATGTCTGCTTGTTCCAACTCCGTTGCTTCACCAGAAGCGAAGTTAGAAAACTATTGGGTCTTCCAAGTTGTGCGTTACCTTTTTGGCTTTCCGGTGACCCAATTATAATATATCTGCTTGTTCCAACTCTGTTGCTTCACCAGAAGCGAAGTTAGAAAACGATTGAGTCTTCCAAGTTGTGCCTTACCTTTTTCGCTTTCCGGTGACACAATTATAATATATCCGCTTGTTTCAACTGCGTTGCTTCACCAGACACAAAGGTAGAAAACTATAGGTTCTCCAAGTCGTGCGTTACCTATTTCGCTTTCCGGTGACACATAATATATATCTGCTTATGAATGTTTTTTTGATATTGATAACTATTTCCGAAGTGAAAGTCGAAAGGTCAAGTAAACTTGATTTCAAACTCGAATTGTGGCTTATGCCCAAATAAAATAATAAATCTTATTTTTAATACATGTTATTTTTAGTACAACAATGAACTAACATTTTTTAAAAAGGTCCGCATGTACGTTTTTTTATTTCAGCTTCTATTTCCGTTCAGATCGGATTTAAGTTGTTTCTTTAAATTAAATGGTTCTTTATTGAGGATCCCACAATAATGATTTTCCACGGTAAACATCAATTTCCTTCCGACAGTTCCGACCATTCCATTACTAACAAATATTCAAATCATGCGCGCCAAAACCAACAAACCACTCGCAAACCCGTCCAAATACGTATTGCGAACCATCAAAGCGTTTGTTGAAAAACCGACAGAATTTAGATCGTGGTGCGCCGTGTGCGTGCCGTTTGTGCGTCACTTGAAAACACGTACTAATCTGACGAATACGCTGCGCGCGAGCGGCTCGCACACCGAGCAGAGCGCATATGTATCTCCGCCTTTAGGTTTAGCACGAAAGCGCTGTTGCCGAATAGAAAACATATATTATGTATATTTACCAAAACAGCTACCGACTACACTGTTTATCTTTAAGAGTGTGAAACAAAGATAATAATCTGTAATATAAGTGTCAAAGTCATGTTGTAATATAGAACAGCGTTTCCCAATCTTATTTTTCCGTGACCCGGTTATTTTTGTGTTTATCCTTCGTGACCCACTATTTACATACTACATACTCACTACATACACTGGTGTGTGTGAGTGTGTGTGTGAATGAGAGGTGCGAGGTCCGAGGTGCGAGGTGCGTGGTGCGAAGTGCGTAGTGCGAGGTGTAATCGGCAAGGTGCTATGTGCGAGGTGCGTGGTACGATGTGCGTGGTGCTTGGTGCGTTGTGCGTGCTGCTTGGTGCGTGGTGCGTGTTGCTTGGTGCGTGGTGCTTGGTGCGTGGTGCTTGGTGCGTGGTGCGTGGTGCTTGGTGCGTGCTGCTTGGAGCGTGGTGCTTTGTGCGTGGTGAGTGGTGCTTGGTGCATGGTGCGTTGTGCTTGGTGCGTGTTGCTTAGTGCGTGTTGCTTGGTGCGTGGTGCTTGGTGCGTGGTGATTGGTGCTTAATGCGTGGTGCTTGGGGCGTGGTGCTTGGTGCTTGGTGCGTGGTGCTTGGTGCGTGGTGCTTGGTGCTTGGTGCCTGGTGCTTGGTGCGTGGTGCTCGGTGCGTGGTGCTTGGTGTGTGGTACTTTGGCGTGATGCGTGGTGCTTGGGTGTGATGCGTGGTGCTTGGTGCTTGGTGCTTGGTGCGTGGTGCTTGGTGCGTGGTGCTCGGTGCGTGGTGCTTGGTGTGTGGTGCTTTGGCGTGATGCGTGGTGCTTGGGTGTGATGCGTGGTGCTTGGTGCGTGGTGCTTGGTGCTTGGTGCGTGGTGCTTGTTGCGTGGTGCTTGGTGTGTGGTGCTTGGTGCTTCGGGCGTGGTGCTTTGTGCGTGGTGCTTGGTGCGTTGTGCTTGTGTGTGTGTGTGTGTGTTAGGCTAGGTTAGTGCTTGCTAGGCAAGTAATAAAAAATACCACAAAGATAGGCTACCTTGATTAACCAATTGGCAAGGTGCGATGTGCGAGGTGCGTGGTACGATGTACGTGGTGCTTGGTGCGTGGTGCGTGCTGCTTGGTGCGTGGTGCTTGGTGCGTGGTGCTTGGTGCGTGGTGCTTGGTGCGTGGTGCTTGGTGCGTGGTGCTTTGTGCGTGGTGGGTGGTGCTTGGTGCATGGTGCGTGGTGCTTGGTGCGTGTTGCTTGGTGCGTGTTGCTTGGTGCGTGTTGCTTGATGCGTGGTGCTTGGTGCGTGGTGATTGGTGCTTAATGCGTGGTGCTTGGGGCGTGGTGCTTGGTGCTTGGTGCGTGGTGCTTGGTGCGTGGTGCTTGGTGCTTGGTGCGTGGTGCTTTGTGCGTGGTGCTCGGTGCGTGGTGCTTGGTGTGTGGTGCTTTGGCGTGATGCGTGGTGCTTGGGTGTGATGCGTGGTGCTTGGTGCGTGGTGCTTGGTGCTTGGTGCGTGGTGATTGGTGCGTGGTGCTCGGTGCGTGGTGCTTGGTGTGTGGTGCTTTGGCGTGATGCGTGATGCTTGGGTGTGACGCGTGGTGCTTGGTGCGTGGTGCTTGGTGCTTGGTGCGTGGTGCTTGTTGCGTGGTGCTTGGTGTGTGGTGCTTGGTGCTTGGGGCGTGGTGCTTTGTGCGTGGTGCTTGGTGCGTTGTGCTTGTGTGTGTGTGTTAGGCTAGGTTAGTGCTTGCTAGGCAAGTAATAAAAAATACCACAAAGATAGGCTACCTTGATTAACCAATTGACCTAATGAAAACTGTCTTTAAATTGAAATATTGCATCCCTAGCCGTTGGTGGATGTTGTTCTAAGAATAGTGAAATTTCTTCCATTAATTCAATAAGTCCTTTTAAAACATTGTCTCTTGATTGCCAACGAACTCCGCAGTGTAAAAGGTTCACTTGAAGATCTGAAGCGGCGAGGCGAGGCGACCCGACATTTTGCTTTCATGGCCCGGTACTGGGTCGCGACCCACCGTTTGGGAAACGCTGATATAGAAGGATATGTAAGCCTTTTACTTGTTTATTTGTTTCTTTTTCTTTTATGGCCCTTGGGAGCTGTGTCCATTTACATTTCTTAAAATTAACGCCTAACTAAACCTACCATACAAAAAAATTATTACGAACCTAATCGACCAATCAAGGATAGGGAAGGAAAAATGAAGTTGGTGAAAAAATAAACTGTCGTTAAAATAAACTAAATAAAGAAAATATAATTTGTAAACAATAATTTGACATTATATTTAACCTCCAATATTATGACAGACGTCAGTTAACATTTACAATCTCTCCAAATATAATAATGACGTCATAAACTCATCAGTAATTCTACCCAATAAAATGCTCGCTGTAATAGAAACTACATGTGAGGCATATCAAAAAAATGTGATTATTCCCTATATATTTTTTTTTTCAAATTTAGAATATGGCAACAAGGGGACAGTTACGTGCATTGCTTATTGTTTGACTTTTCCTATATCAGATCTCTTATTAATACAATTTCATTTTTTATCCAAACCATTTCCTTAAATTATTTTTTACGTAAATTTACTTTCCTTTTCAAAATTGTTGCTTCTTGAAACATGATAATGTTACAAAACTGACTTTTCTATGATATTTGAGGCACTAATGTTTAGTTTTAGTTGACTAAATTTATTTTAAATAACTTACTTCTAAACTAATGAAAAACACTGAATTTGTATCTTGTATTTTACAAACTACGATATCTAATTTATTTATTACACCAAATCTACTAATTTATCTAATTACAAAAAATATAACGCGCCCGTTACATATCAAAGTACACCGACGGTTTTAAATTCACAACTTACTGCTAATTTCAAAATCCCTCTTATTTATAAAATGTTTAATCATCTCGAATACAAAAGAATTATCCAGAATAAACGAGTATTTACATAATAACTTAAAGCACCTAAAATCGAGTTTTCTACTACAATAACAAAAGAACAATTATTAGAAAAAGGTATGTCAACCTTTCGATCGAGATCTTTCTTTAAATAAGGTCCCTTATAAATCAATCAACCACAGGTGCATAAGTAATTGTATAAAAAAGGTTACTTGGTAAACATCTTCGGCGTCTGTTAGGCCGGGAGCTGAAAACAGTCGGGTGACATAATTATGTCACAATAACATGATCCTCATTAATCACTGGGCAAGGCACGTTATCTTCTGCAGTTTCGAGGGTTTTCGGCATTAAATTGATGCAAACAGATTTGTCGGGGGATTTTGGGGTTAGTGAAAACGAATACGCCTTCAGAATGACACTCGAAGCGCCTGGTGTCTAAGGTCACGTCATATTCTCTAATTTTGAGTGATTACGGCACTAAATTGATGCAAAGAGATTACACGGGGGTTTTTGGGATTTCTGAACAAGAAAACGCCATCAGAACCGATTCCCAGAAAACCTGTTGCCCACGATCACTGCTAAAAACGCCATCTTCTGGATTTTCGAAGGTTTTCGGCACTTTCGGAGTGCATACAAATAGATTACTAGGCGATTTTTAGAGTCGCTGAATACGAATACGCTTTCAGAACTGACCCCCGCACCACCTGATGACCAAGATTACTGCTAAGGCATGTCATCTTCTGGAGTTTAGTGGTTTTTTGGGCACTATATATATACAGCGGGTCGGTTCTGATGGCGTATTCTTGTTCAGAAACCCCCAAAACATCAATTTAGTGCCGAAAACACTCAAAACTCCATATCACTGAGTAACAAAATCTGGCTTAATCCACCTCTTTTGACATATTTATGCACTTTTTGATGAATTTCATTTCATCCTAGAAAGACTTAACTCGGCACAACGTCTAGAAATTATTTAGCTGTATTAAGAAAATAGGCGTTCAATGGGGAATGTGTTTCGTGCTCTTAGAGCAAAAAAAAAATGTTTTCCGATGAGGCCCGTTTTTGGCTTATGAGGACGTGTATAAACAAAATGCCCGTATTTGGGTTGCTGAGCAACCCAAAGAGGTTAAAGTGTTGCCAATACATTCAGAAAAAACCACTGTTTGGTGTGGTTTATGGGACGGTGTCATCGTCAGTCCATATCTTGGACCAGCCAGAATGTTACTGTGAATGGAAACCATTATCGCGCCATGATAACGGACTATTTGGTACCAGAAATTAAAGTCCGTAGTTTAAGTGACATTTGGTTCCAAAAATATGGCGCCAACTGCCATACACCCCGTGAAAGCATGGCTTTACTGAGAAAACGGTTCAGTGAGCAATTTATTTTACGCTTCGGACCAGTGACTTGGCTGCCTATACCCTGTGACATCACACGTCTAGTCGGTTTCTTCTGGGGCTACCTCATGTCCAAAGTCTACATGAATCAACCGGCTACGATTTAGGCATTGGAGGCCAGTGTTACTCGAGTCACTGGTCAAATACCAATCGAGAAGCTCGAACGCGTCATCGAAAATTAGACCTTTAGAATGGACCGTCTTAACCGCAGTCATGGTCAACATTTGAAAGAAATTATCTTTAAGAAATAATTGTAAAGAATGGTTCTTTTTACGACAATAAAGATTTTCAAATAAAATTAATTTTTTTCATGGTTTTTTCTTTTTTAAACAAGTACCTCTAAATAAGTCACCCCTTAGGTGCTGTATTTAAAAATCAACTTATTTTGTACCATATGTCCTGGTCGAGTAAGTGAATTAATCATTATATTTTAAAAGTAAACATTAGAAAATGAGAAATTAAAGATGAACAATAATATTGTCGTAATATACGAGTGTTTCATTGGGAACTGGGAATACTTGAATATTGAATAAAGGTCACCGAGGCGGTTCTAGATGTACTACATTTTTTGCCCTTCCGACTTGTATAACTGAGTAACAGGGTGTTTTATCGATTTTGCTCATTTTTTTCTAAGCCATAACTTTAAAACCACCCTGTATATTTTTTTGATATTTGGTACACATATGTCTCATTCTGAACCCAAACGACCGACATACTAATCACTGGCGGATCCAGGTCCGGATTAACACACAATTATACAGTAATTTTGACCTTAAAACAACACCCTGTATATTCAAATTTTGAAAATATGTTTGCATATTTGAAAAGAGCACAAAAACTAAGTTATTGATTCGCTTCAATTTTTCGGCCAGACAATTTTTTGACTTTAATTTTGAAATATTATTGATTTTTTTAAGAACTCTGACATTCAAAAGCAGGTATATTTTACCTGCTTTTAATTATAAATTATTAAAGTTAATGAATAAATACTTATTTTAAAAATAATCAATAATTATTTACTATATCGGAACCACCCAATTACTAATGAAAAGGAAAATCCAGGTCCGAATTAATAAAAAAATATAAAGTAATTTTGACCTTGAACCAACATCCTGTATATCGAAATTTTGAAAATTTTCTGCACATTTTAAAAGAGAATAAAAAACTGTCATTAAAGGTTCATTTTAATTTTTTGCGCAGATGATTTAATTAGATCAATTTTGAAATTATATTGAAATTTTAAAAAACTCTGAGATTAAAAACCGGTTATTCTTAACTTTTAATAATTGAATGTCAATGAATCAATACTTATTTTAAAAATACTTAATACTTATTTACTACGCTGACTTCATGGATTCTCTGGATTTAAAGCTGTATGCACATCATTAAAAATTAGAATTGCGAGAATTGGGATATTTTAATGATTTAGTAAAGAATTAAAAAAACCTCTATATAATTTAATAAAAAAAAATCGTTTAAACAATTCAACAATTTAACAGAAATTAAAAATATTTAAACTATAGCAGTTGCTCAAAATGTCCGCCATTTTGTTCGATGCATTTACTTGCTCGTTTTAAAAGATTTCGAATCGATTTTCTAATTACCTTAATTTTTTTGGCAGCTTCTTGTCACCGTGACAGAATTAATCAAGATGATTTCAAAATTGCCGTAATTAAATTGTCTGCGCAAAAATTTGACATGCACATTTCAACGCAGTTGTCTATTCGCTTTTAAAATATGCAAACAAATTTTTAAAATTTCAATATACAGAATGTTGTTTCAAGGTCACAATTACTTTATATTTTTTATTGTTAATCCGGACTTGAATTTTTATTGTGATTACTAATTAGGTCGTTCCAATGTGGTAAATAAGTATTGATTATTATTAAAATGAGTATTTGTTGATTAAATTTAATAATTTATAACTAAAAGTTAATAATACATACCAGCTTTTTAACCTGGGAGCAGACGCGCCGTGAGAAAAAATCTCACATTTTATCCTTTTCCGTGATAACTTGATGAAAAATTTTTCAACATTGCTTTCCACTCGTAAATATCTCGAGGAAGATCCTAGTAATGCGTAAAAAAATTTTTTTTATTTTTTTTTTATTTTTTTTTTATTTTTTTTTCATTTTTTTTTGTGTAATTTATTTTTGGTGAGAACTGAATACCTAGTTTTAAAATTGTTAGAAATATATAGTTTTAACATAACAGGTAAATAAAATATCACAAAATAGAAATTTGATTTAAATTCATATTTAAAACTATATTGTGAGATTTTTTCTCTACGCGCGACTACTTACGTTGCAGAAGTGAGCGCGACTGTCAGAGTACTTAAAAAAACTCAATGTAATTTCAAAATTAAAGTCATAAAATTTTCTGGCTGAAAAATTGAAGGGAACCATTAAATTTGGTTTTTTGTGCTCTTTTCAAATATGCAAACAGATTTTTAAAATTTGAATATACAGGGTGTTGTTTTAAGGTCACAATTAATTTATAATTTTTTGTTAATCCGGACCTGGATTTTTCTTATGGTTAGTATGTCGGTCGTTTGGGTTTTGAATGAGACATAAACGTGTACCAAATATCAAAAAAATATACAAGGTTGTTCCAAAGTTATGGCTTAGGAAATAAAATGGGCAAAATCGATAAAACACCCTGTAACTCGGTTATAAAAGTCGGTAGGGCAAAAAATGTAGTGAAACTAGAACCTGCTCGGTGACCTCTATTCACCATTAAAGTATTTCCGTTTTCCAATGGAACACCATGTATAATATATATGTTTTCGGAAGATCAATTCCAATTTTGTATAGAAAACCAATTAGTATGGTATGACCCAAACCCAGACATTCAAAGTGAAAGTTATTCTCCAACACCAAATTTTTCTATATGGTCCACAAAATCTTCAGAAAAAAGTCACACCATTTTCAGCGTCGGGTTTGGGCGGAAGAGGGGGGAGAGAAATCGGTAAATTCATAGTTTTTTAGGTTTTTCGTCAATATTTCTAAAACTATGTGGTTTAGGATGACCAAACTTTTTATACAAAAATGTTCTACATTAAATTTGAAATAAAAAAAGGCCCTATGCATAATCCTTCTAAAATGAACGGTTCCAAAGTTACGGAGGCAGTAAAGTTCCAAAAATAAGGCCTAACCCAAACATCTTAAGTAAAAAGTTTTCCTCCAACACCAAATTGTTATACATGGTCCACATATTGTTTAGTAAAATGTTACACCAATTTGAGCGTCCGATTGGGGGGTATGGGGGAGATATCGGTAATTTATTAGTTTTTTTACGCTTTTCGTCAATATTTTTAAAACTATGCTTTAGGGTAAACAACATTCTATACAAAAATGTTCTACATAAACTTTAAAACAAAAAGGTCGTATACATAATTGTTATAAAATCAACAGTTCCAGAATTATGGAGGGTGAAAAGTGGAGGTTTTCGATACGTTTTAAATTTTTTGGGCAATTTATAATGTTATTACTGATGAAAGATGAAAGAAATGATTTTTAACAGGATTGTGTTTTGTAATAATCGCCATTTCAGTGGCCGATGGTATGTTAGTGATAAGCCCTTAAAGAAACGTCAACTTCACCACCCAAAATCATCATCAATTGCCCAAAATATATAAAAAGTATCGAAAGCCTCCAATTTTACCCTCCGTAACTCTGGAACCGTTGATTTTAGAACAATTATGTATAGGACCTTTTTTGTTTTGAATTTTATGTAGAACATTTTTGTATAAAACATTGTTCACGCTAAAGCATATTTTTAGAAATATTGACGAAAAACCTAAAAAACTACTAATTTACCGACTTTTCCCCCATATCCCCCCAAACTGAACGCTCAAAATGGTGTAACTTTTTACTGAACAATATGTGGGCCATATAGAACAATTTGGTGTTGAAGGAAAACTTTTACTTTGGATGTCTGGGTTAGGATTTTTTTTTGGACCAAATATATTATACTACCTCCGTAACTTTGGAACCGTTCATTTTAGAAGGATTATGCATAGGGCATTTTTTATTTCAAATTTAATGTAGAACATTTTTGTATAAAAGGCTGTTCATGCTAAACCGCATAGTTTTAGAAATATTGGCGAAAACCGTAAAAAACTACGAATTTACCGACTTCTCCCCTCTCTCCCCCCAAACCCGACGCTCAAAATGGTGTGACTTTTGTCTGAACATTATGTGGACCATGTAGAACAATTTGGTGTTGGTTGGAGGATGTCGGTTGGAGGTTTCACTTTGGATGTCTGGGTTATGCCACCTTTGGATCAATTGTATCATACTAATACATGTTCCAGATTGAATTCACTGTATTTATTTTGTCCGTGTTCTTTGTTTTGACTAATTTTACAAGTTTTTCGTATTTTTGGCTTAAAAAATAATAAAATACTATGCTGTAATACTTAAGATACTAATTATACGGCAAGAGTAAGATGAAGAGATATTTATTCCAGGAAGTATCAGAGTTTAATTTTATAAATGTTTTAATTTCCTGAAAAGATATTTTTAAAAGCTCCAATTCCTTATTCGTAAATTAAAAAAGGGGCTCAGATGTAAAACGTTTTTCGGTAAGAAAGTGATTACTTAAGAATATGCTTTTAATTGCGAGATAATCTCTTTAATTATTGAAATTGTTGGTAGATCAGTTAAACTCAGGTCTTATTTCAAACGAAAGATGAAAGATGTAATCCAGGTACGGTTCGTAAACTTTCCAACTTTTATAATCTACTAAGGGATACTAAGGATTTCAAATATAAATAGGTATGTTCTTTTTTTCAATTTCAGGTAACTTTTTTTCAATTGGCTTAATTGTGTTTATATTATCATATCGGGCCCCGCATACATGTTTTTTTTTTCATTTTCATCCCAATACTGAATGTCCATAAAAGGTTATGAAACTGCGAAAGATCTAATTTATTATAGTTGTTCCATTTTATCTTTGTCCATGCATCAAGATTCGTTTTCAATCAAGTTAAATCCAAACATGAAATAAAACGTACGTAGATGTGTAGTATTATTGATACTGTAACGATAAAACAATTCGTTCACACGAAATTTATTTATATCAGTTTACAGATAGAATTTAACTTAATAACTAACTGCTCCTAAACATTCGCGTCCTTATATATTGAATACAAAAAGAGCAGACATATTCTTGAACGTTCTAGAAAAACAGAACCGCCCATATTTAGTAATCCGTGGCCTTGACGGCCGAATATTCTCGAGAAAACCTTTCCTCGCTGTGTCATTCTTTCCGATGTTTCTGTAGTGACTGACTGTCGAGACCGAACCTGTTACTTGCGGTCGGTAATTCGTCACACTGCTCCCTTCTTAAGATCTCAGCGTCCCGATCAGCAACTCTAGATGAAGGCCCAGGATGGCGGAATCTATAAGATTCTCCAGCTCTGCATACACCCCTCAAGAAGAAGTAACAGTCTACTGTCTTTGAAGGGTACATTCTTAGGTTAATGCAACATACAGTAATTCGTACGCCGGTTTCTCAGAAGATCATTTCAAGCACGCTTCTCATAATCTTCCGATCCAGATTTTCTACTGTGTGGTCTATTTTTGGTAAAACCAAATCTTCATACAGGGGAGTTGGTTACGGTGGGTCCGAAAAAAAATCTATCGTTACAAAAACTCGAAATTGTCAGATTAAGATAAGGTAAGTTAGGTACATGCAAAACAGTGTATACGTAAAAAATCTGACGATTTGAGCGGGGCGTAAGGAAATGGGTGAGTCACAAAATTTCACATGAAAAAAGCAAATATTTTGAAAAAGAAACGTCAGATCGAAAAACTAAAAAATACGTTTTCAATATTACAGGTCTCCAGGTCTCAAACGATACAGATCTACAAGCAGTCTCCGTTGAAATAGAAGATTGGATCGGAACAATTTCGATAGCTGCTGTATACTGCCCACCAAATAACAGAGCTAACAAAAATTCTTTAACTAATCCCTTTAACCAACTTGGTAACCGTTTCCTGACAGGTGGAGACTATAACGCCAAACATACTAGTTGGGGTTCAAGACTGTGCGCTCCTGGAAGAGGCAGGGTACTACATCAAATCATATCAGAACAAAACTTGGACCATTTGTTTACGTATCAGCCTACCTACTGGCCATTTGACTAGCAGAAAGTTCCTGACTGTCTAGATTTCTTTGTTACCAAAGGCTTCTGTAGTAGCAACTGTACATTCAGGAATTAAGGAAAAAGAGCCTCTGCCCAAGTTGCACAATTACAAAACCAACTGGCAAGCTTTCAGGGAAATAGATAAAGAAGCAAATATTGAACTAAACGTATCACTAAAATCACCAGAAGAACTAGAAGGGGAAATCCAAAATTACACAACAACGATTCAAGAAGCTGCATGGAAATCAACACCTCCACCAACACAAGCAAAACAAAAAATTAACTGTCCAATAAATGTAAGAGTAGAAATCATTGAAAAAAGGTATCTGAGCAAAACTTGAAAGCAAACTAGACATCCAGATGATAAGTTAAGGCTCAATAGAGCAGCAAGAAAATTAAAGGAACTACTAAAACAACTAAAAAATAACAGCATTCAAAAATACCTAAAAAATTTACGCTGTCAGATGCCAGCGATTATGCGCTATGGAAGGCTACAAAAAAATTAAAACAGCAACTTCGTCATATCCCACCAATTAGAAAATCCAAAGGAACACGGGCCAGAACAAACAGTGAAAAGGCAGAAATTTTCGGCGAATACTTAGAAGAAGTTTTCAAACCTATACCAGCTGCTGCAGCAAATAACGATCAAGGAATCTACAATTTTCTACAGAGCCAAACCCCGAAGGAGAAAACACACTACACGAATCACCCAAAGAAGTTCAAAACATAATCAACAATAATCTAACAAAAAAGAAAGCACCTGGCTACGATTTAGTCACAGGTGAAGTAATTAAAAATCTACCTACCAAAGAAATTAAAATGCTAACTCAGTTGTGTAATGCAGTTTTAAGGCTAAAACACATCCGAATCTAATGGAAAATTGCGAAAATTATCCTTATACAAAAATCAGGAAAACCTCCCTCCAAATGACCCCACTTCATATCTACCAATTAGTTTAATGCCAGTAATGTCTAAGATCATGAAAAAAATAATAGAAAGAATACTTCTCTATTAACAGACAGAAACATGATACCCGACCATCAATTTGGCTTTAGGAAAAACATGGTACCGTCGAACAAGTTCAAAGAGTAGTCAACGTTGTAAATAGAACATTTGAAGAAAAAAGTTACTGTTTGGCAGATTGGTATCAAGGACTGTTGTATAAACTGAAAAAGAACTTACCAGAGGAGCTATATACACTCCCTCAGTCGTATTTATCAGAAAAATACTTTCGAGTGAAGTTTGAGTCAGTCTATACAAAACTATATCCCATCAGATCAGGGGTACCGCAAGGAAGTGTTCTGGGACCACAACTGTATCTGGTTTACACAGCCGACTTACACACAAATCGTGATACAATGACCACCACCTTTGCAGACGATACTCCAATCCTAGCAGTACACAAAAATCCCGTCGAAGCTGCTGCAAAACTCCAGAGAGTACTAAATCAAATAAATACATGGGCACAAATATCTGGGCATGCACTTGGACAGGCGATTAACCTGGAGGACCCATATATGGAACAAGCCGAAACAACTGTGCATAAAATTTAGTAAGCATTATTGGCTTCTAGGGCGTGAGTCTAAGCTCACAAGAAATAAACTGCTAGTCTACAACACAATATTCAAATCAGTCTGGACATATGGTCTGCAGCACTGGGGAACAGCATCCAAGTCAAATGTATTCATAATCGAAAGATTCCAGTCCAAGGTGTTACGTTCAATCATCGATGCTCCGTGGTTTGTTACTAACAAGGATATTTACAATAATCTGGAGATGAAAACCGTCAGTTAAGTGATAGTGGAGTTAAGTGCAAAATACATCGTACGTCTTGAAAGCCACGCGAATGTACTTGCAATTAATTTGTTAGACAACAGTTATGAAACCAAACGGTTAAAGAGACAGACACCATTAGATTTACCGCACAGACATTAATATTGTTACTGTAGCTATAAGTTAATGTGTGTACATACAGTAATTTAATATTATCTCTATAGAGATGTGCGGCGCTGGTCACAATCTCTTCATGTCGTTTCTTCATAGATAAAATGTGCCTATTGTTTGCCGTACAGATTGACTAAAAAACATTAAATTTTTTTTTAAACATCTATCAAATGAAACCAAACACGACTCCCCACGAAGAGGGTGGTGTAAATTTTAAATTAGAATCCCATGATATTTTGCGAAATGAACAACAGATCGGGAAACTGCAAAATACACGTTTCAGTATTTTTGAAAAATGTATCGAATGACACCAAACACGACCCCATTCGGGGGTGGGGGTTACTTTAAAATCTTAAATAGGAGTCCCAATTTTTTTTTGCAGAGACATCTTTTCGAATTATGGATACATGGTGCTATAATCGGAAAAACAATTGTTGGAAATTGAGAATTAAATTAAAAAATGTAAGTCCCCACTTAAAAGGAAAACTTTACTTAACTTTTTTTGGCTTTAGGACCTAATCTTGACCTTCTTCTACCCCAGTAGGTCCACATAACGCTCGAGTAACTGCAAGTTTAGCATACTTTCCTCCCCTACTATTACTAAATTACAAAAGCTTTTTTTTGGACCAAAAGTTTCTGATATTAGACACGTTTTACAGTGGATTTAGTGAATTAATTTCATCGACTTAAACTAAGGACTACACTACTTTCGATCTAATTAACCTGCCAATATGTTCCAATATTCATGCCTCACCCTGTGTTACGCTTTACGATTTAATGCTTTCTGCGAAAATAAAAAAATATACCTACCTACTCTATATCACAAAAATGAAAGAAAACAGTCTTTCAATAAACAAATATTTGCTAAATCTGAACTCATTGGAAACAAAATAAGGAAATCTAAGATCTGACATCCACAAAACCCTTCCGCATATTCTATAAATATAGAACCGTCACGGTCGGAACATCACAGGAGAAAGTAATCAGATAAGCCCTGAAACAATATAGATCGCAAGGCAATAAACAAAGTTGTCGATGTCAATTGGGCCGTGTCCCTTTCCTTTACTCCCTTTGTACTATATTGATAAATCCGGACTGAGAGGCTGCTTTGCAGGAACGGTTTTGGGTAAACAGTTGTAATATTATTCAATGTAATACGTATCCTGGAAAAGGTGTTTGAAGACTGTTAAAGATATTTCTTGTTTAAATTTTTGTAGACCTAGGATTTATCTAACAATAAAACGCTGACAACTTTTAGGCCTGCATCCCGCGTACCAAAAAAATGTTTATTAATAACAAGCTGAAAACTTGTTAATAGCTTAACGGTGTCTAGTCGGACAAATTTTGCTGTATGAGAACACTGGAACAGGGGAAGTTTTAATTGTGGAACATGATTTTAGTTGTGGAACTTGTCATCCTGACAAGTTTATGATTGTGAAAACTAACAGTAGTACATTCTTTCACGGTTTTTGCTGTAAATTTAAAAAAACTACTTGGAGTGGCATGAAATTGGGCTTACACGCATAGCTTACATGTCAAAGAAAAAAAGTGATATTGTGCCGATCTGTGCTTTTGCCGTGGGCGTGTATTTCACCCCTTCTCGGGGGTGAAAAAACATACGCCCAAAATAAGTCCGGAAATGGATAAACTGACTAATTTTAAGCAACTTTTGGTCTATAGAGTTTTTCATTAAGTCATTACTTTTCGAGTTATTTGTGAGTGAATATGATCAGTTTTTAACAAAATAACCACGTTTTTAGACGGTTTTTCGCAAATAGCTAAAAAAGTAAGTATTTTGTCGAAAAAAAATTCTCAACAAAAATATAGCCTGTAAAAATGATGTATGCAAGAGGTCTCTAGAACTGGCAGAAGCAGAGTTATAGCTAATGAAAAATATGTTCATATTCGCCAAATTTCAGATAAAATATATTAACTTGAAATATTCAAAGTATAAAGCCCTTTTTGGAGAAAACTCATTACAACTTTTTTAAAGTGTTTACAAGAATCTTTATTTATGCTTTTATAAAAAAATTTCTAGCATCAAATATAAGCACATTAGGCTCAAACTAAAGTTGTTCCCTTTTGCTTTGGCAAAAAAAAATCGGGAAAATAACCACCTAATTAGCAACTAAAATGAAGTTAATCGTTATCGCTTCACAAGTTGCGTTAGTTATGTTGTGTTAATATGATATATAAGTTTCATCCATTCACAGTGCTTATTTAAAAAAAATTGGTTTTAAAATAGAATTTTAAATTTTGAAAAAATCGTTTTTTTCAAAATTACTTAAAAATTATTTGAAATACCAAAAATCTTAAATAGAAAAAAAGTCGCAATTTCTTTTCTAAATATTTTGTATGTTTTTGTTTTTCTGTAAGACAAAAATTGGCTTAAGATATGGCTGTTCAAAATGGTAAGTACACTCGTGTTTAGTGACTCCTTCAAGACCTTTCATCTACAGCCTTTTTAAAAATAAGGACTTCAAACTGAAGAAACTTACAGATCATATAAACCATATATACGCGAGTAACTCAACTTGTAAAGTGGTAACGATTTAGTTCATTTGAGATGATATGAGGGGGTGATTTTTCCGATTTTTTACCAAAAAAAAAGACTTTATTTTGAGCGTAATTTGTTTACTTTTGACGCTAGAAATTTTGTTCATAAAACATAAAGCTTTTCTTAAACACTTTAAAAAATTTGTCAGGAGTTTTTCCCAAGAAGTGCTTCATTTCATTTAATTTTTTGATTATTTCACGTTAAAATATTCGATTTGGAATTTGACGAATATGAACCTTTTTTTCATTAGCTATGTCTTTGCTTCTACTACGTCTAGAGACCTAATATACAACATTTTTGTCACCTTCTTACAAGCTATATTTTTGTTAAGAATGCTTTTTTCGGCAAAATATTTACTTTTTGAGTTATTTGCAAAAAACCGTTTAAAAACGTGATTATTTTTTTGAAAAATGAACATATTCACTAGCAAATAACCCAAAAAGTAATGACTTGATGAAAAAACTCTATAGAACAAAAGTTGCTTAAAATTAGTCAGTTTATCCATTTTAGGACTTATTTTGGAAGTATATTTTTTCAACACGAGAAGGGGTGAAACCCATCCTCAGGGCAAAAGCACACATCGACACAATATCATTCTTTTCTTCGACTTGTTAGCTACATGTGTGCCAAATTTCATGTCAATCCAAGTGGTTCTTTAAAATTTAGAGGTTTTGCACTATTTTGCCGTTAAAGAACGTACTACAGGTAATATGTGAAAAAATGTTTGTCCGATAAATATATTGGGCATTTTAGTAAGTGACACGTAGAACATGTCAAATGACAGGAATTATGTTTTGTATCACCAATGTATGTATTACCAATTATGTTGGTGATAAACAGCAGTCTGATTTTTACATGAGAGTTTAATGAAGAGGTAACAAATCAGTTGAAAATTTTGTCTGACAAAATACATGGGACGTTTTCGCAGTCTGACGTTCGAAACTTGTAACCTGTTCCACAACTAAAACTTCTCTTGTTCCAGTGTTCCCGTACATCAAAGTGTGTCCGACTAGACATCCTTAAGCTATTAACAAATTTTCAGCTTGCTATTAATAAACTTCTTTTTGGTACGCGGGATCCAGGCCTATTTTATTTTCAACACTTTCACAAAATTTATTATAAGTTAACTAGTTCATTGAATTACGGTTTTTGCTCCAAATTTTAAAGAACCCCTTGGATTGGGGGTGACTTTCACCCCTTCTCGGGGGTGAAAAAATATACGTTCAAAATAAGTTCGGAAATGGATAAACTGACTAATTCTAAGCAACTTTTGTTCTATAGCATTTTTTCACTAAGTTAATAAGTTTCGACTTATTTGCTAGTAAATATGTGATCATTTTTCAACAAAAAAAAAACACGCCTTTAGACGGTTTTTTTCAAATAACTCAAAAAGTAAGTACTTTTTCGAGAAAAAAAATTTTTAGAAAAAATATAGCTTATAATAAAGTAAACAACAATGATGTATGCATGAACTCTCTAGACCAAGTATAAGCAAAGTTGCAGCTAATGCAACTAGGTTCATATCCGTCAAATTTCAAAGCGAATATTTCAACGTGAAATAACCAAAAAAGGATGCAGTTTTGGGGAAAACTTCTTACAACTTTTTTAAAGTGTTTAAAAAACTTTATTTTGTTTTTTAACAAAGTTTTTACCAAAAATAAGTAAGTTACCCTAAAATTAAAGGAAATCTATTTCCCAGGAGGATTCTATTTTTCCCATAACCCTTGAAAATGAGCTTGAGGACTGACCTATTATAGTCTTCCAGCTTAAAATATGTGGTTTCTATAAAGCAATTTAATTGTTTTAAATTCAAAACAAAATCTATGATTTACGTCCTTTTTCGGCACAAAAACTAAGAAGAAAGAAATTGTCCTGTTGTATGTGAAGAAGGAGAAATAGCTCCCTTCTTAAATCATTTTTTTTTAAAGTCATACGACCAGTTTGGGTCTATGATAAATTTTGGTGCTCTCTCTTCAGAGGGCGTTGTTTTAAATAAAATATTAAAACCTTAGACCCAACTTAAAACTTTCTTATCTGAAGTAATCTCTTTCCAGATTTTAATACAGTTAGCCATATTACCCTATTAATTTTTTATTTACCTTTAGTATGACATCCTGGTTGTTCTCATTTGGTTTTGGTATTGCTGTCTGTTCGATTGTTTGTATCTCGATGCTAGTAGAGGGTGATTTCAGTATTGACTTTGTCCAAATATTGGTCTGCTCAGGGTTGGATTGAAGTTTAAATGCTGCTGATTAATGTTGCTAGATTCTGAAAGAACTCTTGATGGATGCTGAGTGGAAACAGCAGCTTGGCTTTGTGGTAAAGTCTTTGGATAAACAGTGGCTTCTTGTGGATTCATAATAGAGATGACTTAATAAAGCTGATTTTGTATCTTTGTTTAATATTTTTGACAAAACCAAACAAAAATTTATTGTAGGTACACTTACGAATTTTGTAATATCAAGGTAGATGATAAAAATCTAGGTAGAATGTGCAAAAATTAGTTAAATATATTCTAATCTATTCTAAACTTCTGGGCTACTATAAGTAACTCTGCGAAATAGGAGAGATTTTCTGGGGTACTAAAAAGTACCTTCTTCCAGTTTTATTGTTTGAGGACAAACCAAACAAAAATTTAGTGTAAGCAGTAAACTTACTATCCTCTTAATATGAAATCAAGGCAAAATGTGCACAAAGTAGTTAAATAAATACATTCTATTGTATTCTAAACTTCTGGGCTACATTAAAGTACCTCGGAGAAATAGAAGCAGATAATCATAAAGATTGTCTGGGCTACTAAAAAGTACCCTCTGCTGTAGTTTTATTGTTTGGATACAAACCAAACAAAAAACTTTGTGTAATTAAACTTGCTTGTAATCTTAAATCGAAGTAGAATTTACAAAAGTAGTAAAATAAATATAATTCTATAGTATTCTAAACTGCTGGGCTACTGTAAAGTACCTCTGAGAAATAGAAGCAGATCAAATGATCATAAGGATTGTCTAGGCTACTAAAAATACCTCTACTCTAGTTTTATTGTTTGAACACAAAACCAAACAAATAATTTAGTGCAAGTAAACTTGCCTGTAACCTGAAATCGAAGTAAAATTTACAAAAGCAGTTAAATTAATATATTTTGTTCTATTCTAAACTTCTGGACTACTGTAGAGTACCTCTGAAAAATAGAAGCAGGTCAAAGAATCCTAAAGATTTTTTGGGCTACTTAAAAGCACCCCCTGCTCTAATTTTATTGTTAAACCCTTTATTTTATTCTATTTTAAATTTTTGGGCTACTGTAGAGAACCTCTGAAAAAAAGAAGCAGGTCAAATAATGATAAAGACTTTTTGGGCTACTGAAAAGCATATCCTGCTCTAATTTTATTGTTAATACCCTAATAATTTAGTCTGTATTACTTTGGGCTACTTTAAGGTACCCTTATTGACACAAACAATACAAATTTTTGCATAATGTCATGTCTGTCGGACATTTTGCTACAAAATAAACATTAATAGGAAAACCAGTGCAGTGTGGCAACATTGCGCCTGTTACATCTCTGTTGTGTTTTGAGTATTTCGAAAATAGGGAAGGTGGCGACATGTAGTAACTATGACAACAGAGAAATGTATTGATAACAACAAAAAAAAGGACTCCAAGTTTGAATTTGATTAAAATTGTCATTTCGTAAATACTACATATTTATAGTTCGATCTATTCACACATAATTTAATTTATCTAACACAAAATAATTCAAAAATATCTTATTAATACCTTGGTCTTTTTGGATGAAACCCAAAAATATCATATAAATACCTTAACTTTACCAGTTTAGAAATATGTTTTATTGTCATGAAAAATTTAACAATTTTATAGACAAAGCTTACAAGAATCATAAATAAGAACAATAACAAATAACAAATACAATTTACTAAAATGATATAAATCGTCTATATAAATAAAAATAATGAAGAGAAACAAAGAAAACAGTAACAGTCTATTGCAAAATTAAAAAAAAATTTGCAAATTGCATATTCTACCTTAAGAAATTTAATAAGTTAAGTTAAGCTGCTGCATATGACACACAAATATAAATTAAGATTATACTTATAAATAAGAATACTGTACCTTCGTAGTTATTGGTTAAGAAACTCTGCTGTGGAATAATATGGTCTTTCAGATAAATAGGCTATAGTCATTTTACGGAACTTGGGGAAAGATGTTGCAGATTTAAGTTGTAGAGGGAGATGGTTGTAAAGTTTTTTTGCAGAATATAATATAGATTTCTTTACTAACTCACTGGACGGGATCGGTAAATAGATGTCAAAGGTAGAATTTCTGGTGGAATAGTCATGTCTAGGTCTTGCTGGAAAGACATGTAGATGTTTATGAATTAAGCAAACAGTTTCTAAACTATATAAAGAAGGTAGTGTTAGAATCCTGTGATCTTTGAAGTAGCTTCTGCAATGTGTTGTTCTTCTGAGGTTAAACAGATATCTTATTGCTCTTTTTTGTAATTTAAAAATAACATCAGTTTGGGCAGCCATACCAGAACCCCAAAAAGGGAGACCATATCGAAGATGTGACTAGAACAAAGAAAAATATGTTATTTTGGAAGAGGCTAAATTCATTTCCTTCGAAACAGATCTTATTGCAAAGCAAGCTGAGGATAGTTTCTTGCTTAACACATCAATACGAAGGGACCATTTCAGATTGCTATCTAAAAAAATACCAAGAAACTTTACAGAATCAACAATACTGATCTGGCTGTTATGAAGGGGTAAGGGTTGAAGAGCTCCTTTATAGGACAATGCTACTGTTTTATCTACGTTAAAAGAGAGTAAATTTGAATCGGACCAAGATTTTATTGTAAGTAGATCAGAAGTTATAGTAGCATGAAGAGTTATAGCGATATTTGAGTTGCTCCAAGTGATACTGGTATCATCAGCAAAAAGAAAAACTTTTCCATCGATTTTTAAGCTAGTGATGTCATTAATAAAGATAAGGAAAAGTAGAGGACCCAATACTGAACCTTGTGGTACCCCACATACAACATTTTTGAGACTAGTGTCTGTATCATTTGATCTAACCAGTTGTTTCCTATTATCCAAGTACGATTGATACCAGTTCGAAGAAATATCTCGAATTCCGTAGAAATTTAGTTTTTTTATCAAAATGTCGTGATTCACACAATCAAAAGCTTTGGCATAATCACAAAAAACAGTGGCAGTGTGCAGATTATTGTTTAATGCTTGATAAACCTCATATAGTACAGAAAACATGGCATCTGTGGTACATTTATTATTTAAAAAGCCGAACTGATTTTGTGATAAAATATTGTTATCAACGAGAAAGGACATAAGTCGGGCTTTTATGAGTCTCTCAATAATTTTGGAGAGTACCGGTAGTAATGCAATAGGTCTATAATTGCAGGCATTTGATTTTTCACCACCCTTATGAAGAGGAATAATGATGGCCGTCTTTGGGCACTCTGGAAATTTACCTTTCTCAAAAGAATCATTAATTAGAGAGATAAGGACTCCCAACACACTGTCTGGAAGATTTGAGAAAATTTTTATGGATAGTCCATCGGTACTACAGGAAGATTTGCTTTTGATATTATTGATTGTCTGAATCAGTTCAGATCTATCAACCGGTCTTATAAAGAATGAATTCGAGACCTTTCCTGAATTAGGGAGATAGGAAATGGGATCTTGTTGTCACACAATAGTGCAACTGCAAATGTTTCTGTTGCAACTTTTCATAGTTCCGTCTCTTTCGGGATACATAATTATTCTCTGATGACTTTTTTTGTTATATTAAACACTTTTTAATTTTTATAAAACTATTTGGAAAACCCTTGTGATCAGTCACGCACAGAAAAAAACAGTGATGCGCGGACGTCAAGAAGCTTGGTAATCTTCTTTTTCTTCTTCTGCTTCTTTAAACTGTGATCAGCAGCCCGAAAATACCACTACCATAAGTACAAATATTCGAAATGCAATGTGAAGGACAATTAGTAGTTTTGCAAAGTTTTAAAGTTTGACTGTTTAGTACAATTTAATCATACGGCTTTTAGATATGCTATAGTTTAATTCAATTACAATAATATATTTAAAATACAAGCATCTAAGATACATTTTGATATTCAAGTGGAATTAGGTCGCGTAGCTTCGTCAAAAATAGCAGACTACCGAGAGGCGAGGCGAAAGTGACGAATGCCAGCGAAGCTCGCGCACCCACAAATAGAGATACATGTGGGAAGACCTCTACAATGGAGTATTTGTCTTCTCCATTACAACGAACTGCCATTCCGCCACCTTTTCCAACACTTAGATGGAAATACAACAGGCACTATAGGATATCCGGACCGATTGGAAAGGCCCTACCTGATTGTGAAAGACTACCGGTTGTTGTTGATTTTAATCGTTGGCATCGCTGAGCGGTGCAATAATGTGGTTCTAATATAGCCGTCTCTGGAACTGTGTCCACGCACTTTACTTGAAGCTACGGTCACTTGTTTACCGCATCTTTCAACTGCCTGTGTATGGCATGGCAAAGTATCTATACTCATAACAGGCTTGAATTCATTGCTCACATACTGTTTTATCTCTTCATTAGTCAATGTTCTTAGCAGTAGAGGGGAGTCAGTGTACTGGTGTTCCATTTATTAACTTAGAATACTATTTAGCATCAAAGGTAAAATTTGGTGGTTTAAAGGTTCTGATAGAGTCACTTTCAGATATTGCTTGCTTTTCCTTCATGATACGCCTAAAGCACAGCTCTCGGATATGGTTTCTGTCATTAGTTACCATAGCCAAAAGTTAATTTTCGGGATCGGCAAAGTAAGCATTCCGTTGTAAAACGGGATCAACAACTTGAAGAAGCTCTTCTGGTAAGTAACTTGAATATTCAATGATTTTGTAATTAGGTCTAGGCCCATCTGTGAGTTTGTGGTTTATTTTTGTGGCAAACCACATAGGCATATTATAACATTTGAGAATGAATGTGATAATCTCTCTCAGATTTTCAGAAATTTTATGACACACTGATGTATAAACGCAAAATCCGGTTTGCAGTAGTAAGCCATCTTGAATGTGACGTTGGGATAGGATCACGTACCCACTACAAAGTTTTCTGAACAATGTCCTGACTGGATGACTTCTGATATCTCAAGCAAGTACAATTATTGGTACTTGCTAAGAATACGCTTGTCAACTTTTGGAATCTCACAATCAATAGGATTAAAATCAATAAGTCTTCTTTCACAATCAGGTAGGGCCTTTCCAATTGGTCCGGAATATCCTATTGGGCCTGTTGTATTTTCATCTAATTGTTGGAAAAGGTGGTGGAATGTCAGTTCGTTGTAATGGAGAAGACAAATACTCCATTGTAGAGGTATTCCCACATGTATCTTTATTTGTGGCAGCGCGCGCTTCGCTGGCATTCGTCACTTTTGCCTCGTCTCTCGGTAATCTGCTGTTTTTGACGAAGCTGCGCGACCGAATTCCACTTGAATAACAAAATTTATCTTATATGCTTGGATTTTAAATATAATATTATAATTAAATTAAACTATACCATCTCTAAAAGACGCATGATTAAACTGTACCAAACAGTCAAACTTTGAAATTTTGCAAAAACCACTAATTTTACTCATTTTGTATTATGTTGCGCGACCGGAAGATATGAAACAAATGTATAATAAGTGCATTTATATTGATTTTACGTACTTTTAGTAGTTATTTTATGGTATAGGAACGCAATTAAAACCATCTGGCATGTTAAAAAAATATATGAAAAATTAAGGTTTTTCACAATTTTTGGTAACTTCGATGGCATTGCGCGACCGGAAGACAAATTAAAAAAATAATAATTAGTGCTTTTTTCAAGTCTATAGCAATGGCAACTTTTGCGCACTATAGCGATCTGAAATAAAAAAAGTTTTTTTCGAACCACCCTAATGTTTATTCCTCTATTTTCCCACTTTAGCATTTTAAAGGTGTATTCGAGGACCGTTATAAATAATTTAGTTGAGAGAGTGTGGCGCTGTGTCACACCTCGCTTGATATGAATTTCTCTGTTGGTATCATGTAGTTTTACACGGATTGTGGCGTTTTGGTATAATATTTGTACTAACCTTGTAAACCGGTAGTCTATTCTATTATTGTTCAGAGCAGTTATAATGCTGTCTAATTCCACAGTGTCGAAGGCCTTCTGAAAGTCTAAGAAGATAAGTACCAGTGATCTGTTATATTATATCGATTTTTCTATTAATGTTTTTACTGTTTGTAGGTGATCGTTTGTTCCTAATTTTGAGCGGAAGCCAGCTTGCTCTCAGGGCTGGTAGAAATCCAACTTTTTTTTTCTAGTCTTGTCGTAATTATTCAAGTAAACATTTTATACATGTGGTTCAATAAGCTGATTTGTTCTATAGTTTTCTAAGTGTTCCGTGTCTCTTTTCTTGTATAGTAAAATTGTTACTGCATTGTTCCATGTTTCCGGTACACAACAATATGTTAGACAAAGGTTAAACAAAATTTTTATTTGGTTGAGAAGGGCACGTCCGCCCATCTTTATAGCTTCTATAACGACTCCATCTTCTTCTGGCGCTTTGTTGTTTTTGATCTTTTTCATTACGTCCTGGATTTCGCTTAGTGTGGTCTCTGGCATTAGCTCTGAACTCTGGTTGAAAATTTTGCGTGATGCGGCGACTTCCAAGTTGGTTTTATCTTCTCTTTGACATGTGTATAGTTCTTGACAGAAGTCTTGAGCTATGTGTAGTAGTTCTCTATTGGATGTGGGGACTCCTTCTTTGTTTGTGGGCTTTCGTTTTACAAAGATTAGGATTCCTTACGTTAAAATAAGCAATTTTATTCGAGGTATTTTTTAGAATTATAGATAGATGGCGCTGTAATCGGAAAAAATGATTGTTGGAAATAAAAAATTAAATTAAAAAATAAAAAGTCCCCTCCAAAATGGAAAACTTAACTTAAATTTTTTCGTTTTAGGACCTAATCGTTACAACCTAATAGGCCCCCATAACGCTCGAATAACTTCAAATTTAGCATACTTGCCTCCCCTACTATAATGATTATAATCTAGGAATGCGTACGAAGAATCTGTTTTTCTATTACTGAAAGCCCTTTGTGTTCTTCTATAAGATTTTTAAAGGTTTTGTCAGTTTGACCTATATAAGTTTTTGGACGGTCACTACATGTCAGTTTGTATACACCACTCTGTAATTTCTTTTTCTTAATTACTTTAGTATTACTTCTTATTATTTTCTTAATTACTCTGTAATTTCTTCTTTTTAAGTTGTTGTTTGCTCTGAAAGCTGGTGTTATTCTTTTCTCTTTATGTATTTGGTTATTTTTGTTGTAATCTCTACTGTATATGTGTTAGAGCTAAAGGTAGGTACTGTGTTTTATCTGTGGTGATGGAAAATCTAATTTCACGGCCTTTTTATGCAGGTTTTGGATTAAAAGTTTTGTTAATTTTTTGTTCGTGTTGCTTGATGATGTTCATGTTCAATTCTATCTCGAAATTAATTTTTGATATGGAAATTTCTGTCAATCCATGTATCTATTAGTCTGGGCAGATTATCGGATTATATCATTTTTGGGAAAAGTTATTTACCAGCAATTTTATTGCTGGAATCAAATCTTAGGACTCTATATATTAATAGTATAGGCATAATCGGTTCGCTAAACTCAGACACAACTTGTTACTGATTTTAGAAGGTAATTTTTTTGTGTTTGGCCAATATTTTTTTCTTGTTTTTTTATCATAAATACTTTTAGATTTATTTAAGAAAAATGCACTTTTTTTAAATTATAATAATGTCATTTTCAATTTAATCAACTATTCCTTCTAAACTAAGCACTCCAAACTGGTCGAATCACATGGATCGTATCAATTATACCTAATTAAAGTTATTTTCAAGTGGGAAGCTATTTATTTCTATTAGGATTGTAACGACGAGTGTTTAATTTTTACATTTCAAAAAGAAAAAAGAAGAGAGCGACTTTGCAAGGCCACGACTTTTGTGAGTTCTTATGCCAAAAACTTTTGTCAGAGCTTATTTGAAATATTCAGGGTGTCCCGAAAAGATTGGTCATAAATTATACCACAGACTCTGAGGTCAAAAATAGATTGATTGAACCTCACTTACCCATATACAATAGTGCACACAAAAAAGTTACAGCCCTTTGAAGCTACAAAATGAAAAGAGATTTTTTTTTCATATATCGAAAACTCTCAAAGATTTTTTATTGAAAATGGACATGTGGCATTTTTATGGCGCAGCATCTTAAACAAAAATTAAACTGAAATTTGTGCAACCCAAAAAAATTTTATGGGGCTTTGTTCCCTTAAACCCCCCCAAACTTTTGTGTACGTTCCAATTGAATTATTATTGTGGCACCATTAGTTAAACATAATGTTTCTAAAACTTTTTTGCCTCCTAGTACTTTTTCAATAAGTCAGTGTTTATCGAGATATTTTGAATATTTTTCGAATCCACCACATATTTGTATATGGTACGGTTATAGAGACCTGTTAATAATCTGAAAATTTATTTATAATTTACATTTTTAGGTATATTTTGAAAAAAAAGCTACATCTCGGTAAAAGGTGACTTATAAAAAAAAGACTACGAGGCAAAAGTCTTAAAAACACTGTCTTTAACTAATGGTACCACAATAATAGTTTAATTGGAACGTACACCACACATTTGGGGGGTTTAAAGGAACAAAATCCCCATAAAATTTTTACGTAAATATATTGAAAAAGAAGCCGCATCTCCATAAAAACTGGCTTATCGAAAAAATAATAGGAGGTAAAAAAAGTTTTAAAAACGTTGTGTTTAACTAATCATACCACAATAATGAATTCATTGGAACGTACACAAAAGTTTGGGGGGGTTTAAGGGAACAAAATCCCCATAAATTTTTTATGGGGTAGACAAATTTCACTATAATTTTGTTTTCAATAAAAAATCTCTAATAGTTTTCGATATATTGAAAACAGTCGATTTTCATTTTGTAACTTCAAAGGGCTGTAACTTTTTTTATGAGCACATTTGTAGTAACGTAAGTTAGGTTTAATCGAACTATTTTTGACCCCAGAATGTGTGGTATAATTTATGACCAATCTTTTCGGGACACCCTGTATATTAATGGGCTTTAAAAGAGGTCTCTTAAGTTTTCCCAAAGAATTGCATCACATTCGAGTTATTTGAAATTGAAGGTTCTCCATTTCGAGGTTCTTCGAAAATAACCATTCTCTAAAGAGCAATAACTCAGTCGTTGTTGGGTATACCTAGGTCATTCTGACGCAAATCTCTTTGTTTTTTTATTAGTCACAATTTTGTTCTTGATGATTTTTTCTAAAAAATTAATTTTTTTAAAGTAATTCATGAAAAACGGTTATAAAACGAGAGTTTTTTCAATGAAAAATACATAGATTCAATCGAAAATAACTTGGAAAGTGTCAATTTTGCAAAAAAAATTATAGAATAAAATTTTCTCAGAATTTGTCACTCTATCGATTTCCATAGGTATTTTGAATAAAAAATTTTCATCCCCTAGATGGGGTTGTTTTCACTCCCACGGTAAAAGCGCACTTCGGCTTAAGGTAGATTTTAACAAAGGTTATAATTACTACCTAAATCCAAATTTTCAAGGAAATCGACCTTGGTTCCTCGAAATTCCACGGTTTAGAGTTTTTTACCGCTGGTGAGTGGTCTATGAAGTTTTATCCGGATTTAAGGAAGTTTTTATGGACAGCTTTATTTATGTATTTCCAAAAATATTTATATATTTTCAGAAATACCTATTACACCCTTAAGCCGCTGCTGGGGATATCTGTTCACAAAAGCAAAGCGATCTAGGTAGTAAAATTATTTGAAAAGGGACTCAAGACAGTTTGAAATGGGAAAAGTAGTGCTGTTCCGATAACACATATATGCTATAAAATGCGTCTGTATCAAATAGGAACAAAATGAATTTATACGAGGCAAATATATATGACCAAATTTAAATTTAATCAAATTTAAAAGTACGTAATGTAACATAATGCATATAGCTGAATTCATTACATTATGATACTATGAAACAATTAATTTGGTTACATTAGTTACTTTATTTTATTTAGAGTAGGCTATAGGATTGCAACGACAGGATTGACGGATTGTTGATAGACAGAATAACCAACGAGGAAGTACTAACAAGAATACAGAACAGCAGGGAGATACTGGATTCCATCAAAATAAGAAAACTTCAATACTCGGGTCACATAACACGTGGTGACAGATATGAACTGCTAAAATTAATTATGAAGGGAGAGAAAATAGGTAGGAGAAAAATGTCCTGGCTGAGAAATCTCAGAGAATGGTTTGGATGCAGCTCAACTGAACCCTTTCGGGCTATAGTGTCAAAAGTAAAAATAGCAATGATGATTGCCAACCTTCGTCGCGGAGATGGCAGGTAAAGAAGAATAGGATTGCAATAGAAATAGAATACAAAGGATACATGCAGAGATCTAAATACTTATTTGTAGATGACATAGTATTATTTGTCGAAACAACAGGTAAATTGAAGCACAATTTAGAAAAATGGAACTCAGCACCAAAAAGAATTCAACCTAAATGTAAATAAAGAAAAGGCAAAACAATAATAAAAATAATGAGGAGAAAATACACGAATGCCTAATCGAATTAGGGATAGATCAACAAAAAATAATGCAAACAAACATAATATACAAATACCTGGGAACAGTAATAAATAACAGATGAAGCATCGAGGACGATCTCAATAACCGACTAAAAGAGTAGAGAAAGGTACTTCCAAGTTCTAAACCGAGGATTTCTCTCTCTCTCTCTCCTATGGCGCTACAGCCCAAGTTGGGCCCTGGCCTCCCCCAGCACTCGCCTCCATGTATCTCTACCTCTAGCTGCTCTCCTCCAGTTGTCCACCCTCAATATATCTTTCGAATCGGTTATCACTCCGTCTATCCACCTCTTTCTTTGTCTTCCTACTGGCCGACGTCCCACTATGGTTACGCTAAGCGTTCTGCTAGGTGTTCTGTCGTTATCCATTCTTATAAGGTGACCTGCCCAGCACAATCTTCGTATTTTTGCAAAATTTTCTATAGAGGGTTTTCTGTAATATTGGTATAACTCGTGGTTGAACCTTATTCTCCATATACCGTTGTCGCAAATGGATCCCAGTGTCCTCCTTAATATCTTTCTTTCAAAAGTATTAATAAGGTTTATTGTCTTTTCAGTCATGATCCATGTTTCTACACCATATGTTGATATCTGTACACCCAAGTATGTGAGCTGTTCTACTACTTCTATATTAGCGTCGTCTATTGTTAAATTCTGCAAGTTTCGTTGGTTCTTTGCTTGTCTTAGGGCTTCAGTTTTATCTACATTGACGACTAGCCCTATTTCTTTCTCATTTTCTCCAAGCTCCACATATAGACCTGTGACGTCTCTTGCGGCTCTTCCCATCAAATTTACATAATCTACGTACATTGCAATCTGCTTAGACTTATTAAACAGTAAATTTTTTGGTCAAAAATGAATAACCATTTTCAATTTCGTTGCAACACGAAACTACAGCCGCATTATTATTCCAGTTCAATCAGAGAGTGCAGCAAGCACCTCTATCGGCGAAACTTATTAGTCTCTCATCAGGAGGCGCATATGCTGCTCTCTCTGACCCAACTAGGACAAACCCCGGCGGCGTGCAGTCACGGATTGCAACGAACGAAATGGAAGGGATGCCCTAGAGCAAACGGCTAGCAAAAAACTAAGTTTTCGATCTAATAGCACATAAAACAACATCCAAAAATGTTACTCTACATTCTACCAGATTAAAAAAAATGGGAAACTTCTCTGGTAACACCTCCGAGGCTTCTACAATTTGCAAGCCATAACGGATTGTTGAGACTAAGGAAGAAGACGGAATTTTACAATTTATAATTCACATCCCATCTGCTCAGCGCGGTAAAGTTCCAACGAGAATGGTTCCTTCATACTTTAATCAGAGTAAACATGTAAATCAAAAATAAATAACCATTCTCAATTGCGTTGCAACACGAAACTACGGCCGCATTATTATTCCTGTTCAATCAGAGAGTGCAGCAAGTACCTCTACCGGTTTCGAAAATTATTAGTCTCTCATCAGAAGTCACTTATGCTGCTTTTTTTTTACCCATCTAGGACAAACCTAGGCGTGCAGTCACGGATTGCAACGAACGAAACGGCAGGGATGCCCTAGCGGCAACTGCTAGCAAAAAAAAACCAAGTTTTCAATCTAATAGCACATAAAACAACATCCAAAAATGTTACACTACATCCTACCAGATTGAAAACAATGGGAACCTTCTCTGGTAACACCTCCGAGGCTTCTACAATTTGCAAGCCATAACGGATAATGAGACTAAGGAAGATGAGGGAATTTTACAATTTATAATTCACGTCCCATCTGCTCAGCGCTTTAAAGTTCCAACGAGAATGGTTCCCTTCGTACTCCAATCAGAGTAAACATGTAAATCAAAAATGAATAACCGTTTTCAATTTCGTTGCAACACGAAACTTTAGCGGCACTCTCTGATTTTACCGTCAAGCACCCCTACCGAAACAGCATTATTATTTCAGTTTACAACCGCATTATTATTCCAGTTCAATCACAGAGTGCAGCAAGCACCTCTACCAAAAGCGGTACTCTCTGCTTGCTGCACTCTCTGATTGAACTGGAATAATAATGCGGCTGTAGTTTCGTGTTACAACGAAATTAAAAATGGTTATTCAATTTTGATTTACATGTTTACTCTGATTGTAGTACGAAGGGAACCATTCTCGTTGGAACTTCACCGTGCTGAGCAGATAGGACGTGAATTATAAATTGTAAAATTCCCTCATCTTCCTTAGTCTTAGCATCCGTTATGGCTTGCAAATTGTAGAAGCCTCGGAGGTGTAACCAGAGAAGGTTCCCATTGTTTTCAATCTGGTAGGATGTAGAGTAATATTTTTGGATGTTTTTTTATGTGCTATTAGATTGAAACTTAGGTTTTTTTTTGAATTTTTTGGGTTTACGGACATTTTTCTTGTTAGCCCAGTCGGGATAGCATTTGACCTTGCATTAGGAGCTGCCCCAAATTTAATTTCTGAATTCCACTGTTGCGTTAGCCGCCATCTTGATTTTAAACGAGAACCGTTTTTGCTCAATATCTCCGCCATTTTCAATTTTTTGACAAAAAGTGTAGAAACTGGAATTGTTGAAAATGCAATTTTCTATAATTTCATTTATTATATTTTTTTTCGTGCGGTCGATATTTTCCGAGTTGTGAGGGGAAAATAGTGACAGTTGTAGCATAAAATTATTAAATTATTGAATTATCTCGTTTATTATTAGTTTTACAACAAATATACAAAAATGAAGATAATTAAATTTTGTACAATTTTGATGCCGTTCATTTTTTTTAATAAAATGAATATTTAAGGTTGTACGTATGTGGTAAAAGTGCGAGCGTAAGACCTGATTGATTTTGTAGCAATTGTTTTTGTTCAATATCTCCGCCATTTTCAACTTTTCGACAAAAAGTGTAAGAACTGAAATTGTTGCAATTATGATTTACTATAATTTTTCAAGAGAACCAGTGTCGGGTCTACAAAGGGGGAAATGGGAAAGTTCCCCCCAACAGGGTCCAAAATTTAAAAAAAAATTGTTGGAACATCACGATATATTAGCTGACATAAAACTTAAAATATCGACAGACAAATTCAACCAATAAAACCAGCTAGTTAATAAAATTAAGTGAACTTAATGTATATAATATCTTTTTATGTCTTTTATATACTTAGTTTGGTTGATGTTTCATTGGAAGTTTCAAAAATTGTATAAAATATAATTCTCTTTATTTTTGTTTATGTACAATTATGTCGTAAATTTAATAATAAATGAGACAATTCAATAATTATGCTTCCCCTCCGCTTCCATTATTCTCCCGCTTAACTTGGAGAATATTGATCGTATAAAAAAATTGTGCTAAAGGAATTGTAGGAAATTGCATTTCCAACAATTTTCTTTTCCACCATTTATGTCGAAAAGTTGAAAATGGCGGAGATATTAAGCAACAACAGCTCTCATTTAAAATCAATATGGCGGCTAATGCAACCGCGGAATTCAGTCGAGATTTTAAATTTACACTACTATTGATCTCTCCTAAAGGATATAATTATAAAATTTGGGGCAGCTCGGACACAAAATTCAATTCAATAATTATGCTCCCCCCACCACTTTTTACTATTTTCCCATGTAACTCGGAAAATATCAACCGCATGAAAAAAATTGTTAAAAAGAAGTTGTAGGAAATTATATTTTGAACAATTTTAGTTAAAAATGGCGTAGATATTGAACAAAAACAATTGCTATAAAATAATCCGGTCTTACGCTCGCGCCATTACCGCATACGTACTACCTTAAATATTAATTTTAGCAAAAAAATGAAAGAGATCAAAATTGTGTAGAATTTAATTCTCTTAATTTTTGTATGAGTACATATTTGTTGTAAAACTAATAATAAACGAGATAATTCAATAATTCAATAATTATGCTCCAACTGTCACTATTTTCCCCTCATAACTCGGAAAATATCGACCGCACGAAAAAAATTATAATAGGTAAAATTATAGAAAATCGTATTTTCAATAATTTCGGTTTCTACACTTTTTGTCAAAAAATTGAAAATGGCGGAAATATTGAGCAAAAACGGTTCTCGTTTAAAATCAAGATGGCGGCTAACGCAACAGTGGAATTCAGTCGAGATTTTAAATCTATACTAATATTGACCCTCCCTAAAGATTAGAAAAATAAAATTTGGGGCAGCTCTTAATGCAAGGTTAGGCCTGTTATTCGTCTAACCCGACTGGACTATTTGACATATTCCATAAATTAAGTATTTATATGGGAAATAAGCCATAACGTTAAAAAGGGAATCATTAAATCCTTATATGATAGAGCCAAAATTACTTGTTCTAACGAAAATTCCTTTTTAGCAGAAAAACAATTGTTAACATCTGTTTTATTAAAAAATGATTATCCTTTATCGTTTATAAATAAGGAATTGTCAAGATTGGATCGAATGGAACAGAACAACTTAGAACGGGATCCTACAACATTCACCAGAAATAATACGAGGAAAATATCAATACCATATATAAAAGGACTATCCGAGAAACTTACAACAATAGGAAATAAATTCAACATTTCAACAACATTCAGAACACCTAACAATGATCAAGAAAGAACAAAGAATTGCATTTATAAAATACCTTGTGAATGCGAACAATTTTATTTAGGTGAGACATCAAGACCATTAGACGTTAGAATAAGTGAACATCAATCTTATATTAAAAATAGAGAATTTGAGAGATCTCAAATATGTCAACACACATGGGATAATGAACATAAAGTTCAGTGGAGAGATTCAAGTATAGTCCTGAAAGAATCAGATAGTAAAAAGAGAAAAATCAAAGAAGCAGCTCTAATTATGCTAAATGAAACCAATTGTGTCGCAAATTCCTCGGTAGAATGCAGTAGGATGTGGTTACCCATACTCAAAGAGGAAGTCAATAGAAAGAAAATACCAAGATTAGTAAGTAAATAATATCGAGCTAGTACATATTTTATATTTTAGTATTACTTATATATCTAGTATTATTAATATTATTTATAATTTAAACATGTTACAAGTCAGAATTTGGTATTATTTTTTGAGAGTAAATTAATGTAAGACCAAATACTTACGATGTCGGGATAGTATCACAGGGTTTTTCCTGGTTTTCCCTTGTGATTTACTATGAAGTCTCTAACTCGAGAATTTTACTGTCGTTGCATTTGGTTGTCTTTTTAAAGACATATCACATGCTATAATTTTTTATGACGGATATTCTTGAGTTGGGGTTAATTTCATGTAATCGAATGAACTATCTTTCAGTAAGTCGTCCCAGGAACGCAACTCATAAATATTGGCAATATCATTTTAAAGTCTTCTACTTTAAAATGTATAATATATGTCTGAATTGCCAATATAAATGAGTGAGATTAAATAAATTATTAGAAGAATTTTTTTGCTTAGCAACAACACTTTTGTTTATTTTAGTAATATTTTGTATTTTGACAACGGCACCCGATTTGGGCGTCGAAACGTTAATAAAATTATTTTTTTCATTTTAATTGTGGCTTATTTCCCATATAAATACTTAATCATAAAAATGCCACAAGGAAATAGCTTCAGAACAACATATTCCATAAATATATTAAACAGAGTCGGTACCAGCCCATCTCCTTGTTTTAGCCCTTTAGTTATTTGGAAGGGTTCTGTCAATTCATTTTTAACTCGTACTTGCGCTTCTGTGTGAGTCATGGTGACTTGAACTAACTTTACCAATTTCCTTGGTGCATAATTACATATATTTTATCTCTATGCATGTTATTATAGGCTTGTCGAAAATCTACAAGGATTTCGTAGATGTCTATGTCGCGCTACCAGGTTTTAGCTAATATTTCGTGTATGTTGAATGGTTTTGTTAGCTCATTATTAGACTTAGGCAAATATGCAAATTGCATATTTTGCATATAATGCATAAAAAATGCAAAAATGTCAAATTTTGCATATTTTTAAAAAGTAAGCATAAAGTGCATATAATTTGAAAATTTGCTTTATTAACTATATATTTTTATATTCAAACTTACAGATAGCATGAAAATGCCAATATTTAATTTTGTTTTATAATCACTTGATATGTAGTAACTAATATAGTATAGTAACTAATAAAAGACAGCGGCTTATAGTTTTTTTCCTGGAATTAAGGGTTTGTGTTTGCCAGTTTATGTCTCTAGGTAAAAATTTTTATTTTGACGGCCAGTTTCACTTTTGTTGTAAAATTGGAGGCGTAAACAACGTGTATTTCTAATTGTGAATAATTATTGTGCTTTTAAAATGCCGAAAATAAGCAATGTTTCAACTTGGATAAAACCTTACAAAGAGCCAGCTATCTATGGATATGGATAAAGTTTATTGCTCATGTTGTGGCAAAACCGTGAGCACATACGTATTATTTTTTATTTTATTTTAAAAATTTACACGGTGGTACAAACCAAGATTTTAAATTGTAGATTATGTTGAAGAAAAGTACCGACACAAAGCTAGTTCGCAATAAATCGATGTATTTTCTCTTTTTTCAAGCATTTTTTAAACTCCTTGCGATAAAAAATAGGATACCTATTTAAAATTCAAATCATTCAATAGTCTACTGAAAGGTCGCTAACATTTTTTTTTCTAACAATAGCATAGTTTGCTTTAATTTTGCTAAAAACAAAAACATATCATATATTGGACTTAATTAATTAAGTGCTTTTAATTTATGCTCACAGTATTTTTTCTTTAAATATAAACAGAAAAGACCAATAGCCTCTTATAAATATTTGGGGGTTCTTCTTTCTTGCACAGTCATTTCTTGACATTTTCAAGATTACTACACCGATTTTTATTTGATTTAATTTAAATATTTTAATTGTTATGCGAAACGGTTCATTTTTAGTTTATTTCTACAATCTTAGATTTTAAAAATGGGTTAAACTAGAATATTTATTTATAATATTTAGAATATATATATATATATATTTAGTTATATATATTTAGTTATATATAAATATTTAGAATATTTATATCCCTTTTTAGATTTCCTCTGAAAAAAAATTTCAAATAGATCAGCATGTCAGAACCGCGAAACATTTAGCTAAAAAGTAAACACCACATCCGGTGAAAAATATCAACCTTCAGTGTCCAAGTGGTTTCAGTCAAGTTCCAAAAACAAACCGAACAAGAAACTTTTAACGAAGACTTGTGTCGTACATTAGTCATCATTCTCTTTGCCTTATCCCTATGCGGGGTCGGCTTCCCTAATTGCATTTCTCCACCCAATTCTGTCTTGGGTCATATCAATGTTAATCCCCTTTACCAACATGTCCTGCCTTATCGCCTCCCCCCAGGTCTTCTTTGGTCTTCCTCTCCTACTCCTTCCAGGAATCTGCACTTCAGCTATTCTTCGTATTGGGTGATTAACGTCTCGACGTTGAACATGACCAAACCATCTTAACCTATGCTCTCTCATTTTGGCATCAATTGGTGCCACACCTAGACTTCCTCTAATATACTCATTTCTAATTTTATCCTTCTTTGTCACTCCACTCATCCATCTAAGCATTCTCATTTCCGCCACATGCATTCGTTGTTCCTCTTTCTTTTTCACTGCCCAACATTCAGTTCCGTACATCATAGCCGGTCTTATGGCTGTTTTATAGAATTTTCCCTTCAGCTTCATTGGAATTTTTCTGTCACACAACACACCACTCGCTTCTTTCCACTTCATCCATCCAGCCCTAATTCTACTGCATGCATCTCCATCTATTTCTCCATTACTCTGTAATACCGATCCTAGGTACTTAAAACTATTGCTTTTCACAATCATTTCACCATCCAAAGATACCATTTTATTTGTAGTAGCTCCATCTTTAAATGAACATTCCAAATACTCTGTTTTTGTCCTACTAAGTTTTAAACCTTTTTCCTCCAGAGCATGTCTCCACTGTTCCAGTTTTTGTTCTAAGTCTCTTTCACTATTTCCTACTAACACGACATCATCAGCATACATTAAGCACCATGGAATGTTACCCTGTAGTTTCGCTGTTATCTGGTCCAAAACTAATGAGAATAAATACGGACTAAGCACCGAGCCTTGGTGCAATCCTACTTTCACATGAAATTTATCAGTCTCTCCCACACCTGTCCTAACACTAGTCGTAACTCCCTCATACATATCCCTCACAATCTTTACATATTCACCAGGGACTCCTTTCGTATTGAGTGCCCACCACAGAATCTCTCGAGGAACTCTATCATATGCTTTCTCAAGATCAATGAATACCATATGAGCGCTTGTTTCTTTACTCCTGTATTTTTCCATCAACTGCCTTATAATGAAAATTGCATCTGTTGTTGATCTACCCTGCATAAAGCCAAATTGATTCTCGGATATTTCGGTCTCTTCACGTATCCGTCTGTCAATTACTCTTTCCCATATTTTCATGGTGTGGCTAAGCAGTTTTATAGCCCTGTAGTTTGTACATTGTTGTATATCTCCCTTGTTTTTGTAAACAGGTACCAGTATACTGCTTCTCCATTCGTCTGGCATTTGTCCGACTTCCATAATTCTATTAAATAGACCTGCTAGCCATCTTGTTCCTGTCTCTCCCAATGCTCTCCATACTTCCCCAGGAATATCATCTGGTCCTACCGCTTTTCCTTTCTTTATTTTTTGAAGCGCTTGAGCCACTTCCTCGTTGGTTATTTTGGTGACCATTGCTGCTACTGTCTCCGTTGACTCTACAGGCTGTCTGTCAAATTCTTCATTTAATAAGCTGTCAAAGTACTTTCTCCATCTCTTTTTGACTTCCCTTTCGTGAACTAGTATTTTATTATTTTCATCTCGGATACATCTAATCTGATTAAAATCTTTTGCTTTCTTTGCTCTCTGTTTGGCTATTTTATATATCTTCGTTTCGCCTTCCCTGGTATCAAGTTGATCGTATAGGTTTGAATACGCTTCTGCTTTGGCTTTTGCTACTGCTACTTTCGCTTCCTTTTTCGCCACCATATAGTTTTGAAGATCTGTGTCGGATCTGGTTTCTTGCCACTTTTTATATAATTTTCTCTTCTCTTTTATTTTTCCTTGTACTTCGTTTGACCACCACCAAGTCTCTTTATCCTCGAACTTTTTTCCTGACGTTTTCCCAAGTATTTCAATAGCAGTCTCTCTAATACTACTGGCCATTTTTCTCCAAATTGTATTAGGGCTTCCTTTCATGTTCCAACATATTTTTTCTCCTATTCTTCTCCTGAATAGACCTTCTTTCTCATCTTTCAGCAGCCACCACTTGATTTTTTGTGGTCCTCTCCGATATTTTTGTTTAGTTTCGCTTTTTACTTCGATGTCCAGAACAAGCAGCTTATGTTGTTGGCTTACTGTCTCACTCACTATTACCTTGCAGTCCTTGCATTCACGTATGTCTTCTTTCCTTATCATGAAGTAGTCTATTTGGGATTGATGTTGTCCACTTTTGTAGGTAATAAGTTGAGTTTCTCTCTTTTTAAAGAATGTGTTAACAATCACCATATCCAATGCTGTTGCTAATTCAAGCATGTCATCTCCAGCTTCATTTCTAGTTCCAAAGCCTAATCCCCCATGTATTGTTTCATATCCTGTCTTGGTTTGGCCCACATGTGCATTGAAATCACCTCCTATTATAACCTTCTCTTCTGCTGGAATATCACTCAGTACGTCTCCTAATTGATCATAGAAAGCTCTTCTTTCATTCTCACCCAGACCTGTTTGGGGAGCATACACACACACAACATTCAATACCTCTTTATCAATTACAAATTTCACTGAAATCATTCTATCACTCGTTCTTACAACTTCTACTACGTTATCTTTCATTTCACTATCAGCAATTATACCAACTCCATTTCTAGTGTTACTACTCCCTACATACCACAATTTGTATCCTTCACCTAGTTCTTTCGCCCTTTGTCCTTTCCACCTAGTTTCTTGAATACAAGCAATTTGGACTCTTCTTCGTTTGAGCGCATCCACTAACTCCAGACTCTTACCTGTAAGACTACCAAGATTCCAAGACCCTATCCTGATTTTTCTAACCTGTAATGGTGTTCCCCCTGAGATAGTCCTCACCCGGAGATCCGAACGGAGGCTCATTTTACTTCCGGAACATGTATCTTCTTGTGTCGTACATTAGTATCTTCTAATATACCGCTTTCAAAATTTTATCTAACGAAAACTTTAGTTCTTAAAAAAAAAATAAGGAACAAAACATTCCCAGCGAAAGAACTCTAAAGAGAAATAATGTCAATTTGTTATACTCCTCAGTTATCCACAACATAAAAGACGAAATAGGTAATAATTACTTTTACATATGTGTGGACGAGACCACTGACTCGTCAGGAAGATACATTGTGCACTTATTGATTGGTGTACTTAGCGATGAAACCTTTCCAAAATCAGTTAGAGAGTACAGTTTTAATAAAAGAATTTGAGTCATTGTGTCAAAACGTTAAAGGTACTATTGGAAAGGAAATTTTTCAAAAATTTGAAGTAACCATGAAAAAAAAATAGTTGTTACCAGGTTCTTTCTGAAGTGGTTCAAGTACTAGCTGGGACATTTTCCGAACCACTTAATTTAGAACCATCTATTATAGTAAATTTGAAAAATGCCCCAGTTACATATCAGTTGATGTCGAAAGAAGTTTTCTATTTACAAATATATGTATTCAGATAGAAGCCATAAGTTTTTATTAGAAAATTTTGAACATCATTTGATAATCTATTGTTACTACAATTCAAAATAATATTTATATATTAAAATAAGTGTATATATTATGTATTTATAATATTATAAGTATTTTTGTAAATAAAGAAAATATTGTAAATATTTTTTATTACATGCATATTTTCTAGATAAATATGCATATTTTGCATAAAATACTGCATATTTTTGCATAAAATACTGCATGTTTATGCGCATATTTCATACTTTTTTATCTGCATATTTGCCTAAGTCTTCTCATTATTTTGGTTCCGATCTGCTATCCCGAAATCAGGTACTGCATGGGCTGTGTTTGTTTGTGCTTGCTCTGTTAGCCCACCGTCGACATAGTTTTTCCAACTACATATTGCTGCGTTGTCACTGATATTTAATTTGTCCTTCGCTATTTCTAAAAAAATAGTGCGTGGTTTATGTCCCTCTCTGAGTTGTTTCAGGAATTCAGAAAATTACTCAACAACAAAAAAAATTTCAAGGCAAACTAACATCACAAACGGTAAGTGAAAAGAGTGTGGGTATCTAAACGAATAGGGAAAAACAGAGAAGGCAGACCAATAAAAGCGAAATAGCAGAGATACTACAAAATAAGGAAAAATATTGACAAGAAGCAGCACAATTCCTGGGTATTCCCATTCTTGTATTCCTAGGTATTTCAAATCCTGGTTAATACCATCGATCTATCTTTTTCTAGACTTACCTTTCTGTCTCTCTCCGTTTACTTATTTTTTTAAGTACTTTTTTTTTACTTCTATTATCATCCATCCTTTCTACGTGTCTCAACCAACTCAATCGTTTATTTCGTATTTATTTTATAATAGTCGGTGTATTAAACATTCTGTTTAATAAGTGGTTCATTCTTATACGCCATTCCCTTGTATAGGTCCATATGTTTTCCTTAAAATTTTTCTTTCCGATCTAAGAAGTTCTTGCCCTTGTTCACTAGTCAAAGTTTATGTTTCTGATGTTTATATTACTACATATTTAATAACCGTTATGTATATTATTACTTTTGAATTAATAGATACTAGTTTTGACTTTATGGCATTCTGTAGGCTGTAGAAGTACCTATTTGTTACCAAGTGAAATTCTCTCTGTTACCTCATCACTGTTTTTATTTCCTTCTGTAATTATTTATCCTAAATATTTGAAATGATCCTTTTTCAAATTTTTGCCCGCTCAAAGATATATGAGTGCCTTTTGTTTGTACTTTTTCCCGAGTTTTTTTTCATGCAACTTGTCTTTGAGATATTAACCTCTAGACCTATAGTATGTGCCGATTCTTTAAAATATGTGTAAATATTTTCTAGATCATTTAATCTCCAGCTGATTATGTCTATAAAATCTGCGTAAGCAACTACTTGGTTCATCTTTGTCAATATTGTACCTTCTCTATCTATATAAGTTTTCCTGATTACTTGTTCCAACGCAAAGTTGAAAAGTGTTGTTAAAAGCGCTATGAATAAATGCTACTATGGTCAAAGTCAAACAATAAGGCTCGCACGCAATTTTCCCTTTGTTGCCATAATTTAAATTTGAAAAAATATATAAGGGATAATCAGATTTTCTTGACATGCCATTCTTATTAAAGCGAGTATTTCATTGGCTAGAAGTAGCGACGAGTATATATGACGTCATTATATTTGGTGAGATGGTAAAAGATAACTGACGTCTGTCATAATATTCGAGGTTAAATATAATACCTATCAAATTATTGTTTTCAAATCATATTTTATTTAAAATATCACAAGGAAAAATTCACAAGGAAAAATATATATTTTATTTATTTAATTATTTTAACGACAGTTTATTTTGTAAACAACTTCTATTTCCCTTCCGTGTCCTTGATTAGTCGATTAGGTTCGTAATAGGCTTGTTGTATGTTAGGTTTAGTTAGGCGTTAATTTTAAGAAATATTGCTGTGTAAATGGACCCAAAGGCAATAAAAGAAGAAGAACAAAAAAATAAACAAACAAAAATCTTACATAACCTTGTATAGAACAACATGACTTTGACACTTATATTACATATATTTATCTTTGAGAAACAGTGAAGCCGGTAGCTGCTTCGATAAATACACATATGATTTTTATCTCACAACAGTGCTTTCCTGCTAAACTTGAAGGTAGCGAAAAAACTAGTATATAAGTAACAATTTGTTGAATTTGTTTGCCGTCAAGTTTGTACCGGCGGGTTATGATGTCATTAAATCTAAGAAATGCATGCCTAATTGTTTGACTTTTAGCGGCAAAGTTAGTAGTTTTTTGTGAGCGGCAGTTAGTAGTTTTTGATATACAAGGTGCTAAAAGTCAAATAATCAGTTGTAAAGTTATAATTACCTGTAGACTTATGCAAAACATACAAAGCCTTTATAAATAGACAGTGAATTGTGTCACAAGCAAACATGTGAATTCAGAACTTTTCACCACAGAGCACAGAGGAGGAACGCGACGATGCAAATTAACACCGAACAAGTATAATCAACTGCAAAATATCTGTTGATCTTTAAACCCAATTGTGGGCTCTCCCAGAGACCCAAGATCTATTAATAGTACGACATTTTGATTATTTGAAGATTCTGCCAACATTGCCTTAACACTAGAAGCACCTGAGCGGTCATTTTGACTGCTTTCTATTTTTGACCCACTGTATTACTTATCCATAATTATTTTAGAAACTTGATAATTTAGGATTTTTCCTAGATCAATTTATGATTATAATTTGTCTTTTACATGTACTTAGTGTAATCACTTTTTGAGACATATTGATCTCTACCTAGAAGCACCGAATGCAGTCATTTTGACCGCTTTCTATTTTTGACCCTCTGTATTACTCATTCATATTTATTTTACAAAATTAATATAATAGGATTTTTCTAGATATATTTGAAGATTACCATTTTTCTTTTGCATGTCCTTAGTGTAATTACTTTTTGAATATGTTGGTGTCTACCTAGAATAATTCGGTCCTTATGACGACTTATTCTACTTCTCTGAGAAGTTTTTACATCGAAAATTACTGTAAGTTAGTTTTTGTCTTTGCAAGTGCGTATTCAATCTGTATTTTGACTTTTCATTGTGATTTTTTTTCCTTTCTACTGTTATCATTTCTCATCACGTCTCGTCGGTACTCGTATTTGACGGAGCTGGAACTGTTGGAGTGTTTACAGAATCTGTCAGATAATGAATCTGGAATATGAGTCATGTGATGAGGATATATCCGATAATGAAGATGACGAGTATGTGCCTGATAAAGTTGATCAAGGACATTCATCGGATAGCGATTCTCTACGCTAGCTTATACACCACGAAATTTAGCATAAAGATGCTGTCGTCTGGTACATTAGGTCCAAATTTTTTGTCAAGATCTCTAGAAACAAATTTACATAAATAGTGAGACCTTTGATATTGGGAGTGCCAGCTTTGAACGATTATCAACAGATAAATTTGCACGTGTGTTGGGAATAAGAAACAGCTTTTTCCCACGAAGACAAAATGCAGCTTTACCCAGTACATGGCGAACAAACCCGATAGGTTTGGAATTAAATACTGGCTTGCCGCTGATATGCAAGCCAACTATTTGACAAACGGATTTCCTTACCTGGGAACGGTGAGCAGCGACTAGCCTATTAACTTCTAGGTGAACATCTAGTAGCCGTGTAATGGGACCATTTATAAGTAAAAGAAGATATGTCACGACGGATAATTTCTTTACGTCTGTAAATTTGGCAAAAGAATTAAAAAGAAGACTACCAGCATTGTTGGAACAATAAACCGAGCAAGAAAAGATATTCCGCCACCAATAAAAATAATAGATGGAACTGTACAAAAACAAAATATTCAAACAAGAAAACTTGACGCTATCGGTGTACCAGGGAAAAACGAACAAAAATGTTCTAGTGTTGAGTTCTCTACACTCAAATAATATTAAAATAGGCACAGATAAAAAGAAGAAACAGGAAACTATTTCATAGATACTACAATTACAACCACACAAATTGCGGAGTAGACGTCGGAGATCAGATGACCAGAGAGTATTCAACCAAATCGGCTACAAGAAGACTAAGGGCAGAATAACATCAACGGATGCAAATCCAAGGGGTACAGAAAAGCAATCAAATAGTATACATAGACGATGCTATACAGGGAACTGTAACAAAAAAAAAAAACATTTGAAATTTGTCATACCTATATGTAAAAAGTTTGTATGTAGGTCTTATACAAGCAAAATTAAAAAAAATTGCTGGTGCATAAACTGTGCTTAAGTAATAATGTAATAATTACATAATTTAATACTTACATAAAGTAAGTTTTTTAATTTATTAAATAATGTCTTTTATTAGTAGGTATTAACTCAATATAAGTTTTTTTCAAGTAAACAAGAATGCAAAAACGGCTGGTAGTAGAAAATTTTACTAAGCGCCATTTTGACCGCTCTGGTGCTTCTAGGTATGCAAAAATGCTGGTGCTTCTAGTGTTAAGCTATGTAATAAAGGTCGCTTATCTTGGATTATTTAAGTAGGTATGACGATATATTATTTAGGTGCGACTAATTTAAAGAATATGTTACATAAGTGGGCTCTCCTAAGAAAGCCGATTGGAAATTACTGTCTGACAAATATTTTCTTAATAAGAAAAATTTTCCTTTGTTTTCATTTCAAACGAATTATCGGAGAAAGAAACGGCCTTTAAAACCCGAAGAACTTTCCAATAATTTAAAATATCTTGAATTTAGGTGATGTGATGAATCTGACACTCCACCACAGCTGAATATAATTCGACCAGGGATATGGCGTGTATAAGAGAAAGGTTTTCGAGAAACTATTTTAAGACAACTGATTCATTCTTTCATATATTGTTCCTTTGCTTCCTCGAACACCGTACCGGCCATCTGGCTGCTGATACAGGTTGCGTACATTACTGCGCAGTACACGTGTACAGGTAAATACAAAATCAGGGTGATCGATTAGTGTGATAAAGCTTAGTAGATCCGCTATAGTAATAGATAGCAATAAAAGTTAATAACAAAACTTGTAGCCAACTTTAAGCTTCACATTACAAAATTAGTTGGAATGTTACAGGGTGTTCGATATCATAGTGGCAGACCAAACTTTTTTTTTAAATGGAACACCCTATATTTTATTTTATACTCGAAATTATGTTAACCTCTCCATCACAAAAATATAAAGGTTTGTTATGTTATATAGGGTATTTACAAAGTTATAGCCAATGTTCTACGAAAATCGTAATAAATTCAGCTCCCTGTATAAATAAAAAATAAGCACAACAGCAATGGTTTATTGGTTCCATATTTTTTTGTTGATTGTCAAAATTTATAAAAATGGTTGGTATTGCTAATTTTCTTTATATCGAATACAGGATGAGTCAAAACGCAAGTACACTATTTTCTCAGTAATTTTAAATAGAACACCTTAATTAATAACTTGCTCTGAAAAATTAAAATATCTCGAAAACTAACAAATATAGGCATATGGAATATTATACAAAAATTAAAGAACGGTAATGATACTTTTCGATGGTGATATAAAATACAGGGTGTTCCATTTAAAATTTCTGAGAAAAGAATGTATTTGCGTTTTGACTCACCCTGTATTCGGTATAAGGAAAATTAGCAATATCAACTATTTTTATAAATTTTGACAATCAAAAAAATATATGACCAATAAACCATTGCTGTTGTGCTTATTTTTATGTATACAGGGAGCTGAACTTGCCAAGTTTTTCATAAAAAATTGGTTATAACTTTGTAAAAGCCCGATGTAACAAATCAAACTTTTATATTTTTATAATGGGAAAGTTAAGAGAAATTCAAATCTAAAATAAAATATAGGATGTTCCATTTAAAAAAACAAGTTTAGTTTGCCACTATATTATCGAACACCCTGTAACATTCTGACTAATTTTGTAATATAAAGCTGAAAGTTGGCTACAATTTTTTTATCAACTTTTATTGTTATCTGTTACTATAGCGGATCTACTGAGCTTTATCACACTCATCAATCACCCTGTATATTGAATTTAAATAATTTTAGGATGAAACATTTTTTTGTCATTACTTTTTAAACCACAAAAATGTCTGGCAATTATAGTTCATATTTCTAATAATGTTTAAAAAGTAATGAAAAAATAATTTTTCGTCTTACAATAATTTTAAATTCGATATGTTTACCTGTACAAATGTGCTGCGCTGTAATGAACGCAACCTGTATCAGCAGCCAGATGGCCGGTACGGTGTTCGAGGAAGCATAGGGAATAATATATTAGAGAACCAGTTGTCTTAAAATAATTTTTTTCCGACGTTGCTAGCCCTTGGTCCATATGGCGATAATTAATTAACTGAAAGTCAATGCAAGCAGAAAACGAGGGTAACAAAAATTATTATTATTGCTACTTATAAAAAAGAAGGATTTTTTTTGTTTAAACTTTACTTATATTATGTTATATACAGTATTGTGCAAATACATGGAATAAATTCGTTATTTCGTAAACCGGCGACTTTACGGAAAAATCCCGAAACAGGTCGATTTTTATTTTTAAATTATGATATTTTCGCATATATGTCACACGAGTAACGCCATCCATCTGGGCGTGATGACGTAATCAATTATTTTTTTAAATGAGAATAGGGGTCGTGTGCTAGTTAATTTGAAAAGTTATTCAATTCTCTACTCAGTAATATAAACATTAACATCATTATGTATACAATTTATTAACATCATTATAATACAAACATTAACATCCAAATAACAATACATTCACCATTGGAGTGCATATGGGATGTATCTAAAATGTTTATACCCGTATGCACGCCAATGGTCAATATAAAATTCATACGTGTATGTGAAAAAATGCGCATTAACTACCTCTCAAAACCTACTTAATTTTATTTGCATATCTCAACCGGTTTTAGAGCAACAGTGAGATTCGTGAGTTTGTAAGTATCTCGGAGACAAAGCATTCGTGGACATATGCTTATAAAACAAACGGTCATTATTTTTTCATGCAGAATTACTCAATAAAGTTTGTCGCACTTATTTAGAAACAGCCTGTGTTGATGAAGAACATGGCTAGTTGTTAAAGTATCTAACTTTTTTATTATCCAACATAAGCAAATGAATCAAAAAAATAAAATGTTAAGAAAGCCTAAGAATACAATAGAGTTTTAATATCAATATTTTATCTATGCTATAATATTTCACAGAGTGTTCCGAACTTTAAGAGCATACAGTAGCAATCAATAGGTAGCAACAAACGCGTTCCAAGATTGCGGCTTTAATTTTGAATATTTTGTGGCGATATTTGGCACACATATTCGTAATATAATAAAAAATGGCGGTACAGAGCCAAATTTCAGAAATATGTTAGTATGTGGAAATTACTCTATAACTCAATAAAATATTGAAAAAAGGAGCCTGTACCGCCATTAAGAAAGACAAAAAATACACTTTCTTCAAATAAACATTTTATCCCGTGCCTAGATTTTGTGTCACATTGGAACTACTAAAAATCGATTTTTTATAACAAGAAATCGAACGTCACTGACTTGGCAACATTTCGCACCTATGTGTATAAAAATTATTTTATCTACTCTATGTCATATTATTATAGGTTTTTGAAGTTATACTTCTTTACGCGCGATATGAGGGTAAATTTTTATATGTTAAAACCTACGATCCGGGCGCATGCGCATTATAACTTTGTTATGATTGGATGTTTAAATGACATGTCAAAAATTATCCAATATGGCAGCTGTAGCGCAGCTGTGGTTTGGACGGTTGACGGTTTGGTTATGTATGGTTGTTGCGTTTTAAAATTTGTGGAAAGAGAAACAACAAAGGTTAGTTAATAGTTATACTGCATTTTTAAATAGTTTTCATATAATATTTTTGAAGTTATACTTCAAAATGTTTTAATTTATGTATGTATCAGTCCAGAAAAGGTGTGGAAAGAATATGTTAGTGTTTTTAAATATATTTTTCTACAAACGTGTTATAAATGCAATTTTTACGACTCCATATGAGCGTTAAAAATGCTACTTTAAGGCACTAGTGCTTTAAAATTTTTAAGGCACTGCAGTTAAAAGTGAATTGTCAAATTGTGAAACGTCAAAATATTTATATTTCATTTATTAACATTAATATTAATAATACAACTTGCGCAATTTGAAAAACGTGGTTTAAACGGTTTTTTATTATAATTTTGTGTCTTTGGATTTGTCTTCCTTGGGCGTAAAATAATAAAACATTTATTTTTATATTTCACTTGTCACCGTGATGTATAATTATGTATATCTGAAAGGTAAGTAGCATGCGGCTTGATGGCCTTGTTGGTAGAGCATTGGACCAGAGATCAAAAAATCGCGAGATTGCGGGTTCAAACCCCGGACGATTCATACTTTTTTCTTTTTTTTTTTTAATATTTGGCATTGTAAAATTTTGGTTCATTTTTGGTAATAATTGTTAATTTTTTGTATTGTAACTGTTAAGTAGGTATATTTATTTCGTTGAAATTATATTATAATAGAAGTATAACTTCTTACGTGCGTACAAAGTACACACACATTCTTTTTTTAGTTTGTGAAAACTGTCATTATAGATAGCAGTGCGTGAAGGATTTAAAGTGTGCTTGAAGGATTTAAAGTGTGCGTGAAGTAACAATGCATTTTAAATGGGATTTACTTTTTCGCACTGTTTTAACCTTCGCGTTGTCATGGTGACAATCCTTAAATTTCGCGTTGTCATGGTGATGACAATATGAGCAATGAATTACAACAAAAGTCTTGACAGTTTTGTGGTTTGAAGGTAGTTAGAATTTTTAAATGTCAAAGTTCTAAAGTTGTAGAATAGAAATGAACTCCAGTGACGAAGAGTTACAGCTTTTTTTATTTGTTTATCGTGGATAAATATTGTATGAAACTGTGCGTGAAGTACTTTTTGCGAACTTACGCGATTTATAGCACTCGCTTCGTTGTCGCTTGTGCTCTAATAATCGTGTGCGTTCGCAAAAAGCATACTTCACGAACTGTTTCATAAGTAACTAGTTTTTGATAGTATAAATGTCACTGTCAGTGTCGAATTACCGACGCACTGTTGCCTCACTTTTGAAAATTCGCAGAACTTTCGCATTCTTGGACCGCGTTTGTTGCTACCTGTTGATCGCTACTGTGTGCTCTTAAGGAAAAACACAGTATGATTGTTACACCCGGTATAAAATGACATTTTCCTTTCTAGCAACATTATTATACGTAAATAATAAGGCTATAACATACTAAAAAAATTACTCAAATCGGACAACAGGTTTAGGAAATTCGAGACGTCAGACGTGTATAATTTATCGAGTGACCCGATTTCTTTGATGGGCTGTGTATATTATAGTCACACCCCACTCTCTTAAAAAAATTAAATGTGTGAAAAACAATGATCGATGTTCACTTATGAGTTAATAAACATAACAAAGTATCACAGGGTTGTTACTTTGAAGTATCTAAACGTCAAAATAGGTACTGCTGAAAAAGTCAGTAGCTACAGCTAGTAATGTAGGAAGAAATATCAATGGCCAAGATGATATATTGTCGTTGTAATTTGTAAACTGCGTAATTCCATAATTATCTGAAAATGAGTTATTACTCTCATTTGTTTAAAAAGTCCCTACTTATCGTTTTAAAAAAAGGATGCACGTGCATATTATTACCAGATGAGTAAATAGCGACCTCTTTGGAAAAAATGAGTTATTACTCTCATTTGTTTTAAAAAGTCCCTACTTATCGTTTTAAAAAAAGGATGCACGTGCATATTATTACCAGATGAGTAAATAGCGACCTCTTCGTATACACCGAATCTCCCTTGCCGCCAAATTTAGTACGAAAAATACGCAACTCCCTAGTTTGTTTTACCACACAACGGACCTGTCACTGTCTATAAAGTGATATTTTCAAGAAGAAGTTGGTGGTAAGTAATATTAAATATTTGTTAAACAATATACAAATGTTAGTCTTTCTATAAAATATTTCCGTGTTACCATCCTATCTTTTAAAATGGAGATATGTATTATTTGCATTAGTCATATTAAGAGAGATAGCTTTTTGTGTCTTCTGTAAAATTTGGATAATTTAAATTACGCCGTTTACAGATTAGGTTGACGATTAAGGTATGTGTGAGATTATATTGAAATCTATTATTTTTTACAAAATTACAAAATTGGAACTAACAAATTAGAATATCCTTATAGATACAAGAAGGTAGACATACAAAATATTATTTATAAATGATCAAAATCTATTTACAGACAAATACCGTTGACAACTTATACATAGAAGCCGTCTGCACTCAGACTGACTTACCATTTAAAGATTCGTAGGACGTTTAATTTTTAATGATGTAGCTGAGATTTATTCGTAAAATACATACATTTAAACTAGGGCAGACAATTTTGCTGATAAAATACTAATGGAGTAGATATCGATTTAAGAGGATTACAAACCAAAATATATCTAGGAACAATGAACATTTGGCAAATTTTCGCCAAGAGAAGAAAATATCAAGGAAATGGAAAGCAATTAAACTGTATACCTAGTTGACAAAAAATATTAGTAAGTGAAAAAAACAGCACAAAAAACAAATATATTTTAATTATATTTTCCAATATTTAGTTTTTGTTTTTATTTATTTTATTTATTACATGAACGAACACAAAGACAAACAAAGAGCGACTAGGTGTTTGGGTAAGAAAAAATAAAAACCTTATCTTGTAAAGTATATATTAAAAATCCTAAAAATGGCTAAATCACAACAAAACGTCTTCGGAATCAATATTCCATCATGAGTGTTATCACCTAAAATAAGTATAACTCTATAAGTAAAGCAAACGTGAAGTTAAATTTTGACAAAGGTAAAAAACTGAATAGATAGTTATACTTACAGGTGTACATGCTTTAAGCCACCAAAATATACGGGTAAATACCCTTGAGTTGTTTTTAAACAGTTGAGGTTACATTATATTATCCGATTTTAAAGGATGTTAAGATATTTCCAGATTAACTCTTGGCATCACATGACATCATCCTTATTGGTTGGAAATTTGTAGGTAGGACCTTACATGGCAGAGTTTAGGTGACAACTGAACTTGACTGGCTCTCTAAACGGTGTCAGAACTAGGTTGTCAATGCACCTTGACAGACTGTAATAATATGTGTAGTTACTTCAGCCAAAGAATTTAAATTTTATGTTAAAAGTTAAAATAATAACAGTAGTGAAAAAACATTTGTTGGGATTAAAATTAATCTACCCTAAAAAAGTATGATGGACAAAATGTATACATTTAATATAAAAATTACAGGATCACACAAAAGTGAATTAATGCTTACTTTAGGGTAGGCGATTATAATTACATAATTATCATTACATATCATAGGTGTTGTACAGTCGGAAAAATGAAAGAATACCCATGAACGATCACATCAATCACTTATTTTGTATTTGCTGTCTTTTTCTATAAATAATAAACGTTTGTTATAGAAAAAGACAGCAAATACAAAATAAGTGATTGATGTGATCGTTCATGGGTATTCATTTATTTTTCCGACTGTATATGTATTATATATTGAGCTAATAATCTTAGACAATGAAAAAGGCCACTATGTTGAAACATCCAGGATTGGAAAATTATAAATGTGTGCAGAGTTGTACTTTTCTAAGATATTAGTTAATCTGATGTTGTAAACTTAATATTTGTTGTAATTTATTAATAGAAAGAACCATCAAAATAGATAAAAGATGTGATTCAGTCAATTTGTACTCTACGAGCTCCATAGTGGAAAAGTTTTGGGGTAGTTCTGATTTCTTTTATTATATATGGATTTTGGGCTGCTGAATCCGAATATGAGGTTTGCGGACAAGATTTTTTGCCGAAACAATGAAAAAATCGGAAAAATTCAGCTTTTTTCCGCTTTTTTGCTAAAACCTCGAAAACTATAAACTTTTAGTAAATGGTCTGTTAACAGAAATTTAAGTACTTAAAATTATTTACAAATATCACCAATTACTTTTTTTTTCAGACGAACCGTTCGGTCTAAAGTGCAAGTTGAAAATTGCCAATTTATAACGGTCTCGGCAAAACCCACTTTTTACATTCCAAAACTTTAGTTTTTATTAGAATGCTGTCATTTGATAAATTTTTCATAGTTTTCTGTACAAATAATAAATGTTAGTTCATAATATGAATATGGTATGTCTCTTTTCACAGCTTCAATGAATCCATTCCATCCTAAAATACCGAGAATGTCTCTGCTTTTCCCTTAGAGCCACAGAAGATCAGGCACAGATGGAGTCACAGTTTCAGTTGGTGTGAACATTCTCTTCGGATTTTGATTTCTGATAAACCTTGAGGTTTGTCCTTTCAAGATATATGAGTTGAACAGTTCTCTTACTTCCATAAACCTCAGGTGCGGGTTTAGTTTTTAGCCGAGGAATGGATTGGTTAGGAGCTATTGCATGTTTTGGTGCAATTCAAGAAATGCCACTCATGACGTAAAAAGTGTGGTATCTGTCGATTTTATGTACGTTAACCCTTTCTGTCCCAACGCTGCATATATATGTTTTTTTTTGAAAAGTTTGGTCTGTATTCCCAGCCGCCGTATATATACGTTCAAGGTGTTATGGTCTCAATTTACCAAAGCAAAAAATATGCGTTGCTTACAAAATTTTAGACTCATTGGTGTCCCAATGCCGTAGAAATATGTCCGAAAATGTTAGATTATTGTTCCCAAAGCCTCAAAATATTGGCACCTAAGACAGGTCATGCGGACCCATTGCCGTATATATTTGTTCATATATTGTAGATATATGCTATATTGTAGCACTGGTGGCAACGCTTATAGGTAGCTGCTAGAAGATGAAGCGTTTGTAGCCACAGAAAAGACCAGAAAAAAAGAAGCGAATCGAGATACATGTGTGCAAGATGCGGAGTCGGCCTTTGCGTAGTGTCATGCTTTGAGGAGTATCACACAAAAGAAAACCTTTAATGTTAATTTACATTATTACATTATTTTTTTTTTAAGTTAGTTATATTTTTTCAAGTTTGTTTTGCTCTCTGATGAGTACTTTGAAAAAAAAAACATTTAAGTTGGTTAAAAAAAACTCATTAAAAAACATGTTTTGTTCATTTATTTGTTTATTTATATGCGACGTATATATAAGGCAATGGGACTCTGAGCATGAAAAAGCCTTTAGGATTGAGGGACCAATATGCAAATTAAGGCCTGGCATAGAAATGGTTAAAATCAGCGTTTCCGTACACCTGTTGTCTTTTGGTAAATTTTCTGCGGATTGCCTGTGACTGCTGACACTTCCAGATAATCAACGCGCTTGCTCAAAGTCTTGTAGCGGCAGTAAGGCCCAGATAGTTGGTCTAACCATTCCTTGCAGGGTTGGCCGTTTTCTCTACAAAAAGTACGGCTCAAGAAAATAGGTTGATGTAGTTTCCTCTTTGGGGTTTTGTTCATCCTATACAGAGTCTGTTCGCCTGGAAGTGTTAGCTTTCGCAGGCGATCCGCAGAAAACTGACCTGCCGTACTTTACACAGCAGGTGTACGATAACGCTGATTTTAACGTATATACAATTGACGAATACCACACTTTTCACGTCATATGAGGCATTTCTTGTATTGCACCAAAACATGCAGTAGTTCCTAAGCAATCCATTCCTCGGATAAAAAAGAAACCCGCGCCTGAGTTTTATGGAAGTCAGGAAGCTCTTCAACTAATTCATTTTAAAAGGACAAAACCTCAAGATTTATCAGGAATTAAGATAACAAATCCGAAGGAAATGTTCACACCAAACTGTGACTCCATCTGTGCCTGACCTTCTGTGTCTATAAGGGAAAAGCAGAGACATTCCCGGCCTCTTAGGACGGAATGGACTCATGGAAGCTATCACAAGAGACATACCATACCTATGAACTAACATTGCCGAAAAAGTGGGTTTTGCCGAGACCGTTAAAAATTGTCAATTTTCAACTTGTACTTTAGACCAAACGGTTTGTCTGAAAAAAAAAAGTAAATAGTGATATGTGTAAGTACTTTAATTTATGTTAACAGACCATTTACTAAAAGTTAATAATTTTCAAGATTTGAGCAAAAAAGCAGAAAAAGCTGAAATTTTTCGATTTTTTCGCGATTTTTTCAATGTTTCGGCAAGAAATAGTTCGGTTGAACCTAACTTACCTTAGTACAAATGTGCTCATAAAAAAAGTTACAGCCCTTTGAAATTACAAAATGAAAATCGATTTGTTTTAAAATATCGAAAACTATTAGAGATTTTTTATTGAAAATGGAATGTATCATTCTTATGTCAGGAACATCTTAAAACAAAATTATAGTAAAATTTGTCCACACCATAAAATTTTATGGGGGTTTTGTTCCTTTAAACCCCCCAAACTTTTCTGTGCCTTCTAATTAATTCATTATTGTGGCACCATTAGTTAAACACAACGTTTCTAAAACTTTTTTGCCTCTTAGTATTCTTTCGATAAGCCAGATTTTATCGAGATGCGGCTTGTTTTTTAATATTTTTACATAAAAATTTTATGGGAGTTTTGTTCCTTAAGCCCCCCCAATCTTTGTGTACGTTCCAATTAATCTAATATTGTGGTACCATTAGTTAAACACAGTGTTTTTAAAACTTTTTTGACTCTTGGTCTTTTTTTGATAAGTCACCTTTTATCGAGATGTGGCTTCTTTTTCAAAATATACCTAAAAATGTAAGTTCTAAATAAATTTACAGATTATTAACAGGTGTCTAAAATCTATTTAACCATATACAAATATGTGGTGTATTCGACAAAATATTCAAAATATCTCGATAACCACTGGCTTATCAAAAAAGTACTAAGAGGCAAAAAGTTTTAAAAACATTGTGTTTAACTAATAGTTCGCAATAATAATTTAATTGGAACGTACACAAAAGTTTTGGGGGGATTAAAAAACAAAACCCCCATAAACTTTTTATGGGGTGCACAAATTTCACTTTAATGTTTTTTTAAATATTGCTGCCATAAAAATTCCACATGATCATTTTCAATAAAAAATTTCTAAGAGTTTTCGACATATAAAAATAATCGATTTTCATTTTGTAACTTCAAAGGGCTTTAACTTTTTTCGTGTGCACTATTGTATATAGGTAAGAGAGGTTTAATCAACCTATTTTTAACCCCAGAATCTGTGGTATAATTGATGACCAATCTTTTTTGGACACCCTCATATTTAGTGTGGCTGAAGAAATAATGTATTAGATGTGAATGTAAATAAGAAGAGTAGTAATGAGGAGAATGAGAAATCCAGAGACCCGAAATAACTGCTGTGGAAAAGAACTACTGTAATTGGTGAAGCAGCACGACAATAATACAGAATAAGAAATAAGAAAGAGCTCCAATAACTATATCGATGCGCTAACATAATAAATGAGATAAAGTCCAGAAGACTCCACTAGGCAGGACACCTTGGAAGACATTTTGACGACAGAATAGTAAGGCTGGTATGGGAAGAAATCCCAACTGGAAGAAGACCACGTGGACAACCTTCACTCCGGTGAAGAGATAATATAGCAGGAGAACTTAAAATTATGGGCGCGGAGAATATGATGGAGATCGCTCAAGATGGAGAGGAATGGAGGCAAGTTGTCAAGTCGGCTAAAACCCACGGAGGGTTTTAACGCCACGGAGCAGGTAAGTAAGATAGGGATTATATTTTATATTTCTGATTCACGTTTCGATTTCCAATTTGGAAATCGTTTTCAAAGTATTTTTATTAGTTAATTAATCATCTTCTTCTTTAACCCATTTCTATCCAACTTTGGACATAGGCCTTTCCCAAATCTTTCCATTTCCGTCTGTCCTTGGCTGCGCTTTTCCAGTGAGTTCCTGCAGCTTTGACAATATCGTCCTTCCATCGCATCTGATGTCTTCCTCTTTCTCTTCTTCCTGTCCACGGTCCCCAGTTTTGTATTTCATCATTTCAACTTTTATCTTCCTGTCTCGCATTGTGGCCCACAAATCTCCACTTTAACCCTGTTATATGTTCAGTTACATTTTTTTAATTTGTTTTCTCTCTTATCCATTTGTTTGATTTTCTGTCTTGTAGTTTTATTCCCAACATGGATCTTTCTATTTTTCTCTGAGTTATTTTTAATTTTGTTTATGTTGGCCTTTGTTAATGTCCATGTTTCTGAGCCATACGTCAGAACAGGAAGGATGCACTGGTCAAATACACGGGTTGTTAGGTATTGCTGTATCTTTGTGCTTTTTAGTGTCCATCCTAACTTTCCAAATGCTGCCCACGCCAATCTGATTCTTCTGTGTACTTCAATTGTTTGGTTCTATTTATTAGCTTTGACTATTTGACCCAGGTATATATAGATATTCGTCAATATCCTCAATATTTATATATATATATATATATATATATATATATATATATATATATATATATATATATATATATATACATTATCACTTCGAGCCAAGCAGGCTCATGGCTTGGTTTACAATCTTCCTCCATTCTTGCTTGTTCTTCGCTTTTTCTTTCCAATTGGTTGCATTGAGATACCTCAGGTCATCATTAACTTCATGGCTCCATCTGGTCCTAGGTCTTCCTTTTCTCTTTTTACCACCTATTGTAGCGCTTAACATGATTTTAGGCACTCTAACTTGGGCCATTCTTTGGACATGTCCTAACCATCTAAGTCTTTGTGATCTTACAACTGCAATTATATTAGGCTCCTTATACAATTCTTCTAACTCTTTGTTTGTTCTTCGTGTCCACTGATTGTTGATTATTTTTCTCCCAAATATCCTTCTAAGTATTTTTCTTTCCCATACTTGTAACATTGATTGCTCGGTTTCTGTCATAGTCCAGGTTTCTGAGGCATACGTAACTATTGGTCGTATCACAGTTTTATACGTTCTTAATTTAGCTGCTTTGGATATATTTTTGCTTCTGAGTATTCTAATGAGTGCATATATGCAACGATTCCCTGACATTAGTCTTTTGTGTATTTCATCCCGGATATTTGGTTTACTAGAAAATAAGGTCCCTAAATATTCAAATCTCTCTACCTTTTCAAATTTATACATTGTTCCTTTATGCGTTGTTATCATTAAATATTGCCCTTGTTCGAATTTTTTGTCGGTCCATTCCATGTACTTAGTTTTTGTTTCATTTATATAAAGTCCTTTTTCTCGAGCTGCCTTTTCTAGTCGTTCTACTACCTCTTTTAATTGTTCCTTGCTTCTGGATAGAATTACTATATCATCCGTGAATGCCAAACATTGATGTTTTTTATGATATATATGTCCTGATCTGTTAATATTAGCCTCTTTTATTATCATTTCCAACACTACATTAAATAGCAGTGACGACAACGGATCCCCTTGTCGTACTCCTTCTTTCACTTCGAAATTTTCTGCTAGTTTGTTATTTATTTTTATTTTATTTTCTGTTTTCGTAAGTGTAAGATTTATCATTCTTATTATTTTTGGTAAAACTTCTAGATTTTTTAACGCTTTATATATTTCTTTTCTTTTTATTCTATCAAAAGCTTGCTTAAAATCTAAGAAGAGTGCCACTGTTGGTTTATTATATTCATAGCTCTCAGCTTGCATTTCTCTTAAAGTAAAGATGTTGTCTATAGTACTTCTCCCTTTTCTAAAGCCACACTGGTATTCACCTATGCTATTGTTGAGACTTCTTGCTAGCTTGTCTTTGATGTGGACTGCTAATATCTTATATATTACATTTAATAGTGCCACGCCCCTATAATTTTGACATTCTGCTTTGTCCCCCTTTTTATAAAGAGGACATATCACTGCTTGCTTCCACTCCATTGGTAGTTCTTCCTTTTCCCATATGTTTTTTAGTAATTTGTGTATTTTGTCTGTCAGCTGCGCTCCTCCATATTTTAACATTTCCGCTGTTATAGAATCACTTCCAGGACATTTATAGTTTTTTATATTCTTAATGATAATTTCAACTTCATTTAGGGATGGTGCTAAATCTTCCGTACTGGCTCTTTGCATATTCATTATTTCGTCTGTGTATCCTTCATTATCGTGAATTATGTGTTCTTCATTTCCATCATCTGTGTCTTCTTCATTGTGATTATTTGTGTACTCCCCGTTTAACAATTCATCAAAATATTGTTTCCATCGTTTTAATATTTCTTGGTCATCAAATATCATTTTTCCTTCTTTATCTTTGTAATAAATGGGCTGTGGTTTATATTCTCTTTTTTGATTTTTAATGCCTTGATATAAATTTCTAATAAGATTATTTTTGTAATTCTCTTCAATGTCTTTCAACTTATCTTCGTAAAATTTTCTCTTTTTATTTCGTAAAATTGCGCTGATTTTTCTTCTTTGCTCTATGTAAAGTGTTTCCGCTGTTTTTGATTACAGTCTTAGACTTTATAATCGTAGCTTTTTCCGTTTCTCTATTTCTAGTTTGCATTCATCGTCAAGCCATGCCTTCTGTTGTTTCTTGATTGGCTTGTCAGTATCATCTGCTACGGCTTTTAAAGTATTTTTAATTAAGTCCCATGTTTGTTCTACATTGTTATTTTGTGTAATAAGTTCCAGTTTCTTGTTAAGTGTCAACTGGTATACCTTTTTTTCTTCTCCTGTTTGTAACCTGACTATCTTGTTCATCATGCGTTTTTCTCTGTTTCTGTTTCTATTTATAGGTATTATTTGGTTCATTTTTATTCCCACTAAAAAGTGGTCTGAATCTATATCTGGCCATCTATATAAACGTATATGCATTATGCTTTTTTCTACATCCTTTTCTATTAAAACATGGTCTATTTGGTTTACCGTTTGACCGTCTGGCGATCTCCAAGTGCCCTTGTGTATTTACTTTCTCTGGACGTAGGTACTTTTTATTAAAAGGTTTTTTTTCCCTTGCAAAGTCGATGAACATGCGTCCATTTTGATTCGTTGTTGGATGCAAGCTGTATTTTCCTATAGTAGGCATAAATATGTCCTCTCTACCTATTTTGGCATTGGTATCTCCAAGGACCCTTTTGAGATCATATTTGGGGATGCTTTCATATACTTGGTCCAGTAGGTTATAAAACTCTTCCTTTACCTCTATTTCTTTTTCTTCCGAAGGTGCATGAATATTTACAAATTATATTTTTTGGAATTTTCCCTTTACTCTAAGAACACTAAGTCTATCGGATATTGCTCTGAATTCGACAATTGATGCTCTATAGTTTTTATGTATTAAAAAGCCCAGCATTCTATTTTGCCCTCCACTATTAAAGAATAAGTAATCTTCTATTTCCTGACTGTATTGCCCTAATTGCTTTGTTTCTTGTAATGCGACGATCTGAAAACTATATCTTTTAAGTTCAAGTACCATTTGTTTTAATTTTCCTTCTTTGTGACTTCCTCTTATATTCCATGTCGCCATACGTATTACTTCATTTGATTTTATTGTTTTCTTTTCTGTTTCGTCTTTTCCTTCTTGTCTCCTTTTTCTTTGCCGTGTCGTCTTTATAGTATTGTTCTGTCCGTTATTGCTTATTAGTTTTTTGAGTGGTTATAATCTACTTTTTCCTCAATATTTACATTATTTATATTTATATTGATTCTGTTACTTGTATTTGCATGATTTTTGTTTTACTGATGTTCATTTTTAATCCTATTTTCTCTGATGCTTGTGCTAGTTGAGTCAGCATTGTGGCTAGTTCTTGTTGTTTGGTTGTAATAAGGACAACGTCATCGTAATATCTGAGGTGATTGAGTTTCTTCCCGTTTATGTTGATACCCATATCTTCTATTCAATTCTAATAAAGAGTTTGTACTGTACATTTGTAAGAGTAATGAGATAGGTCTGTAGTTTTTTAGGTCTCTTTTGTCTCCTTTTTTTAATTACACTATTGTAATACTCTCATTACAATCGTGAGGTATTTCTGCCTTGTGCAGATATCGATCAAATAGGAGTTTTAGCTCCTCTATAATAGCTTGGTTACCTTCTTTAAGCATTTCAGCAAGGATACCATCTGGACCGGCATCTTTGTTATTTTTCATTTGAGATAGGGCGGTTTCGATTTCGTGGACGTCTATATCGGGTAGATTTTCAGAGTTGACATATTTAATTTTCCTTTTTAGATTTTTTTTAATTCTTATCAGGCTCCTGTTTTGTATCATATAATTCGCTATAGAAGGATTCTACTATATTTGTTATTTTCCTTGAGTCGTTTTGCTCCTCTCCATTTTTGTTTTTACGCGATATTATGACGTTTTTTTTCCTAGTGAGGGGTTTAGACACTTTACTTCGCGATACTCTTCTATTACTCTCTCCACTTATGTTTCATTATATTTTCTGATGTCTTCCCTTACCTTTCTTTTAATGGTTTTGTTTAATTATTTATACTCTGCGCTGTATCTACTGTTTGTTGCTAGAAGTTTTTGTCTTGTTTCCATAAGTTTTCTCGTTTCCCTGCTTATTTTGTTGTCTATTTGTTTCGTTTTCTTAGCAACCTTTATTACTGCTTGTATAAGGTTTATATACTCTTTTGTTTTATATAGGATATGTTTGTTTGGGTATGTTTGTATAAGGTATATATTCTTTAATGATAGTCTATTGATTATGCTCAAAATAAGAGAGCTAAAAGGAACTACAACGTTAACGGGATTTGATTGTCTCATATCGTTGATTGGGAAAAATAGTATGATATTTCAAAAACATTAAGTTTACAGAAAAGACAATTAAAGATTGAGATGGGTTACGAGATCGGATTACTTAAGCAATACAATATTAAATATCCTTTTCATCAGAATAATTAAAACTTACAGTATTAACTGACAATATGGGTTTTACATTCAATCCATATACCACCCCCAACTCATATTTTTCATCCCCATTTTGAATTATAATACTTTTCTTTATAAAAATTTTGTACTATTTCACAATTATAAGGTTATTAGGAACAATAAAACGGAACAGTTCAGATGTTTTATTAGAGTTTAAACAACAATTACTAAAAAAATCGCAGTTATAGTACAATACCAATATAAAAAAAACAAAAAATTTGGGCTCCCATTAAAAAAAATGAAAGTTTCTACAAGTTTCCGTTTCTACAAGCGTAAAAATCCTTATAGTATTGTGGCATAACCGCTACATTATTTTTTCTTTTCAAAAAGAGAGAGCAGGCCAGCTTTATTTTTTTACATTTATGGTTTTAAATTCCTGTTCTTTGTACGACATTTTATATAGCGTGTGACTAGGATTTTCTTTGGTAACTTTTAAAACGCATATTCCTGAGAGAGGGACTGACCCATCTTCTTCCGTCTTAAAAGAATCCTTTATGCCCATATCACTTGATAGTTGTTTTAGATCAAAAAAATTCTCATGACCCATTTCATGTACGTTGAATGGATTTCCATGCTTCTTTGCTTGTCTAACCAATGTTACATATTTATCTGGTACGTAAACGTTCTATAACACTATAATATGTTCTATAAATTGAACGTTGTAATAACAGAATGAACGTGCTCTCCCTCGATCTGAGTACGACCACTAATTAAAAATTTATGGGTGATGGACCTAATATTTTCCAGAATAGAAACTCCATAGATGTATAAAGCAAATACGAAGCGGTTCTTATTTTGTCCGAAGCAGTTGTCAGTATAAAATACAACATCTATAATTTCACTATTTTTGTCGTTCACAGACTTCAAATAATTCCAAACGCACGAACCCACTTCATTTGCACCTCTGTGAGCAAGACCTTCGTGCCACATAAAGCACATTGCTTCCGTGCTTTTAAGCTCGTACAATGTTAAATTATACACACTTAGTTTTGATACATAATAAAAAGAAGACGAGTCCCCTTGTGGACATGGCAATGCTGCCTGCATATCATAAACAGCGTCAATTATATCCGGAGAATTTTTATCCATGTCCTTCTCTTTTCTTGCCAGTTCTTTGTCTTCAATATGGTTATTGTATTGTTCCTGAAGTTCTTGTTTTTCTACCTCGGAGGCATTAATAAAACCCCCTGGCAAAAATCACACTTATCTTTTTTTTTTGAATAAAAAAAGATAAATTAAACTCTCCTTTGAATATATTGGAGTACATCAAGTAGTTTACGTTTTACAAGTTTTACATCAAGACCTGGGGGGAGACGATAAGGCAGGACATGTTGGTAAAGGTGATTAACATTGATATGGCCCAAGATAGAATTGTGTGGAGAAATGCAATTAGGGAAGCCGACCCCGCATAGGGATAAGGCAAAGAGAATGATGATGACATCAAGTAGTTTACGTCAGGTTTCCCGAGTTCTTTAGCGCTGCTCATAATCTCTGTGCAGGTCGGCAATAGTTTTTCCTCCTTCAATGTATTCTTTCTTTGATTGAGATCGGCAGTAGTGGCTCTCCATTCAAGGAATATATCGAATATGACTACGCACTTCTTCTTTTAACTCCTCAGGAACACTATGTTTTTCATGTCTACCTCGATTATCTGCCTGTATTATTCCATTTACTTCATTATTTTGTTTGCGTAAAATGGTCTCAATTACTTGAGAGTTAATGCAAAGAGTTGCCATAAAGAAGGATTTGCAAACACGAATTTTTCTCCTGCGTATGTGAAAAAAATGCGTTATTAAGTATCTAGTAAGAAAAAAATATTTTAAGGAATAGAATGATAAAACGAAATAATTTCTTGGATTTGAGTGAAATTATGTTGAAGACAATGTTAACTAAAAATATCACGTTATACTTGGCGCAAAATTATATTCAAAACCATGTTAACTCAAAATGAAATAAAAATAAAATGCCCACAGGTGTACTTATTTTATTCAAGAGTATCATATTATTTGTAATCATCATACTGACCAAAATTATAATAAAAATAAATGCTTACCTGTTAAAGAAGAGTATGATATTTTGAAATGTAATTCTCTTGCTCCAAAAATATTCACTAATAAGATGCAAGCAGTGTTAATATTTTGACTTATAATAGTATAGATTAAATAAAAATGACCTAAGCTTAGCACGAACTGTAGACAACTGAGTTACCCGAGTCTTCTCCACACCGGTTGTGTGGAAGTGGGAGATGCCATACTTGGTCACAGAGCTCTGTAGTGCTTGTCGTTTAAACTGCACTTACAATACTTTTCTCCATAATAGATCCATTCATTCTGAGTAGTTTGTTGATATAAACTAAAAATGAACGATTTTTGACTTATCATACTATTCTTCCCAATCAACGATATAGTCAATGGATCTCTAAATTTGAAAAAAAACCGCGGAGTTTAAATGGGTGCATTTAAATGGGTGCGTTTTTGAGAAATGGGTGAATTAGTCCCTAGGCACAGGGTGAATTAGGGTGAGTGCTATGCACTTTTGTTACAAAGACGTCTACAGTAAAATTGTTCCAGGTTAAATTTACTATTGAAATATTACATTTTAAAGTCAAGAATGTTTTTATTTACAGAACTACATTCAAAAGAAAAGCAAAAAACAACACTAAAGAAAGCAATTTTGTTTTTTGCCCCATAACTTTTTTCCACGCGAAATAGGTATAGACATTGTTTCAGCAGAAATTAACTTACACTTTTTCTCTTTAAAATGATGTTTAGTAGAAGTCTCTAGGACTTATATTCTCCGAAATAGGATTTTTCCCCATTATTTCGCAAACATTGTTCTGTAACTGTTTTTACGCATTTATAGGTATATGCATTGGTGCATTTATTAGAAAGAGGAGTCAATTACCTTTAAGTTGGTCTATTGTATAAGGTTGCTTGACTATTTTGAAGCAAATTCTGCTTTTTCAAGGTTTCATACTTTTAATTATTTTTCATATTTTTCATGATTATTTTTTAAATTTCTCATTATGACTCTTTTTTTGTACATTTTTGGATATACATTGTTTAATAGAAAACAGCATATTTTCTTTACTTTAAAATGGTGTATTCCAAAAAAATCTAGAACTATTTTTAAAAAAGGTATCCGTAAGATATCCAAGAGTATCCGTAATTTGAAAAAAATTTAAAATTTAAAATTTTTCTTTCAATTAGAAGAATATAATTGCATATTATAATATAATTTTTAATTCCAAATAATTTTTCTTAATAAGACTTTTCGATATTGTGAAATATAAAAGTACTTTACTACTGAGCAAATTCATATTTTGCAACATACTTCTTTTCATAAAATTAATACTAAAAAAGTTTTCCATATTCCAACTATTGCATGTGTATATATGTCACATTTGAAAAAGCATATCTTGTTTAAAAATAGTCCTATACTTTTTTACAGTACACCATTTTAAAGTAAAGAAAATGAGCGTTCCTTTTCATTACACAATACGTATACCCAAATATACAATAAAAAAAAGCTATAATGAAAAATTAAAAATCATTGTAAAATATATCAAAAATCATTAAAAATATAAAATTTTGAAAAACCATATATTGCTTAAATATAGCCATACGGCCTTCTACGATAGAACATTTTAAAGGTAATTGACTTCTATTTCTACTAAATTTACCATTGTGTATACCTAGAAATGCGTAGAAAAAGTTACACAACAATGTTTGCGAAGTAACAAGGATAATATCCCAAAATCGCTGTGAGGGGCGAAATTTAAAAAATAATATTTTGGAAATTGTAAATCACAGGGACTTATACCAAACGCCATTTTAAAGAGAAAGGATGGAAGCTTTTTTTTGGTGAAGCAATGCCTATACCTATATGCCCGTGGAAAAAAGTTATGAGGCAAAAAACAAAATTGCTATCTTTCATGTTTTCTTCTTGCTTTCCTTTTGGATATATTTTTATAAAAAAAACATGATTTTGACTTTAAAATGTGATATTTCTAGAGTAAATTTAACCTAGAACAATTTTCCTGTAGACGTGTTTGCAATAAAAGTGCATAGAACTCACCCTAATTCGCCCTGTGCTTAGGGACTAATACACCCCTTTCTCAAAAACGCACCAATTTAAATGGTAGCATTCCGCGGTTTTTTCAAATATAGAGGTCCATTGACTATATGAAACAATAAAACCCTGTTATCGTTCTAGTTCCTTTCTAAAATACATAATCAATAATCTATGATGTGTGATGTGCTAATGGCATTAATGTTTGTTGTATCATTTAATATTAGGGTTTCTTTAATAATTTCTCTGGACGCTTCGCTATTTTCTTTTAATTTTTGTTGGTCTGTTATTAGTTGTTTCTTAAATCTTCTATTTCTTTCGTACATTACCCTTCTAAGTCTTCGTTAAATATTATTTCCGAGAAGCCGTTAAACAAAGTTGAGGAGAATATACAAACTTGTCTCACACGTCTTTGAATGAAAATTTTGTATGTTTCTTTGACGTCTAGAAGAACAGAAGCTTCTTAATTCCGATATAAATGTTATAAAAGTCTCAGCCCATTTTAATTCATAGGTATATAGAACATTATTTGAAAGCTACAATTATTATTAAATCATCAACGCTAATCAACGATTCTTAAAATGTAATATTTTTTGAAAAGTATATTTATTTATGTCTCCAAAATCATTATCTATCTACTATCTAATTAATAACATAAGACCACTCTGGCAATTGCAAACATGTAGCTTGAACAATTATTGATACGCGGTAAGTGGTAAACCACAAATTACATGTAGGAGTAGATGTTCAACTTGGAATTGGCAATTGCAAATCAGATTTTTACATTCCCAGAATCGGATATTGTGATTCAATTTTGTCGTATTTAATAAAATATGGATCAATGGGGAATGAGTTTCGTTACCAATAAAATAAATTGAACAAATTATGTTTTGGTTTAAACTTCGTGGAATAGCGAAAACTTTTTAGAATTGAAATGTAGTCGCAATAAAAATCAAGTATTGCTAAAATAAATTATCGATACTAATACTATAGGAACATTTTGAAGACTATTTCATTCATAGGAGATTCTGACCAATAGAGAGCTGCAGAAATAAAAATTAAAGTGATTGTTTTTTATGCCCGGTTGCACTAACAGATCTTAAGCTTAAGTCGAGAATATCATAAGAATTAATATAATATAATTATAATATATTATTACAATAAAAATACCATAATATAATAATAGATATAATTGATAATAAGGTAAGAATCTAAAATTATGGTGCAACGTAAGTGATACTCAAGGAGGTCCTATCTATAAATAGAGCTTAGCTAAGCTGGAGCTTAAGATCTGTTGGTGCAACCCGGCATTAATGATTTTAACTTCCAATCGTATAGTAAGATTTTTGATCACGTGTTTAATTCTGTCCAATCAGATTATTATTTCATCGGTAATTTTTTACTGTAGAAAATTACAGTGAGAATTTTTTTAAGTAGACTGTTTCTGTTTAATTGCAACCAGTTTCCTAGTTTTGACAACTGTCATATTTAAGAAAATATCCATAATATACTTTTAGTTCTGCATCTAATGTCAAATTGTCACGAGGAGAACACAAACAGGCAAATTTAAGCGCTCGATTTACTTCGGTAAGATTATATCATGAATTAAACTGTATTGATAAATAAATTAACTAACATTTTATTAATATCTTTATCTAAATATTTGCCAAACTGTACTTTTCACTTTGACAAGTTGAAAAATGTGTGTCACATTAATTGGGATCAATGTCACCAAATACTATAGACTGTAATACACACACTCTTGACATTTCCCATTAATTTTGAGGAAGCAAAAAATAACGCCATCTAGCGGTATGAGTAGAATAACCAGAGCAATCTAACCTTACATTTATAAAATAGCTTTATTATTGTTTTTGTATAAGTGTTTGAATTATTTTTATTTTAATTTAATTTAGCAAAATTATCTCGTTATTCAAAAATTTATTAAATTAAATTTGAAAGTTTACGTCAAATTTTACGTTGTCAAAACGTAGTTCAACTCAAGCCGACAGTGGCCCTAGTAGCAACGTGCTTCACAAGTATTACAGTCAATAGTATTTGATGTCACTGGCTGTTTTTATATAAAGACTTGGATTTTATATGTAACTGTTAAAAAATAATCTTACGAATATCACACGATAATAAGAACTAATAAGAAAATAATGCTTCATTTTTTCTCAAATTTGTTGTCATTGGGCAATAGTCACTCGTGCCCTGCGGACTCTTGTGTCTATTGCTAGACAAAATTTTTCGAAAAACTGTCGCATTATTGTCAATTTATTCTCACTCTCTTGTGATATTATACCCGATTATTTTTTGATGATTTTAACTTCCAATCGTATAGTAAGATATATGATCACGTGTTTAATTCTGACAATCAGATTAAAATTAAACTGAGAATTATCTACTGTAGAAAATTACCGATATAATTTTTTTAAGTAGATTGTTTCTGTTTAATGGCAACCAGTTTCCTAGTTTTGACAACTATCACATTTAAGAAAATATTCATAATATACGTATTAAAAAATAATCTTACGATTATCACACGACAGTAAGAATAAATAAGAAAATAAGGCTTCATTTTTACTCAAATTTGTTGTCATTGGGCAATAGCTACTCAAGCCCTGCGGGCTCTCGTGTCTATTGCCAGACAACAAATTTTCGAAAAACTTTCGCATTATTTTCAATTTATTCTCACTCTCTTGTGATATTATACCCGATTATTTCATTCATAGGAGATTCTGACCAATAGAAAGCTACAGAAACCTAAATTAAATTGATAATTTTTGACCATTTCCCGTAGTCAAATATATTACGTCAGATGCCCTTAGTTGCTACGAAAAAATACATTCAGTGACAATAATGACAATTAATGTTTTAAAAATGATAAAAGTGATGCCTCTTAACCGTCAAATATTTATAACAACTGTGTGTTTAATTGTACTAATTTGTACTTACATAAATAAATTACAATAAAATTTTGGTTTTGAACAGATTTATTCATGAAATAATCGCAACAAATTGCACTCGATCTCTAAAATTAATATAGAATTTTTGACCTCGTGACAATGTGACTTGTGCAATTACTACTGATAATTTTTGATAATATCCCGTCGTCAAGCATTACGTCCGATGCCCTTCGTTACTATGCAAAAATGAATATACCGTGACATTAATGGCAAAATGTTTTACAACTTGTCATAGAGAAAACCAAGAAACAGGTTTAGCAAGTATTCAGGTGAATATATCAATAAAATATTAGGTAAAATGATTTTAAAAGACAGCTTTATTCATGAAATAATCTTAGCGAAATACACCCGATCTCTAAAATTATTATCGACTTGTTGCCCTCGTGACACTTTGACATAATTTCACTCCCCTTCGGATCCTAAAACTGTCAAAGTGTCACTCGGGAAACAAGTCGATAATTTTAGAGCTCTCGTGCAATAACCAATGATAAGAGCACTACCAATAAAGGTAAACAATTTTAGTTAATTTTAAGCTACAGTAAGTGATTGCGTTTTTACAGGGACTACGTTGAATGCTTTTGTATTTTTTCTTCTAATCCATTTTTGTTCTCAGGAAAATTAAGTGTTCTTCTTCTTGGAATACTGTGTCGGCATTTATAGTTATATGACTTAAACAAATCATATGACTCCATCTCTGGAATGACTGAGTGGATTGAGTCTCAGTAATTATCAATGCCAGTCCCAAATCCGAAAATAAAGGAGGAAAATTGGCGTTACAAAGAGCATCTGGTAGTAATAACTTTGCTCAAACCATGGAAATACGTTAATGACTGATGGGAAGTCAACAGCAAAATCATAGTACCGGTGGAAGAGGAATTATTAGGAAAAATATCTGGAAAAGGGTCTCCTAGGGCAAGAAAACTTGGTGGTGGAACGGTAGAATTAAATTAAAGGCTAGGGAGAATGAAGAGGCTATAGAGAGGTACGAGAGTTCAAAAGGAAAGGTAATGATACATACAAGGTAGAAAAGAGAAAAGCAAACCACTACTGCTGTAGGCATAGAGCAAAGAAGCTTCTGCTAACAAAACATTGTTAGAAGAGTTATATGAAAAGTTGGAAACACCCGAATGGGATGAAAAGGTTACTCGGTATTGCTAAAGCAAGACACAAGTCATCAAAAGTAGTAACGGGGATAATGGAGTGAGATGGGATTGTTTCAGCTTTAACTACAATGAAGAATAATAAAGCAGTAAGTACAGATATGAGAATATCCGTGGAAGTGTGGAAAAACTCTAGGAGAAGAAGGGGTTGATTTGTTGTGGAAGTAATGAATATATAAGCAAGAAAGGATGCCACATGACTACAAAGGCAATGCAAATATACAGCTCGAACAATTATTGGTGCGCAGTAAGTGGGAAACCACAAATTACATGTAGGATTAGGTGTTCAACTTGGAATTGGCAATTGCAAATCAGATTTTTTAGATTCCCAGAAACGGATATTGTGATTCAATTTTATCGTATTTAATAAAATCTAAAATTCAGTGGGAAATGAGTTTTGCGACCAATAAAATAATATAATAGTCTCCTGTTTTAAACTGCTGACGCGGCTTTGGGATTATGGCAGGGTAGTCTGCTATATCTAGGGACTACGGTATACAAGGAAGGTAACAGGGTCAGTGCTACGCTTTAATCTATTATTACCCCTGGTTTTACCCAAGGTACTCATTTTATTCAGGCTGAGTCGACCTGGGGCCTATAGACATTTAAAAATGTCTATTTTATTTTGCCGGCGGTGGGATTTGAACCCCGGCATACCAGCACGCGAGTCAAGCATACTACCGCCTGAGCTACGCCGGCCCTATTAATAAAATAAATTGAAGAAATAATGTTTTGGTTTAAATTTCATGGAACAGCGAAAACTACTTAGAATTTAAATATGGTCGCAATAAAAATCATGTATTTTGCTAAAATAAATTATCGATATTAATATTATAGGAACATTTTAAAGATAATAGCACTAACTATAAAGTTAAACAGTTTTAGTTAATTGGATATATGTGGATAAGCAACAACAGTTCTTTAACTTGTGGTGTTACATGAGGATGAGTAGAATAGCATGGACACAGAAAAAAACTAACACGGAAGTATTGCGAGAAATGGGCAAAGAATACGAAATTAACAACACAATAAAAATAAGAAAGTTAAAATATATGGAACACGTAATGAGGGTATAGCGATATGAACTGCTTAAACCGATCATACAGGGAAATATAAAAGGAGGAAGAGTATAGGAAAAAGGAGAGTGCCTGGTTGAAGAATTTAAGGAACTGGTTTAAATGCAGTTCTGTAAGACTTTCCAGAGCAGCGGTAGATATAATAAAGATAGTGATGATGATATCCAACCTCCGATTGGGAGACGGAACTTAAGGAAGCAGTTAATTGGAAGCTATAGGAAGCTAATATAATGGGATAATAGCTATAGCGTTTTAATATGGAATACATTAAATGTTTTGCAAGTTTTTTCTATTCTGTTTTTATTTTCAGGAAGATTAAGATGTTATTATTTATTTCCTAAAAATGATCTTCTTCTTCTTGGAGTAGTGTGTCCGTATTTATATATGACGTTATCAATCATATAACCCCGTCTCTGGTAGTGACTAAGTTGATTGAATATCTCAGTAATTATGAGTGCCGGTCCCAAGCCTGATAAAAGAGGAAGGTTGGCGTCATGAAGGGCATCTGCTCAAATCATGGAAAAACTTTAATGACTGATGCGAAGTCAACAGCAAAGTCGTGGTACGAGTGGGACAGGAAGTGGTAGGAAAAATATCTGGAAATACGCCTATCTAGGGACAAGTAAACTTGGTGGTGGAACGGTGAAGTGAAATGAAAGGTTAGGGAGAAATAAGAGTCTATAGAGAGGTGTGAGAGTTCTAAAATACAGGAAGATACTGATATATACAAGGTAGTCAAGAGAAAACGCAAAACTCTACTGCTATAAATAAAGAGCAAAGAAGTTACTGCTAAGAAAACATCGGGGATGAAAAGGTTATGCAGAATTGCTAAAGCAAGACACAAGTCATCAAAGGACTTGACTCACGTGCGACAAATTATTAAAAGTTCTGAGGGAACAGTATTGAAACTCGATGTGAAGATAAATCAAAGATGGTATGAGAACTTCAGAAACTTGCTAACTGAATAACACAAGAGGAGAGATAGAGAATGCGGGACTCCAAATTAGATCGTAGTAACGGGGATGATGAGAGATGGGGTTGTCGAAGCTTTAAATGAGATGAAAAATGATAAAGCAGTATAGGTAAGAGAATATCTGTAGAAGATTGGAAAAGTTCTAGTAGAGGAAGAGATTGATATATTGTGGAAGTGATGAATAGTATGTACGAGGAAGACAGGACAAAATGACAAGAACAATTACTGGTGCGAGATAAGTGGTCAAACCGTAAATTACATCTAGGAGAAGAAGTTCAACAATAAAATAAACTGAACAGATAATAATGTTTGGGTTTAAATTTTATGGAACAGCGAAAAGTTGTTTAGAATTAAAATATAGTCGCAATAAAAATCATGTATTGTTAAAATGAATTATAATTATCGATTCTAATGGTCCAAGTAATGAAGCTTAAAATAGGACAAAACCTCGCAATTTCTACAGAATGGATCGATTTCCTTCAAAATTTGAGAATAAGTAGTGGATAGTCCAGGGATTAAAATCTATATGATGCCAAAGGCGCTTTTACCATGGGGGTGGTTGCCACCCCATCTCGGGGGGTGGAAATTTTTTATTATATTTTGACTACAAAATTTGGTAAAAACGTTCATTCTTAGCAAAAAACGTTCTATACATTTTTTTAATAAAATTAATAATTCTCGATTTATTCGCTATCATCATTGTTAGTTTTATATCGAAAAGATCAATGTTTTTAATCAGTATTCTGCTAATATCTCAAAAAGATTTCGTTTTATCACAACAATTTTACTTAACAAAAATGTACCTTTTGAAAAAATAAACAAAACTGTTTTCTTTAATGTTCTTTAAGACTAATAGTAATCGAGCTGTACCTTAGTATACAGGGTGCGCCAAACCTCTGGTCTTCTTTGATTACGGCTAAACTATGAGATATACAAAAAAATGTTTATAACAAAACTAATGTGTATCAAAGAGCTCTATAATTTAAAATTATTTTTAATTAAACAGGGTGAGTCAGAACGACGGTATGAACCAAAGTTTTATTTTTTTAAATGGAACACCCTGTATATTAAATCATTTTTGAATATATTATTTAAAAATATGAAAAATTTGTATCAGGTCTTATAGGCCTAAAGTTAATAATTTTCGAAATATTTACATTTTTATTGAGAAAAATGGTAATATTTATAGGGTTGTGGATTATGTTTCCAAGGAAACAAAAATTTAGGTGATAGGTCAAAGTTTTTAAAATATAGTGTTATTTTTAAATAATTTAATATTTTTTACTTTTAGCCATAAAATATACAGTGTGATCACTATTTGCAAATACAAAATTTTCTCATTTTTTTTTAAATGGGGTACCCTGTATATTAGTTTTGCGTTTTGTAGTAAATATTACAACCTTTCTTTTGGTATAAGGTTGTATGTACCTAGCATGTTTCGTTTTGTAGATATTTTAAAAAAACTATAGATTTTACGTGTTTGCGAATTTTTTATTTAAAATTTTTTTTGCAAAGAAAATAATTATAATCTGGTTTTAGAAACATACACTAAAATATAAAATATGAAAATAAAAACGTAATTAAAGATTAAAATAAATCGTATGCTAGTACAACTCAATTGAATTTAATAACTTTAAATTATTTTACAAAAAATATTTTACCATATTAATGAATGCATAAAATAGTTACTAAATTAAATAAACAACCAAATTTTAAATCAACCATAGTAATTTTTCAACTACAGCAACTTTCCTGTACCAAACTAATTGTTAGTTAAATTGTATTTAGTTAAACTTTTAAATTTACTTACATACATCTTGAGAATATAAAAATTATTATAAATTATGCTTTGAAACAAATGAATGTTAAATGTATCATCCAAATTATTTATTAATATAAATAGTATTTACTGGTGTCACAAAAACTGGCAATACTTTTGTAGTTGAAATTTTTGTAACAATTTTTTATATTTTAAATTTTAATTTTTTAACCAAAAAATGTTTGGATATGACATTTGTTTTGGGCGAAACCATTAGAAATTATTACCAGCTTTTGTGACACGAGTAGGTACATAGATACTATTTACTTCTTAATATACTTCCATAACGTTCATTTGTTTCAAAGCATACTTTATACGTTCTCAAGATGTAGGTAAATTAAAAAGTTATTAACTGATCTTACTCGTAAATACAATATAACTAACAATTAATTTGGTACAGGAAAGTTGCTGCGCTAGAAGAATTACTACAATTGATTTAAAATTTGGTTGTTTATTTAATTTAGTAACTAATTTATGTATTCATTAATAAGGTAAAATATTTTTTGTAAAATAATTTAAAGTTATTAAATTCAATTGAATTGTACTAGCATACGATTTATTTTAATCTTTAATTACGTTTTTATTTTCATATTTTATATTTTAGTGTATGTTTCTAAAACCAGATTATAATTATTTTTTTTGCAAAAAAATTTTTAAATAAAAAATCCGCAAAAACGTAAAATCTATAGTTTTTTAAAAATATCTACAAAACGAAACATGCTAGCTACATACAACCTTATACCAAAAGAAAGGCTATAATATTTACTACCAAACGCAAAACTAATATACAGGGTGTCCCATTTAAAAAAAATGAGAAAATTTTGCATTTGCAAATAGTGATCACACTGTATATTTTATGGCTAAAAGTAAAAAATATTAAATTATTTTAAAATAACACTATATTTTAAAAACTTTGACCTATCACCTAAATTTTTGTTTCCTTGGAAACATAATCCACAACCCTATAAATATTACCATTTTTCTCAATAAAAATGTAAATATTTTGAAAATTATTAACTTTAGGCCTCTAAGACCTTATACAAATTTTTCATATTTTTAAATAATATATTCAAAAATGATTTAATATACAGGGTGTTCCATTTAAAAAAATAAAACTTTGGTTCATACCGTCGTTCTAGCTCACCTTGTATAATTGAAGATAATTTTAAATTATAGACCTCTTTGATACACATTAGTTTTGTTATAAACATTTTTTTGTATATCTCATAGTTTAGCCGTAATCAAAGGAGACCAGAGGTTTGGCGCACCCTGTATGTGTCTTTTTCGTCAAATGCTAAATATTGTAGATTCAAAGTTAAAAGACGGGAAAACTATGCATTTTTAGAGGATAATTTGTTGAAACTAATTTAAAGAATTTAAAAATATCTATCTCCAGAAATAAAAGAAAGCCTCTATCTCAAAAATTAAGTGGCTTATAATGAAAAAAATGTCAGTCCCTATTTTTTTCAGCCAAAAAGATATCGAAAACAACCCCCTAATCACCACCCTAATTAAAATTAGTCTTTGCACTGATTTGGTCTTCTTCATTTATGTACTATTAATAGGTTCTAGAAGTTTGGCCGGCTTAGAATGATTGGTTTTAAAAAAATGGAGTTAAAAGCGAATAACGAATTTTTGTAGTTTGGTAAAGAATGCATTTTCTTCAGAATAGAAAGATTAGCATAAGAGACACCAAAAAATGTTTAATTATGAAATTGTAGCTTATTTATTTCCCAAGAAATTGATTTGCAAAGATTTTTTTCTACGGCAAAAATTGAGTGAGCTATTGACAGCTAAAATTTGTAATAACATGCAAAAACCACATTTACCAACCTTTTCTAAGTCACCTCTTTTTGCGATTGAGGATTTTAAAAAGATTTAATATAAACAGCCTTATAGATCTTGTAAAAACCTACATAATTCTTTTTTAACAAACTTTCTTAGATAAAAAATAAAATAGTTACAGTTAAAAAATCAATATATTTTGTTGAAAAAAAAAAAAGAGAAATCGAATTGGAAGCATAATAATGTAAGTTAGCGGTGATTTTAGTCATTGGCCTTATTCATTCTTCTATATTTACGTCTTATTAATAGATTCTAGAAGTTTGATTGGCTGAGAATGATCAATATTTAAAAAACTGGAGATAAAAAATAACGAATTTTTTTAGTTTGGTAAAAATGCCATTTCCTTCAGAATAGAAAGATTGGCATCAGAGATACGAAAAAATGTTTAAATATGAAATTGTAGGTTATCTAATTTCCAAGAACTTTGTTTGAAAAAAATTTTTCTACGGCAAAAATTGACTGAATCGTAAATGAGTATGAATATCGAAAAACATTGATTTTTTAGATATAAAACTAACATTTTCGATAGCGAATAAATCGAAAATTATTAATTTTATCAAAAAAATGTATAAAACATTTTTGCTTAGAATAAATCTTTTTACCAACTTTTGCGGTCAAAATATAATAAAAAATTTCCACCCTCGAGATGGGGTGGCAACCACCCCCATGGTAAAAGCGCCTTTCGGCATTATATAGATTTTGATCCTAGGACTATACACTACTTATTCTCAAATTTTTAAGCAAATCGATCCATTCTGTAAAAATTGCGAGGTAAAAAGCTTCGGTTCCTGGACTATAATATTATAGGAAAATTTTAAAGATAATACCACTAACAATAATGTTGTTCTGAAGCTATTTTCTTGTGGCATTTTTATAATCAAGTATATTCAAATTATTGTGGCTTATTTCCCATTTGAATATACTTCACTAACAATAAGGTTACTTTTTCTACAACCGTTTAATAACATGCTCATTATTCGCTATTTTTTCATAGATAATAGCACCCATTACTGTACCCGTGAGTAAAAATTCAGTACTCACGGGCTGAAGTTAGATTCAAGTAGCGCATGCCACTTTTAATATTAATCGTATATAAACTGCAAATAAAATTACTTAAACTTGTTTATTTAATACAATAATTATTTTAATTTATACCAATAATTATTAACTTCAAAAAATTTTTAAAGGAATTTTAACTGTAACAATGTCAGTTTATTTTTTACGTTTATATCTTGTTTACTAAAAATTTTGACGTTTATCATTTAATTTAGTGACAGTGACATTAGCGCATTTTGTTTATGTTAATTGGAATTTATAACTAATACTGTGTTTGTTTTTTTAAGTTATATTGTGTTATAGTATATTATTCAACGAGCATGTAATGACGGCTATTACTCACGATGATGAGGTTTGCGACACGAGCCTACGGCTCGTGTCGCAATTCATCAGAGTGAGTAATAGCCACTACATGCGAGTAGAATACTATACTTTTTCTACGACCTTTTTTTTTTATTTTAATTAGTAAAAAATATACTCGAATTAACTAAGTACTCGTTATTTAAATTATAATAATTTACAAAAATTCCTAAATGCTGTTTACCCCTAATACGTAGCTGAATAATTGGTTGCCTACTATTAGGCATTCCAATGAACTGTCAAACATGGCCGGAGGAGGTCAAAATCTAATGTTTACATCGACATCAATTTGTAAAGAAAATCCTGTTTGGTTGTTTTTTTTTTTTTGTTAATTGTGTAGGGAAATCTGCGAAATTGTGATAACAAATTAAATATGAAGTGGTTTATTGCCTACAGAACTGAATTATCCCATAGTAGTTGCCAGTTTGTGTCAATAACTACTATGGGATAATTCAGTTCTGTAGGCGATAAACTACTTTATATTTATTTGCTATTACAATTTCGCTGTACAATTAACAATAAAAAATAAAACCAAACAGGATATTCTTTACAAAAACTGATGTAAACACTATATTATTAAATTTTTGCCCTCCTCCGGCCATATTATATCACGTAATTTGGAATGGTCAATTAGCAAATTCTTATGATTTGTAAAAATACAACAAGAAATAGTCAATATAAGTTCTAGTCGTTTCAGAAAAATTATAAGCATAAATTTGTACTTACCGTCAATGAATCTAATAAATAGCAAATGGCTATTATCGATGGACGTATTTCATTAAAGTTATAATGTATATTTATATTTACCTATATATAATATAGTAATATAACTATGTATTACACTATGTTATAACATATTTAACACAATATGATTTAAAAAATAAACACAATATTAGTTAATTCCAATTAACACAAACAAAATGCGCTAATGTCACTGTCACTAAAATAAATTAATGATAAACGTCAAAATTTTTAGCTGACATTGTTAGATACAGTTAAAATTCCTTTAAAAATTTTTGGAAGATAATAATTATTGATATAAATAATTATTGTATTAAATAAACAAGTTTAAGTAATTTTATTTGCAGTTTATATTTACGATTAATATTAAAAGTGGCATGCGCCACTTGAATCCAACTTTAGCCCATGAATAATGACCCGGGAGTAACTTCAGCCGGTGAGTAATGAAATATTACTCACGGGTAAAGTAATGGGTGCTATTATCTATGAAAAAATAGCGAAAAAAAGGTCGTAGAAAAAGTATAGTATTCTACTCGCATGTAATGGCTATTACTCACTCTGATGAATTACGACACTCGCCTACGGCTCGTGTCGCAAACTTCATCATCGTGAATAACAGCCATCATTACATGCTCGTTGAATAATATACTATTATTTTATTTTATTTTATTTTTCTTTTACTTTACTTTATTTATTTACTTTATTTTATTTATATAAAGCAATTTTAGTTGAGTTATAGTAAAGTAAGTAAGCTATAGTAAAGTAAGTGATTAAGTTTAGCATAAAATAAACTTAATGCTTAATATTCTGAATGTGTTTTTGTTCTCAGAAAGATTTAGAGGTAATTTCTTATCTGTGGAAATTGATCTTCCTCTTCTTGGAATTAGAGTATTTAGCACTAAAATGTATTTAGCATTAAAAACACCGGAATAAATCGATTTTTAAATACATACAGCACCATGAGACTTGAAACTTTTTACATTGAGTTCAGGATGATCTCAGACAAAAAATACTACAATAAAAAATGGGTGAAAGTAAATGGGCATTTTAGAGTGCATGAAATGTATCCAAAAGTGCACAAATATGTGAAAATAAGTACACTAAGTGCCAGAATTTGTTACTCGGGGGTTCTGGTGTCGCTGAACACGAATACGCCATCAGAACATACCCCCGGAGCACCTGGTGCCCAGGGTAATTGCTAAGGCACGTCATCTTGAGGTTTGAGGATTATCGGCACTAAATTGATGCAAACAAATTAGTTAGACTTACTAAGGAAGTAAAACTTCACTTGTAGGTAGATGGTATATAAATTTTTATTAAAATTTTTATCTAAAATGATCCAAATTGGATTGAAGTGGGTACATCTATAGTACAAAAAACACACAAACCTTTTCGGACCAATCAGTCCATCATCAGGTAGAAACCTAAAATAAGCAAACCACTGTATTAAAAAACCAAGATGAAATTTTGACTGTTAGAAAGTTAGGAAAAATTAAAATATGTGGTTACTTAATTTAGATCCAAAGTAGTTGGAATTAGCTACATAGTTAGGTCAAAAGACCTTAATATTACAATAATTAGGCCATTTCTGCTACAACAATGTCGACAATAAGTCTATATTTAAAGAATTTAGAAATGTAGTGGTACTATAGTGTGGTCTTCATCTTGGCTTCAAACTGACAGACTGAAATATGACATTGAACGAATATTGACAAGACCTTCGTTCAATGTCATATTTCAGTCTGTCAGTTTGAAGCCAAGATGAAGACCACACTATAGTACCACTACATTACTAAATTCTTTAAACATCGACTTATTGTCGACATTGTTGTAGCCGAAATGGCCTAATTATTGTAATATTAAGGTCTTTTGACATAACTCTGTAGCTAGTTCCAACTACTTTGAATCTAAAGTAAGTAACCACATGTTTTAATTTTTCCTAACTTTCTAACACTCAAAATTTCATCTTGACTTTTTTAGTACAGTGGTTTGCTTATTTTAGGTTTCTACCTGATGATGGACTGATTGGTCCGAAAACGTTTGTGTGTTTTTTGTACTATAGATATACCCACTTCAATCCAATTTGGATCATTTTAGATAAAAATTTTACTAAATTTATATACCATCTACCTACAAGTGAAGTTTTACTTCCTTAGTAAGTTTTTTATTATGGTATACAGCCAATGAGAGGAATATTTTCCTTTATAAATTAGTTAGAGGTTTTTGGAGTAGCTGAACACGAATACGTTATCATGACCAACCTTCGGAGCACTTAATGCCCAGTGTCACTGGTAAGGCACGTCATTTTCTGGAGTTTAGAGGATTTTCGGCATTAAATTGATTCAGAGCGATTACACGAGGGGTTTTGGGGTTGCAGTAAATCAATACGGCATCAGAACTGACACCCGGATCATATGGTGCCAAGTATCACGTCATCTTCTGGAGTTTCGAAGGTTTTCGTCAATAAATTGAGGCAAACCGATTGTGCGAGGGGTTTTGGGATTTCTGAACACGAATATGTTATCAGAATCGATCCCCGGAGCACCTGATACAAACGGTCACGTCTAACGCACGTCATATTCTAGAGCTTCAAGGGTTTTCGGCAATGAATTCATTCAAATAGATTACTAGGCAGTTCTTGAGGTCGCTGAATACGAATACGTTATCAGAATGGAACCACGAAAAACTTGATACCCAAGGCTACTGTTATGTTATGGATGTTAAAGCATGTTATGTTCTGGAGTCTGGAGGATCTGGAGGGAACAAAATGTGGCCCTTGGCCATGGTTATGCATTTTATGCACTTTGAAATACATTTATGTATTTCTACCCACTTTTCTATTGTTTATTTTTTCCTGACATCATCCCGAACATAATATAATAAGTTGTAAGTCTCTAGGTGCTGTATTTAAAAATTCATTTATTTTTTCCTAAATGCAACGGCCATTTAGTACTCGTACCGTCTTGGACTGACACTCGCAAAAGAGATCCGACCAAGCGTGTTTAAGTTCTTATACGTCATCCAAGTCGAGTTTTATCTTTACAATTTTAGTTGAAAATACGTTTATTTTGATGTTAAGAATTTCACAAATTATATATATGATTTTCTTTTGTTAACCTGGGAGCAGTCGCGCCGTTAGAAAAAATCTAACATTTTATTCTTTTCCGTGATAACTTTATAAAACTTTGCAACAAAACTTTCCACTCGTTAGTACCTCGAGGAAGATCGTCGTAATGCGTAGAAATTTTTTTTAACTTTTGTTTTATTTTTTATTTTTTTTTTGTGGAATTTATGGTTTTTTCTTATTTGAAAATCCATTGGGATATTTTTTCCGGGAAAATTTAGTGGGGATTTTTTGTCTGGAAAATGTTGTGGGTATTTTTTGACGGGGAATTATTTTTCCAGGCATATTTTGTTGGAAAATTTTGCGGAGATTTTTTGTGGGGATCTTTTGTCAAGGTATTATTTGTCCAAGAAATTTTGTGGAAATTTTTGGTAAGGGGATTTTTTGTACAGGAGTTATTTGACCGTAAGCGGTCGACCCAAGAAGTTTTGGGATAAATAATTAATGTAATAATCTAAAATTAAATAAAACTATATTGTATCTCAACTAGTACCTGATATCTATATGAGACAAAACTTTGAGTAGGCGATACAGCACAATATACTACGACTTCATTGATATTGTGGTTGGCAATGCGCTAAGAAAATAAATTGTCCCATTGCAAAATAAGGATCACCTTTTAGGCTAAGAGACGCTATTCGCTCCGAGCGTTAACAAAGTGTCAAAGCAAAATCGACCGACCTGCTCATGGTGGCGGTTGCTTGAATCTTTGTAAGGACGCTATATTGTATGTTTAAATGGGACATTTCCAAAAAAAATGCCATATCACGTTATTTGTTGTGTTGTTCACTGTAAAAATACATGGAAAACTACTGATGTGAAATAATTTTATTTTCTTCACTCCCAAAAAAAAGATCGAAGAATAAAATTAATTAACGCTGTTATAAGGATGAAGTGAGGTGAACTTTTTCTATATATACAAAGGATGTGGCAATATACACATGATATAATAATATTGTTTACGTTTTTATAAGTTTTGTACATATAACATGAACTTTTTAACTCTGATAAATCCGAATTGACTCCAAAAAGTACGGATACGGTATGTCCTATATAACCTCACTATCGCAAATTATGTCAATGAATCTTTATTAACGACAAAAAATATTTTGGGAATCGAGGTACGCCACTGTATCGATAAACATTGCAAATTATTTGCTCCGCTATTTTCTCCGTATTTCGGATAGTAACGAGCTTTTTAATTTGCAAAAGTGTTTTAGGGAAAAAGTTAATATTAAAACTTATTAGTGAGAGTGTTAGTGAACAAATAAACCATCGAATAAGGACGAAAAGTTAAGAAATTTTGTGAATATAAGGTGTTGTGACGTCGATTGGTAGAAATTACTCATCCGCAAGGTTGAATTGTGGGTAATTTTTGGCGCTGGTCGATAGGCAACACATTTTACACTAGACCTGTATAGTAATTGCATACACATTCCAAAGGCCTCATTTGCGAGTATATTTAGCACCAATTAATAGGCAACATATTATATATTAGACACTAGGAATCCTGGCGCTGCGCGCTGGGTGACGGATAATCCACAAAAACACCAAAAACAACTAATCGATACCCAACAAAATTAAAAGTAAACAATTAGATTTTTAACTACATAATTATTGATAAATAAATTCACAAATTAATATAATCCTTAAAAATGGCCAGTGGTGGAGGTGGAGCAATTAAGAAGACGGGACCGGCAAGAGTGGAGTATGAAAGCAGCAGCGAAGAGAACGGGAATAAGAGAAGTAGGGATGGGTACGATGCGGAAGATTTATTCAGAAAAAGCAAGGTAACGAGGAGAACACCGACTAAGAGTGATAACCAAAATGAACAGATGATACAAATGATGCAGACAATTATGTCAAGAAATGAAGATATGATGATGGAAATAAAAAACTTGCGCAGAGAGCAACAAGAAACATTGGATTGTGTCAGACAGCTGGAGAAAAAGAATAAGGAGTTAGAAAAACGACTCAATGAAGCAAATGACAGAATAGAACGAATTGAGAAGGATAAAAGAAAAAAGAACATAATAATTGAAGGATTAACTTTCGATAGCAATGATAACAGGTCCACTAAACAAAAACTAGAACAGTTTATTGAAGCAAATCTGCAACTAATGGTTAAACTGAGGGAAGGAAATAAAATTGGTGATAAATCATTTCTGGCAGAAATGGAAAATATGACGGATAAAATCTCGGTATTAAGGAACAAAAGTAAACTTAGAAACATAACAGGGCAAGGAGTATATATAGAGTCTGACATGACAAAAATGGAAAGAGAGATACAGGCTATAATTAGGAAAATAGCGAAGGAGGAAAAAGATAAGGGTAATACAGTAAAAATAGGGTATATGAAGCTAAATATTAATGGAAAAGATATGAAATGGGATAAGGATAATGGTAAACTGACAGAAAGCACACATAACAACCAGAGAGGACTCCCAAAAAACTAAAAAGGAATGCAGAAAAGACTCCAATAATTATAATGACTAAAGCAACGGACAAGTACATGAGATTGGAAAATGATAATACGAAGTATAAACAAGATAACGAGGCAAAACAAAACCATAAGACAGAAAAGCCAAGAGATCAAAAGTCTGACTCCGTAGAGAATGATGAAAAAAGTAAAGAAATGGGTAAAGAAAAAAGAAGAGTGGAAAAAAGGAAAAAAGAGAAAACAAGAATGGCAACATGGAATGTACGCGGCACCTATGAGGAAGGAGCCATGAAGGAATTAGTAAAAGAAGTAGGAAGATATAAATTGGATATTGTAGCGGTACAAGAAACAAAACAAATGAGGTCAGAAATATCGGAATTAGAAAATGTGGTTTTTTTCAAAAGTGGAGGAGCAGATAGGATGTTGGGAACAGGTTTTATTATAAGAAAAGGTCTAAAAGAAAATATTATGAGTTTTAATCCCATATCGGAGAGGATGTGCTATATACGACTAAAAGGAAAAAAAAGAAATATAAGCATTTTAAATGTACACGCCCCTACCGAAGAAAAAGATGAAGAGATAAAAGACATATATTATGAAAAAATGGAGATGGAATATGAAAGAATACCGAAACATGACGTCAAAATTATAATGGGAGACGTAAATGCAAAAGTGGGGAAAGAGGCAATCTACAGAAATACAGTAGGAAAGCATAGCAAACACGACGAGTCAAATGACAACGGACAGAGACTGATAAGTTTTGCAATGGAAAAAAATATGGTGGTAAGAAGTACACAGCTATAGCGGAAAGAGATACATAAGGGTACGTGGACATCTCCGGACGGAAAAACCGTTAACCAAATTGATCATGTAATGATAGAAAAACGACACGCGGAATTTATTACAAATGTCAGAAGTATGAGAGGAGCAGACTGCAGTTCAGACCATTTTTTAGTAAAAATTGAATGTAAAAGTGAAGTAGAAGAAAAAATAGTTGTAAAAAAGGATGCAGAAAGAACAAAATCATACGAAGTAGCTGAACTGAAAAAAGAAACAACCAGGCAAAAGTATCAAGAAGAAATAGAAAAATTGTTTTTGGAAACAAAGAATGAAGCCACAGATGTAGAAGAAAGATGGGAACAAATAAAACACATTACAAAAGAAGTAAGCAGAAAATTGATACCCAGAATTAAAAAACAGACAAGAACTAAGGAGTGGTTTGATAGGGAGTGTGTAGAGCTGTCAGAAGAGAAGAAAAAGTTAAGAATACGTATGTTGACCAACCCTAACGACAAAAACAGAGAAGAGTATAACCGCGTACGAAAACAGTTAAAGAAAAGTTTCAGGAAGAAAAAGAGAGAATTCAATGAAAAAAAGTTGCAGGAGATAGAAGAAAAATTTAAAAACAATGAAATAAGATCATTTTATCAAGAGGTAAAAAAAGTAGAAAAAGGTTACCAAAGCAAAACAAGCTACATAAAGACCATAGAAGGAGAGCTAGTAAGTGAGCCGGGAAAAGTTATGAAAGAATGGAAAATGTATTTCGAAAAGTTACTAAACAGTGATGATGAAGATCAGGGAGAGGACGAAGACAGAACAGAGGGTGCAGATATAAGAATAGCCGAAAACTACTGGAAAAGGTGTATGAACTGATAGAACTTACATGGAAAGAAGAAAAGATGCCTGAAGAGTGGGCCAGAGCCTGGATAATCCCATTACATAAAAAAGGGGATGCAACGATGGTGCAGAATTACAGGGGTATTGCTTTGCTGGACGTGTGCTATAAGATATTTGCTAGGATTGTAAGAGAAAGATTAGAGGTATACGCAGAGAAACTAATAGGAGAATACCAAGCAGGCTCTAGAAACAATAGATCGACGACAGAGCAAATATTTAACATAAAAGAAATCCAAACAAGCTGCTACGAACATAAAATGGTTTTATATGCACTATTCATAGATTTTAAGCAGGCCTATGACAAAATTAATAGAAAAAAAAATGTATGAAGCCCTACGGCAAATGGAAATACCAGAAAAACTAATCAAGTTAATAAGAATTACCTTAAATATGACATCTAACGAAATAGTGTGGAACAGTCACAAATCGGAAGAGTTTATAGTCAAAAAAGGACTTAGACAAGGTGACCCTCTATCAACTGTGTTATTTAACCTAGTTTTGGAAACAATTGTAAGGAACAGCAGAATAGAAACACAAGAAACGATCTACCGTAACGAACATCAATGCATTGCCTACGCCGACGACCTTACACTGCTAGCAAAAACTAATACCGAATTAAAGAAAATCATGAGAAGATTGGTCAGAGAGGCAAAAAAATTCGGCCTAGAAATAAATGAAGAAAAGACGAAGTATATGGTGCTAGGCAACACAGAAAGAGAACCTGTAGATATGCTAAAGTTAACAGCGTTCGATGGAAAAGAATATAAATTTAAACGAGTAAATCACTTTACATATCTAGGTGCTATTATAGATGAAAAAGGACACGAGCAAAACGAACTAAAGCACAGGATAGCTAAAGGTAACCGAAAGGTCGGCAGTTTAAAAAAATTATTAAAGTCAAATTATGTATCAAGAAAGACGAAAATTAGAATATACCAAACTGTAATAAGAGCAACAGTCACCTACGGATGTGAAACATGGGTACTAAACAAAACAGAAGAAGAAATGATAGAGAGATGGGAACGCAAGGTACTGAGGACTATTTTCGGGGGAAAAATACGGCAGATGGTTGGCAAAGAAGAACTAATCAAGAATTAAGGATGCTTTACAAGGAACCAACTGTAACAAGATACACAAAGGCACAAAGAATCAGGTGGGCAGGTCATGTCGATAGGATGGATAGGTCAAGAATGCCAAAGAAGATACTATTAAGAAAACCAGTTGGGACAAGGAGACGAGGTAGACCAAGAAAAAGATGGCACGAAAAGTTTCAAGAAGATATAGGATCGATGGAAATTACAGACTGGAAAGAGAAAGCGAAAAACAGGATACAGTGGAGAAACATAGTGCAGCAATTTTTACATAGACATTAAATCAAATTATATAATAAATATAAGACATTAGTATATATTGTCATTTGTATTATGTAAAATTGTTATTGTTAAGTTGTAAAGCCCTAGGCCTCCAAGGCCTGTAGAGCATGTTAAATAAAATAAATAAAAAATATTTTTGTTGAACTATAAATGACTTTATAAAAGGATAACTAATGAATTCTAACAATTTGTACTCGTTTACTATCACTAGAAAATAAAATAATAATCCCATAAGTGTCAATACTAAAACGTCCTTACAAAACAGCGTGTCACGTGACTGTAAATTTCTGTAAATCGAGGGGAGACGCACGGAGCCAATAGGTGAAATTTGTTAATCATTTTAAGCACGATAAGACTCTATAAATATTTAGCAAAACCTAAAAGAGAAGGTATGAATACTCTGTCGTCACTTTTTAGTGACACATGCTTCGACAGTGGCCCATCAAACTTTCCACTTATGGACAGGATAAATAAATTAAAAGGTACCGTCCCTCACTCCCAGAATTCAATGTTTGTCATTGTTCTATGTTCTATGTAAGTAAATAATAAGAGCGTAATTTTAACCACCACTCTCTTCTCCCTTCCCCATCATCAAGATATCAATTTTAAAATTTCAAAAAATTCATATGCCTAACTGAGGTTTTTACAAAATACGTCTATTTTTTATAGATCTGTAAGTTAAGTATACATAACCTCAAAAAAATTTTTAAATTATTTTTGCAAAAAGGCGTATATTTTTTTTGAGATGGCTGGAGGTCTAATTTCTTTTTCTATTTTGTGTATTTTATAAAGCACTAGGTTTTTAATTTTTTTCAGATTTTTACGTAGGGTTTGCCAACTTCAAAAATCCAAAAAACTGTTGTTTATGGGGATTTCGGGGATTTTCCCTAGTGTATAGAGTTCAAATTAGATCAAATGTTTTTTATAGGATATTTTTAAATCGAAGTAACTAAGTGTTTTATAACATTTACAAACAGGAGAAACACGTTCAAACCTCCAAAAATCCCATAAAAAAGGGTTTGTTGGATTTTTGAATGTGGCGAACCTTAAGGAAAAATCTGAAAAAAATTAAAAACAGAGTATTTGACAAAATACAAAAAAAAAAGAAATTAGACCTCCAGCTCCCTCCAAAAAAAAAATTATACGCTTTTTTCCAAAAAAGATTACGCTGAGTTTTATTTTTTAATCACATAGAACTTAAAAGAATGAAAAAAAAAATTTGGGAGTGAGGGAGGGTACTTTTTAGTTTATTTATCCCGTTCATAAGTAGAAAGTTTGATCACTGTCGACGGATGTGCCACTAGAAAATGACAGCACAGTATTCATACGTTTTCTTTTAGGTTCTACTATTTAAATACCGGCTCCTAGTCTATTTCCATCATTTTGTATGAGAAAAATATTTGTGCGCATGACACAGTTCTGGCAATTTATCTTTAATATTTTAAAATTATTTTCATAGCTCTCTAGAGGGTATCTACTTATATTAAATTACAAAAAATACAGGATCCTTTGTAAAAGGTACCTTTAAAAGACCCCAATAAGGGTTACATCACAAAACAAAACGTTTTCGGATTCACAAGTAATCCATCATCAGTGTTAAGCCCTAAAATGATAAGTATAACTTAATTAATAGAAGAGAATGTTGTAAAAGTTGACTAAGGTTAAGAATTGACTGAGGTCATACTTACAATAGCATGCATGCGTGAGCCATTAAAAAGTTATGGGTAAAAACCCTTTAAAAGTTATAAGATCTTATATGATACTACATACTATGATTAAAATAGGTGGATGTTGCAAATATTCCTGGATATTACCCAGGGCAACACAGGACTCTAACCCACGTGGATGTGATATGAGAGGGATGAACCTCACATATTGAAAATTGAGTGTCAACTGAACTGAAAGGTGAAGGAACTTCAGAAGTATGACAGAGACATATTGTCAGTGTAACGTTATGAACTGTTTTGTTACTTCAACCAACGAATTTAAAGTTTATGTTGATGTTAAAAATAAAACATTATCAAATATCCATATATTGGTGTTAGAAATATTCGAACTTAAATGTAGAAAATTGTGAAGTATGCGATGATTAAATATATGAACATGACAAATGATAAATAGGTATTAGGAGTTATGCAGTCAGCAATAAATTAGAATACAGAGATATGTAAATAGACTTAGAATTATTGAAAAAGCCTTTTACGTTAATAACGTCTAGGCTACTTATTAATTAATGTGTGAGTGTTGTGATGACTGATAATTTGACTATTTTAATCATAATATGTATCATATAAGATCTTATAACTTTTAAAGGGTTTTTACCCAACTTTTTGGTGGCTCACGCATGCATGCTATTGTAAGTATGACCTCAGTCAATTCTTAACCTTAGTCAACTTTTACAACATTATCGTTTACTAATTAGGTTATACTTATCATTTTAGGGCTTAACACTGATGATGGATTACTTGTTAATCCGAAAACGTTTTGTTTTATGGTGTACCCTTTATTGGGGTCTTTTAAATATACATTTTACAAAGGATCTTGTATTGTTTGTGATTTATGGTATACAGCCAGCTACAGGAATTTTATTTTCCTCGCGGATTATTATATTAAATAAGACATTATCCTCTATTCTCTCACAATTTGTATACTTAATCTATTAGTATATAAACTCTCTAGTCTTTGAAAACATTATTTTAGTTCATTATCATGCATCCTGCTATTATTCTGAAGCTAAGCACACACAATAAATTATAACAAAAGCATTGTCAATATTCTGAAATTAGGTTTTTACCAAGTCTTTCCTGAATTATTTATCAACAAGTGAGCTATGAGAGTTAAAAGCCACCTTAATGAGAATTCAACAAAAAATCGATACCAACTCTACTTTAGTGAAAAATCAATAAAATTACATCAATCATAACCCTATTGTACTTCAAATCAATCAGTATATTAAAAGTA